>NC_091458.1:11770654-12970654 GCF_027789765.1 Dendropsophus ebraccatus
GCCCTACCCGTGCCTTACGCTCCTCTAATGACTTACGACTAACATCCACCTTGATCCGCACCTCTCACTCCCGTCTCCAGGACTTTACCCGAGCTGCACCAGTTCTATGGAATGCATTACCCAAGACTGTCAGACTCACCTCCAATACACAAAGCTTCAAACGTGCCCTCAAAACTCATCTGTTCCAGCAGGCTTACCAGGTTCCCTAATTTTGACTCAACCCTCAACCCCCCGCCCCCCCCCCACACACACACACACACATACACACACATACACACATACATATACACACACGCCAAGCATTTAAGCACCTAGACCTGTGCATGCAGGCATTGGCTGGTGACAGGTTCACCCCCCTTACCTTACTGCCTTATTTATAAAGATGGCCGGACCATAAGAACAATGAAGCACTTTGCCCCTCTGCCATTCTGTCTCGCACCCCCTCCTAATAGTCTGTAAGCTCATGCATGCGAGCAGGGACCTCACTCCTCATGTATGGCTGATAATTATATGTATATCTCTGCAATGTCTATTTTTTGTCTATGTATGTACCCCCAGAATTGTTAAGTGCTGCGGAATCTGTTGACGCTATATAAATAAAAATTATTATTATTATTATTATTATTATTATTATTATTATTATTATTATTATTATTATTATCAGAGCATGTAAGGTATGCAGGATATGCTTGTTAAAACATTGTGTATTAATTTATTTATATACTTTTCCTTTTTTGGGGGTATGATTGATCCTGCATATCTAGGTATGTTTATGTATATATATATATTTTTAGTACAGCTGTATATATATATATATATATGTATGATTTAGCTAATATGTTGCTTACCTGATTTTAGATTATATTGTATGTTCTTTCCCAGAGTTCAATAATTAGGGAGAGAGGTATACATACTACATAGAGAGATAAAGGACAACAGGACATGGTCCAATTTTAAATTTTATTTATTATGCACTGGGGAAGCTCATTGCAGTCTGTGAAAGGATTACAGTGTTTGTGTAGGTCCTGGAAGGTCAATACCAACCTGGGCTTTCTGCACATGTGCAAAGGTCCTTTACGACCTCACATCCCTAGGCATGGAGTTTCCTGAAGGTCCTGGAAGGTTTTTGCTGGTCTGGACTTTCTGCACATGTGCAAAGGTCCTGAACAACCTCTCTGTATTTCAGAGAGATACACATGGGCAATACAAGCTGCAAGTTTAAATGTAAGTTTTGTTACAAAATATATATGCTTTCCGATTAGGACGCAATTGTTGTATTGTTCTGAAAGGTCTGGACATTGTTATCTGTTATTTTGTTATTTGATGGAGCGGGGGTTGGGTAAAAGCCGCAACCTACTTCCTGGGCCAGCTCTTTTTAATGTGGGGAGTTCTTTGAGTGTGTATGCTGTCCTATTAATCTGAAGAAGAAGTCTGATGACTTTGAAACACGTTATTTGTAAGGACCAATAAAGTGTGTGTGAATAACGGCCTGCGAAGGACCCTTTCTTTCTTCATTCTTTTGGCTATTTATCCCGGACCCTCGAGTAGTGTGCGGTGTCATACTTCTGCTGCGGCTGGTTACTACGGATTTACGCTATTAATGGTTGTCGTGGCTACACACAACCTACCCAGGTGAGCAGTCTCCTGGAATATTCCCTTTGTGGGGTATTGAAACTTTTCACCCTATGAGGCGCTCTGCCTTTTTCTTTTCGATTTGTTGCACTATTATCTCCAGCGTCAGAGTAGATGAAAAAAGTGGGTGAAGCATGCTAATCGGAAAGAGTGTCTGGCAGACGAACCTTGAAGCCACAGCCTCACTAAACCAGAATGCCAGAAAGGAGTTGATGTGGTATGTAATTCTTAGAGAACTCTGGTGTATAGATGGTGCAGGCTGACCTGAATCACTACCCCATGCTACTAGAAGAGAAAATTCGAGAGTGGACCAGTATAATCTCAGGTTACATGTTTCGAGAGTAGAGGAGAGAGGACCAATCTGTCAGCCAATCTCTGGCCGCAGCACTGCCTTGTCTCAGTAAGTGATTGGCTGAGTGGGCTGTCACTACCAAAATAAGAGAAGAGAGTGATAACTGGTTCAGCCAACAATCACTGACCAAGACTGGACTTAGACAGGCTTTTGGCGGCTGCGGGGGACACCAGACACCAGAGAAGGAGGACATCGGGGGGAATATAGACTAGTAAGTGTTGATGAGCGAACTTTGTGAACTGCACTAAAACAGCTAAACACCTGCAATCATTTATCTGTTTTAGTGCAGTTTGTTTAAGGTTCGGATGAACCCAAACTTTACATCATAGATTGTTCAACCTGCCAAATCAAACTTTTGAAAAATTCGCTCATACGTAATTGTGATCTACTGCTACATACGGACATTTCTTGTCTCCTTGAAGATCCCTATGGAAGCCTTCCAGAAAGCCATTGATACATTGGTGACCCACATAATCACATTCTCTACTTTCATGGCAGTTTCTTTTTGTAATTTTAAGTTAGAGGTTAAGTAATGGTTCCTTATCTACTGTGACACATGTTGTAATCACAATTGATTGGTTATTTGTCATCATTACCCTAAATTCACTGATCACTGGATTAAGCTGCTACCCTAGGCACTAAATCTGAGGACGCCCCATCTTCACTCACGAATCAGTAACATGATTTTTAGTTTCTGAAAATCATATTGATATCTGATCAGTCTTAGGCAGCGTTCCTACTTTTACTGTACGTCACCACCTGCAGCCAAAACCAGACCCTCATGCCGTAACCAAGATGCGTATGGCCAATAATCCTGGTTTCAGCCACATGCATTTGTCTACAAGGAGAAACTTTGTCTGAATCATGTTTTCATGGTTTTTACCACTTAAAACATGAATTTCCACATTGCAACAATGATTAGAGCGGTCTGCATATTGTCTGAAGGAATTCTCACCACAGGATTGGTAGATTGGAAGGTAATAGCTCCAGGTGTCACATTTACTACCAACAAACCAGACCTGAACAATACCGCCATTCTGTGACTGGATAACACCACCATACCAGACCTGAACAATACCCTCATACTGTAACTGCAGAGTGGTGGGGTGTCGAGTGCCCGCAGTTGGCAGCGGTGAATGTAGATGAAAACTTGACAGGCGCTGGCCTACAGTAGATATGGGACAAAGTCCAAAGCAGGTACTGCTATAAACACATTTATTTCTCTAAAGGGACAACGTGTTTCAGGGTACAGGGGACCCCTTTCTCAAGTCAGGAAGACTATTCTGTCATTGGATACCACCGCCATACCAGACCTGACCAACACCACCACACCCCCGCTTGAAAAGACACCAGATTTACTGGCAAGTCTGAAAGGGAAGTGGGAGACTAAAAAAAAAAGGTTGTTTCCTTCCCCCTGCTCCCTGGTGCTTCCCCCTGCAAGATGCTGCCCTAGGCACCGGACCAAGGGTGCCTAGTGGTAAATACGGCCCTGGATGGAGGATGTACATTATTTTGAGTCCTGACACTTGTAGGTTGTAGGTTGACATGTTCCTGTGACAGCCAGGACCTCAACCTACATGTACAGCCAGTCTCCTGATACATCTGCCAGTATCAGAGCTCACTCCAAACCAACAGCACAATACTGTACCTTCACAAGTTGGGTCAGAAGCTGAGCCTGCTTCATACAGTACTTTGCGGGCATTGGCTGACAAGGACAGTCATCAGTGTTTAAACAGTATGGCCGCACATGTTGGTATAGGGCCAGCCCAAGGCCTTCACAAGGCCTCTGTGACTGATCTGTGTACACAACCTGCCCTAGGCAGACTGTGCTAGCAGATCACAGAAAAATCAATCCAATCAATCCAATGCCCTATCCCATGGGTCTCCAAACTGCGGCCCTCCAGCTGTTGTGAAACTACAACTCCCATCATGCCTGGACAGCTAAAGCTTTGGATTTGGCTGTCCAGGCATGATGGGAAATGTAGTTTTCCAACAGCTGGAGGGCCGCAGTTTGGAGACCCATGCCCTATCCTATGGGTATTGGGCATAGGGCATAATTTGTCCAGATGTCTTAAAATATAAGCCCCATTTGACTTAATGGTAAAATAAAAATGTTGTTATGGCTCTTAAAAGGGGAGGAGAAAAAAAATTGAGGTCTTTCTGGTAGTTAAAGTTTTTTATGTTGTCTTTTTCTTTAGTGATTTCTATATATTGTAACTAAAATTTTGACACCTTTTTTTGTATTTAATGGTAATGGACATCCACTAAGTCTACAAACCCTTTGCATAAGAGGGACGTAAAAATATCCCTATTTCTTCTATTATTCGACAATTATTCGATTGTCAGCACAATATCTTCAGCAGTTTATCCAAATTAACAAAACTTTATAAATACATCTACGTCTCTGATGATCCAATTAGTTGCTGTCACTCTGGAGAGATTTCACTGGGCAGAGGTCCCTGATGTCTACATCTGTTCATCTCATTTAATTCTATATAAGAATCATTTTTTTTCCAGTCACATAGATCCAGTCCATAGGGCCATTACTAACACGGCATGAATTTGAGCAGTCTTCAACAATGGTAAATGTGTCCATGGTCTTCAACATCCAAGACTTTGTTCTCTTAGGACTTAAGGAGATGGAGCAGCTGAGATATTTCTACTCTGTAGTCACCCTCATAATATATCTCATTACATTATTCTTAACCACAATAATTATATACGTTGTATGGGCAGATCAATCTTTCCATGAGCCTATGTACATCTTCATATGTAACCTGGTGGGGAACGTTATTGCTGGCAGTTCTGCATTTCTTCCCAAGTTGGCCATAGACTTGCTCTCTGGATGTGCCACCATCTCTCTTGCCGGATGTCTGATGCAAGCTTTCTGTATTCAGAGCTTTGCTTTTGTAGAGATACTAACTTTCACCATCATGGCGTATGACAGATACCTGGCTGTTGGTTTCCCATTGCGATACCATGCTTTGATGACCAATCAGAAGGCTCTTCAGTCCTTGACTATCATCTGGTTGATAGTCTTAATCAGCAGGTTGGTAGCTGTCCTGTTGGTGCTCAGGTTAACACTATGCGGTAATAACATCAATAATGTGTACTGTGAAACAACATCTCTTATCCGGTTGGCTTGTGATAGCACAGCAGTCAATGACATTTATGGGACTACTTGGACTTTACTGACAGACGGGGGCTCCTTAATAATTGTTACCTACTGCTACATACGGACATTTCTTGTCTGCCTGAAGATCTCTTTGGAAGCCTCCCAGAAAGCCATCCATACACTGGTGACCCACATAATGACGTTCTCTACTTTCATGGCAGCTTCTATTTTTGTCGGTTTCAGATATCGGTTAATTAGTGGTTCTCTACCTACTGTGACACACGTTATAATCTCAGTAGGTGGTATGTTGGTCTCCATCATCCTAAATCCTCTGATCTATGGGATAAGGACAGAAGCTTTAAAGATGAAGATGATTCAGACGTTGAAGGAAATCCTTAGGAGCAGACAATGAGTAATGTGTTGTGAACCAATGTTTGTGCCAAAGTCTACACTTACTTTAAATAAAACCTGTTGCTATCTGTCTGTTACCTGATCCACCTGACGGCAAGACCCAATTTAAGGGACCGTTACCACAGTGATCTATAATGTGTCCAGAATTTCTGTGCTGTTTCAGAATACTCATAGATAAAACCTGGGAAAGGAATGGGGCTCCAAGTCATCAGAGCAGTCTTTGGCCCTCATTGACAGATCACTTTCTATAGTTGTATAGAGAGAGATCTGTCACTGCAGGATGGGGATCACCCTTTTATAATTTTCCAGGCCAAGTTTCATCTATAAATAAGATCCCCATACACTTTATATTTTTGTCAGCTATACCCACCACTTGCAGAGGGTTCAGCCATCAGTATAAGGTGTATGGGGCTCTCCGGACAGTCCACCGACACATGATGTGTGATGTAAAATCAGTTCCTGACCCATTTATTCTCCAACGTTCCTGTGTATAGGAAAGGGGGGGGGGGTGCGAAAGATTACTGACAGCGGAACAAATCATTCACCTATCAGTTTTTAAAAGTGTATGGCCACCTTTAGCCATCCATATTGCATCGTACAACACTGTGTTAAAGTGGTACTGTCACCCCCCATACTCTATGTGTGGTTTTCTCCGCATCATTTACAAGCTTAGATACTGCACATTTGATGAATACTGGTATACAAATTGTCTATATCTTCTTTCTGCTCTAAAATGGCTGTATTTCATCAGTGGACAGTGGCGACTAGGCGGGGAGATGGGGTCCTACTGCAGTATCACTTTAAAGGTCTGTGTCACTGTTTCAAGCTTTCCATGGTTTAAGCACCAGAAAGTAACAGACTCCATTTAATAAAATTTTTCAATTTAATTAAGTTTTAACATAGTCTGGATTACTTAGCCTGGATATTACAGCTTCTATACAGATCTACGTATTTTCAAGTTGCAGATAAGCAGGTCATGTGTAGTCTAAGGGCCCTATTCCACCGGACGATTATCGTTCAGATTATCGTTAAATTGTTCGAATCTAAACGATAATCGTTCGGTTGATATGCAGTTAACGATTAACGATCGGACGAGAAATCGTTGATCGCTTTATAAGACCTGGACCTATTTTTATCGTTGCTCGTTCGCAAAACGTTTGCAAATCGTTCGCACTGAATAAGACGTCGTTCGGTCGTTTGCAATAGAAGAAAAAACGATCGCAATTACGATCAAAAGTAACGATTATCGTTCCATGGAAATAAGTGAACGTTTTCAGGTCTTTCGCAAAAGCGGTCGTTTGAGATCGTTAATCATTAACGATTATGCAAACGATAATCGTCTGGTGGAATAGGGCCCTAACTCCTCATCAATCAGTTTAGATCACATGCAAAGCAAAAATGTACATGTGAAAAACATTTCTTGCATGCACAGGAAGGTATACCACTAGAGCTCAAATATATAGACATCATGGAACATTTAGAGGTTTAATGTAATTCTGCTTTTAAGCCATTGCCTGGTGTCATTTAAAGTTGTGCTTCTTAAAGGGGATTGAGCCTCTACTGTGATCGGATGCCAGTGAATTTCTATGTTAAAAACACATGTAAAAATAGTTAAAAAGATTTTAAAAAATGAAAAACATCTAGCCCGGAACAAAATCTAGCAAATTAAAGGGGTTCTCTGGGCAGGGTCTTGCCTTGGCCACTGAATGGCTGAGCTGCCTTGAGACGTTAAGTCTCAGGTCGCAGTTCAGACCAGGAAGCGGCAGCTTGACAGGAGAAGGGGGCGGTGCGAATCGGGACCCGGCGCTGTAACCGCGGAGGTTAGTGGATGGCACCGTCTATATCTACCCCCTCCTCAGCCGTACACTGGTATCCAAGTAACCACAGGCTCTAGGCCTCACTGGTATCCAGGTAACCACAGGTACTAGGCCTCACTGGTATCCAGGTAACCACAGGCTCTAGGCCTCACTGGTATCCAGGCAACCATAGGTACTAGGCCTCACTGGTATCCTGGCAACCACAGGTACTAAGCCTCACCATACCCCACAGTCCTGGATATATGTTACTGGTCCGTAGTCCTGGCAGTTCTGTCACATGTCCTGATACTAAGCTGTGCTTCTGTCCTGTCAGCATTAGGTGTCTGCAGTTCCACACTTGTCCAGCAGGGGCTTACACAGTATAACATAAGAAGGATGCTGACCCCGCCCCCTGCTGGGCTCTGAGCTGTATCACATGTTACTGAGGAGCTCACACACTGACTGCAGGGAGATGGAGGAGTCTGTACAGAGGAGGCTGAGGGGAGATGGAGGAGTCTGTACAGAGGAGGCTGAGGGGAGATGGAGGAGTCTGTACAGAGGAGGCTGAGGGGAGATGGAGGAGTC
Organism: Dendropsophus ebraccatus; assembly: GCF_027789765.1. Classification (NCBI taxonomy): domain Eukaryota; kingdom Metazoa; phylum Chordata; class Amphibia; order Anura; family Hylidae; genus Dendropsophus; species Dendropsophus ebraccatus. Next base: position 11,778,546 of record NC_091458.1, read on the forward strand.
TGTACAGAAGAGGCTGAGGGGAGATGGAGGAGTCTGTACAGAGGAGGCTGAGGGGAGATGGAGGAGTCTGTACAGAGGAGGCTGAGGGGAGATGGAGGAGGCTGTACAGAGGAAGCTGAGGGGAGATGGAGGAGTCTGTACAGAGGAGGCTGAGGGGAGATGGAGGAGTCTGTACAGAAGAGGCTGAGGGGAGATGGAGGAGTCTGTACAGAAGAGGCTGAGGGGAGATGGAGGAGTGTGTACAGAAGAGGCTGAGGGGAGATGGAGGAGTCTGTACAGAGGAGGCTGAGGGGAGATGGAGGAGTGTGTACAGAGGAGGCTGAGGGGAGATGGAGGAGTGTGTACAGAGGAGGCTGAGGGGAGATGGAGGAGTCTGTACAGAGGAGGCTGAGGGGAGATGGAGGAGTCTGTACAGAGGAGGCTGAGGGGAGATGGAGGAGTCTGTACAGAGGAGGCTGAGGGGAGATGGAGGAGTCTGTACAGAAGAGGCTGAGGGTAGATGGAGGAGTCTGTACAGAGGAGGCTGAGGGGAGATGGAGGAGTCTGTACGGAGGAGGCTGAGGGGAGATGGAGGAGGCTGAGGGGAGATGGAGGAGTCTGTGCAGAGGAGGCTGAGGGGAGATGGAGGAGTCTGTACAGAGGAGGCTGAGGGGAGATGGAGGAGTCTGTACAGAGGAGGCTGAGGGGAGATGGAGGAGTGTGTACAGAGGAGGCTGAGGGGAGATGGAGGAGTCTGTACAGAGGAGGCTGAGGGGAGATGGAGGAGTGTGTACAGAGGAGGCTGAGGGGAGATGGAGGAGTGTGTACAGAGGAGGCTGAGGGGAGATGGAGGAGTGTGTACAGAGGAGGCTGAGGGGAGATGGAGGAGTGTGTACAGAGGAGGCTGAGGGGAAATGGAGGAGTCTGTACAGAGGAGGCTGAGGGGAGATGGAGGAGTCTGTACAGAAGAGGCTGAGGGGAGATGGAGGAGTCTGTACAGAAGAGGCTGAGGGGAGATGGAGGAGTGTGTACAGAAGAGGCTGAGGGGAGATGGAGGAGTCTGTACAGAGGAGGCTGAGGGGAGATGGAGGAGTGTGTACAGAGGAGGCTGAGGGGAGATGGAGGAGTGTGTACAGAGGAGGCTGAGGGGAGATGGAGGAGTCTGTACAGAGGAGGCTGAGGGGAGATGGAGGAGTGTGTACAGAGGAGGCTGAGGGGAGATGGAGGAGTCTGTACAGGGGAGGCTGAGGGGAGATGGAGGAGTCTGTACAGAGGAGGCTGAGGGGAGATGGAGGAGTGTGTACAGAAGAGGCTGAGGGGAGATGGAGGAGTCTGTACAGAGGAGGCTGAGGGGAAATGGAGGAGTCTGTACAGAGGAGGCTGAGGGGAGATGGAGGAGTCTGTACAGAGGAGGCTGAGGGGAGATGGAGGAGTGTGTACAGAGGAGGCTGAGGGGAAATGGAGGAGTCTGTACAGAGGAGGCTGAGGGGAGATGGAGGAGTCTGTACAGAGGAGGCTGAGAGGAGATGGAGGAGTCTGTACAGAGGAGGCTGAGGGGAGATGGAGGAGTCTGTACAGAAGAGGCTGAGGGTAGATGGAGGAGTCTGTACAGAGGAGGCTGAGGGGAGATGGAGGAGTCTGTACGGAGGAGGCTGAGGGGAGATGGAGGAGGCTGAGGGGAGATGGAGGAGTCTGTGCAGAGGAGGCTGAGGGGAGATGGAGGAGTCTGTACAGAGGAGGCTGAGGGGAGATGGAGGAGTCTGTACAGAGGAGGCTGAGGGGAGATGGAGGAGTGTGTACAGAGGAGGCTGAGGGGAGATGGAGGAGTGTGTACAGAGGAGGCTGAGGGGAGATGGAGGAGTGTGTACAGAGGAGGCTGAGGGGAGATGGAGGAGTGTGTACAGAGGAGGCTGAGGGGAGATGGAGGAGTGTGTACAGAGGAGGCTGAGGGGAGATGGAGGAGTGTGTACAGAGGAGGCTGAGGGGAGATGGAGGAGTGTGTACAGAGGAGGCTGAGGGGAGATGGAGGAGTCTGTACAGAGGAGGCTGAGGGGAGATGGAGGAGTCTGTACAGAGGAGGCTAAAGGGGGGATGGAGGACTCTGTATGTCATGAGTAAGTGTTAGGGTGCAATGCTCTGCAGGCCTGCTGATATACAAGCTGGGGTTCCCTTCATCCCCTGTGTGTATGTAGCTTCCTGCTGCTGTGTATAGCCTGCAGGTCTCCTGCACACAGAGGGCTCAGGCTGTGTTTAGACTATAGAGAACTTCAGGACTGCATTTTCTTTCAATGCATTTTCTTGTCTCTGTGACGTGTGTGTGTCTGTGTGTGTCTGTGTGTGTGTGTGTGTGTGTGTGTGTGTGCATTTGTTGGTGGGGGATTATAAGTGGGGTAGGGGTCAGGTTCTATCACTTGCCTGTTATTGTGCAATATAGTTGTATAATGTACTATCTAACCCTATTGCATTATTCTGTTGTGATATAGTGTGCTGAGACTTGTGGTTCCCCTATACATTAGCTGCCCTGTCTGCCTTATATGTCACCCTCCTCTCTTATCTGCAGCAGAGACTTTGTGTAATGAACAGCTAACTTTTTCCAGCTGTAATGGTTTCCACAGCAGGTTTTATAGAGCGACAGTCAGAGGTACTAGGCCTCACTGGTATCCAGGTAACCACAGGTACTAGGCCTCACTGGTATCCAGGTGACCACAGGTACTAGGCCTCACTGGTATCCAGGTAACCACAGGTACTAGGCCTCACTGGTATCCAGGTGACCACAGATACTAGGCCTCACTGGTATTCAGGTGACCACAGGTACTAGGCCTCACTGGTATCCAGGTGACCACAGGTACTAGGCCTCACTGGTATCCAGGTGGCCACAGGTACTAGGCCTCACTGGTATCCAGGTAACCACAGGTACTAGGCCTCACTGGTATCCAGGTAACCACAGGTACTAGGCCTCACTGGTATCCAGGTGACCACAGAAACTAGGCCTCACTGGTATCCAGGTGACCACAGGTACTAGGCCTCACTGGTATCCAGGTGACCACAGGTACTAGGCGTCACTGGTATCCAGGTGACCACAGGTACTAGGCCTCACTGGTATCCAGGTGACCACAGGTACTAGGCCTCACTGGTATCCAGGTCACAGGTACTAGGCCTCACTGGTATCCAGGTAACCACAGGTACTAGGCCTCACTGGTATCCAGGTAACCACAGGTACTAGGCCTCACTGGTATCCAGGTAACCACAGGTACTAGGCCTCACTGGTATCCAGGTGACCACAGGTACTAGGCCTCACTAGTATCCAGGTAACCACAGGTACTAGGCCTCACTGGTATCCAGGTAACCACAGGTACAAGGCTTCACTGGTATCCAGGTAACCACAGGTACTAGGCCTCACTGGTATCCAGGTAACCACAGGTACAAGGCTTCACTGGTATCCAGGTAACCACAGGTATTAGGCCTCACTGGTATCCAAGTAACCACAGGATACTGGTGAGGCCTAGTACCTGTAGTTGCCTGGATACCATTGAGGCTTAATACCTGTGGTTACATTGATACCAAGAAAACCCTAGTTCCTTTGGTTGCCTGGATACCATTGACGTCTAGTACTTGTGGTTACCTACATATCAGTAAGGCTTATTGTCAGTGGTTGCCTGGATACCAGTGAGGCCCATTACCTGTGGTTCTCTTGATATCAGTGAGGCCTAGTACCTTAATAATAATAATTTGTATAGCGCCAGCAGATTCCGCAGTGCTTTTTTATTTTTTTATTTTATACATACAGTACAGAGATTACATAATACACAGTTAAATAATTAGAATAAATAAAAATAAAATACACATACAAAGAGTAAACGAGACCTACTCGTTGGTTATCTCAGTAACAGTGAGGCCTAGTAGCTGTGGTTACCTGGATACCAGTGTAGCTTAGTAGCTGTGGTTACCTGGATACCAGTGTGGCTTAGTAGCTGTGGTTACCTGGATACCAGTGTGGCCTAGTAGCTGTGGTTACCTGGATACCAGTGAGGCCTAGTAGCTGTGGTTACCTGGATACCAGTGAGGCCTAGTAGCTGTGGTTACCTGGATATAAGTGAGGCCTAGTAGCTGTGGTTACCTGGATACCAGTGTGGCTTAGTAGCTGTGGTTACCTGGATACCAGTGTGGCCTAGTAGCTGTGGTTACCTGGATACCAGTGAGGCCTAGTAGCTGTGGTTACCTGGATACCAGTGAGGCTTAGTAGCTGTGGTTACCTGGATATAAGTGAGGCCTAGTAGCTGTGGTTACCTGGATACCAGTGAGGCCTAGTAGCTGTGGTTACCTGGATATAAGTGAGGCCTAGTAGCTGTGGTTACCTGGATACCAGTGAGGCCTAGTAGCTGTGGTTACCTGGATACCTGTGAGGCCTAGTAGCTGTGGTTACCTGGATACCAGTGAGGCCTAGTAGCTGTGGTTACCTGGATATAAGTGAGGCCTAGTAGCTGTGGTTACCTGGATACCAGTGAGGCCTAGTAGCTGTGGTTACCTGAATACCAGTAAGGCCTAGTATCTGTGGTTACCTGGATACCAGTGAGGCCTAGTAGCGGTGGTTACCTGGATACCAGTGAGGCCTAGTAGCTGTTGTTACCTGGATACCAGTGAGGCCTAGTACCTGTGGTTACCTTGATACCAGTAAGTATCTGATCGCTGGCTCTATTACACAGGATGATATCTGGCTGATTTGGCTGATTATCTGTCAATGTTAAAAGGCCTTTACTGGGCTGTATATGATTGATTCGGTAGAACCACTCTAGCAGTATGTAATTTACCTCTTTCCATTGCAGCTTTAGGTCCTTGATAACGCCCAATAGTTCAGCTTTTCTTACTTCAATGATATCCCTGAAGTTATAGCTGCCATGGCCTTTTGCCCCTGATGACGTTAGACCCTGTTTATGGAAGACTCTGCCAGGAATCCCTCCTTTGCTGACTAAGGTATGTACATCCATTCTTTTTCTCCCATTGATGATTTGCTTATTACTTAAGACTTGACTTTTGACAAAATAAACACATATTCACGATTTAGAGAATACCTCCTCTTGCCAGAGGAGATCACAGAGATCCCAGATCTAGCAACATGGGCCCTGGGCTAGGACACCCATGTGTAATCTTTGAAGATTACTTGAGGAACTCAAGCAAGGTTTAGTGGGGTACTTCGGCTTTACTTACTCTTTGCCAGCCACTGGGGACAGTCCTGATCAGCTGAAGAACTTCCTGAGAATACCTTATAGGACGTGGTCACCCCTGTGAAGTGTGGTATGTGTCTGGCAATCATACCCTTGCTCATGCTGCCTGTACTAAGAAAGAGCCCAACAGTGACCCATGAGTTCCAGGACACTACACAACCATGCCAGGTGAGTTCCATCTTGATTTTGACAGAAGAAACACATATTCACGATTTAGAGAATACCTCCTTCCGCCAAAAGAGATCCCAGAGATCCCAGATCTAGCAACACGGGCCCTGGGCTAGGACACCCGGGTGTAATCCCTCAAGATTACTTGAAGAGATCGAGCGAAGATTAGTGGGGTACTTTGGCTTTACTTTACTTGCCAACCACTGGGCATAGTCCTGGTCAGCTAAAGAACTTCCTGAGAATACTTTGTAGAACGTGGTTATCCCAGGCGTAGACAGATTGTGGGCCCCCTTAACAGTAGTTTCCTCTGTGTTAGCAGGCCGCATTACTTGCTTGTAGCTTGAGAAGAAAATCAAGTCTTTGGCATGATCAGCGACCTGACCACAGGGGCAAGGCCCTAAAGAAAAGCTTTCTTTGGTACTACAAGGGCTAAGACTGGGCTAATCCCCTATTGATGGGGGGCAGTCTAAGGCAACCTGATGTCCTATTGATGGGAACTTTCTAGAATAAGCCTGTGATAGGCTAGAAGTGTGGTATGTTTCTATCAATCATACCCTTGCACATGCTGCCTGTACTAAGAGAGGAGCCCAAGAGAGGAGCCCATGGGTTCCAGGTGAGTTCCATCTTGATTCAAAAAGAGCATGTGAACGATTCTGCCCTGGCATGGTTGCACCAGATGAAGATTCAAACACTTTATTACCCCAATAATATTCCCCCAATAAAATTTAAGGTAACACGCATACCACTATATTTCACTTATACATGGTACTAATATACCACACATGTTCATAGTATGCATACATTCAAACATACCAACAACTACATACACAGGTCATGGTCTGTGCTGGTGTCTATACTGCAGCCTGTGTCCATGCGTCAACTTGTGTCTATGCTCCAGCCTTTGTCAACATAGTATTTTATTTCTGCGCTACCATCACTAATCCAAGACTACACCGAGGGCTACAACATCAAAATTCTCTACTGTGAAGTCCAGATCCCTGTGTAGTGGTTAAAAGGTAACTATCAGCAGATTAAACAAAACTAACCTGCTGATAGCACCTATTGCGCAGGAGACGCCGAAGATGAAGGTATGTCTCTTACTTTCATCCTCTGTGCAGTTCAGGTGCAGTTAGTCATTTGCTCCATGGTCCCGTAAGACCGTTAGGAGCACTGGGGCACTGTAAGAAGCACTGCCCTGCCCCCATAGCACCAATCCTCACCCAGTCTGCTCGCCTTTTTCTAATGATAATCAATGGCACAGGCCGTTTGAATCATCACTGGGGGGGTAGGACAGTTTTCCTAATGGTGTCCCAGTGCTCCTAACTGTCTTACCAGACTGTGAAACAAATGACTAACTGCACCAGAACAACGCCAAGAATGAAGGTAAGAAACATACCTTCATCCTCAGCGTCTCCTGAATATATTTATCTAACCTAAAAGGTGCAGAGGATCCTTTAGCCAGCGCAAATCATTGGGTGGTATAGAATGTGTGATAAGTAAATCACGTCTCCATGATCAGAAGAGTAGTGGGGTGTTGCAGCGTCTTCATTGTACTTCCCATACACTGATGCTTATGTAAGGTTCTGTATCTTACCAAATGTAAGTGATTAGTTCCAAGCTACAGATTTTGGAAGAATATGTGGCTCCTGTATCTGCGGAAGGGAGGGGGGGGGGGGTTGGGGGTGATGCAGGGTTTAAATTTATCTTTTACACCCTCCACTCCATTTTTATTCAGCTAACTTATATAATGGGCCTCCCCTATATCTGGAGGGTATTGTCTGATGGCTTTGACTTGGTAAACGTGGTCAAAAACTTATTTGGTAAAGTAGGTGGTGTCAATGCTTTCCACTGACTCCCAACAAATTTAGAATGTGCACATTAATATTCTGTATTAAAGTGAATGTACCATTAGGTACATTGCTGCTTCTTCTTCTTCTTTTTTTAAAATACATTAGCTTTACCCCCCCCCCCCCCCCCCCATTGCTCCCAGCTGGGCCGGTGCATGAGTAAAGACCAGCGACGAGCACTGGAAACGGGCCAACATACAGAATGTCTTTACACCACCGGGATCCCCACGCCGGTGACAAACTCTAATTACGTTAAAAAAAAAAAAGAAAAAGCGATGTACCTGGTACTTTTGCTTTAACAAATTATAGACACTGCCATTGTCCACTAATCCTGAACATATGAGCCACTTACAAGATCAATGTTTGCTTCATCATTCTACTATTTAGCATCACAATACCCTGAGGATTTCATCCAAATGAACAGAACTGCTCATCAGTAAAGTCGACTAAGTAATTGAAGATCTCATTAGTTACAGTTAGCGTTCTGGGTGTGATCCACTGGGTAGAGGTCCCTGATGTCTCCGGCTGTGCATCTGTCATATTTTATTCAGAAGAATTCGATGTCAAGCTCTATATAAGACCCTGTCTAGCGTATGATGGTTGATCTTGTCAGTAGAGCTTTTGCTGAAATGGCACTCTAAATATAGGAGAACCTAAAAAAAAGTCTTTAACAATGGTGAATGAGTCCATGGCTTTCAGCATCCAAGACTTTGTGTTTTTAGGGCTCAAAGAGATGGAGAATCTGAAATATTTCTACTCTGTGGTCGCCCTTGTAATATATCTCAGCACAATATCCTTATGTACATTAATTGTGTATGTTGTACGGACAGAACAATCTCTCCATGAACCTATGTACATCTTCATATGTAACCTGGTGGGCAACGTTATGTTTGGCAGTTCAGCATCCCTCCCTAAACTGGCCATAGACTTGCTCTCCGGATGTACCACCATCTCTCTGTCCGGATGTCTGATCCAAGCATTCTGTCTTCAAAGCTTTGCTTCTGTAGAAATATTTACTTTCACCATCATGGCGTATGATAGATACCTGGCTGTTGGTTTTCCTTTGAGATACCACTCTCTGATGACCAATAAGAAGGCCATACTGTTCTTGACTATTATCTGGTTGGTAATTGTAATAAGCAGGTTGGTAGGAGTCATATTGGTGGTCAGGTTAACACTATGTGGTAATAGCATCAATAATGTCTTCTGTGAAACCATGTCTCTTATCCGGTTGGCTTGTTCCACTACAGCCGTGAATGACACCTATGGGACAATTTGGACGTTACTAATGGTCATAGGCTCCTTAATCATTGTGATCTACTGCTACTTACGGACATTTCTTGTCTGCCTGAAGATCTCCATGGAAGCCTCCCAGAAAGCCATCCATACACTGGTGACCCACATAGTCACATATACTACTTTCATGGCAGCTTCTTTATTTGTGAGTTTCAGGTATCGGTTAAATATTGGTTCCCTATCTACTGTGACACACGTTATAATCTCAACCAGTGGTCTATTGGTCTCTGTCACTTTCAATCCTTTTATTTATGGAATAAGGATGGAAGCTTTAAGGAAGAAGATGATTCAGACTTTAAAGGAATCAATCTATGAGCCGATATTGGGTAACTCCAAATAATTCTTGGTTCGGATCCCATCAAATTTAATATTTAAATAAGGAAACAATGATGTGCCAAAGCCTAACTTAACTTTCGCTGCAGTATTTATTTTTGCAGAAACGTTGTAATGTTTCAGTGCTTTGAACTGGAGCAGCTCTATAGATCATATTGATTTAAAGAGGACCTGTCACAGGGGTTTAGGTGGTTAAACCAAATGCTGGTTGTATAGGGCTTCTCAGTCTGATTTTATCTATATTTTGCTTGTACACATTGAGCTGGATAGCATTTGTTATGTTATGTTATGTAAAAGTTTTTGTTATGTTGCGATATTTGAGGGGTTGTGCAGCGCCTCACTCTTCTGCCCAACCTGGATTTCGATATGTAGAATTCCAGCAGGTAATAAAGCATGTTTGCAAATGACATTCATTTTTTTCTACTTATCATGCTTTAAAACAAAACAATACTTACTTGTATCCAGGTCCAGTCTCCTGAAAGCAGCTTGTTAGTCTTCAGCTTGTTGAACAAAAAAAGACTAAATGCAGGAAATCCCATGCTTCCCAGGTCATCTGCGCTCACATAGAAGGCAGTCATGTGATTGATGGACACATTGTGCCATGACACTTTGTACTGCCCAGGACTTCATGTGTTTAGTCTCTTCTTTTCATCCAGCACAAGACTTTAAAGCTTCAGGAGACTCGACCTGGATGCAAGTAAGTACAGCTTTTTTGTAAAGGAGAAGTCTGGCAGGGGACGGCAAAAAAATTATTTCATACTGGGAGTGGGGAAAAAAAAAAAAGTTATAATCACGTGTCCCAGAGCCCACACAGAGCTGTGTCCCGCTCCTGGACCCAGCCAGCTGTCCTCTGAGCTCCCCTCTGGCTACGTGGAGCCCCGCTCAGCCAGTCATTAACTGGGACAGGACACCACTGCAGTCGCTGATTGGCTAAGCATGCTAAATCCCACCCGTCTGTGACATCAAACCCGGGTTGGGACTTACCTAGAACCCTGGAAAAGATGACAGCCACCGGGGTCTGGGAGCTCCGTGATGGGGTGCAGCTGGGGCACTGGAAGCGGTAAGCATATCTTCTTTTTTCTTTTTTTCCTCCCCCCTTCCTGTAATAATTGTTTAACACCCACCCTCCCCCTCAACCTGCACAACTTTTCCTTTAAAGCGTGACAACTAAAAAAATATATAATTAAGTTTAATTACAAACATGCGTTATATCTCATCTACTGTTTATTTACATTTAGAAACTTTTATTGACCCTTTGAGATCCACTATGAATATGTCTTTGAGGGGGGTTTAGGCAGCTGGCAGTAATTCTTTAGTTATGCCTTATTCTGTGAATACTGTGGATTGGGCTTAAAGGGAAACTCCAGCAAAAAAAAAAATTTCTTTCAAATCAGAGTAGTTTGACAGTTCTCATCATGGACAGAGGTGGCAGCAGAGAGCACTGTGTCAGAATGGAAAAAATACAACACTTCCTGTGCTCCACTGGGATCCTCCTGAGGTATCTTTCTACCTGATGAGGTAGAAACAAGCTCTTTATTATGTTATTTATAAGGGTAACAATATAAAAAAATGAGTGGAGCAGCTCATGGTGACATTTACATACCCTATTAAAGTAAGGTATTGGCTGTTTAATATACCTGGCTCCCACAAATGATGACGTGGGTACACCTCTGACTCTGATAAAGAAAGTAGAAGAAGTTATTTACTCTGAACATAAACTGCCCCTTTCCCCTTGTAGTAACTGAATGTATCTGTACTGTAATAAGTTACTTGATCTGCAGAACTCCTATCTACCACTATATACCAGAGATATTAGACTGCACAGTTATCCAGGTAACATAACTGGAGAGTGAAGTCATTTTGAGTTGTCTCTAGGCATTTAAACTGTTGGATAATATAGAATGTGTGATAAGTGGAAGCTCCCTTAAGCAGAAGAATTAGGTGACAGGAATACTATGGCGCCTTCATTGTAGTTTGCATGGCATAGCATAGATCAGTATATGCAATCTAACGATTGCATGTTTAACTGTAAAATAAAAGTGTAAAAGAAAGTGTGATAAAAAAAAGTTTTTAACCCTTAGGCGACCCTGGACGTACCCGTACGTCCAGGGCCGCCTACATGCGTTCAGAGCGGGGCTGCGCGGCAGTCCGATCACCGTGCCCGCTTATAAAGTAATCGGATGCAGCTGTCAAAGTTGACAAAGTTCCCTAGTGTCTAGTGTCTAGTGGGGTGGATCGCTCCTCCGGGACGTAATGGCGCAGATCCCAGCTCGGCACTCGATTGCTTCTGGCTGCAGCTGCCGGAAGCAATCAATGTGCCTATCTCATCGATCTTTGCAGCATATCTATGCAGCATAGCTAATCTGTATGAGGGATCAGAGTACTTATACTAGAAGTCCCCCAGGGGGAATGACCCTAACCCCAGGGGGGAATAACCCTAACCCCAGGGGGGAATAACCCTAACCCCAGGGGGGGAATAACCCTAACCCCAGGGGGGGTTCTAGTATAAGTGTAAAAGTAAAAAATAAAGTGTTATTACTAGTAAAAAGCCCCCTCCCCTTATAAAAGCCAGAATCACCCCCCTTTTCCCATGTTATAAATAAAAATAAATAAATAAACATGTTTGTTATCGCCGCTTGCGTAATCGCCCAAACTATTAATTTATCACATTTCTGATCTTGCACGGTAAACGGCGTAAGCGCAAAAAAAATCCCAAAGTGCAAAATTGCACATTTTTGGTCGCATCAAATCCAGGAAAATTGTAATAAAAAGTGATCAAAAAGTTGTATATGCACAATCAAGGTACCGATAGAAAGAACACATCATGGCGCAAAAAATGACACCTGACACAGCCCCATAGACCAAAGGATAAAAGCGCTATAAGCCGGGGAATGGAGCGATTTTAAGGAACATATATTTGTTAACAATGGTTTGAATTTTTTACAGGCCATCAGATAAAAGAAAAGTTTTTCCCACATGGTGAATGGTGTAAACGGGGGATATATATATATATATATATATATATATATATATATATATATATATATACAGTGGTGCCTTGGATTACGAGCATAATTCGTTCCAGGGCTGAGCTTGTAATCCAAATCCACTCTTATACCAAAGCAAATTTTCCCACAAGAAATCATAGAAACGCAGACAATTGGTTCCACACCCCCAAAAAATGATTTATTATTCTGAATAACATGTAAAACTAATGAAACAAACATTCAGAAACAGCAGAATCTGTGATACTATAAATTACTGTACAGTAATGGAGAGGATGGGAAACACAAGGAAGGACAGAGACTGCAGGGAGTATGAAGGAATAAGCAGGACAGATGTGGGCACATACCTGCAGCACTCTCTGTCCGGGGAGAGAGGGGTTACAGCTATGGGGAGATTACCTCCACAGTCCTGTCCCCTGATGTAAGCCCCAGCCTGAAGGGGATCTGCTATGATTTGGAAGGTGAGGGAGACTTCCTGGGTCAGAGTACAGTGCTGTAGACCCCGCTATGCAGACCATGCCCCTCCCCCACTCCTCCTCCCACCCAGTACAGGAAGCTCTTACACCAAAGCAATGCTTTTACACCAAGTCACAATTTTGAAAAACTATGAGCTCTTAAACCAAAACGCTCTTAAACCAAGTTACTCTTAAACCAAAGTACCACTGTATATATATATATATATATATATATACTGTGAGACACTGAAGGGGTTAATCCTGGATGGTCGCTATGTTTCACCTGTATTCAGCTATTACACCTACTAGGACTGAGGGAAGTTCATGTCTCACTATCTGAGACATGGAAAAACCAGGGATGTGTTGTGATCTCCAGCAAAGGTAGTTGCTGGGGATGTATTGATAAAATGTGTTTGGGCCTGGTTTTTAGGAATGGATGGCAGGCTTGGTAGTGGGGCTGTCCATTCCACTTCCTCCACTCCAGATATTGTTTGGCATCAGACGCCACAGGTGCTGAGGCTGGATCATCAGCAGCTCCATAAAGTGTTGCAGAGCCATGTACAGAGAGAGGCTGGGTGCAGCTGAGTGAGTGGGAAGGCTGCAGCCTCAGGAGAAGCCATATATCTGCCCAAGGTAAAACACTGGACTGTATATAATATGTTATGTTCGTGTGACTGCAGCGAGTCGTAGCGTATAGACAGGGCCGGCTTCTGTTTAGTTAGTGCTGGACAAGCAGAGTTTATTTTGTGTTATGCCTAAAGCCAAGGCTGTTTATTTGCTTTCTTGCATGGAAAAATAAACGCAGGCAAAGCCTGTACTTGGACTTATTTGTTTGAGCCTGTTGACTGCTGTTCACACTGCAATCATGCACTCTACCGAGCAAATCCTCCCACAATACATAGATATACATATACACATACACACACACACATTCCTGTAGGGGGAAAAATAAATGTTATGACTCTTATTGACCTCAGTCATGGAGGGGTTACAATATTTGAATAACTCTTCTCACATTTTTCAAATAAAACTAGATTTGCATTTCCAGGAAAATACATAGTGCTTGAAAAGAGCGCCCCTTTACCAGTGACTTCCCTTTAACTTTAATCCTGGGTGCCGTCCCTTTAAGAGCGACTTGGGTCCCATTCCTTTAAGAGCAACTTGGCTCCCGACCCTTTAAGAGCGACATGGGTCCCTTTAGGAGCGACCTGGGTCACTTTAAGAGCGACGTGGGTCCCTTCGCTCTTGAAGGGACCCAGGTCACTCTTAAAGGTACCTAGGTCGCTCTTAAAGGGACCCAGGTCTCTCTTAATGGAACCCATTTCACTCTTAAAGGGACCCAGATCACTCTGAAAGGGACCAATTTCACTCTAAAAGGGCCCCAGGTCGTTCTTAAAGGGCCCCCGTTGCACTTAAAGGGACCCAAATGGCTCTTAAAGGGACCCATTTCACGCTTAAAGGGACCTAGTTCGCTCTTAAAAGGACCCATTTTGCTCTTAAAGGGACATATTTCGCTCTTAAAGGGACCCAGGTCGCTCTTAAAGGGACATATTTCGCTCTTAAAGGGACCCAGGTCGCTCTTAAAGGGACATATTTCACTCTTAAAGGGACCCAGGTCGCTCTTAAATGGACCAATTTCACTCTTAAAGGGACCAATTTCGCTCTTAAAGGGACCAATTTTGCTCTTAACCCCTTAAGGACCGGGCCTGAAATGGCCTTTAGGACCGGAGTAAATATTATGAATATGACCAGTGTCACTTTATTCATTAATAACTTCGGGATGCTTTTACCTATCCGGCTGATTCTGAGATTGTTTTCTCGTGACATTGTACTTCACATTTCTAGTAAATTGGAGTCGATACTTATAACAAATCTTTATGAAAAAAAACAAAATAGCGTGAAAAATTGTGAAAAAAATGCATTTTTCCAACTTTAAAACTTTTCTGCTTATACAGAAAATGGTTATATCACATAAATTATATATTAAATAGCATTAGCAACATGTCTACTTTATGTTGGCGGCATTTATTAAACTATCTTTCATTTTTTAAACAATAGAAAGCGTAAAACATTAGCAGCAAATTTCCAAATTTTCGATAAAATTTTAAAATCAGATATTTTTAGGGACCTGTTCAGGTTTAAAGTGTATTTGAGGGGACTGTGTGTTAGAAAGCCCCACGATGTACCCCATTTCAGAAACTGCACCCCCCAAACTCTGCAAAAGCATATCCAGAAAGTTTTTTAACCCTTTAGGGGAGTCACAGAAATAAAAGCTAAGTGTGTAAGAAATTTGAAAATTTTTATTTTCTGTGCAGAGATTTTATTGTAATCCAATATTTTTCATAATTATGACCCTATTACCAGAGAAATGCACCCCAATAATTATTGCCCCGTTTCTGCAGTTTATAGAAATACCCCATATGTGGCCCTATTGCGCTATTTGACGCAACCACAAGCCTCAGATACAAAGGAGCGCCTAGTGAATTTCAATGGCTCCATTATATTTGGTCATTTCTCACTGTACCACTTCAGGTTGGCAGAGGCTCTGGGGTGCCAAAACATAAGAAACACCCCTAAAGGGACACCATTTAGAAAACTAAACCCCTCAAGGAATGTAACAAGGGGTGCGGTGAGCATTTGGACCCCACAGGTGCTTCACAGATTTTCCGAACAATGTGGCGTGAAAAAAGACAAAGTATTTTTTACACTAAAACCTTCAATTTTTCATTTTCACAAAGGGATAAAAGGGAAAAAAAAGACACAAAAAGTGTAGCGCAGTTTCTCCCGAGTACAGAAATACCCCACATGTGGACATAAAGTGCCAAGCGGGCGCAGGACGAGCCTCCAAAGGGAAGGAGCGTTTGGAAGCTGGATTTCACTGGAATGGATTTCAAGGGCCACATCGCATTTACAGAGCCCTCGTGCTGCCAAAACACTGGAAACCCCCCGCAAGTGACCCCATTCTGGAAACTACACCCCTCAAGGAATCTAACAAGGGGGGCAGTGAGCATATGGACCCCACTGGTGATGGGCACAAATGTGGAACAATGTGACGTGAAAGTGAAAGATTTCATTTTTTCACTTTCACGGCACAAATGTGCCCGTCATCAAGGGGTCCATTTGCTCACTACACCCCTTGTTAGATTCCTTGAGGGGTGTAGTTTCCATAATGGGGTCACTTGTGGGGGGTTTCCACTGTCTTGGCAGCACAAGGGCTCTGTAAATGCGACATGGCGTTCGTAATCCATTCTAGCCAAATCCAACCTCCAAAATCCAAATGGCGCTCCTTCCCTTCGGAGGCTTGCCCTGCGCCCACATGGCGCTTTATGTCCACATGTGGGGTATTTACGGACTCGGGGGAAAATTGCTGTACACATTTTTTTTTTTTTCTCTTTTAACCCCTTGTGAAAATGATAAATTCAAGGCTAGACCAACATTATAGTGTAAAAAATTTAATATTTCATTTTCACGCCACATTGTTCCACATTTGTGCCCGTCACCAGTGGGGTCCATATGCTCACTACACCCCCTGTTACATTCCTTGAGGGGTGTAGTTTCCATAATGGGGTCACTTGTGGGGGGTTTCAACTGTCTTGGCAACACAATGGCCTTTTAAATGCAACATGGCCCCTCGAAATCCAATCCAGCTTTAAAAAACCAAATGGCGCTCCTTCCCTTTGGAGGCTTACCCTGCACCCGCATGGCGCTTTATGTCCACATGTGGGGTATTTCCGTACTCAGGAGAAATTGCGCTACACATTTAGTGTTTTTTTTTTTTTTTTTTAACCTTTTTAGCCCCTTGTGAAAATGAAAAAATCATGACAAGATTAATGATTGAGTAACAATTTTAAAAAAATTACACTAAATGTTGGTCTAGCCTTGATTTTTTTTCCATTTCCACAAGAGGTTAAGAAAGAAAATGAACACAAAACGTGTAGGGTAGTTTCCCCTGATTATGAAAATACCCCACATGTGGGCATAATGTGCCATATTGGCACAGGGCAAGCCACCAAAGGGACAGAGCGCCATTTAGAGGCTTGAATGGAGGATGGAGGCCACGTCGCAATTACAAAGCTCCTGTGCTGCCAGGACAGTAGAAACCCCCGACAAGTGACCCCATTCTGGAAATTACACCCCATAAGGAATCTAACGAGGGGTGCAGTGAGCATATGGACCCCACTGGTGATGGGCACATGTGTAGAACATGTGCCGTGAAAATAAAAAATTTTCACGTCCCAAATGTGGCCGTCACCAGGGGGCCATATACCCGCTGCCCCCCTTGTTAGATTCCTTATGGAGTGTAGTTTCCAGAATGGGGTCACTTGTGGGGGGTTTCTACTGTCCTGGCCGCACAGAGGATTTGTAATTGCATCATGGCATCCTCTAATGGGAATGGCGGCCATACCTGCTTAGCTGGGGAAAAGGGACAATTCTAATTTATTTGGGGGTATTAGGCCAATTATTAGCTTATAAGGTTGGAAATGACAGGTGTCCATCAAACTCAACCTGTGTTGATCCAGAGGAAGACAAAAAACCCTCGTGAGGCAGACGACAGTAGCCTCATCACTGGGAAAAATTCCTTCCTGACTCCATAATGGCGATCAGAATAATCCCCAGATCAGCGTGACCGCTGAAATAGGAATAAGGGACAGAATTTAGATAATGTAGAACCCCAATGACGTGTGGTACGCCTTGAAGCGATCCAGTATGCAGAGGCCAGGGTGATCAGCACAGGTGTCACACTGGAAAATGGTGTCCTTCCTGATCCCCCTATTACCCCACACTCTGCACTTCTTCTGGGGTCTCCCTTTCTCCAGTGTGGGGGACGTCACCTGGAAAATGTTGTCCTGGTGCGATACGGGGTCCTTCATATCCAGAAGCGCTGGGTCCGCTCCATGGCTGCTAAATATTAGGGCTCTGTTACGGCTTCTGATATGTTCGGATCATGCCGCAAGCTACAGTAGCTCGGGCAGCGAGGGAGCGGAAGAGGGGGTGCTGGTATAAAAGCTATCCCCGTATAGGTGGTGGTAACCTTTATCCAGCAGTGGGAAGATCAGTTCCCGGACGATCTTCCCACTTGTTCCGAGGATGGGGGGGGGGGAGGGGGCATCTGGGGGCTGCATTCGGGTGTCCCTTCCTTCATACACTCTAAGGGTACGTGCACACTGCGGAATCGCGACAGATAACCCTTCGCGCATTCCGCAGTTGGCACCCACCGGCGGACTGATGCGGGCGCGCGTCTCCGTCCGTGTCATAGACTCCATTCTATGCACGGGCGGATTCCGCTCTCTGTCCAACGTGTTCATTCTTTGGACGGACGATGGAATCCGCCTGTGCATAACATGGAGTCTATGACACGGGTGGAGACGCGCGCCTGCATCAGTCTGCCGGTGGGTGCCAGCTGCGGAATGCACAAAGGTTTATCATCGCCATTGCGCAGTGTGCACCTACCCTAAATCTGTAAGAGTACCCTGAGGTACGCTCACAGAGTTAGTAGAATTTTACGCCATACCGTGATCTCTTATTGGGACGGTACTGGCGGAAAAGACGTGTCTGGGAGGCAGCATACACTACGCTATCCCCCAGACACGTCACTGGAGGATGAGGATGAATGGAGGAACGAAGGATCCCCCCCATTCATCCTCACTGGCTGTTTCGGTGTCGGAGGCAATAATATTGTATCCCTCTGACGCCGAAAACACCCTGGGGGTCATCTTTATATGGGGACTAGTATATGGGGTATGTAGTGGTGTAGTGTCAAACTTTATTCAATGTAGTGTAGTGTGGTGTAATGTAGTGTTTTTTACAGTAAGTATAAAAAAAAAAAAAACCTACGCCAAAAATGGTGTTGCTGATAAATGCCGCACTTATGTGCGGCACTTATCAGCAGACCGTGGCAGTAGGATAGAGAAAAAAAACACCCTACGCCAAAAAGGAGGAGTTGCTGATTAGCAGCGCACTTTCGTGTGATGCTGATCAACACTCAGCGGCGATAGGGTGCGGAAAATAGAAAAAAAAAATTGAAAAAAAAAAAAAAACTTTATTACATACTGAACATCCCTGTAGCTGCTGGTAAGTGTATTACACATATCAGCCGCTAGAGGGCAGCAGAGCGGAAAATCCCGAAAACCCGATGCTGGAGCCGAAAATAGCCGAACGTGACGTCACGGAAGAAGCCGAAAACCCGAACGAGACCACGAGGACGCCGGAAGACGCCGATCAGGACCCCGGGACAGGTGAGTAATGTACGAATACCTGCTCTGGACCCCTCAGCTACCTAGCTGAGGGGTCCGGAGCAGGTATTTATAACTTTTGGGGACTTTGATCGCCGTGAACGGCCGGTAGCAGCCGGCCGTTCACGGCGATCGGGCCGGTGGCACCTGGCCACCATTACTTTTTACAGTAATGGCGGTCTGTGCCATCCTCGGAGAGCACCGTCCGCCATTTTTTCCGGGTCATCGGGTCACCGATGACCCGGAAAGGTTCCGATCGCCGCTATTGGCTGATCTGAACTGATAAGCCAATAGCGGCGATCGTCGGCATGGGGGGGTTAACAACCCCCCATGCCGACAGGGAGAGATGGCCTGCAGTGTATTTCTGCAGGCCATCTCTCCCGATCGCATGCAGCCGGTCCGCGGCGCCCTCTTAAAGGACCCGCGTACCGGTACGTCATGGGTCCTTAAGAGGTTAAAGGGAACCAGGTCGCTCTTAAAAGGACCCATTTTGCTCTTAAAGGGACATATTTCGCTCTTAAAGGGAAATATTTTGCTCTTAAATGGACCAATTTCACTCTTAAAGGACCCAGGTCGCTCTTAAAGGGACCTTGGTCTCTCTTGAAGGGACATATTTCGCTCTTAAAAGGACCCAGGTCACTCTTAAAAAGGACCCGGGCCGCTCTTAAAGGGACCTTGGTCGCTCTTGAAGGGACATATTTCGCTCTTAAAAGGACCCAGGTCGCTCTTAAACGGGACCCGGGCCGCTCTGGAAGGGACCCAGGTCGCTCTAGCGACATGGGTCCCATACCTTTTGGAGTGTCCCGTCCGTTTAAGAGCAACTTGGGTCCCGTCCCTTTAAGAGCGACTTGGATCCCTTAAGAGCTACATGGGACCCTTTAAGAGCGACATGGCTCCCGTCCCTTTAAGAGCGACTTGCGTTCCTTTAAGGGTGACCTGGGTCTCTTTAAGAGCGATCTGAGTACTTATAATTATAAAGATCATTGCTCGGTTACCATGACAATCTTACTCATGTCGGGGAGACAAAATCGTTAAGGACCTTCCATATATTACATCTTCTATTGGCCAATAGTGGACATGTGACTGTGGATGGTGTGATACATTGCATGACGAGACCTTAGAGTTCCTATTGGCTGCTATGTTTCAGCTATTTGCATATGTGCTGTGATTGGCTGTTAGAGTGTGGCCATTATTTGCAAAGGGCCATTATTTTCTATGGGAAATTTGGGGTCGTTTAACATAAATTTCTTAAAAACGACAAATCCAATCGAAACGAAAAATAGCACACCACACACCGCCGAGGGCTTCGAAACGCAGTTTGAACGGAGTGTGTGCACAAAGCGGTTCGGGCTGTATTACGCGCAGAAAAATGGCTGGAAGAAGAAACGGAAGAAGAAGAATACGGATTACAATATAGTGCTTTTCAAACACTATAATTAAAACTCCAAAAAAACATATAAGTACTTTGAGATGGCTCAAAGTAAGAAGTGCAGTTTTCCAGCAGGCACAGTATGCCATTTCAGTGTCACGTTTGTTGCGTCCTGCTTGTGTTCCCAAAAAAGTGAACCCCATAAATTGAGGCCTCTTTTAGAAAATGTATCAGGGACCTGTTTATAGAAAGGCTGCTTTCTATGGTGTATGCTTGGACAAAATTTGCACTAAAATTATCAATCTTCCGCCACCTATTCTTTGGCCTTGCAAGGCATTATCTCAAAACTACAACTGATGGTTGGGGGTCTGACTGCTGGAACTAGACCCATCGCAGAGTTTATGCGTGGATGTGGACTGCAGCACCACACAAACCTATAATACACTGCTCAGCTATCTTGAGAAGCCCCATAGCATGCAAATACAGATGCAGTCCAGTATGTACGTCACAGCTACATTCCCAAAGGTAAGTGTTCGGACCTCAACCAATCACTTATCATCTTTTCACTTGATATGTCAGATTGTAATATTATGAAAACAAACCCTTAAAAAAATAAAATTAAATTAAATAAACATAAATAAATCTTTGTACTTTGCAGTTTATGGCTATATACTATTGTGTAAGGGCTTGTGTTTTTTTTTTTTTTTCGGAATAAGCTGTAATTATTATCGGTACCATATTGGGGGGACATGACTTACTAAACAGACTTTATTACATTTTGTCGTGTGAGTACTTATTTTTTAAGTGTGACCAGCTGCAGTTTTTATTGGTACTATAGTATTTGTACTTTTATCAGTTTTTGTTTCACCTTTTTGGGGGCAGGTTGACAAAAAATAGCAGTTTTTTTTTTTTGTTTTTTTTTTTTACGGCATTTACCATTCGGGATTAATCAAGAACTAGTTTCATGTAGAGAACAATACAAATGTGGGCAATAATTTATGTTTTTTTAAGTTTTGGGTGATACTCAAGGGCTTGATTGGAAAAGTCATTTTATCATTTTTTGCACACTTTTACGTACAGGTAAGTAGGTACAGGGGTGGAGGTGCAGTGCATGTAGCCATGTTTCCCTTTCCCTCCTCCTCACACTTCATGACACAATTAGGG
The DNA here is from genome assembly GCF_027789765.1 of Dendropsophus ebraccatus. Lineage (NCBI taxonomy): Eukaryota > Metazoa > Chordata > Amphibia > Anura > Hylidae > Dendropsophus > Dendropsophus ebraccatus. The sequence continues at coordinate 11,799,617 of NC_091458.1, forward strand.
AGGGGCTGCTGGGAGGAGGGCAGGGGTAATGTTACTACATGCGCTCCATCTCCACGCCAACCTGTCAGGTGGTGAACAACAGTCTTCTAATAGGAGGCTTACACTGTATGAACGTTTTTTCAGATGCAGATATGGAGGAATATTAGTGGCACAGTAGCCATATGCTTTACTCAATAGTTGCAAAGTAGGGAGTGTTCCTAGGCCTTAGGGTATATGCACACGGAGTAATTCTGGAGGAAAACTCCGTACCAAATACGCTGGTTGTCCCCACGGGCTCCGGCTTCACTCTCTGAATGAACTAAGAGAGGAACCCAACAGTTTCCTATGGGTTCTGGGACACTACACGATCATGCCAGGTGAGTTCCGTGCTCATGCCCTATCTTGATTTAATAGGGCTCATAAACAATGTGCTCCAGGTTGTGTCTATGCTCCAGCCCGTGTCAGCAAAGTATTTCATTGCTACACTACCATCATCAATCCAAGCGTGCACTGAGGGCTACAACCTGGGAATTCTCTGCAGTGAAGTCTAGATCCCTGTGTAGTGGTTAAAAGGTAAAAGGTTTAGAGGATCCTTTAGCCAGGGCAAATCGTACTGCTTTCTAGGAGTTTCATCTGTTGAGTGGTATAGAATGTGCGATAAGTAGATGTTCCAGCATAACGTCTCCCATAATCAGAAGGAGATCGGAGTGTTTTGGTGTCTTCACTATAGTTCCCATCTACTGATATTTATTTAAGGTTCTGTATGTTACAGTTTTGGAAGTCAGTACTGACAAACTACAGTAGAGTTTTATGGAAGGACATATGGCTCCTGTAGCGGGGGACTGTATCTAAACTGCCCCTTCTACAGCCCCCACCTCCATTTTTATTCAGCTAAATTCTATAATGGGCCTCCCCTATTTCTGGATGTGGTCCCTCTCTTCTATACTAATGTATACCAATTTGTAATGCCTACAGAACTATAAGGGTAATTATGGAAGGTGGGTCTGCTTCCCCAAAAGATGGTGGCCCTGTAGAACCATATGCTGTGGATATGCCATGCCCACAGTGTCTTATAGATCAGAAAACTTATCTAGTACAGTAGGTGGGTATCAAAGCTTTCTACTGACTCTCAGCAAAACAAATTTAGAATAAACACATGAATAATCTGTATTAATATTTATTATGCTGCATTTACACGGAACAATTTGTTCGAATTTTCGCAATAATGATCGTATTTGACTGATAATCGTTCCGTGTGAACACAGAAAACGATCAAGCGGCGAGCGAGAAATCGTTCATTGTGATCTTTCAACATGTTCTCAAATCGACGTTTGTCGTTTGCTAAAAATTCGCAGATCGCTTCGTGTAAAAAGTCTTTCAAAGATTCACCCTAGGTGAAAGATGGGCTTAAGCGATCTTAAAAACGATCCCAATGACACAAATTTTCTAACTATTTATTCGTCTAAATGCTGATGCTGACCAAATTGTTGTTTCAAAATCAGTAAACAATCGATTGGGCAAATTATCGCTCCCTGTAAACGCAGCATTAGACACCGCCATTGTCCATTAATCCTGAATATAGGAGCTACTTACAAAATCCCTTACAAAATCCCTATCTGTTTCATCATTCTATTTAGCATCACGATACCCTGAGGATTTTCATACAAAACTGCTCATCCGTAAAGTTGTCTTAGTCATTAATGATCTCATTAGTTTCCAGTCAGCGTCTTCTGTGTCCACTGGGTGGAGGTCCCTGATGGCACCGGCTGCTCATCCATGCTATTTTATTCAGAAGAATTCCACATTAGTAACATGGCTCTATAAAAGACCCCGTCCTAGGTAATGATAGTCGATCCTGTCAGTATAGATGTTACTTACATGGCAGTGTAAATATACAAGAACCTGAACAAAATCTTCAACAATGGTGAATGAGTCCATGGCTTTCAACATCCAAGACTTTGTTCTTTTAGGACTCAAGGAGATGGAGCAGCTGAGATATCTCTACTCTGTGGTCGCCCTTGTAATATATCTCAGCACAATATCCTTATCTACATTAATTGTGTATGTTGTACGGACAGATCAATCCCTCCAAGAACCTATGTACATCTTTATATGTAACCTGGTGGGGAACGCCATGGTTGGCAGTTCTGCATTCCTCCCCAAGTTGGCCATAGACTTGCTCTCCGGATGTACCACCATTTCTCTGTCGGGATGTCTGACCCAAGCATACTTCATACAGAGCTTTGCTTCTGTAGAAATACTAACTTTCACCATCATGGCGTATGATAGATACCTGGCTGTTGGTTTCCCATTGAGATACCACTCTCTGATGACCAATAAGAAGGCTCTACAGTCCTTGACTATCATCTGGGTTGTAATTGTTATGACCATGTTGGTAGTTGTCATGTTGGTGATCAGGTTAACACTATGTGCTAATAGCATTAATAATGTGTACTGTGAAACAATGTCTCTCTTCCGGTTGGCTTGTACCAGTACAGCAATCAATGACATTTATGGGACAACTTGGACGTTACTAATGATCATAGGCTCCTTATTTATTGTGATCTACTGCTACATACGGACATTTCTTGTCTGCCTGAAGATCTCTATTGAAGCCTCCCAGAAAGCCATCCATACACTGGTGACCCACATAGTGACTTACTTTACTTTCATGGCAGCTTCTTTATTTGTGAGTTTCAGGCATCGGTTAAATATTGGTTCCCTATCTACTGTGACACACGTTATAATCTCAGTAGGTGGTCTGTTGGTCTCTATCACTTTAAATCCCCTTATATATGGGATAAGGACAGAAGCTTTAAGGAAGAAGATGATTCAGACTTTAAAGGAACTAATTTATGTGCAGATGTTGGCTAAATCCAAGTAATTCTTGCTTTTTGTTATTTGTGATCAAATTTAATATTTAAATAAGGAAACCAGCAATGTTCCAAAGCCTTACCATTCTCTACAAAAGTTATTGTTAGTTTTAATGTTGTAATTAGAGATTCAAATGCCGATGGCTCGGGTTTTTATGAACCTGAATCGGCTTTCCCATCTCAAGGTGTAATATTCTGATGCTTTGAACTGGAGCAGCTCTATAGATCGTATTGATTTAACGCAGACCTGTCACAGGATTTTAGGTGGTTAAAGCAAATTGTTGTATAGGGCTTCTCAGTCTGATTTCATTTACACATTGCTTGAATACAATGAGCCCTCCAGGGCTTAGAAAGTTGTATTTTTACTAGTATGGAAATTAGCCCTGAAAGTCCAGGAAGTGTTCCCTATGGACAAAAAAGCCCAGCTATGTAAATCCTAGTATTAACTTGCAATGCTCTGTGTTCTCTTCTATCCACCTCCAGCTGCTTGATCGACATCTAGTGGATGACAATTAAGAAGCTGGAGGTGGGTAGAAGTACTGTGATTTACATACCTGGGCTTTTGTGTCCAGGGGTACACAACCTACACTTTTGGAGTAATAATAAATTCCATAAAAAAAGACATATCTTGACACTGGAGGGCTCAATCTGTAAAAGCAATGTATACATGAAGAAATCAGATTGCAAAGCCAAATACAACCATACTCTTAAGTTTAACCACCTAAATACCCCTAAAAGGTCCACTTTAAATCCTTCTTTTTTGATAAAGCAGCTCTCATAGGTCTCTCATAGACCATTTTAACTTAAACACTGCCGTTCAAACTCTTACTAAGCCCCTTGCAAGTCCAACCTTACCCCATCTCGACATACAGGAAATGGAGGTGTTCTCTATGGTGACGTGGCTCGGGGTTGCTAGGTGGTAACAGCAGTGGGCTAATTGGTGTTTTACTTGGGCACTTTTCATGGTGGGCAGGAGTGGCGTTACCCACCTCCGGACACACTGGTGCCATGCTTTGTGAAGGTAGCACAAATGTGTGGGTGCATCGGATAGGAAGAAACCAGTCCAGCACTTAACCAAACTTTAGCTTTACTTAGAATCTTCAGAGCAATACAGTTATGACTTTTGAAAGGTGAAAAGTGCAACAAAAATAATCACAAAAACACAATGGGGGATATTTATCAAACTGGTGTAAAGTGAAACTGGCTCAGTTGCCCCTAGCAACCAATCAGATTCCACCTTTCAATCCTCACAGACTCTTTAAAAAATGAGAGGTGAAATCTGGTTGCTAGGGACAACTTAGACAATTCTAATTTACACCAGCTTAATAAATCTCCCCCAATGTCCTTTCCCTGGAGGGATGACACAAAATGCGCTTGAAGTGTAAATAGTAGGTTAAGTAGTATAGCTGAGTTAAGTTGGTAAGGAAGAATAGCTAAGTTGAGTAGGTTAATGGTCTGTCCTGGGGACCTTGCCTAGGTAGTGCAGTACTCTACTGTTTTGTAGTGACTGTGTATAAGAAGAAGAATCTTGTACTCGCGCTTAAGCATAAAAAGAGAAGCTAAAGACTGCCTTTTGCCAAGCAAGTGTAGTGAATATCAGGTATAGTAGTACAAGCCCCAGGTTTGAACAACTGGGCGAAGCCAACCTCTCAGGATTACCCAAGTAGGCCGAGCAAGATTCAATGGAGTACTTCAGCTTATGTGTTTTGCCCCACTGCAGAATAATCCTGATTTAAGATTGTCTTGACTAGGTTTGATCCCTTGCCTAGGCAAGGTTAAAACCAGGTGCCAAATTTCCCACCTTTATTTTTAGCACCACATAGTAGTTTTCTCACAAACTGTAACAAAACTTTTGTCTTTCTCAAACTCCAACTAACTACTGAGTAGAAGCCCTTCCCACCAGGAAATAAGCAACCTAAATAGGGGTGACCAGGAATAACCTCCCATCGGTGGGGAAAGTGCTGGAAGGAGTGAGCTGTAAGAGTGTGATAGGCTGAAGAGTGTGAGACAGTGACTCCCTGGCCTCATCAACTGAATATGGGACCAATATAAGGGCAGCAAAATAAAAAAAAAATGTAAGACTGGAGTATCTCTTTAAGTCAGTAAAAGTAAATTCAACTCATAGTGACCAGGCTTTATTTTTCTGCTTTTTAGAGTGATCTTGAAGTATAATCCCTACTCCAAAAATAAGCCCTAGTTTCAGTCAGCTGACCAAATCCCTGACACTGGGTGCCAGTACCAATCAGTACCAGACTTATTATGCTCTACCCCCATCTGCTCAACACAAGCTGCAGGGGAGGCAGTAGTGGTAAGAACATGCACAGTAAGGCATGATGAATAGGGGGGGACAAATGGTATGTTGGCTAACCACAGAGGGTAGAGGGAGATATAAATGCAGTGTCCCAAAGCGTGTGTGCCACTGCTGTCTATAGCAGGTGTAGGTCGATATTGCTGTTTGTGTATATACTCTGGGATGAAGGCCACAGTTTGCACTCCCACCACTAGGTGTCACTCTATTGTTTACTCTTTCTAGCACAACTGAAAGAAAAATCAAGAAATGTTTAACGTGGTAAATATATACTAAATGTATATAGTACACGGCGCTGTATCAATTTGGCTCTTAGTATGCTGCTATATTGATGCAGAGCGGGGATCCCGTAGTTCCCCGTATTGGTAATAGCAAAGTAAAGAATAATTGCATCAAGCGCTACTAAAAAGAACTCATAAATTACGAAAATTCTTCTGTAAAAATGTTTTTCTTAATGGTGAAGTGTTTCAGTCCTCCAGATTCGGGTTCCAGATCCCTGAGGAAGGCGTTAGGAACGCTGAAACGCGTTGGGGAACTTTGGTCCTTACTACACCCTGTAACACACTCTGTGACGTCACACTGAAATTGTAGCGGAACACCGCTAGCTGGTTGAAAGTCGCACTACCGGCCGGGGCGCACTCCCAGCGTGGATTACAACTACTTGTTGGAACCTGAATCTGGAGGACTGAAACACTTTACCATTAAGAAAAACATTTTTACAGAAGAATTTTCGTGAGTAATTTATAGTAGCGCTTGATGCAATTATTCTTTACTAAGAAATGTTTAACAATGAACATGTCTAATGTCATGTATTTTACTGTCTATGCCACTGTTGTTCAACTGACTGAGAGCCAGCCCCTAATCTAGGTGCCTCATACCAATCCCTCCTCCATTCCTGTGGCCTATTACAGATCAGATTCAGTATCTCCTGATGTGTTCCTGCCCAGTTAGATAGCTCTCTGATGGTATATAACGGGAGGTAGAGCTAGTTGGGACAGGTCTTATACAGTATTATTCCAGAGGGAGAGTGCACAAGATAGAATTTGTGCTGAAGTGCCTTATCCTGCCTAAAGTGAGACTATTGTAGACTGGGAAAACGGGAATCCTCTTAATGCTGGGTGGGTGGGGGGCTATCCTGTTCTTTTCCTCATAACTAGACAGGAGTGTTTGTCAGCAGTTAGGAAGGTGCAATTAAAGCCAAAAACTCTGCAATGCACTATTCCCCCCCCCCCAAGAGCTGGCTTTACCCACTAGGTGGGACCTGTGTTCCTGGATCTGTATCACTTGGTGACCATGTGGAAGGCCATACCTATGTACATTTTCATATGTGGCCTGATGGGAAGCCTTATGATTGGTAGCTCAGCCTTCCTCCCTAAACTGGCCATAGACTTGGTTACTGGATGTACCACCATCTCTCTGGTTGTCTGGCCAAAGCATACTGTCTTCAGAGTAGTGCTTCTGTAGAGATACTAACTTTTACCATCATGGCCTATGACAGATACCTGGCTGTTGGTTTTCCATTGAGATACCACTCTCTGATGAACGGTAAAAAGGCTCTACATTCCTTGGCTATTATCTGGTTGGTAGCCATAATAAGCAGGTTGGCAGGAGTCATGTTGGTGGTCAGGTTAACATTATGTGGTAATGGCATCAATAATGTGTTCTCTGAAGTATTGTCAATTAACCGGTTGGCTTGTGCCAGTTCAGCCGTCAATGACATTTATGGGACAACTATGATTTTACTGATGGTCATAGGCTCCTTAATGATTGTGGTCTACTGCTACTTACAGACATTTCTTGTCTGCCTGAAGATCTCTATAGAAGCTTCTGGAAAAGCCATCCATACATTGGTGATCCACATAATCACATTCTCTACTTTTATGGCAAGTTCTTTATTTATAAATTTCAGGTATAGGCTGAATGGTGGATCTCTATCTACTACCACCCACATTATAATCTCACCAGCCGGTCTATCGGTCTCCATTAGAGATGAGCAAACCTCGAGCACGCTCGAGTCGATCGGAACCCAAACTTTCGGCATTTGATTAGCGGTGGCTGCTGAAGTTGGATAAAGCCCTAAGGCTATGTGGAAATCATGGATATAGTCATTGGCTGTATCCATGTTTTCCAGACAACCTTAGAGCTTTATCCAAGTTCAGCAGCCCCAGCTAATCAAATACTGAACGTTCGGGTTCGGATCGACTTGAAGAGACTTGAAGAAAACCGACAACATGCCAAAGCTTAACTTACCATTTGCTACAATATTCTTTTTTTGTAAAAATGTTGTAATGTTTCAATGCTTTGAACTGACGCACTTCCGAGGATCGTATTGATATAAAGTGGACTTGTTACAGGGTTTTAGGTGGTTAAAATGAGTGCATGGTTGTATAGGACTTCTCAGCCTGATTTCACATATCTGTAGCCAAAAAATATTCCAACGTTTAGCAAGGAAATATACACCAAAATTCAGTTAAGCCGTATTCCCTCAATCAGTCACTATTACTGTCTCACATCTGAATGGGGAAATAGGTATTGTGTAGAAAAAACAACATAATTGGGGTTCTAGTTACCAAGCGACAAACCGACACAAAAACAACTGAACCTCGAACTGATATCAATATGAACAAATCTTTATTATTTAAATTATTTAAAAACACACATGTAACCACAAGGAGCAGGAATGAAGCAATGAATCACTTCTGGAAAAGAGGTTAAAAGAAACAACGACAACGAGCATACAAGCAGGGGGTAATAGTGGTGGATCACAAAAGGTGTAATACAAATGAAAGTAATGCCCTATCTACTAGATCTAAGAAACATACACCTATGTGTTTTAAATCACAAAAATAGTAAATGTAGACAGTGATAGAGGTATATTACCAGAAGTACAAGTGAGGTAAAGAGTCCACCAGCAGCCCCCACCCCGACGTACGTTTCGGCTATGCCTTCTTCTTTGAACATTTACTATTTTTGTGATTTAAAACACATAAGTGTATGTTTCTTAGATCTAGTAGATAGGGGCATTACTTTCATTTGTATTACACCTTTTGTGATCCACCACCATTACCCCCTGCTTGTATGTTCGTTGTCGTTGTTTCTTTTAACCTCTTTTCCAGAAGTGATTCATTGCTTCATTCCTGCTCCTTGTGGTTACATGTGTGTTTTTAAATAATTTAAATAATAAAGATTTGTTCATATTGATATCATTACGAGGTTCAGTTGTTTTTGTGTCGGTTTAGCAAGGAAAATAGGAGCAGCTTTATTGTTTTTTTCTAATTACGCCAGCACCGTGCACACTGTGCGTCATGACCCCCAACTGATCGCCAATGCGTTTCACCTGTCACACAGTCTAAAGGCCCTATTACACGGAACGATTATTGGCCGTAATAGTCCTGTGTAATAGAAGGCAACGATCAGCCGACATCAACGATATCGGCTGATCGTTGCTGTCGTTTGTCTTTCAAAATGTTGAAAGACAAACGACTCATACAGCAACGATCTACTGCCGTCGCCTCGCGGAGCAGGAGCGGCAGCAGCAGACCGCCACTATCCTCTATGGGCTGCCCGGACGATCTAGCGATCACCCGGGCAGCCCCCAGCGGTTCATCACTATGTGACTGCAAAACAATGTAGTTCTTACTATGTAAGCAATAAGTCTTAGGCTATGTTCACACTTTGTAAGAGACTGGCCATTCCGTGACCCAGCCGGGTCACGGAACGGCCGGTCTCTGCCAGGATCATCCCGGCTGCAGGGTTCTGATGTGGGCACATCAGCGCGCGCCCGCATCAGAACCTCCCATAGCACACAATGAAGCGACCGGCCAGAGCCGCTCGCTTCATTGTGTGAACTGACATGGGTTTCTATGACAGGAATTCACTGAATTGCGGCCGCAGAAAACTGACATTTCAGTTATTTGCGGCGCCACACGGGATCCCGGCCGGAGCGTATACGATGTGTATACGCTCTGGCCGGGATTCCATAGAATGTAGGCAATGTTCCACAGTACATAAAGTATGGCCGTTGTTGCTGATGGCAACGACCGTACTTTTACGTAGTGTGAACATAGCCTTAGGCAGTAAATTGTCAGACAGCATATGATTATACACATGGACTATGAAATTGTACAATAACATCTCTTTTTTTATATTCATACCATGTTGAAAATATGCATTTAAAGGTAACCTAAAGAATAGCTTCTCTATTTTTTAACAAACGATGAACATCACCCCTCCTGTTTGTCCTTTCAATAGAGAAGACACGAAACAATGCTGTGGAGCCTCTGTGAGCTACCAAATGTCTGGATGTTACGGATAGATTGCTGTTTGTGGGATGTTCAAAATCATGTAGGAAGGTGATTTCACATATGCCTCACATATACCTTGAAAAGTAGGTTTGGCTGCGTATACAAAATCGCTCGGTAGCATATGGGAAGGAGAGGGCTGTGCGCCACCCCCAGTCAACACCAAGGCAATCAGTCAAACACTGCTACACTGTTACCTGTAAAAGAGAGTTTTCATATGGAGGAGTGTTTTTTACTTATCTCCTACCGTATAGTCCATTCAATAGAATCCTTTGACTCTCTTAGGTATAGCACCGGCCGGTGCTAGCTGCTTATGCAGCAACCCTCCGCTCAAAATTGTGGCGCCTTCGATGTGCATAACGCACGGCACCACAGGAGCGGTCTTTTGCTGCCAAAGCGCATAACCAAAATAGAGGTATTTTAACTCACACAATTTTTGTATATTCACGGACTATTGCAGAATTTTAGTTGTATAGAATAAAAGTTACATTTTAGCCAACGGAAAAACAGGTCTATTATATAGTTTAGAGAGAGTGACTAAGCATATATCTATACCTCCCAGTTTAGTAAGGGTCAACTGCTCTTCTATGCAAAAGAGGGGTCTGTGGAGCCTCAGTTACGAGTCTCAAAACACAGGAATAGCCAGATATCCCTTCAGGGGAGGAAAGCCTATTGCCAAGGGGGTGACTCCCAGTGGGGTCATCACCAAACCACCCTAATACATAGCCCCTTAAGTCCCACTCGGTTGCGAGTATTGAAACATAAATAGCCAGAATCCTACTCCACACTGACGAGGGGCAACTACCCCGAAACGATCGTCTGTGGATGGATGCCTGCCTTGGTAAACCCTTGTCATGTCGCAATACTCGCCACTTTGACGCAGAAGGGGCCACCCTGGTATTTCCCTTTTTATGTTCCAATACTCGCAACTGAGTGCGACTTAAGGCGCTACGTATCAGGGTGGTTTGATGATCTCCCCACTGGGAGCCACCCCCTTGGCAATAGGATTTCCTCCCCTGGAGGGATATCTGGCTATTCCTGTGTTTTGAGACTCGTAACTGAGGCTCCACAGACCCCTCTTTTGCATATTTAAATTTATAGGGGGCAATGTATCAATGGAGACTCTTCAGTGAGTATTTAATTAGATTTTTTTGTTGCTGGTCTCCCTGAGCTCAGCGATTGCTGTGTTTTGTTGGTCAACTACTCTTCTATGCATCTTATACCTGACACAACACAAACACTTGGATTATTCAGACCACTGTCAGCAACGATAGCATATTGTATAAAAACAGATGCCCAGGCTCATCTGAGCCACTCACGGATTCCCATGTCTGAATGGATAGTGGAGATATGCAGATGACGCCAACACTCTCACCTCATCTCTATTTAAAGATCAGCCGTCTCTGATCCTGCCTCGCCCTGTGTCAGAAGTATTCCCCAAATTTGTCCTATCATCACAGAGAATAGAAGATAGAGGCGGACCCATGCATGTGCGCCGCCCTCATGCATTGCACCGTGGAACGCACATAGCGCCGCCCACATGCGCTCCACTATGGAATGCATATCGGAGGTGGTTGTGGGATGCTAGGACTAAGGGGGGAGGGCAACTACAATACAGTAAGTGAAGACAGAGTAGATGGAGAGCTAAGGCTAGATTATGGAACTGGGGGTGGAGTGGGGATAGAACAGTCACTAGTGATAAGACAAAAGGAAATATGGACAACTGTATTAAATGTATGTATACAAATGTTCGAAGCCCCGCTAATAAAGCTGAGGAATTAGAGCTTATAATGGTGGAAGATAAATATCATATAGTGGGGATAAGCGAGACGTGGCTGGATGAGAGCTATTACTGGGCCTTTAATATCCAGGGTTATAGTCTATTCAGAAATGACCATAAAATAAGAAAGGGGGATGGGTCTGCCTATATGGTAAATCCTGCCTTAAGCCCATTCTGCGGGAGGATATAAGTGATGATAATGTGGAGTCTCTTTGGGTAGAAATAAGGGGGGGACGAGGAATAATAAAATTCAATAGGAGTGGGTTATAAACCTCCAAGTATAGTGGGAGAATCAGAAAATCTTCTTATAAGTCAAATAGATGCGGCAGCAAAGAAGGGTGAAGTCATTATTATGGGGGACTTTAACTACCCAAATATATACTGGAAAGCAGAGACCTGCAACTCCAGCAAGGGAAGCGGGTTTTTGGAAATAGTAAAAGATAATTACCTTTCCCAACTAGTACAGGAACCAACAAGAGGGGGGGCGCACTTCTGGACCTGATCTTAACCAATAGGCCCGACAGAATATCAAAAATAGAGGTGGGCGGTCACCTAGGTAATAGTGACCACAACTTAATAAGTTTTTATTTATCCTTCAATAAAATGCTTACGAGAGGGGCTACGAAAACATTACATTTCAGGAAGGGCCAATTTCCAAAAACTAAGAGAGGACCTTGGGGACATAGACTCGGACAATGCCTTCAGAAATAAAAATATGCAAGAGAAATGGGACATATTTAAGGGGATCCTGGGTAGATCGTGTGAAAGACACATACCATATGGGAATAAAATTAGTAGAAATAGAAGAAAACCAATGTGGTTAACTACAGCTGTAAGGGGGGCAATAAATTATAATAAACAAGCATTCAGACTACTAAAACAAGAAGGTAGTGGGGAAGCATTGAGCAACTATAGACAGAAGAATAGAATGTGTAAAAAACAAATAAAAAAAATCAAAAATTGCAACAGAAAGAAGGATAGCCACAGATAGTAAAACAAATCTCAAAAAGTTCTTCACCTATATAAATAACAAAAGACTTAAAACTGAAAATGTTGGCCCCTCAAAAATAATCTAGGTGTAATGGTGGAGGGGGGAGAGTAAAAGGCCAATCTACTAAACACTTTCTTCTCTACTGTATTCACAGAGGAGAATCCCATAACAGACGACATCACTAGGGATAATGTAAATCCTCCCATGAATCTCACCTGCCTAACACAACAAGAAGTGGAGCGACGCCTTAAAAACATTAAAATCCATAAGTCACGAGGTCCAGAAGGTTCAGATTGGGTTTTAGTTAGTAGTGGGGTATGACAGGGGTCAGTGTTGACTCAACTTCTTTTTAATATTTTTATTAATGATCTTGTAGAGGGGCTACAGAGTAGAATCTCCATTTTTGCAGATGATACTAAACTGGGTAAAGTAATCACCACAGAGGAGGATAATATCATATTACAGAGGGATTTGGAGAAGCTGGAGGCTTGGGCGGTGAAATGGCAAATGAAGTTTAATGTGGATAAATGTAAGGTTATGCACTTGGGCCATAGAAATAATAAGTACAGTTATGTGCTAAATAATAAAACTGCTAGGTAAAACTGCTTCCGAAACGGACCTGGGGGTATTGCTGGACAGTAAACTCAACTTTAGTGATCAGTGCCAGGCAGCAGCTGCCAAGGCTAATAAAATAATGGGATGCATCAAAAGAGGTATAGATGCTAAAGATGAGAACATAGTGTTACCTCTATATAAATCACTAGTCAGACCACATATGGAATACTGTATACAGCATCGGGCACCGGTATATAAGAAGGACACGGCTGAACTGGAGCGGGTGCAGAAGAGGGCAACAAAGGTCATTAAGGGAATGGGTGGGTTACAGTACCAGGACAGGTTATCAAGCTTGGGGTTATTTACACTAGAAAAAAGATGTCTTAGGGGCGATCTGATCACAATGTACAAATATATGAATGGACAGTACAGAGATCTTTGTAGTGGTCTTTTTACTCCTAGGTCTGTAACCATGACAAGGGGGCATCCTCTACGTCTAGAGGAAAGAAGATTTCATCATCAGCATCGACTCGGGTTCTTTCCTGTACGAGCGGTAAGACTGTGGAACTCTCTGCCACATGAGGTTGTCATGGCCGATTCATTAAATAAGTTCAAGGGAGGCCTGGATGCTTTTCTTGAACAACATAATATTACAAGTTATGGGCATTAGATTTCTCCCTAGGTTGAACCTGATGGACTCTGGTCTTCTTTCAACCTTATTAACTATAACTATGTATGCTGTCCTATCATCTCCAGGGCCGTAGTACGACCAGATACTAATAGTGGAGGAACCAAGTATGCCCTGCAGAGTATGATCCTCATCCAAAAATCTCAATAGACCATCATCAGGGGAATTGCAATTGATGCATTCCAGGTTGGAACTGGGGAGAATTTTATTATTTGTGATTTGGTAATTTATAAGAGGACAGGAGTTGTATATGTATGCACCTGTTCATGCCCAATGAACTATGTGGGAAAGACCAAGCGAAAGTTTAGGAGAAGGGTCTTGGAACACCTGGGAGACATACAATATGGTAGGGATACACCCATTGCGCGACATGTAATCCGGTGCATGGGGGCGACCCTAAATCTTTACGGTTCTCTATCATTGAAAAGTTTGCCCTTCTGTTCGAGGTGGCAACTGGGACAGGAGGATTTTGCAGAAGGAAACAGAGTGGATTTATAGGCTCCACTCGCAAAAGCCCAGATGGCCTAAATGAACAGCTTACTTTTACATGCTTTATTGAAACAAAGTGGCCTATACATTTATTACGCTGCCCCTTGTCTACTTGAGGGGAGTGGGTTTTTAATCTTCTATTGCTGTCCTCAACTATAAGTTTTTTTTAGCTTTTTGTGTGTGTTTTTGATCACCCTGGTGACCTCTGTGAATTACTGGCAAGATAGTGCTGTTCCTTCTGTTTCTTCTTTTTTTTTATTTTATTTTATTTTGTCCATTGTTGCCATCTTGGATGAGCACTTAGTAAAATGCTTTACAGCAAGCCTTAAGGACATTGATGACAATAGACAGAGTGTGAAACATTACTGAGTGTACACTGTGATCTGTAAAAAGGGCATTCTACAGGGAGCTGCTATTGTCTCCTTTATCTACTGGTGTCACATGTCATTGTTAGGCTATGTTCCCACTACAAACTAACAATGGCCATTCTTTAGTGAACAGCTGTTGTTTAACACTAACTGACAGACGTTTTTTTTTAAACTACAGATGGAATTAATGGTCATGAACATTAATTGCGGCCATAGATTTACAACGACTGTTGTTTGCGCCCATCTGTTTGTAGTGGGAAGATAGCCTAATTCTGTACAAATCACTTTTCAGCAGCCTCCTCTTATCACCACAACAGAAAGTCTCAGCTTAGATTTAGCCCAGGAAATGTATTACTTACTCTTTGCAAACATGTATAAAGTCGCCATCGCTAGTATAAGGTGTATGGTGTCCTCTCGATTCTCAACCCACAGATTATGTTGGTGGAGAGAAAGTTTGGGTTACTGCCAGTCATCAGAGATGTTATGCTAAGGCTTACCCCTCCCCCCCCCCCCTCCCCCCCCCCCCCCACATAGAGAACACTATGTGCATGAGGAAAACAGTAGAGATAACTGTTGTCAGGCCAAGGAGGACAGGAGAGACAACTCTCTCAGGAAGTTGAGAGTTTAGCTGCAAATCTCCTACCTCATATGATAGGTTTCTTAAAAACGTTTTATTGGGCTACAAACACCTATAAAAAGTTTTCATGTTTAAAGCTTTATTGAGAAGGCAGATCCGGTGGGAGGAGCATGTGCGGCACGACGTAACGCCGCTGCGATCCTCCCTGCGGAGGTGAACACTCTCCGGATTCCCCCTTCCCCCCCGTCCCTTCCTCCCGCAGCATGAATGTTCCCCTACCCGTTGGTCCGCTTACCTGCCTGGGCGAGTCGTGCTCTTGGTGACTCCGGGAGGCGCGGCGGCTGGTGGCGTCGGGAGAGGAGGCTGGCTTGAGGCGGCAGTGATGGGTCGCGGTCTCGCCGGGGAGGACGGCTTTCTGGACCCTGCTGGAGATGGAGGAGCGGAGTCACGTGACCCGGCTGAGGACGTCACAGGGAGGTTGAGAAGGCTGGGAAAGGCAGCCTAGACGAGCGGAGCGCCGAGTGGAGTCCCTTGGAGCATGGAGCAAGGTGGAGGGTAGGAGGGGGAGAGCCCCTGTGTGGCTCATATGGGGGTGCCTGGTGGCAGGCTGAGACAGCGGATGGTGTTGGTAGCCGGGTGCGGCGTCCCCAGGTGTCGGTGGATGCTCGGCACTCGGTATGCCTGGTCTGAGTCTGATGGAGTGAGCACATATAAGAGCAAGCCATCTGGGGAAAGCTACAAACACCCTCCACCATTTTGAGACACAGGAACGCATGGGACTTAAAGAGCACTGAGGTACTGTGAGGTATTTTTGGTTTTGGATTGTGGGATTATCAAAGAAGGACTTGCCACTAACAACATCTGGTTTGGCTTCTGTTATAGGAGCATAAGTGGCGTGACTTTGAATATTGAATATCTCAGTTCATGGGACTTGAGGAGCTCTGAGGTACTGTGGTGTATTCCTGTTTTTTGATTCTGGGATTATCAAAGAAGGACTTGCCACTAACAACAACTGGTTTGGCTTCTGTTATAGGAGCATAAGTGGCGTGACTTTGAACATTAAACATCTCGGTTAAGCACTCCCTTGATGCTCTATCACGGACCCTATTACTAGTCCGATGGATGTTCAGTTTGAGAGGGGGAAGATAAGCTGTACCGTGGAAAATTGCATCTGAAATGTATGCTCCAGGATGTCTGGGCACCGTGTTTTAAATGGGAGATTGTAACATGCTGGCTGGAAGGTACCCACACTCTTATTGAGGTCCCCCCCTCCCCCTCCTTCTCCTCCACAAATCTATAAACCTATAAATCTATATACCATGAGGGCTAGTGGTGGTTTCCACTTTTCCTTTGCCCACCGCTGTAATGGAGCTCGCGGACTTATGGCTATATATATACTTTTTTCCAGGTCCTGCAGGGGCCCGACTGAACCTCGCTGGTCATAAGGCTGCATTAAAGACCGTCTCTTCATTGGAAGTTGTACAAACTCTATCCTAAAGTCACTGGACTGCATCCTATGCATGGGGATCAACGATGTGTGGGACTGAACCTTGATCTTGCTTTTGCAGGCAGAATTGAGGGCTGTGATATTGTCTGTGCTGTAAAATTTTTATAATCTAGGGCGGTTTTGATGGGCATTTCATATATTTATGGTGGGCATGTTTATCTATAGAAGCAATATTTACCCTATTATATGTGCCCATCTTCTGTGATGTATAATTTTATAATTTAGGACGTCTGAAGGGCATGTCCTTTATTCTTGGTGTGTACTCTTTTATACAAAGTAATATTTGCCCTATTATATGTGTATACTAGAGTTAGGGAGGTTGGATTTTGTTTTTTAATAGGTTTCCAAGTAGCTGTCTATTTCCTTTTCCCTCCCCTTTTTGTAACGAGGCTATTACAACTATGCCACCTAAACCAGCTAATAAAGGGGCTCCCAAAGGTTCCCCGAGAGATAAGGGGGAGGGCACCAGGTTGGACAAATTTTTAAAGACCCCTCCGGCAGGGAAAAGGTCTGGTACTAAAGATAGGCTATCCCTCGTCTCTAATTCAGGTACTCCTGGGACTAGATACTCAGTACTGGCAGATATGGGCACCGAAGGGGAGGGGGAGGTGGGAGGAGGTACACCCCAACCGGAACTAGGTGAGATACTGGCTGAAGTACAGAATTGTGTTAGGGCCATCTCAGGGTTATCCTCCCAATTATCCCAGGTTTCGTCTGATATCACATTGATTAAAGATGATCTTAATAAAGTTAAGGACAGGGTGATGGGAATAGAAAAAGAAATGCCTACTATTGATCAAGCCCTGAAACATTCACATAGGGAATTGGAAGGTCTGAGGAAAGACAATCTAGAAATTAGGACCAAACTGCAAGAACTAGAGGATAGATCACGAAGATGTAATCTCAGGATAGTGGGATTCCCGGAGGGGGCTGAGGGAAACAATGCTACAGTGTTCTTACAAAAATGGATAAAAGAAACGGTAGGGGAGACTGAGCTGTCCCCATTATTTGGGATAGAACGGGCACATAGGGTTCCTGCAAGAGCCCCACCCCCTGGTGCCCTCCCACGTACGTTAATAGCTAAAATTCTGTGTTCAGGGGACAGAGATGTGGTTCTGAGGAAGACGAGGAATTTGGGAGATTTACAATTCAATGGTAATAAGGTGGCGGTTTTCCCCGACTTCTCCAGAGCCACACAAACCCAAAGGGCAAGCTTCGCAGGGGTTAAAAAACGGCTACATCAGGCCGAGATTAAGTTCTCCTTGTTGTTCCCGGCCAGACTTAGAATCTTGTATAACAATAATGTTATGTTTTTCAATGACCCTTTATCAGCCTCTGATTGGTTGGAAAGGGAAGGTCTATGAGAGGACTTTGTACCCCTGTTATTTACTTTGTATACATGAGAGGCCTATAATGACGGGTGCGGAATTGGGGGGGGGGGTGGGAGGGGGGGGGAGTGGAGGGTGGGAGCAGCAGGGGGGGAGGAGGGTGCAGTAGTAGGAACCTTTGGTATGTCGGCAAGGGTTAAAAGGGGTGGGAAGGGGGGGGGGATTCGGGTGGGGATCAGCCGGGGAGAGGTTTTTTTTTTTTCTCTCCTCTCTCTCCCTTCTTCCCTTTCTTCCTTTTCTATTCTTCTGGAGCTTCGTTCTTTCTATGCGTGATTAATTTAAGATGGTTAAGGTTATCTCATGGAATGTTCGTGGTCTAGGTGATCGCCTCAAGAGGTTTAGTGTATTTGATCGGATTAATAGCTATCTACCGGCGATAGTATGCCTTCTTGAGACGCACCTTACCTGTGAATCCGTGCGGTATATTTCAAAGGGCTGGACTTCGACCGTATTAAACTCATTTGGTTCTTCATATTCCTCTGGGGTGACGGTCATGGTGCATAAGAAGGTAGATCTTGAAATTAAGGGATATCGGTTGGATAGTAGAGGGAGATTTGTTTTCATCTGGGGAATTCTGGAAGGGATAAGTACAATTTTGGCTTTTGTATATCTTCCCCCCCCTTTTTCCGTGGACGTGCTTTTGGAGTTATGTAATTTTACTAAAGATAAGGACTATATTAATTTGTTTATAACCGGGGACTTCAACTGTGTTATGGAGCCTAGGGATAGGCGGTCTTCGAGTTGTAGGCAAATTATTGTTAACTCCCCTTTGAAGAGGTTCACGGAGGAAGGGGGTTGGTATGATGTGTGGAGATTGTTAAATCCGTCGACCAATATTTTTTCCTGTTTTAGCTCGGCCTATAAGTCAGCTTCACGTATTGATCTCTTGTTGTGCAATCAAGGTGGACTAAGAGAGGTTAGTCATATAAGTTATGCGCCTAAATCTATATCTGACCACACGCCTCTGATCTGGGAGACACGGAGGGTGGGCATGGCAAGGGCCACTATTCGTCAGTTTAGACTGAACCCGTATTGGTTTTCTTTATTGGGTAATGAAGAATTTATTGCAAAAGAAATTGAGATATTCTTGGAGCACAATGTGGGTTCGGCCAAAATTCAATCAGTGTGGGATGCCTTGAAAGCCTTCTTGAGGGGGCTATATGTCAAGGAAATATGTAGGAAAAAAAAGAGCTTTGTGGCTAAAGAAAAGGCCCTTCTAGAGAATATTGATAAAGCTCGGGAGGAATATTCTTCCAATCCGGGGGAGGAGTATTTAGACAAATTAAAAAAAGCCCAAGAAGAGTACGCTAATTATATGATGGTGAAGTCCCACCATAAAATGCTCTTTTCTGACAAGAAACGGCATGGGGAAGGCAATAGACCTGGGAGGTTCCTTGCTAATTTGATTCGGAATCAGACTGAATCTTCTGAAATTAAAGCTATCCGGGGCCTTGATGGCTCTTTGACAACTGATCCTGCCCAGATAAGGGATAGGTTTGTGGATTTCTTCTCAGGTCTATATTCATCCTCTAATCCTAATCTTGTCGGTTTAGATAGTGATTTATTTGCACATATACAGCTGCCTAGGGTTCCAGAGGAAAAGATGTGTTATCTGGAACAGCCCATTACTCTAACAGAATTAGAAGAGTCCCTGGCCTCAATTAAGGGTAACTCAGCACCAGGCCCAGATGGCCTTCCATATGAACTGTATCGTAGGTTTTCTAAGGTACTGCTACCAATTTTGTTGAGGGTTCTTAATGAATCCTGTGAACAGGGGGAGTTACCAGGCTCTATGGAGGAGGCAGTCATCACCCTTATCAAAAAGAAGGGGAAAGAAGCAGTTGAGGTGGAGGCATATCGCCCCATCTCGCTGCTCAATACAGACTATAAAATTTTCTCTAAGTTGGTCACCAGAAGGTTAAGCTCCGTTCTGGAGGATGTGATCTCAGATGACCAGAGCGGCTTTAGGCCGGGGCGTACGGTCTTCACCAACATCAGGAGAACCTTTCTTAATTTGCAGATTGCGGAAGGGAGCGATGGAGCCTTGGTGGCACTGGATGCTACCAAGGCTTTTGATCGTGTTGAATGGTCGTACTTATGGAAGGCCTTGGGGGCTTTTGGCGTTGGTGAGGGCCTGATTCGCATGATACAATTAATGTATAAAAACCCGCAGGCAAAAGTCAATGTTAATGGGGTCCTGACTTCCTCCTTTAAAATCAATAGAGGTACCAGACAAGGATGCCCTCTCTCCCCCACTTTATTTTGCTTATATATAGAGCCCCTGGCAGAATGGTTGCGTAGCTGTTGTAAATTTCAAGGTTTTGGGGTTAGAGGTAAGGATGAGAAAATACTTCTTTATGCGGATGACTTGCTACTCTTTGTCTCCAACCCCAGGGAAAGTATACCAATTATAGTGGAAGGGTTTCGTAATATTGGAGGGCCTATGGGATTGGAGATAAACTGGACCAAGTCATCAGTCCTCCCTTTGGTCGGGAATTTGAGTTCATCCATGGAGGGACTTAAGATTCTTAGGCCAGAACAGGAACTAGATTACCTAGGGATTGCTATTACGGTGGACCCCCGCAGATTTATAGAATGTAATTTGAAGAAGGCCCTAGATAAGATTAAAGGTAAAGCTAAGATATGGGGAAAATTACCTATCTCAATGTCATCTAGAATTGCATTAATAAAGATGGTGGTGCTCCCCCAGATTAACTTCTATTTATCAGCCTCTCCGGTCTGGATCAAAGATAAATGGTTTCGAGGCCTGGAGGTTGTTTTGAATGGGTTAATCTGGGGGAGAAAGAGAGCTAGACTAAAATACTCCCATTTTTGTCCTACGTTAAAGGATGGTGGACTAAACTTACCGGATTTTAGGCTATATTACTTGAGCGCCCAGTTTTCATTTCTATTGGATAATAAGACGCTTTCCTTTTTCAGGGATCAAGGTTTGGTTAAACAGGATAAAGATATCATTACACAATGTGAGTCAGGGGGGATACAAGTTAAGAGTCAGGGGAAAGATTGGTTTGGGGCACATTTAGCCAAAATCTGGAAAGAGATAAAAAGGATTTGCAGAGTAAGGGGTAGTTTGGATTTCACAGAACTATGGGATAATAATTGTTTTGAAGAGTTTACTAAAATTCCCACACAAAATTTTTGGAAAAAAACACATAAGTTTAAAGTGGTAGATTTTTTTAAGGGGGGGGTTCTTAAAGATGAGTGTGAGTTGGGTGATAGTGAAGATTGGGGGCACAGATTTAGATATTTTCAGCTGAAAAACGCCTTTGCTAAGACCCAGGATAAAGAACTTTTTAGGGTAGATTTTAGCGAGGCCATTGAACAGCTGAGGGGTATTGATATCACTAGGCACCGTATTTCTAAAATTTATAAAATTTTGGGGAAGCAAAAATATAGAATGGCACTGTGTGGGTTTAGGAACCAATGGGAAAGGGAAATAGGTACACTATCTGATGGGTTTTGGGATAGCATTGTTGGTAGTATATCTAAAGTATCTCCAAATCCGGAGTATCAATTAATGCAGTTTAAAATTTTACATCGGTCTTATTATACACCCGTATTAATGAAACGTATAGGGCTTAGAGAAGACTCAGTTTGTATTCGTTGTAATATGGAGGATGCCGGCCTGAGTCATATGCTCTGGTCATGTCCAGTGATTGGGAAGTTCTGGTTGGAGGTCATGGGCGATCTTCAAGGTAGGGGAGTGTTGTGCGAACCCCTTGGATTTGAAGGTGCTGTATTGGGGGAGAGCAGCGTGATGGGGAAGCAATATGCCCTTATCAGTGCTGTTCTGTTCCAAGCGAGATTAGTAATTTTAAAGAATTGGTTAAACCCGGAAGGCCCTTCTAAACAGGAATGGATTAATCAGGTTAGCAAAATTAAGAGAATGGAAGCCCCCGAAGTGGGGGGGGAGGGTTTGGGAGGTGGAAGGTTAAGCAGGAGGTGGAAAAATTGGATATGATAAGATGGATGACAAGTGCGAGTGTGGTTATATTATTATGGTTTATCATAAGCCTCAAAATTTAATTTCCCCCCCCCCCCTTTTTTTTTTTTTTTTTTTTTTTTTTTGCTTTTTCCTCTTTCCCTCTATCTTCTTCACGGCTGGTCAGGGGTTGGGTGGGGAGGGAGGGTGGGGGGTTTTGTGGGGGGAGGGGGTGGGGGGAAATGGGGAGGAATGTGTATATTCCCTTTGATGTATGAAACGGTATGTTAATTCATATGTTTCTTTTTGTAAGATTTTTTGAACTGGTTAAATGGAAAAGAATAAAGAATTTAAAAAAAAAAAAAAAAAAAAAAGCTTTATTGAAAGAAAAAAAAAAAAAAAAACGGGGTTGGGGGGTTGGGGGTACAGATCTAAAGGCAGGGGATGGGGTGGGGTGGTAGCCACATTCATCTGAACAGGTTTATAGTGGGCATGGTGGTAAGGGTAAAGCATGTGCAGTAGTGAGGGGAGGAATGTTTTTGGTCACAAACCAGAGGAGAAAATATGTTTAAGAAGTTGAGCTACACTCTGCTGTACATTCCGCCATGATAAAGACTTGAAAAAACTTCCAGGACGTCTCAACACTACTACAATGTGCAAAATCTCTTGAAACCAATTGGTAGTGGTGAATTTT
This sequence comes from Dendropsophus ebraccatus, assembly GCF_027789765.1. NCBI lineage: Eukaryota > Metazoa > Chordata > Amphibia > Anura > Hylidae > Dendropsophus > Dendropsophus ebraccatus. The sequence goes on from NC_091458.1 coordinate 11,822,058, forward strand.
GAAATTTGGGTTTGGATGACCTTGAAAATAAAAAATTGACTGGATGCGAACCAGTAATGGTTGTGGAGTACTGAGGAAGGTGTTTGCTCACCCTCCAGTCCAAGGCGGTGCTGGCCCCCCACCTGCATTGGCTACTTCCTCCTCCTTGGCCTTGTTTTCCCATTGTGCCCTCTCTGTCAGATGGAAACTTTGAAAGTAGTGCCTCTACCAGCTTGTGCTTGTATTCCTGCATCTTTCTCTCCCGCTCTACTGATGGTATTAAGGACACAATGTTGTCCTAATCGTGGGGATCTAGCAGAGGGGCCACCCAGTGTTCAGGATATGTGAGAATCCTGGCAAATCGGCAGTCATTTCTCAGGCAGTAACACACTTAATTGCTCATATGAGAGAGGCTGACCAGAGTCAAGCTGTCCTGGGTGGGAGATGGCTTTTCTGGCTCCTCTGCATCCCCCAAATCATGCTCCAGTGCCATCTGTGAGCTGCTCTGCCATGCTGTGAGCACAAATCCTTCTTCTCCTCCAAAACTGTCCCCTGGCTGGACCACGGTGTGGATTAGTGGACCAACAACTGGGAGAATGGGCCTTCTTCCTTCTTTTCTGCTCCCTCCAGTACCACTATGACATCATCCATTATAGCCTGAAGTTTTTCTTCCAGCAGGCATAGGATAGGGATGGTAGCACTGAGGATGGTGTCTAAGTTTCCAGGATTCTCACCAGTCCTAACTACAGGGTGACCCCCCTGATGGACCCCCCGCTATAAGGACTAAATCCAGTCCTTAATACCATCCATACCACTGTCAGAGTTCCCATCTGACAGAGAGGGCTCAGTGGGAGAACAAGGCCAAGGAGGAGGTAGTAACCAATACAGCTTAGGGCCCAGCAATGCCTTGGAAGGGATGGTGAACATGGCCGCACTGTTGAATACCTTCCGTAGTACTCCACACTCCATGTTACAAATCACAAGGAGCCAGAATTATCAGTATATCTTGGATGAGTATTTGTCAGCAAATCCCTTGGTGCTAAGTTATGGCTCCTCCCCATTTCATTGTTGGGTTTTCAAACTGGACACCTGGCCAGAGATCATCCTGTATGGCTTAGAGGTGCTGATCTCCCCTATAGCAAGCCTGAAAGGGTATTTAGCACCACAAGTGATGTCATTACTGACAAGACTGATCCACCTAGAATTAGCCAGTGTGGACAAACTGATGTTCCTAAAAGTGAACCTGAAAGTGCATATGCATTTTTTCCACAGATATACAATTTCAGTAGGAGATAATGGTGTAGGTCTGATAAAATCATTTAGTATAATACAAAAGATAAAAATCTTAAACATAGCAAACAAATACGTACAAAAATGAAAGTGTTTCAGCCCCCCTGCCCCCACTTCTTGTGCCCCGCTTGTGTGTTGGGTTCAAAGGGAACCAATAACCTAAGAAACACCTCTTATGCGATGGGAATGTGCTGTAGCAGCACCCAGCACACTTCCCAAACCTGCTTCTACACCCCCTGTCCCTGGAACGTACAACCAGAAAACTTACTTTATAAACTTGGCGCCCTGTATGTAAATTGCCCCCAAGTAGTCATCTGGGCAGTGAGCCGCAGCAAGTAGTCACTGTCCTCTGGGCGTTCCGGAGCGGTAATCATGCCTGTCCCTAACGTCAGCACACCTATGTCGTTAGTGCGCAGCTCATGCGCAGTACAGCATGTCTGGTCTGCGCCGTACTGCGCAGGTGCAAAATAGCCTTGAACTCATTGCCAACTCCAGCAGTGGACCTGCTGTACACAGCAAGAACGTAGGCATTCTGACGTTAGGGACAGCGCGCCTCTCGATGACGTTGCCACAATTATGCAGGCTAATCATGCCCAGAGGGTTGTGATTACGGCTCCGGAACGCCCAGTGACTACTTGCCGCGGCTCACCACCCAGATGACTACTTGGGGGCAGTTAGAGGGGGGGGGCAACAGTATCACTTTAAGAATTCTTCTTGTATTGTTGAAAGCCTGACGACCCATAAAAAATCTCATTAGGTATTTACTTATAAAGCTGAGCAGTAAAAGGGCTAAGTAGAGGGCTAGTAGTTTTGAAAATATTTTTAAATTTGTTTTTGAGGCAGAACTTTTTTTGTGGAATTGGGGAAATCTTCTGACTTTGGGAGAGTCATTTTTGCACATTCTCTGTAGGAAAGGGCCCTTTTGCGCAGTAATATACATTCATAGGCTGTCAATGAAATGGGACTGTATGCTGGGGAATCATCACATTTCCACAGCTAGTGGACTTTAGGATGGAGTCCATGGTCCTGTACGGTTTGTAAAGGATATGGTCTGTGGTGTACGAAGGCTGTCCGAGAGTTTTCATAGATCCTGCTCAGTGGCCAGGGAGTGAAGATGGCAGCCCTGGTCATTAGAGGGAAATCTTTTTCTAGGCTAACACTGATATGGTAGCAGTGGTCCACTCACATTAACCAATAATACATTTTATATACATAGTATGACACTATTTAAGGGGTCTTCTTACCATAGATATTTAAAGAATATCCATAAGCCAAGGTTCTGCTTTCCCACTGAGTGGGGTCCCACAGGTTTATATGCTGGGGATATGCCATTACATAACTAATAGAAAATCCATCCAACACACCATAGACTTTCCCGAGAGGGCAAGTACAGTGTTATGGTGGTCAAGCAGTAACAACAGTAAGTAAGTGCATTTTGGTCATTGAAGTTTTTAGCTGATTTCCGTATTTTGATAAAAAAAAAAAATTAGAATGACATAAATATCACGTGGTTCAAATAAACCTATACAAATGAGATACTTAATAAATCGATATTTCCTCCACTATGCTACTTATTGACATCACAATCCCCTCAGGATCCATCTAAATTAACAGAACTTCATCAAACACTTCTAAGTCATTAATGATCTCATTAGTTACAGTCAGCGTCCTGTGTTTATTCCACAGGGCAGAAGTCCCTGATGTCTCCGGCTCATCTGCCGGCTCAAGACGGCTCATCTGCCATATTACTTTTCCTACCACCAACATAGGTGTATATAAAACCCTGGTTTTTGGTAATGTTTAGAAGATCTGGTCCTTAGGGCCAATACTAACACTTCATTGTCAATTTATGTGAACCTGAGCAAAGTCTTTAACAATGGAAAATGTGTCCATGGTCTTCTATGTCCAAGACTTTGTTCTTTTAGGACTCAAGGAGATGAAGCACTTGAGATATCTCTACTCTGTGGTCGCCCTTATAATATATCTCAGTACTGTATTCTTATGTACATTAATTGTGTATGTTGTACGGACAGAACAATCTCTTCATGAACCTATGTACATCTTTATCAGTAGCCTGGTGGGCAACGTTATGTTTGGAAGTTCAGCATTCCTCCCCAAGTTGGCCATAGACTTATTCTCTGGATGTACCACCATATCTCTCTCTGGATGTCTGACCCAAGCATACTGTATTCAGAGCTTTGCTGCTGCAGAGATACTAATTTTTACCATCATGGCCTTTGATAGATATCTGGCTGTTGGTTTTCCATTGAGATACCACTCTCTGATGACCAATACTAAAGCTCTACAGTCTATGACTACCATCTGGTTGGGGGTTTTAATAACCATGTTGGTAAGTGTCCTGTTGGTGGTCAGGCTAACACTATGTGGCGATAGCATCAATAATGTGTACTGTGAAACAATGTCTCTTGTCCGGTTGTCTTGTAGCAGCACATTCGTCAATGACATTTGGGGGACTACTTTTAACCTGCTGATAGACATGGGCTCCTTACTTCTTGTCATCTACTGCTACATACAGACATTTCTTGTCTGCCTAAAGATCTCTATGGAAGCCTCCCAGAAAGCCATCCATACATTGGTGACCCACATAATCACATTCTCTACTTTCACTGCGGCTACTTTATTCGTTGGATTCAGGTACAGATTAAATAGTGGTTCCCTATCTACTATGACACATGTTGTAATTGCAATAGGTGGTCTAATGATCTCCATTGTTGTAAATCCTCTGATCTATGGGATAAGGACGGAAGCTCTAAGGATAAAGGTTATTCACACTTTAAAGGAAATAGTTCAGATGAAGATATTGGCTATAGCAAAGTAATTATAGGTTTCAGTTGTTTATGATATACTGTTAAAATTACGTTAGTGAACTACCTGTTTGCCAAAGTTTAACTCTGTGTTCTAAAATATTGACATTAAAAGACTTTTCAAAATTCATCTCCTTCTGTTTAGATCTACAGCTTTTATATATGCGTCTCTAGCCGTTACAGACTAAAAACAAGTCTGTAGTCTGATCCTTCATAGGAGTTGTTGACCAGTTTATCAGAGCCTATCACTAACAGAGCCTATTACATGGTTCAATGAACAAGCAAGGACAAGGGCTGCAAAGGTATTGATATCGCTTTCTTTGTATAGAAAACAATATACTTACCTGTCCAAACTCCCTGTTTTCCTCCTGTCTGTTTCTTGCTGATTGTTCCTCGCAGATGACACTGCTGAAGCTAGCTGTCCAGTGACAGGCCGCTCAGCCAATAACTGGCGAGACAGGACAGTGCAGGGGCTGGTGATTGGCTGAGCAGCCTGTCAATGCAGAGATGGCTCCAGCAGTGTCATCGGTGACTGCAGTGAGGAAGAGTCAGGAGGATACCAGGGAGTGTGGACAGGTAAGTATAACTTGTAATGACCTGAGATAGTGGATCCACTGAGCCAACACAAGCTATGGTATAAGCCGTACCAGGGAGTGGAGTCTAAGGGGCCGCTGGTTTTCACCAGAGGCCACCACAAAGCAGAATGGACTTGCTGCAGCAGGTGACCCTCAGGTCGCTACCCCTAGCACGACTTGCAGAATGTGGTCAGGAAACTAGGCAAAGGACTGGTACATTGAACGGCAATCAATCGGCAAGGGAATGTTTTCTCAAAATGCTAGAGGCACTAAAGATCCAGGGGAGTGGATAGGAAGAGGCTGGGTTAAATACGGGACATGTCAGGCCTGCACTAATTAATGCTGTGCTGGCCCTTTGAATGTAGCAGGGTACGCATATAGGACCAGGGCAAGCACGCTAGCCAGGGAGGACAGTGCAGGGCGCAGAGGAAGGAGGGGAAGGCCGCCGGGTGCCGGAGCAGGTGACAGAGTTGCCGCATATCCAAGCAGGGGACACAGAGGTATAGGTGCAGCCGTGGCCAACAGTGCAAGCCACAGCTGCAGCAGAGAGCCATCTCCCAACGCTCTGTGCACCTCAGGTTGGGGAGCTCGGGAGTGGTAGTGTGGCCACGGCTCGGGGTGTCGGCCGTGGACGTAACATAACTACATCTTTATTAGTCCCTTTATTTCTATTTCACATATCGATGCGCAGCCAGGGGCCAATGATTTTTAAACATGTTGAAAGACAACGATCAGCTGATGATCCATTGATTGTTGTCTTTATTACACGGAGTGACATCTGCCCGAATCGGCAGATAATCACTGCATGTAACAGAGCCCTAAGGCTGCATTCACATGTTCAGTAGTTTTTCAGGACCGTATATGATGTCTGTAATCGACCAAAAAAGATTTGTCCATAATGCATTCATATTGCATCTGTAATCTGTATTTTTTGAGGATCAGTAAAAAAAAAAAAAAGAGAAAAAGAGGAAGGTGATTTTTTTGGACATTAATTTTGTTTAATATATGTCCTGTGTCCTTTTTCAGCACTTCATTTCAGCTCATTGATCAGCCTATGCTTTTTTCTCTCCCTGAGGGATGTTTTGGCCATTATCTATATGGCAACTTTGGGTTCCGCATTGCCTTGTGAGGGACTAGCTCCATGTTACTCATGCGCATGCGCGCATCTGGGTATAGAGGTTCCGATCATGTGACGTAGGTCGTGATCACATGATTCGGCTGCCGGCTTGGACGGACGGTCATGTGATGCAGGCCAGGTCACATGACTGATCCGGAGGCACTCGGACATGATGTCACATTGGAGCAACTCCTCTACTCAGCGTTCTGGCCACCTGATCTGCTGTACGTACATGCCGCTGTTGTTTACCATTTGACCTTTGATTATAAACACTTGTTTTATTGCTCTTTGATTAACACTAGCTTAAAGATTTTTGTTTACTGATCTCACTTGTTTTGGCGACCAACCTCATTTATTATATTGATATAATTGTTTCACACATTTGATAAGGTACTCTATTTTTTCACTTGTGTTCACGTATATTTTTATATCTTTTTACATGATTATTTTATATTGATTGATTGAAATGCACCTGATTTGTAATTATTCCACCTGACTGACACGTATTCCCTTATTCCATTTGTGTACATATACTACCTGGCTTACAATGTATTTTATCACTGCTTGAAAAAGGCTAATATAGCCGAAATGTCATTAAAACCACTCATCTTTAGCCTGGATGTGCTTTCTCTTTGTGTTCTGTTACTTTTGCCTAAGCATTCACAAGGTCTAAATTTTTGAGATTTGCGTCTCTGGTTTGGAATAGCAAATGCCTAAGTTGATACTATAAGTGCAGGCCACGCCATTTGAGGTTCCCCAGTCTTCAGAAGCTGATCCCAAATGATACTACCTTGATGACCTGGGGCATTATCATCCATGAAGATAAAATTAGGCCTTTGTTGTTCATGCAGAGGCACAATGACTGGATCTGTGTCCCACACTGCCTGTGCCAGAAGATAGAAGTGGGAAGAGCAGGGCTTGAACACTTGCAGCAATGGGGGAGCATGTGGAAAGTGAGTGTTTTGTTTTTCTATTTATTCACTTTAGGGGAGCTGCACCGGGAGGCATGAACTAAACAGAGGATTACAAAGGGGACAATGGACTAAAGGATGGACTACACAGGGGGCCATCTACTAAAGGGGGGACTACACAGAGGGCCTTCTATGACAAAGGGTGCCATTTACTAAAGGGGGCTACCCAGGGGGTCATCTATTATAGGGGCTGCACCGAAGGCTATCAACTATATGGGGGATGCACTGAGGGGGCCATTTACCATTTTGAGAATATATCCCATCTCGCTCCACACCTCCATCTTTTCTCTCACATTCAATAGCTGCACTCTGTCCCCTGCCCCAAGTCCGCTGCCTTCACCTCAAAAACATTTCTCAAATCTGCTCTTTTTTCACCCCTGACTACACAAAATCGCTGGTATATACAGAGTAGGAACCGTCCTCGTGGTTGCCCGCAGCTGCCTAGGGCTGTCAGTGGCAAGTAGGGTGGGACAGTGGCTGGGAACAGAGCCAGGCTCACTGTCCGTGTCCTTGTCTATGCCTCTGGTTGTCATGTCTGATGACATGTCAAAAGTTAGATTTTGTGATAGGTACGCTTTAAGTTGCTTCCAAATAATCAACTCCTTAATGTATAAGTGATAACCTTTATAGCCTCATGGTAATGTGTCACATTTAATGATGGAGAATGCCCCTACAACTCAGTCTCGGTTACCTAATTAAAGGGGTACACTGTTCTTGCCTTTAAAGTGTCACTGTCATTTATAAAAACTTTTGACTTGTCATGTTCAGACCCGTAAAAAATTGAGAAAATGAGCTGGGAGAAGACCGTGCTTAGCTAAGTGTGGTCCTCTCCCAGCTTCCTGTCATGTGATATCAATCGGGTTCCATAAACTTACATAGGCAATCAGACGGAGCCCAACTGATCACGTGGCAGAGAGCCGGGAGAGGATCACAGTTGGCATGGTCTTTTCCCTGCTCATTCTCCTGATCTGTACAGGTCTGAACACTCAGACCTGGACGGATCAAAACTTTTGACGTGTCTCTATGACATTTAATTTTTTTTTTTTTTTACAAACAACCGGTACACTTCAAGCTAAGGATTCATTGTTTTCGTCTTAGTACTAGATCTGAGCACTTAATGTTAGACAAATGATATGAGCATTTTATTGTTTATGGGATTAAAGGGGCTTTATAGAATATCCAAATGTGTCTGCCCTGCCTGTCAGGGGTCCCAAAGGTTTATACCCTGTGGATATGCCATAAAAAATCCTATTGATCAGGAAACCATAGAACTAAAATGGCCATTGACTTTGCCTAGAAGTTGGGCAGAATAGTAGTCAACCAACATGACAAGATCTAGTCTGAGGGCATTTGTTTTTTTTGTTTTGTTTAGTTTTTTGGTATTTATATATATTGTCCTAGGAAAAAAAGAAATTATAATATTTGAATAAAAACTCTGTATGTGGGAATAATAGACATCTCCTTATTTCACTAACCCCATACATATAAGATAGATTATAATTCCATATTTATCCACTATGCAACTAATTGGCCTCACAATCCCCTCAGGATCTCATCTAAATTAACAGAACTTCATTAGTGAAGACGTCTAAGTCATTAATGATCTCATTAGTTACTGTCAGGAACTGGAGTGTGATCTACTGGGCAGAAGTCCCCGACGGCTGCTCATCTTTCATATTACGTCTCTTACCACCAGTATAGTTCTATATAAGACCACATTTTTGTTACTGTTAAGAAGATCTGGTCCTTAGGGCCATCACTAACACTTCAGCATCAATTTATGTGAAAGAGATAAGTCTTTATCAATGGAAAATGTGTCCAATTTCCAAGACTACGTTCTTTTAGGACTCAAGGAGATGAAACATTTGAGATATCTCTACTCTGTGGTCGCCCTTCTGATATATATCATCACAATATTCTTATGTACATTATGTGTAATCAATGTTTATTAGTTTCAATAGAAGACCAAAAACAAAACACAAAACATTACATACAGGGGGTCCAAAATACACATGTAGGACCAGAAACAGAACAAAAAGGAAAACACAAAACACATCACAATCAAAAAATCCACTGCGAACTGCGAATGAAATGGAGAGGGCCCTTAAAGGAGCCCCTGGTGAGAGAACATATCATTATGCCTGGAGATGGGCGCAACCTGCTGAGGCAACAGGGAGTCCAGGAGTCTGGGACCCCAATGTGTTCCCACCGACTAACACAATGGTGTGGAACAAATGCCCCCCAGGACCATTACTGGTTTGATGATCATAAGTCTCACCGGGTCCAAGGAGCCACTATCATTGCAAAAAAAAAAAAAAACGTGCAGCGGGACAATCAGAACTATAACAGTCTAGGAACGAAAACCCTCAGTTGGAGGGTAGAAAAAAGGGGAAAAGAAAGAGAAAAGCAAAGAAGGCAGAAAAACAAACAGACAGGGGAGAGGGCACAACAAGAGGGAAACGGAGGGGAAGGGGGAGAGGAGGGGAAAAACTACCCCGACCAAGGGGGCCATCCCCCTATAGGGGTAAGAAAGGACATCGTGGGTCCAAGAAACTCATCGGGTCACCCCCCCGTCAAACAACGTTTGGAAGGCAGGGGTATCTTTAAAGAGCAACCAAGGCATCCAGACCGTCTTATACCTCTTAGTGGACCCCATAGCCTCAGCTGATAGCTCCTCCATGCGGTGTAGGTGCGACATTTCAGCCTGCCACTCCGCCATGGTGGGGATCTGCGTAGAGCGCCAGTGACGGGGAATAACCGTCCTAGCTGCAGACAGACAGAAACGTAAAATACTCTTCTTCTGTCGGCCTATAGCGCCAGGGAGAATAGATAAAAGCGCCACCTGGGGAGTCCTGGGTGCCGTTCGCCCTGAGATTAACCGATAGGTATCAAAAACACCCGACCAAAACGGAGTCAGCTTGTCGCACCCCCACCACATGTGGAGCATGGTGCCCCTTTCACTGTTACACCGCCAGCAGACATCAGATACCGACGGGAACATAGAGTGCACCTTCGTCGGGACCCGATACCACCTGGACAATACCTTATAGTTTCGTTCCTGTGCAGAGCAGGCCGTGGACAATTTATGGGTAAAAATGTGTGCTTTCTGTCTATCCTCTGGTGGGATCGTAGCAGCTAGGTCTCTCTCCCAAGCAGACCAGAACCCGGGGGGGTCGTCCACCCCATCCTGCTGAAGAAGGCGATATATCACAGAGATACAGTGCTCAGGAGGAGAGTCCAAAAGAAATAGGGATTCAAAGGAGGTAGGGGTTGACATCAGAGAGCTGCGGCCCCCACGAGGGCTAAGGTAGGAGCTAAGCTGTGAATATTCAAGCCAGGAGAGCATGGTGGAGCCAGCGCGCATCTGCAAATCCTCAAGGGAGGGAAGGGGTTTATCGCCCAACACAGTCTGAAAGCAGGGATTATCCTGAGCCTGCCAAAGCAAAAACGTGTCTTTCCCGCAAGCTGGAGGGAAGTCAGGGTTATGAAAGATTGGGGTGAGTGGGCCATAAGGTCTGGAGAGTACGTTACCTCGCACTAGGCGACGCCATAGTTGCACAGCAACTCTGGGTAAGGGGAAGTCCATGGAGAAAGAAGGAGCAACAGTTAAGGGGAGCCAGGGAACATTAGATATAGGGCATTGTGTCTCCATTTGTTCAAGCCTAACCCAGTGTTTAGTGCCAGCACCATACCGCCAGTCTAATAGGCGCATGAGAATGGATGCCCGATGATACAGGCGCAAATCAGGTAAGCCCGTGCCCCCATCCGACTTATGCCGGGAAAGTGTGGAGTATTTAATCCTAGGGCGAGAACTGTTCCAAATGAACTTCAGGAATGCTGTACGCAGCCTGCGGAAAAAGATGGGGGGGGGCATGATAGGGGTAGTTTGAAAGAGATATAAGAACCGGGGGAGGATGTCCATTTTAATAACATTAATGCGGCCGAACCAGGACAGAGGTTTCTTATTATATGCCTGAAGGTCCTTCAGTGTGCGATCCAAGAGGGGTTGGTAATTAAGGGAATATAGACGGGTGAGGTCGGCAGAGACATTTATCCCAAGATATGTGAGGTGATCTCGTTGCCATCTAAAGGGGAAATTATGGGCAATGGAGGCGGCATCATTAGTGGGAAGAGAGATGTTAAGCACTTCAGATTTCGTATAGTTCACCTTAAAGTTAGATACCCGGCCAAAGCGCTGAAATTCAGATATAATAGAAGGAAAAGAAATGTGAGGTTGTGTAACGTACAGGAGAAGGTCATCCGCGTAAAGAGCGGCCTTATATTCCGTCCCCTGCAGTGACAGGCCATGAATATTGGGGTTGTCTCGTATGGCTGTCGCCAGATGCTCCATTACCAGGACATACAGAAGGGGAGATAGGGGGCACCCCTGCCGCGTGCCATTGGAAATGGGAATGGGGTCTGACAGCGCTCCGTTGACTCGCACCCTCGCCGTGGGACCAGTGTATAGCGATAATATTCTACTGAGGAAGCGAGGACCAACACCAACCTGCCGCAAAGCAGCCTGGAGAAACCCCCAGTCGACACGATCAAAGGCCTTCTCCGCATCAACCGATAGAAGGCAAAACGGTAGTGCGCGAGCCTGGGCCCCAGATATGAGAGCCAGAGTTTTGTTGGTGTTGTCCCTCGCCTCCCGCCCCTGTACAAACCCAACCTGGTCCAAATGTGTGATCCCAGGCAGAAGCGGCGTCAGACGGGTGGCAAGTATTTTGGAGAACAATTTAATATCCACATTAATAAGGGAAATGGGCCTATAGTTGGCAACCTGAGTATGATCCTTGCCCGGTTTAGGTAAGACACTAATGTGTGCCTCCAAAGACTGAGGCACCCAGCAAGAGCCATCCGAGACAGAGTTAAACACCTTCACCATAAAAGGGGAGAGAAGGCCGCTAAAGGATTTGTAGAAGGAAGGGGTGAACCCATCCGGACCCGGGCATTTACCGGACGGGGTGTGTTTAATGGTGAACCTAATTTCTTGTTCAGAAATGTCATCCTCCAACATCTCAACATCCTCCGAGCTCAGCGTAGGCAGGGCTGTGTCAGAAATATATTTCTGGACGTCAGAGGAGGCCGAGGCGTTAGACGTGTCATTGGGGTGAATGTTATATAGCTGGGAGTAATAGGAATGAAAGACATTCAGGATATCAGCGGGGTTCTGTGAGTCTGTACCATCGGGCTGTGTAATGCGCGGGATATATGCTCGCCCCTGACGGGGATGGATAAGACGGGCCAATGGACGTCCGCACTTATCAGAATGGTCATAAAGGAAGCGACGATATTGCAAGCGTTGAGAGGTATAGGTCTGATCAAGAAGCGTTCTCAAGTCATCTTTCAATCTGACCAATTCCGCGTAAGTAGCGGAAGCGAGTGTACGTTTATGCGCGGTTTCTAACGTGTGGATGCGATTCAGGAGGGACGTGATTTTAGAGGCCTTGTCACGCTTAAGGCGCGCGCCATGCTTTATGAAGATGCCACGAAGGACGCATTTCATGGCCTCCCACTGCGTGGGTAGTGGAGTGGGGTCTGAGGCGTGTGTGTGGATAAAAGAAGTAATCGTCTTCTCAATATCAGCCACACACGCCACATCCTTCAGAAGATGTTCGTTAAGCTTCCATGACCAGGAGGGGTTAAGATGGTCAGGGAGAGAAATAGAGAGATAAATAGGGGCATGGTCGGAGAACAATATGTCGCCCACAGAGGCGGTTGGCTGCCACGTAAGAGCGTATTGGCTGATCAGGAAATAATCAATGCGACTATAGGACGTGTGGGAGGGGGAATAGTATGTGTAATCTCTACCCTGAGGATGCAATGCGCGCCAGACATCCACCAGCTGGAGCCCATGCAAATCGCGCTTAAGCGCGCGTAGCCGTCGTGGGGGGACAGCGCTCCTACCTGCCGATGTGTCCATAATCGGGTCCAAGGGAAGGTTGAAGTCTCCTCCAATGAGCAGAATCCCTTCTGTAAATTGAGAAAGAATAGTCAAAAAAGAGCGACATGCAACAGTCTGATTCTGATTAGGAGAGTACCAGTTAGCAATGGTATAAGTAATAGAGCCTATTTTCAATTTAAGGAGCAGGAATCTACCCTTCTCATCTATGCAGGAGTCCACGACAGTACCCGGTAGAGACTTATGAAGCGCCACAGAGACCCCTCTAGCCCTAGCATCTGGGTTTGGACTATGGTACCATCGGGTATAATACTTATCTCTAATGTTAGGGACGTGCTGACTCTTAAAGTGTGTTTCCTGTAACAACACTACCTGTATTTTCTTCTTGTGCATGTGGTACAGAATTTGCGACCGTTTCTGGGGTACATTAAAACCACGGACATTCAGCGAACAGATGTTTAGGGTCGACATCCCTGGTCAGGGCAAGGGGACAGTACAGACTGGGGAGGATAAAACGATAGGGAAAAGGGGCCAAGAGGGGATGGAGAGTAGAAAGAGTAGACAAAAGAGGAGGAAAAAAGATAGAAGAGAACAAATGGAAAAACCCAAGTAAAGAAAAGGGTAGGCTCCACAGAGGGGGAAGGTAGAGTGGGACCAAACTACTCGTGTACCCAGAGGGCACGGATCCCGGTGAGAGCGAGACTAACCAGGTAGGAGTGCTCCCCCCAGTCCCCTCCAAAGCCCATTGTAACAACATGTGTGAACGACCAATAGAACATACAATGAACATACGGATCCCACCCCCGAGCAGCAGAAAAGACAGATATACCCCCCAGCATAGAACAGAGACAGTAAGTTAACAATAGAGTGGAGGCGTCCCTCATGTCCAAACACCGCACCCCCCTACCAATCACGCTCTAAGTATGTTATATCAGTATTCAAGCCAGTCTGGCCCCAAGTGCACCAGAAGGCTGATCCCTACGGCAGAGCGCAGGGAGGGTCAGTATGTGGACAGAGGGACGCCATCCCATCAAAAACAACCAATACCAGAAATGCAAGAAAAGTCCATCTGAAGAACCAGCTAGGGGTATAGCATATGGGGGGCGGCATCAGGAGAGCCTACGGCTCACACGTAGCCTCCCAGGCTCCTAGGCTGAGGGTGGACTATTCCTCAGCGGGGTGGCAGGATCCCGCTGCTGTTGCGGGCGATCGGCCCGTCTGTTGCCACCTCGCCGTCGTCTCGAGGACCGCTGCGGCCGTGGAGGTGGAACAACCGGAGGGCCTGAAGGAAGTTCCGACCAATCTGCTAGGGTGACCTCCGGTAGATCCAGGGCCTCACGGAATAGGAACAAGTCTCTGGGGTGACTCAACGAAAGGACCCGACCATCCCTTCGCACCTGAAGACGGAACGGAAATCCCCACGAGTATGCAATATTGCGGCTGCGAAGCAATTCCAACAGGGGGCGAAGTGCTCTGCGCTTTTGGAGAGTCAGACGGGATAGGTCAGGGAGAATTTGTATATTCCGGCCTTCGTACCGGATAGGACCAGCATCTCGCAGCTTAGATAGAATAGCCTCTTTCTGCTGGTACCGGTGCACCCTACATATAACATCCCTAGGGTTGTCCGGATCAGAGGAACGTGGCCCCAGGGATCTATGAGCTCTGTCCAATTCCAGTCTAGCATCCGGCGGGGCGCTCAGAACAAAGTTAAAGAGAGATTGTAAGGTAGAGTCCAGTTCCCGTGTCTCCACTGACTCAGGCAGTCCTCGGATTCGTAAATTGTTCCGGCGACCTCTATTCTCAATATCGTCTAGCGCATCAGTAAGGTATTGTAATTGATAAGAATGTTCGGAGAGAAGGAGATCATGGTCAGTGATTCTATTGGATACGGTATCAGTCACATTGGTATTAGATGCTACTTGTTGCTCCAAATGCTGAACCTCTGCCCGCAGAGTAGAAATATCGGCCCTGCAAGACGTCTCAAGGCGAGTGACATATTCCTCCATGTCACTTTTGGTTGGTATGGTGTGCAGGTGGGCACGTAGATCTTTCAGTTCCTTTAGAACATCCAAAAAGGATAGCTCCATCTGAGAGGAGCCGGCTCGTCCGTCCCCCATCCCGAGCGCCTGAGCGGGTGAGGGGAGCGGGATCAAAGGTGAGGCAGGGAGAGATGGGCCACCCCCACCCATCTGTACGTCCATCAAAAGGACCTGATCGTCCCTGTCACAAAAGAGCTCCTGGCTGCATTCAGGAGGGGGCGACAGGATACTTTCCTCAGAGGAGGCCGGGAGCAATGGGGCAGGGGAGTCCATGGCCTGTGACCCCGGGGAGAACAACCCAGCCAAAACATGGGAGGCGAGGGGGACAACAAGTTCCTCCTGTGATGCAGAGGTCCCCAGTGCTGCAGGGAGGGTGACGCTCAGGGCCCCATTACCTTCCTCCACGCAGCCATTAGAGGAGAGCACCGAGTCCTGACTGTGAAGCAGGGCGCCCTCACTTTCGGCCGCGTGTATCTGGGCCTTCACCACGCCGGCGTACGACATGGCGGCGGCTGGCAGCGGTGCAGGCCTGGGTGAAGGGCCCTCATCCCCTTCGGATGCCCAGCGCACATCCTCCGCAGGAGCGACCTCCCGCAGTGACCGGAGAGGGGAGGTAGACGTCTCAGCCGCGGACCGTGCGGCAGGAAGAGCCGGGCCTACAGAGGAGTGCGCGGGCAAGATGGCGGCCGCGCCACGTGGAGAGGAGGCATAAGGGGCAGCATCTCCTACCGGAGCGGATCTTGTCCTCTGCGCTGCACCGAGTCTCGCGGCGGGTGGACCGGAGGTCCCGGAGAAGGTCAGCGAGCTCCGGGAATCGGTGAGTGTCGCCGCGGCAGCAGCTAGCTGGTCAGCGTGGGCGGGCAGCGGCGCCATTACTGTGGGCTGCAGCTGCGGAGGTTGGGAGGAGAAGAAGCGGCTAATGTCCCGGTTGGCGGGCGCAGGACCCGAAGGGGGGATCCTCCTAGTGTTCTGCTTTCCCCTCATCACTGCAGCAGCTGGGTGGTCGTTCCGTCGGGCTGTAATACCGGGCGTATGAGGAGACCGGGCAGGAGCTCAGAGCGCACACGTCCTTACTCCTCCATAGCCAGGCCCCGCCCTCTTCTTATGTACATTAATTGTGTATGTTGTACAGGCGGAACTATCTCTTCATGAACCTATGTACATCTTCATATGTGGACTGGTGGGGAATGTTATGGTTGGCAGTTCAACGTTCCTCCCCAGGTTGGTCATAGACCTGTTTTCTGGATGTACCACCATCTCTTCTTCTGAATGTCTGGCCCAAGCATTCTGTATTCAGACCTTTGCTACTGTTGAGATACTAACTTTTACCATCATGGCTTATGATAGATACCTGGCTGTTGGTTTTCCATTGAGATACCACTCTCTGATGACCAATAAGATGGCCATACAGTCTTTGACTATCATCTGGTCAGTTTCTTTATTAGCTGTGTTAGTGTGTGTCCTGTTGGTGGCGAGGCTAACACTATGTGATAATAGCATTGATAACGTGTACTGTGAAACCATGTCTCTTACCCGGTTGTCTTGTGGTAGTACATTCATCATTGATACTTGGGGGGCTTTTTGGACCTTGCTAATAGACCTGGGCTCTTTAATCCTTGTGGTCTACTGCTACATACAGACATTTCTTGTCTGCCTGAAGATCTCCATGGATGCCTCCCAGAAAGCCATCCATACACTGGTGACCCACATAATTACTTACTCTACTTTCATGGCAGCTACCTTATTTATCGGATTCAGGTACAGGTTGAATGGTGGATCTCTATCTACTGTGACACATATTGTAATCTCCATAGGTGGCCTGCTGTTCTCTTTCACTGTAAATCCTCTGATCTATGGGATAAGGACTGAAGCTTTGAGGAAGAAGGTAATTCACTCCTTAAAGGAAATAATTCAGATGAATACTTTGGCTATATCCAAGTAATTCTTCTTTTCTGTTTATGAGAAAATGTTTGATCTAAAGAAAAGAACTGTCTATGTTACATAGTATAACACTATGTTCAAAATGCTGGGCAATAAAAGTACCTTTGAAAAACTTCTTTTTTTTTTTGTCTTGCTACAACTGAAATGTCCTTGTGTTGTGCATATAGAAATACTATGCAGCCCTATGTCCCCTGTAGTTACCGTCTGCTCCTCCATCTGAATCACTTTTAGATGGCAAAAACATGCTACTAGTCACACTAATGTAATTTACCGATGGTCTAAGTCACTTTTTCTTATAATAACCATGGCTATTTAAAAGTTGGTGGAAGCCCCTGGTCCTTCTCATCCTTGACTGGAATTGGCGAGGAATTTTAAGCAGAGTTCGGGCCGTGAACTCCCCTTTAAATTCTGTCTGTCCCATTGATTCAGTGGGATTTCTCAAGGGCAATCCTCCATCCGCACAAAGAATTGACATGAATTTCAACCAGAGTCCGCAGTGTGAACTCCACTTAAAATTTCTTGCCGATTCCGTAGTGTGAACATACCTAAAAAGATACTCCATACTAACCGCCAATTCTACTTGACCGAAATCATACTTCCTATGTTGTTTTTTAATGGTTTAAGATATATTTATCTAGGCAATGGGGATATCTGGTAAAAGCTGGAGAGAATGGGTGAAGGTCCCTGAGCAACCGGTTCTTTTGCTCTCTCTGATGACAACCCAATGTCCACTCTACCAGAAAACCGGAGATGACACCAAGCTGTATATACCAATTTAAGAATATTAGAGAATTAAAGTCATAATTGCTACTATACCTGTGATCAATACAATGTTTGATAGTAAAAAGTAATTAGAAACAGATGAATCAGGCACTTGATGTGAATCCGCTTAGAGTGGAAACACTGAACTCTCTTGGTATATAGGTATAGGCTACTTTTAGGTGGTGCTCTATGTATAAAAGTCCCAGTAGCAATCTTACAAAATTTAATAGTAGGATAAAGACATGGCACTCACCATTGTGATGTCTTCTCACCGCACTTCTTCACAGCTGCGTAATAACCAAATTGATCACAGGTATTAAAAGGTATTGATCACAGAGGGTCTCACTGCTGAGATCTTTTGTGATCAGGAGATATAGCCGGAGAGAAAGTGGGGCAGCAGCGCAATCCACAGCCCGGTTGTATCTCTTCATCAGCTAATTCCGACAATGTAAGTCTATGAGGCTACATTTTTGGAATTAGCAAGCGGCCAGGGAGTGAATCACACTGCTGCTCTCTCTTCCTGGCTGTATGTCATGATCACAGAGGGTCTTAGCAGTTAGACGCACTGCGATCAATTACTTTAGACAATGCTTGCTGATGATATGTCAAAAGTTATTTTTATACAGGAAACAGATCACTGTTCAGATCACGGTTTCTTCACATTAGGCTGATTACAAAGTGTCTGACTCCTTTGATGCCCAGTGATTAGCGGTAATCTGTGACTCTGACAGTAAAAGTGGACATACACCTTTAATATTTGGTGGCCCAACAATTGTTCAGTTATGTCTCCTGTCGGGCCCCCATCCTCCCCATACATAGAAACATTTGGCACGGCTAAGCAATCATTTCTTCTCTATGGGGAAGGGAACTTTGGGCTGTAGCCAGAGAGCTCTGGCTGTGGTTTCTCACCCAGAACAAAGGGGTTAGGCAAGGATTTTCCATTATGAGAGAGCCCTCAAACCTTATAGCAATGACCAATTCAGCCTCAAGCATCAGACTTCAGCATCAAAATCTGCATTGAAAGTTGCTCCAGTTGTGCTCACCTCTAGTGCTTCAGCCCCGGGTGGTGGTCGGTAATAGACGCACCATGCATGGGAACCGTGCACAGTTTAAAAAAGAACAAAAAAAACTGTGGCATCGTCTTCCCCATGTTGGTGACGTTCTATTCATATGCAACACTTTTATCAAATGTACCTTATGCTTTAACCCCTTAGCGTCCCATGACGTACGTCATGGTGCCGTGGGGGGGGGGGGGGAGTTCAGAGAGGGGTCCCGCAGGGGCGCCGCTCCCGGCTGTGATTTGCAGCCGGGGAGCGTCTCTATTAGCCGGCGTGGGTCCCGTTGCCACGATCTATCACCGATCAAATGGATCTTTGCTGTGTATATACACAGCATTGATCTCTATGAGAGATCAGTGCTGTGTATATACAATCCCCTAGGGGGACTTCTAGTTGATGTAAAAAAAAAAAGTAAAACAGTGTTTTATTAATAAAAAATCCCCTCCCCTAATAAAAGTCTAAATCAAAACAAATTTCTTTTTTTTTTTTTTCAATTTGACAGTGCAAATGATTTTTTTCCGGTTTCGCAGCATATTTTATGTAAAAATAATGCCTGTCATTGCAAAGTACAATTGGTTTCGCAAAAAATAAGCACTCATATAAGTCTCTAGGTGAAAAAATGCAAGCGCTATGGACTTTTAAACATAAAGTGGAAAAAGCAAAAGCGCAAAAACGAAAATTGGCTTTGACCTTTAAGGGGTTAAAATGTACCCTCCCAATCAACAGTGAGATTCTCTGCTAATCTGGAAGGTCAGGTCTCCATAGACACTACCATAGCTACTCACCCTCCCGTGGTCTTCTTGTTTATGGCCACTCGGCCAATTAGCCGCTGATTGCCTGGGCGGACAAATCAGGAGCCAGAGCCCCGCACACATCAAGCTCAGTGTGCCGGGCTCTGGTGAAGAGAGAAGACATCAAGGGTGAGTAGGAACACTCAACATATGGTTCCCTCCATTTTCATAACCAGCCAGGTTAAAAACCAAACAGTAGCAGCCTAGCGGTACCAGGGTCGGAGGGACAATTTTTTTTTGCCTTCCCCAGTCTAATAATACCAGCCTGCTACAGCCCAATCCAGGAGCGCCAGTTTTAACACTCCATGACTACTGGCACCTGGCTCTTCCCAGTACCGCTGGTGGCATAGGGTACTGGGGTAATAATGGGGGGATTAGTCATAGGGTCCATTTACACAGAAAGATTATCTGACAGATTATCTGCCAAAGATTTGAAGCCAAAACCAGGAATGGATTTGAAAAGAGGACAAATCTCAGGCTTTCCTTTATGATCTGATCTCTGTTTATAGTCTGTTTCTGGCGTTGGCTTCAAATCTTTTGGCATCTATCAGATAATTTTTCTGTGTAAATGGACCCTTAGCCATTTTGATACCTGCTAACACTAGGCCCTGACTTAATAATGGATGTAATTTTTCAGACAGCTTTCACTACTAAGCTTGTAAAGTAAAGAAGAAATAAAGACAAGATGCAAGTGAAATTTTTTTAATTCAAATAAAACCACCCCCACAACCCCACCCTTTTATTAAGAAATAAAAAATCCCCCAAAAATGATGGTCATCGACGTAGTCTACTGAATCTGATGTAATCCTCAGGAACCCAATATCTGAAAAATAAAAAGGGAGAAACACAAACAAAAAAAGTCCAGGAGCAGAACACCCATCATTTTGACAGGTGTTCTTCTTATAGTATGCAGCATCTTTACAGATAGCTGTTTACAGTGTGGCCCCCAAGGGGTTAATAGAGGATTGATTGCATCCCCCTTAACCCTTTGCATGCCATACTAAACAATGTGACCCCCAGGGGCTTAAGTGAGGATGCAATGTATCCCCACTTAACCACCTGGAGGACATAGTGAACAATCTTGCACCCAAGGATTAAATAAGCATGCATTGCATACACACTTAAACCCTTGGGGGTATGACTGATTTAACACCACACCCACACTAGCAAGGAAGGAGTTAAATGACACTTATTCCTTGCTGGGATGGGTGCAGTACATGGGGGGAGCATTCATACTCACCTCTGAATTCTTCAGCACCTGGCTCCATGTGCCAGGTGCCTCTGGACAGCTCCACAGCCTGTGATTGGCTGAACAGCCTGTCACTCTTATTTGGAGAGTGACAGCCCACTCAGCCAATCAGTGATTGAGATGGGACAGCAACGCAGCCAGTGATTGGCCGAGTGGGCTGTAACTCTCCAGATAAGAATGACAGCCAGCTAAGCCAATCAAAGACTGCGGTGCTGTCCCCTCTCAGTCAGTCATTGATTGGCTGAGCAGCCAAGCTGCGGGGCTGTCAGTGGGCCAGAGGAGGCCAAAGAGGATGCTGGAATAATGTGGACAAGTCAATGATCTTCAGTTAACTTTACAAAACAGATAAGTAATTATTAAGCTGTTTTAGGAAAGTTTGTTTAGATTTGAAATTCGCTGCACTTTATGATATTCTTGATGCGTGACACCAGCTTGGATCTTTGCTTCAAACAGCCTAGGGAAAAGATTTAGAAAGTGTTTGAAAGCTATTAACTCCTTATCTAGGCCCTTGTGGGGGTCCAAAAATGTCTCCCACTTGTTCTTACCCACAGAAAACTTAATCCGCTGAGGCCAGTCCTACTTGTGATAGTGTGCCTGAGTGTCCTGGCTGTCCCAAAAGCAAATAAAGCAAGGATACTTTGTAAAACCCCTTGGAAGTCCATCAAGAATGACACAAATTTGAAATCGCTGATACCCTCCCAGCCATACTCACCATACTTTAAGGGACCTAGCAGCATCTTGAAACTGGTACATTCCTCTATCAAGTACATAGAAACACCACAGTGCTGACCACAAAAGCAAAGTTTATGGGGAATAACAGAGTTTTTCCTATTTATTTTAGGCACAAGCAATTAGAAAAACACAACAAAAATTTTTTGTTAAATTGTTACGTGGTGTAATTTAGTAATAGTTTGGTGGCTGTCTGGCTGATTTGTTGGTCTCTGGGCCACGTAAGCATGCGGTAGCCTGCATCTACTTGGCGATTTAAAACATGTTGTGCATTGCTCTGTGCTCTGAAAATTTTTACTTTTTCATTGCTTGTGTCAAAAAGCTTTGGTTGGTTGCCCGCATGCATATTTGTTAATTGGGTCTATAGTTATGTTCAAGGGAAATTTGTTATACATTACCAGAGCCACAAAATCTGTTCTCAGTTACCACAGTGCATATTTTTGTCCAAATGATTTACAGTCCAAGTGGCGATTTAAAAAACAAAAATGCTACATGTAAGGACAATTCCAGGGCTGCAAGATCAGCAATATCTGCAGTATTTATCAATTCATTTATTTATTTTTAGCAACATGCTTTTTTTTGCCAGTTTACATATATTTACTCAGGAAAAAAGAAATTAGAATGTTGATAAAAATATTCTCTATGTGCGAATAATAGACATTTCCTTATTTCACTAAACCTATACATATGAGATAGATAATAAACCCATATTTCCACCCTATGCTTCTAATTGGCCTCACAATACCCTCAGGATCTCATCTTAATTATCTTCATTGGTGAAGACATTAGAAACATTAATGATCTCATTAATGTTTCAAACAGAATCTAGAATGTAATCCATTGGGCAGAAGTCCCTGGCGTCTACCACTGCTCATCTGTCATATTACTTCCCCTAATACCAACAAAATTCTATATAAGAACCTGGTTTTGTTACTGTTAAGAAGATCTGGTCCTTATGGCCATCACTAACACTTCTATGGCAATTTATGTGAGCGTGAGCAAAGTCTTTAACAATGGAAAATGTGTCCTATGTCCAAGACTTTGTTCTTTTAGGACTCAAGGAGATGAAGCATCTGAGATATTGCTACTCTGTGGTCGCCCTTGTAATATATCTCATCACATTATTCCTATGCACAATAATTGTGTATGTTGTATGGACAGAACAATCTCTCCATGAACCTATGTACATATTCATATGTAACCTGATGTGGAACCTTATGGTTGGAAGCTCATCATTCCTCCCCAAGTTGGCCATAGACTTGTTCTCTGGATGTACCACCATCTCTCTGTCTGGATGTCTGACCCAAGCTTTCTGTATTCAGAGCTTTGCTACTATTGAGATACTAACATTTACCATCATGGCGTATGATAGATACCTGGCTGTTGGTTTTCCATTGAGATACCACTCTCTGATGACCAGTAAGATGGCTCTACAGTCCTTGACTACCATCTGGTTGGTGGTTTTAATAACTGTGTTAGTAAGTGTCATGTTGGTGGTCAGGTTAACACCATGTGAGAATAGCATCAATAATGTGTTCTGTGAAACCATGTCTCTTGTACGGTTGGCTTGTGGCAGCACATTTATTAATGTAGAATAAAAGGAGTGGAGAGTGGGCACTCGGACATAAAAGCACACGGCTAGCTAGACCCTAAGCCAGGTCCGGGCAACAGTCACTGTTATGGTGGTGCTCTACTGAGATAAGAGAAATAGATGAACGCACGTAGAAAATATGCAGTGGCACTCACCGGATCCTTAAAATGATGCTTTATTTTCAGGGCATATACAGAGCAACAAACAAGTGCATTCCACTGGGGAGGAGCGACGATCGTTTCGCGCTACCGCGCTTCGACTGGCTCACAGTGATTACGTCATCAGGCGCAGCTTAAGTAGGTCACTACAAGCTGTGCGTCTGAGACGTCATGATTGCAATATAAAACAAGTGTACAAAAATACAAAAAGGTGTAAACAATGTATACCAATGATATATACACAAAACAATAATAATAATAAAATCTTAAGGACAAACTACAAAAAGGGGCTCATTTCCAATCTGTCATTAAGACCTGCAGGTCCCATGGCTCCCGTCCGTATAATCCAGGAGGTCTCGGTCCTGAGCAATGCTTTATGCCGATCACCTCCATTCTTATTGGGCGGTACCATCTCGAGACCTATAAATTTAAGGCAAGAAGTGTCACCATTATGCAGCTCTCTTACATGCGAGATTACTCTAGGGGAGCCGGACCCTGATCTAATGGAATGTACATGTTCTCTAAAACGGGTGTGTAGATTACGGATAGTTTTGCCTATGTAAAAGGCTCCACATACACATAACAAGGCATAAACCACGTATTTAGTTTTACATGTCAGGAATTGTTTGATTTCCCATTCTACACCTCCGAGACGTACATATTTGAGACAAGCATTGAAAGAGCAATGTGAACAGTGACCACATTTATGATTACCGTGAAGGTGATTATTATGGAGCCATGTACCTTCCTTCTTATGTCTATTGTGTCTGAGTCTGTCTCCTATTGTGTGCGTGCGTCTATAGGAAAAAAGGGGCTGACGTTTAGCTGTCTCTGCTAAGTCAAGATCATTTTCAATAAGATGCCAATGGCGTCTAATAACCTGCTGGATAATCCTATCCATCGGAGTATGTGTAAAGGTAAATACAAAGCGATTGGAGTCCTCATTCACTTTCTCATCGCAGGTATCCAAGAGGTTGTGTTGTGTTCTGATCTTAGCTCTATCCCAACCTTCTTGTACTATATTCTGGGGGTATTTTCTAGCTATGAAGCGTTTAGAAAGCTCCGCTGCTTGTCTATCAAAGCTATCCTCACCACTATTCAGACGTCTCAATCTCAGAAACTGGCTATATGGTATGGATCTCTTGATGTGAGGGGGGTGGTAGCTATCAAAATGCAGAAGGGAGTTAGTAGCTGTGGCTTTACGAAAGCCTGATGTAGTGATACTACCATCTTTAATTTCTACCCTCACATCAAGAAAATCCAAGGTGTCTCCTCCATATACAGAAGTGAAGGCCATGTTCATTTTGTTACCTGAGTTGAGATAGTCAACAAAAAGGGAAAACTGTTCTCTAGTACCGGACCAAATAATAAATACATCGTCCATGAATCTAAGAAAGGTAACAACATATTGGATGAAAGGGTTAGTCATGGAAAATATGTAACGTTTTTCAAAAATAGCCAGGAATAAATTGGCTACTGAACATGCCACTGGTGTCCCCATTGCCACCCCCGATATCTGTTTAAACCATGTGTTATTAAATTTAAAAGCATTATGGCTCAATACAAATTCTAGGGATTCCCCAATAAAGTTAATACAGGACTCCGGTTTCCCTAATCCTGCTAGGACCTCCTGGATTGCCTGCACACCCGCATCCTGAGGGATGCGGGTATACAGGCTCTCCACATCAATGGAGGCCATGGCATAACCTTCTTGCCATGTAATACCTCGTAAAGCCCTCAAGAAATCACCTGAATCTTTAAGGTACGTGGGGATACTCTGCAGGGTGGGACGTAGGAGCCAATCCAGGTACTTCGAAAGACTTTCAGTGACAGATCCTATCCCCGCCACAATAGGACGCCCGGGAGGGTGGGTAAGTGATTTGTGGACTTTGGGGAGGAAGTACCAGGATGGCTCTTTGGGGAATTCAGGTAACAGTTTTTCTGCCGTGCGTTTAGAGATAGCTCCCCTTTCTACTTGGGTTCTCAACAAGGTTTGTAGTTGGCCAAGAAATTTAGTGGTGGGGGCTTCTTTAAGCTGCAAGTAGACAGAGGAATCATGGAGTAATCTATTAGCCTCATGGAGGTAATAGTCCATGTGCATAACAACAATATTACCTCCTTTGTCTGCCCTCTTGCAGATCAAATCAGTACGGTTGCGGAGCCAAGACAGTGCTCTAGATTCACCTGCTGTCAGGTTAGGGTTATCAGTAGGATAAATAAGAGATTTAACATCTTTGGTTACCATGGTAGAAAATAAATCTAACGTACCCCCTGGTTGAATAGGGGGGCAGAAGGTAGATTTTCGACCCCCTACGAAGTCACTGTCTGGCTCCACTAGTGGTGGGACAACCTCTCCATCTGTAATGCTAGATAATAACAATGTACCCTCTATTATGTCCCCCGGGACGTCCATCAAGGAACTGAATCCAAGAGGACCTACTTGCGCTGGTATTTCCCCCGGTAATCTAGACACAATATTAACAGGTTTTTTAGCGAAGAATTTTTTTAAACTCATTTTACGTACAGCTTTAAATAGGTCTACTTCAAATTTAACTTCATCAAATTTCTCAACCAAACAGAAATTCAGACCCTTAGAAAGTAGGGACACACAGTCATTAGTCAGGGGTACATCAGTGAGGTTAATAACAGATGATGTACCTTGGGTAACGGGAGAGTCCTCTAATGCCACGATACTTGTTTTCTTTTCTGCCCCTGATTCCATCTTGGGGCTCTTCTTCCTTCTCCCCCTTCGTGTGCTCCTCCTAAAGGGGCCGCATCCGATCTAGGGGTTACAGCTGGTCTGTTTCCTATTGGACCTCTTGACGTTTCGTCCGAAAGGCTGGAGTCGGAATCCGTGGTCCAGAAGTCTTGGCTCCTCTTTTTCTGTTTCCTACGATTCCATTGTTGTTTTTTATTTTTGAAGGATTTATTACTCCAGTTGAAAACTTTGTCGTTCTCGTAGTCCATCTTATCCCTCAAAAATTTGTCACGTTTTTTCTCCTTTGTCTCAGCTTGGGTCACAATTAGTTTTTTATCCAATCGTCGCTCCTCCCCAGTGGAATGCACTTGTTTGTTGCTCTGTATATGCCCTGAAAATAAAGCATCATTTTAAGGATCCGGTGAGTGCCACTGCATATTTTCTACGTGCGTTCGCACATTTATTAATGACACTTGGGGAACTACTTGCACCTTGCTGACAAACATCAGCTCCTTAACTATTGTGATCTACTGCTACATACGGACATTTCTTGTCTGCCTGAAGATCTCTATGGAAGCCTCCCAGAAAGCCATCCATACACTGGTGACCCACATAATCACATATACTACCTTCATGGCAGCTACTATATTTGTTGGGTTCAGGTACAGGCTGAACGGGGGGTCACTATCTACTGTGACACATGTTGTAATCTCAATAGGTGGTCTGCTGGTCTCCTTCATGGTAAATCCTCTGATCTATGGCATAAGGACTGAATCTTTGAGGAAGAAGGTGATATACTCTTTAATGGTGCGTTCACACCTACAGGATCTGCAGCTGATTTTCTGCAGCAGATTTCATTTAAATAACTGAACACAGCATCAAATCTGCTGCAGATCCTGTAGGTGTGAACGCACCCTAAAGGAATAAATTCAGATGAAGATGTTGGCTATATCTAAGTAATTCTTGGTTGTTTTTGTTTTATTGTCATTTTTTTTATTACAACACATTTTTTTTTAATTAAGTTTTGTGAAATATAACAAAAAGATTAAGCCAAATATGGGAAAATGTTTTATCTAAAGAAAAGTAATGCCTATGTGCCAAAGTCCAGTGTTCAGAAAGTTGGGCATTAAAGTACCTTTGAAAACCATTTATTATATTGATTTATTTTTTTTGCTATAATTAAAAAACCCTTGTCTTTTCCATATAGATATAGTATGCAGTTCTATCTTTTTTGCACTTACCGTCTTCTCCTTCATTAGAATTTGTAATCAGTTTATCAGTAAGTTTTAGATCAGTCACAGAAGAATACTACTTGGTGACACTAATGTAATCTATTAATGGTCTAGGTCACTTTTCTCTATGAAAACCATGGTTGTTTTAAGGTTGGTAGAGGCCTTAGTCTCTCTCATCCTTTACTGCTGCTTTTAAGTACCAGATACTCCATACTTACCACCAATTCTAGTCGACTTGACTCATCCTATTGTTCTTGAATGGATTAAAATATCTTTATCTACGCAATATCTGATAAAAGCTGGAGAGAGTAAAGGCTACTGAGCAATTGGTTCTCCCGCCCTCTCGATGCCCACTCTACCTGAAAACCAGAGGCAACGCCAGCCTCTGTATATAAAACTATTAAGGATGGAATACCAAATCCTGATGTTATTTGGTCACAAAAAAAATAATCCTGTTTTGTGCTCATTTAACCCCTTAGGGACCAAGCCCATTTGGACCTTAATGACCAGGCTCCTTTTTTAAAATCTGACCTGTCTCACATTATGCGCTTATAGCTCAGTGATGCTTTAACGTATGCTAGCGATTCTGAGATTGTTTTTTCCTAACATATGGTACTTTATGTTACTGGCAAAATTTGGTCACTGCCTTGTGTGTATTTTGTGAAAAACATCAAAATATCATGAAAAATTTGCATTTTACGAACTTTGAAATTCTTTGCTTCAAAAAAAAAGAAAGTCATATCACATAAATTAGTTAGTAAGTCACATTACCAATATGTCCTCTTTATTCTGGCTTCATTTCGTAAACATATTTTACTTTTTTAAGGTGTTACGGGGCTTAGAAGTGTATCAGCAAATTATGAAATTTTCATAAAATTTCCCAAACTGATTTTTTTAGGGTCCAGTTCTTTTTTTAAGTTGATTTAGGAGGCTTGTATACTGGAAACCCCCATAAGTGACCCCATTTTGGAAACTAGACACCTTAAAGAATTAATCTAGGGGTAGAATGAGCATTTTAACCCTACAGGGGCTGGAGGAAAGTATTCACAATTAGGCCGGAAAAAAATGGAAAATAGAAATTTTCCAATAATATATTTGTTAAGATTAACCTCTTAAGGACATATGACGTACCGGTACGTCATATGTCCTCACTTGCACTTCAAAGCGGGGCAGCGCGGCGGCCCCGCTTTGAAGTGCCGCGATCCCGGGTGCCGCGAGTAGCCCGGGACCGCCGCTATTAGCGGGCACGGTCTGATCGCCGTGCCCGCTAATTAGCTAATCGGAGGCAGCTGTCAAAGTTGACAGCTGCCTCCGATTACCGGAGGCAACGTTTCCCTGGTGTCTAGTGGGGGAGATCGCTCCTCCGGGACCTTGTCCCGGAGGAGCGATCTCCGTTACTGATGCCGGCCGGGGACGCGTCCAAGATGGCGCCGTCCTCGGCTCGGCACTCGTTCGTTTTCGGCTGCAGCAGCCGAAAGCAAACGAGTGCCGATCTCATGGATCTCTGCAGCATATCTATGCTGCAGAGATCTCAATGAGAGATCACAGTGTATATACTAGAAGTCCCCCAGGGGGGCTTCTAGTATATGTGTAAAAAAAAAAAAAAAAAGTGTTGTTAATAGTAAAAAGCCCCCTCCCCTAATAAAAGTCTGAATCACCCCCCTTTTCCCAGGTTTTAAATAAAAGTAAACAAATAAATAAATAAATAAACATGTTTGCTATCGCCGCGTGCGTAATCGCCCGAACTATTAATTAATCACATTCCTGATCTCGTACGGTTAACGGCGTCAGCGCAAAAAAATCCCAAAGTGCAAAATTGCGCATTTTTGGTCGCATCAAATCCAGAAAAAATGTAATATAAAGCGATCAAAAAGTCGTATATGCGCAATCAAGGTACCGATAGAAAGATCACATCATGGCGCAAAAAATGACACCTCGCACAGCCCCATAGACCAAAGGATAAAAGTGCTATAAGCCTGGGAATAGAGCGATTTTAAGGCACGTATATTGGTTAACAACGGTTTGAATTTTTTTACAGGCCATCAGATACAATATAAGTTATACATGTTATATATCGTTTTAATCGTAACAACTTGAGGAACATGCATAACAAGTCAGTTTTACCACAGGGCGAATGGCGTAAAAACACATTTCCCCCAAATAAAAGAAATGCGTTTTTTTTTTCAATTTCACCACACTTTGAATTTTTTTCTGGTTTCGCAGTGTACTTTATGCAAAAATTCAGCCTGTAATTGCAAAGTACAATTAGTGAAGCAAAAAATAAGGGCTCATGTGGGTTTCTAGGTGGAAAAATGCAAGTGCTATGACCTTTTAAACACAAGGAGGAAAAACCGAAAACGTAAAAACGAAAATAGGCCATGTCCTTAAAGGGTTAAAGTATCTCATTTTCATAATAAACATGAGAGAAAATGCACCCCAAATTTTGTAACGCAGGTTCTTCTGAGTACAATGGTACCCCATATGTGGGCATAAACCACTGTATGGGCACACAGCCGGGCTCAGAAGGGAAGGAGCACCTATTAGCATTTCCAGTTCAGATGTTGCTGAAGAAGTTTTTGAGCGCCAGGTGCGTTTGCAGTGCCCCTATAGTGTCAGATGAATAACCCCCCCCCCCCCCCCAAAAAAAAAGTCACCCCATTTGGAAAGTACACCCCTCAAAGAATTCATCTTGGGGTGTGGTGACCATTTTGACCCCACAGGTATTAGAGGAAAGTATTCAAAAGAAGACAGTGAAAATGAAAAAAATGAATTTTTACAATAATATGTTTGTTTAGTTTGAAATTTCTCAATTTCACGAGGAACAGGGGAGAAAGCTCACCCCAATATATGTAACGCAGGTTCTCCTGAGTATAACTGTACCCCATACGTGGGCATAAACCACTGTATGGGCACACAGCAGGGCTCAGAAGGAAGGGCCAATTAGCATTTTCAGTGCAGATGTTTTTGAAGAAGTTTCTGAGCGCCAGTTGCGTTTGCAGTGCCCCTGTAGTGCCAGCAGAATAACCCCCCTCCCCCAAAAGTCACCCCATTTAGGAAAGTACACCCCTCAAAAAATTCATCTTGGGGTGTGGTGACCATTTTGACCCCACAGTTGTTAGAGGAAAGTATTCAAAAGAAGACAGTAAAAATGAAAAAATAGAATTTTTCCAATAATATGTTTGTTTAGTTTGAAATTTCTCAATTTCACAAGGAAGAGGGGAGAAAACTCACCCCAATATATACAACACAGGTTCTCCTGAGTAGAACGGTACCCCAAATGTGGGCATAAACCACTGTATGGGCACACAGCAGGCCTCAGAAGGAAGGGAGCGCCAATTAGCATTTTCAGTGCATGATTTTTCTGAAGAAGTTTCTGAGCACCAGGTGCATTTGCAGTGCCCCTGTAATGTCTGCAGAATAGAACCCATAGAACCAGAGATTCTCCTGAGTACAATGGTACCCCATATGTGGGCATAAACCACTGTATGGGCACACAGCAGGGTTCAGAAGGGAAGGAGTTTCATTTTAGTTACAGGCAATATGTGAGTGTTTACTGGCTATCTGGGGGGGTAATGGACAATCTCGGGGTGTTTACTTGCTATCTGAGGTTGCGACAGGCAATCTGGTGTGGTTATGGGCAATCTGGGGTGGTTACGAGCAGTCTGTGCCAATCTGGGGTGGTTACAAGCAATCTGGGGTGGTTACGGGCAATCTGGGGTGGTTACGGGCAATCTGGAGGTGTTTACTGGCTATCTGGGGGTGTTCACTGGCTATCTGGGGTGGTGATGGACAATCTGGGGGTGGCGATGGGCAATGTGGGGTGGCGATGGGCAATCTGGGGAGGCGACGGGCAATCTGGGGAGGCGACGGGCAATCTGGGGAGGCGACGGGCAATCTGGGGAGGTGACGGCAATCTGGGGAGGTTGCGAGCAATCTGGGGTGGTGACAGGCAATTTGGGGTAGCTATGGGCAGTCTGTGGCAATCTGTAGTGGTTACGGGCTGTCTGCGATGGTTACGGCTGTCTGCGATGGTTACGGGCAATCTGGGGGTTACGGGCAATCTGTGGTGGTAACAGGCAATCTGGGGTGGTTACGGGTAATCTGGGGTGGTTACGGGCAATCTGGGTGGTTACGGGTAATCTGGGGTGGTTACAGGCAATCTGGAGGTGTTTACTGCCTATATGGGGTGGTTACGGGAAATCTGGGGGTGTTTACTGGCTATCTGGGGGTGTTCACTGGCTATCTGGGGTGGTGATGGGCAATCTGGGGGTGGTGACAGGCAATGTGGGGTGGCGACGGGCAATGTGGGGTGGCGACGAGCAATCTGGGGAGGCCACGGGCAATCTGGGGAGGCGACGGGCAATCTGGGGAGGTTGCGAGCAATCTGGGGTGGTGACAGGCAATTTGGGGTAGCTATGGGCAGTCTGTGGCAGTCTGTGGCAATCTGTGGTGGTTACGGGCTGTCTGCGATGGTTACGGGCTGTCTGCGATGGTTACTGGCTGTCTGCGATGGTTACGGGCTGTCTGCGATGGTTACGGGCAATCTGGGGTGGTTACGGGTAACCTGGGCTGGTTACGGGTAATCTGGGGTGGTTACAGGTAATCTGGGGTGGTTACGGGTAATCCAGGGCACTTGACTTTAGTGACGGGTAAGAAATTCCATCACTGTGAACAGAGTCCGTTCACAGTGATGGCGGCGGCCATCTTGGATCAGATGGCCGCCCAGGCAGGGGAGGGTCAGTGACCAGGTCACTATGGTTAATTCTGGGGACAGGGGGGGACATGTTCTCATCTCCTCTCACCGTGGATTCACTGTGAGAAGAGATTAAAGCGTTCAGCTGCGCTGGCAATGTCCGTTACCGGTGGCCTTCGTTATACTGGTAATAATGGCGATCACCGGTGCGGGGACTGGCCGGGACTGAGCCCACACTCTGCCCCAACCCTGTGGGCCTTTTCGGCGCCGCTGCACTATTCTGCACCATCGCTATAAAGAGCTGATGGCAGCAGAATAGAGCCCATTAGTGATCGCCGTAAAAATCTGTATCGGCGGTCACTAATAACATAACATTACTGTACACTAGTGTAAAATACTTAGATCACTGATACAATACATTGCAGTACCTGATGTACTGCAGTGTATTGTATCATGCCTCATGCTGACAGGCAATAGCCACGGCCACCCGTCAGCATGAGGCATCTCCATGGTGACCCCGGGGACCTTCATTAGGACCCCGGGATCACCATGGAGACATCGGAGGACCGGACGGCGCCGCGGGACATTGCGATCGCGTAAGTGACCCACTGCACCGACCGGGATCCACCGGGACCCGTTAGATGCCGCTGTCATGGTTTGACAGCCGCATTTAACGGGTTTAACTGCCCGGAGCGGAGAATCCTCTGCTCCGGGCAATTACAGGAGGGTGTCAGCGGTCACACTGACCGCTGATGCCCCGTCCTGCAGCCGCCGCCGGGCGGTAATTTATTCCGATGCGCTCGCCGTTAAAATGCGTACGCATCGGAATAAAGCCCATTAGTGGCCGCCGTGAAAAGGCAGCATGGCGGTCACTAAGGGGTTAATGTTCATTATTTTCATAAGTAAAGGGGAACTTCACATAAGGAAAACATTTTTCCATTAAAAGTTATATAGATGTGTCTATATAATGTATTACCGTATCTGTGCGGTTCTGCCACACTGGTAGCTGATAGACATCCAGGAAGTGAAGAAAAATGGCCTCTGTGCCAATCCACTTTGTCTCCCGCTCCCACTGCTCTCCCCCCCTTAGGAGACAAACATTCCATGCTTCTTTCTCACATTGTGTGTGTTTGCTGATGATGCAGACAGGGGGCAGGGCATGATGTCACAGGAGGCGGGGCTGGATCCCCCAATCCACTGAGTGATTCACCGACCAGAAGCAGCTGCTGCACTGATTTCACTGATTGTGCTGTGTGGTGTTACAGGTAGTAACTGGGTGTTGTGTGGGTGGGACCACAATGAAATGATAAAGTACAGCAAATAATTCAGTATTACAATGAAACTGCAATGTGTGAACACAGCCTAGATGTTCTGCAACAGATTTGGGCGGGGAATGGGCAGGGTGGAGGACTGTGATACTGGGATAGATAGGTATATGCTATGCTTCTGCAGAAGTTTCTTTTTTTTAACCTCTACCCAGAGTTCCCCTGTAATATGTTAAGATGATGAGCTCCCCGAGGGTTAATCTGGGAACACTGGGTAAAAGGGATACACTGTGTCGTTCTGTGGTACCTGGCCAGTCTTGTGTTACTCGTGACGCCAGTACTGTGGTAGTACACAGGTGTAATGTTGGTACCTGTATTGGCCAGTTTATATCCTCAAATGGTCAGTAGCCTCCTGGTTTGTTGAGGGTCCCTTGGGCACTTGTCATGGTAACCTGGAGTGGTCGCAGACCAACCCGGGATGCTGGTACCGCCACCCACAGAGAGGGGAAAAATAACCCAAGGTAGACAGTGGTATGTGTGTGTGTGTGTGTGTGTGTGTATGGGTGCAGGTGCAAGTAGATGAGACAGAGTTCTGTGCGTTTAGTATAAAAATAATACACTTTACTGTACCAAGTTTCAGGTGAACAGTACACTTAATACAGGCAGTGCAGATCTTGACAAACGTAGTTGCTGACAGTGGAGTAAAACCAGTGCTTTGTAGAAGTAGGTGTTTTGTAGAAGTAAGTGCTTTGTGCAGAGAAGGAAGAAGAGAGGAGTTGCCAGAGGAGCCCTGCCCAATGTAGGATCTGTACTCTGCTAGAACTGAAGTGTAGATAAAAAAAAGCACCTATGACTTTCTTCCTGGGCGCCCAGTGTGCAATAAGGGGCTATCAGGAGGTTAGCTTTGTCTAACCTGCTGATAATTCCCCTTTTAAAGAAGTGTATCCCTTTGTCAGACTTTGCCACTTTAGGCCTTGCACTATTTTTCAGCACAGTGAATAATTTCTAAGCTGCAGTATACTTGTAAAGAGGTACTTGGTTTTGGACAAACTTGTTTTTTTCACATTAAGTTAATTGGAAAGTGTCTGACTCTTGGAACCTCAGTGATTGGCTATTCACATGCCTTTTGAGGTGCAGTTTTTGAACTACAACCATAAAGGGATGCAACAAAAAATAAAATAATAAGCCCTCCTTTTTCTGCTGAAAAAAACTAAAAGTGTGATTACAGCCTAAGGGTATGTTCAAACTAAGTAAAAGCGGCGGAGCTCTGTTGCGGAATCCTGTCTGTCTCAGTGTCACACTGTGTCTCTCTGGGATGGCTTGCATGCCTCTGCTTCCGTCACTCTCCGCTCAAAGAATTGACATGTCAATTCTTTGAGAGGAAAGCGGTAGACGCGAGCCATCCCACTGAGCATGCAAAAGAAGAGCCAGAAGAGCCTGATTGAAGAGTCTCAAAACACAGGACTAGCCAGATATCCCTCCTGGAAGGACCAAGCCAAGGAGTGGCTCCTGTAAGGAAACCACCAAAACCACCATATTAAGTGGCCCTATAAGTCAATGTAATGACAAGCACCGTGCAGGCAGACCGCTTTAACTCAGTGTGAACATACCCTTAGAGTAAGATTATATTCACACTGGCAATAACCATATTGTTTTTAACATGGAAATCGTTCTGACTGAGTAAAATCCTACAGGTACCCGATCTCAAATTATGCAGCACTTTACAGTTCTGAAGACAAAAGACAGAGAGGCTAAAGTGCTTCATTTCTACTATGGTCCTGCCATGACTTATAAGAATAGTGCAAGTGGAGGTGGGTGAAGCAGTCACCAACCAATGTCTGCATAAACAGATCTAAGTGCTTGAAATATAGGGGAATTGTGATAGTAGCAGGCCTCTATTTGGAGTTCATGCCTAGGCACTTTGAGTGTTGTTGTCAAAAACCGACACAAACCCCTTTTTTCCTCAGAATGACACCAGGAAATGTGGACAGGTAAAGCAATTCACGGTCGGTGGCCAGTGATTTTAAAACCTGCAGGAAGACGACGAACAGCCGATAATCAAGTCCTCGGCTGGTCATTGTCCTTTTTTAACCGCGCAATATCTACCCAAATTGGCTTGATTGGGAAGATAACCACTATGTTTAATAGGTCCCTTGATAGCCTCCTAGTAGCTCAAGCAAGATAAGCTGAGAACAGCGATGACTGGGTCTTGTGCTACCCACCTAGGACGGGTTCTACACAGTTAGGGGGCAAAAGGTTGTCAGACTATAGTGTAAACCTAAGTACAAGTATCACTTACTTCTTTTTATCTACACTTCAGATCTGGCAGAGTATAGATCCTACATTGGGCAGGGCTCCTCTGGCAACTACTACATAGAGTACTTAGGCTGGTAGCAACTTTGCTTTATCCGGATCTAGCTTTAGGATACTGTCCTGCACCTTTAAAGACTTTCAACGGCATAGGTTGGGGTGATCCCTGACTGTTGGAGTGATCCTCTCTATTGTCGTTTATCACTGCATAGTTGAAAAAAGTGTTGCTTGGAAGCTTGGAAGAAAAGAGTATCTGTGTTTCCTATGTACGTCCATCCACTAGCACACTCCAGACTGGACTACATGTGGAACTATGCCACCTTTCCCCATGTAACAACTTCCTACAGGGTGTGTAACAACTCCTGTGAGTGGTGGAGAAGAGAGTGCAAAGATAAAGGAGAATAGAGATAGGTGAAGAAGAATAGCTCTCATTTGGACACAAATCACAAACAATTACCCCTTGCTCACTACTGCTGTGCAATATACGTATATAAGTATACATATACATACTAGCGACATCTAGTGGCAATACTTAGGCATAACTTCATTACCACTTGACTTTGAGTAAAGGCTTTTGAGAGGGGTGTACGGATTAGCAACACCCGTGGTGGGACACCACAGCTGTCCTTATTATGAAGATCCTCAGTGTAGGCAAGGGTGTCTCACCTATGATTCAGTTACCCCATCTCTTGGGTTTAGCACTGCAGCTTAGCTTTGTTGGCTCTCACTGAACTGAACTGGTCTAAGACTAAAACTCATCTGTCCACCTACCAGATAATCCCTATCTTTTATAGGGTGGTGTGACAGGAAGTGTATGTAAGAGTGTGTCTGCTCAATAAAACATAACACGTAAGAACATAGCTTAACCTATTTCACATAGACTGCAGCTGTGCACAGAGGGAGTGAGACAACTAGTGGCTACAGCAGAGAATGCAGCTAAAATCACCTGGTGTGACACCTGAATAAACTAGTTTTACCTGGGTGTGTAAAAATAAGGAAACCACCCGTAGTGGGACACTACACAAGGAGCTGAAATCATGGTACAGTATAAAGTCTTTCTGTAATCTCAGATTTTAGAGACCTATAAGTTTCAGAGAATGATGGGTATTTAGTGAGGAAAACAAAGAAAATTATTAAACTCCAGAAGTCCACCATCCTTGGACTTGTGTGCTCCTTGGCACCTGTCTTCTTGCTGAGCACCCTCTGCTATCATTCAAAAGCCATATGGGGTCCCTGACACCTCTCTTCCTGCTGTGCACCCTCTGCTGTCATTCATAGGCCTGATGGGGTTCCTGAGACCACTCCCCTGCTGCTTACCACCCTTTGCTGTCATTTGTAATCTCTTTAGGGTCACTAAGCCTGCTCCCCTGCTGCCAATCACCCACTGCTGTTGTTCATAAGACCTGTGGGGTCCCTGACACCGCTCCTCCTGCTGCCCACCACCCTCTGCTGTTGTTCAAAGGATCTGTGGGCTTCCTGATACTGCTCTTCTTGCTGCCCACCACCCTCTGCTGTCACTGTGGGCATTGATCTTTAATTTTTCGATTTATTAAAGTTCACTTACCTCTATGAAAAAGAGCACCTAAATGACTTTTTATGCATTTATTAAAAATCCATTTTGTTTAGGACCAATTTGGGTTGAACCTTAATTAACTGTCATGGCGGCGTCCCGTGCTCCGGGCCGCCGCCGCGACCGCCCTCTATCCCACGCAGCTGCCGGGGTCCCTGTGCAGGGACCCGGCGCTGCGGTCTGTTCGGCCCCGGGGGGCGCCTCACCTCGTCCCGCTCCGGTCTCCGTCTGTGCCGGCCGGCGCGCGCGTCCCCGCCTCCTAGGGCGCGCGCGTGCCGGCTGTCTCAGATTTAATGGAGCCAGTCCGTCCCTAATTGGTAGTTGCACCCAATCACTCCCTATAAATTCCAGCATGCCCTGTCCCTCGTGTTGGAGCCTCTATATGCTTCCCATAGCGTTTGGCCCAGCTCCCTGTTGTTCCTGACCTTAGTCCTTGTCCCTTGTTCCTGTCCTCAGTCCTAGTCCCTAGTCCTTGCCCGCTGCCTTCCCATTGTTCCTGAGTCCTGTCCGCCACCTGCAAGCACATAGTATCCTCCGCCTACTGCTCCTGTCACGCCTCGCCTGCCGTCACTAGCAACCAAGCCAGGGGTAGCGACCTGGGGGTCGCCTGCCGCAGCAAGTCCATCCCGCCTTGCGGCGGGCTCTGGTGAAAACCAGCGGCCCCTTAGACTCCGCTCCCTGGTGAGGTCAGTGCTATCGCTGGTGACGGTCCAGTGGATCCACTACTCCAGGCGTTACAGTAGGCTCCAACCATGGATCCCGGCGAGGTGCCTGATATCTGCGAAGTAGCCCGAGTGGTCGCCCTACAGGCTCAACAGATCCAGCAACAGTCACAGCTGATCCAACAACTGACTGCAGCCAAACAGCAGCATACCACAGCTCAGCAGTCATCACCTCCTGCAGCCTCTTCAAAACTACGACTGGCCCTCCCAAGTAAATATGGAGGTGACCCCAAGTTGTGCAGAGGATTCTTGACCCAATGCACTATGTATATCGAACTTCTAAGCAGTCAGTTTGCCACCGAGCGCTCTAAAGTGGCTTTCATTATCAGCCTATTGGAGGGTAGAGCTCTGGCCTGGGCCACACCACTATGGGACCGTAATGATCCGGTTGCTGCCAATCTCCGAATCTTCCTAGACGAGTTCCGCTCTGTCTTTGAGGAACCTGCCCGTGCGTCTTCGGCTGAGACTGCTCTCCTCAATTTATCCCAAGGAACTTCCTCCGTTGGTGATTACGCCATCCAGTTACGCACCCTGGCTGCGGAACTAGACTGGAATGAGGCCGCTCTGATTGCCACCTTTAAAAAGGGCCTGTCCAGTCAAGTGAAGGACGTGCTCGCTGCCCGAGACCTGCCTACCTCTTTGAACGAACTCATCCTACTGGCTACCAGAGTCTACACCAGGTTTTCCGAGAGAGAGGAGGAGGTCCGGCAAGAACGGCGTCTGAGTCTGCCCCGTCTCCATCCTCGGCTGGCACCGGTGTTCCAGAATCCCGTTGCTCCCATGTCCCAGTCGTCTCCAGAGGTTCCTATGCAGGTGGAACGTGCTCGCCTGACAACTGATGGGAGGACTCGTCGACTGGACCTGAATCTCTGCCTCTCTTGCGGTGGCGCTGATCACTATCGGCAGAGATGTCCCCAACGTCCTCAGCGTCCGGGAAACGCTCGCACCTAGGTCCGGTGGGAGAGGCCTCCCTAGGTGTGAATGCCACCTCTCCAAGGTTGACTATGCCAGTCTCCATCCAGACACCCTCTGGGCAAGTTCGTCAGACCACTGCCCTCATCGACTCTGGCGCTGCTGGCAGTTTCATTTCTGCTTCCTTGGTCCAAAAATGGCGGCTACCCGTGATCCAGCTAGCCCAATCCCGGTCTATCTCTTCGGTCACGGGCGAGATTCTTAACGAAGCGGTACACTGCCAGACTGTACCCCTAATCCTCCAGGTGGGCGCTTTACATCAGGAGAGGATCTCCTTCTACGTCTTGCGCCATTCCTCTTCTAACATCCTGCTGGGTCTTCCTTGGCTGCAATTACATACCCCTAAGCTTGACTGGAGAACTGGGGAGGTTCTCAGTTGGGGCCAGGACTGTCCAAATAGGTGCCTGAGGTCTCCTCAACCCAAATGCTCTACGAGGTCACCTGCTTACGCCAAGCCTCTGTCTGGACTACCGGAGGATTACCAAGACTTCGTTGATGTCTTCTCGGCTAAGGAGGCGGACTCCCTACCACCGCATCGGCCCTATGATTGCCCTATAGACCTTCTTCCAGGAACTTCTCCTCCACGGGGTCGAGTATACCCCCTCTCTGTGCCCGAGACTGAAGCCATGTCCTCCTACATCCGAGAGAACTTACAGAAGGGCTTCATTCGTAAATCCACGTCTCCCGCTGGCGCTGGATTTTTCTTTGTGCAGAAGAAGGACGGTTCCCTCCGCCCATGCATAGACTACCGGGGCTTAAATAAGGTGACTGTCAAGAACCGCTATCCTCTTCCGCTAATCCCCGAACTATTCGACCGCCTTCGTGGAGCTAGGATCTTCTCCAAGCTGGATCTCAGGGGAGCGTATAACTTGATCCGTATTTCAACACCAGGGATGGGCACTACGGTCTTCCAGGAATTCGTGAACGATATCTTCCGAGACCTCCTCTATGTCTGCGTCATTGTCTATCTTGACGACATTTTGGTCTTCTCCCCTGACCAGCAGACTCATGTGGCACAAGTGCGTCAGGTCCTGCGAAGACTACGGGCCAATCATCTGTACGCCAAGCTAGAGAAGTGCGTTTTCCATCAGCGCAGTCTTCCGTTTCTTGGCTATATCGTCTCCGACCAGGGTCTACAGATTGATCCGGCCAAGCTCTCAGCTGTCCTCCAGTGGCCACACCCTGTGGGACTTAGAGCTATCCAACGTTTCCTTGGATTCGCCAACTATTATCGGCAATTCATCCCTCACTTCTCGACCCTGGTCGCACCCATAGTGGCTCTCACCAAGAAGAAGGCGGATCCCAGACGTTGGTCTCCTGAGGCCGAACAAGCCTTCAATAGCCTAAAGTCTGCCTTTGCCTCTGCTCCTGCTCTAGTCCGTCCGGATGTCACCAGGCCGTTTTCGCTTGAAGTCGATGCATCTTCTGTGGGCGCAGGAGCCGTCCTCTCGCAAAAGGACAGATCAGGCAAGACCAGAACCTGCGGGTTCTTTTCTAAGACTTTCTCCCCTGCCGAGAGGAACTATACGATTGGAGACCGTGAGCTCCTGGCTATTAAGTTGGCACTGGAGGAGTGGCGTCATCTCCTAGAGGGGGCTAAACATCCCGTTAACATCTACTCGGACCACAAGAACCTCCTCTACCTCCAATCGGCTCAACGCCTCAATCCCCGGCAGGCCAGGTGGTCCCTCTTCTTCTCTCGGTTCAACTTTACCATTCATTTCCGTCCAGCCGAGAAGAATATAAAGGCTGATGCATTATCCCGAGCATCCGATGTCATGGGGTAAGAGGAATCTCCTCGTCATATAATACCTCCCGATCGCCTAGTACCAGTTGCCACTTCTGCTCTGCAGAGACTGCCTCCCGGTAAGACTTATGTGCGCCCCGCACTCCGAAAACGTATCTTGAAGTGGGGGCATTCCTCTTTGGTGGCCGGGCATCCAGGAGCTCAAAAGACCGGGCAATTGATCTCCCGTCACTACTGGTGGCCCAATCTCCTCCAGGATGTCAAGGACTTTGTGGCTTCCTGCGCAGTCTGTGCCAGGAATAAGTCTCCCCGTCAAAGACCAGCCGGCCTACTTTTGCCCTTGCCAGTCCCGGACCATCCCTGGCACCACATTGGGATGGATTTCATCACGGACCTAACCCCATCTGCGGGCAATACAGTCATTTGGGTGGTGACTGACCGCTTCTCTAAAATGGCTCACTTCGAGGCCCTTCCTGGACTACCCTCTGCTCCTCGTCTGACTCAGTTGTTCTTCCGACACATCTTCCGCCTGCATGGACTTCCTCTTCACATTGTGTCCGACCGAGGCTCTCAATTTGTCTCCAAGTTTTGGCTTGCCCTCTGCTCGCAGCTCCAAGTGAAGCTGGACTTCTCATCGGCCTACCATCCCTAGACCAACGGGCAAGTGGAGAGAGTCAATCAGATCCTGGGTAACTACCTACGTCATTTTGTGTCCAGCCGCCAAGACAACTGGTCCGATCTACTTCCATGGGCGGAATTCTCCTATAACCATCTGGACTCGAGTTCCACAGGCAAGTCTCCTTTCTATGTGGTCTACGGGCATCACCCTCGTCCTCCTCTGCCTCTCTCTCTCCATCCTCTGGGGTCCCAGCCGTGGAGGAGTTGTTATCTGACCTGCAGTCGATCTGGGAACAGACTCGACAGTCCTTACTCAAAGCCTCTGAACGCATGAAGGACCAGGCTGATAAGAAGAGGAGACCTGCCACGAATTTTCTTCCAGGTGACAAAGTCTGGCTCTCGGCCAAATATGTTCGACTCAAGATTCCCAGCTACAAGTTGGGTCCTCGATTCCTTGGTCCTTTCTCGGTGCTAAAACGCATCAACCCTGTCACCTACAAACTCCGCCTGCCCCCTACGATGCGGATTCCGAACGCCTTCCATGTCTCCCTCTTGAAGCCAGTGGTCCTCAACCGGTTCTCCGATAAGTCTCCGTTCTCTGTTCCACAAGCCGTCTCTGACGACGTCTACGTTGTTAAAGACATTCTGGCCATGAAAACTGTCAGAGGGAGACGATTCTTCCTGGTGGACTGGAGAGGATTTGGTCCTGAGGAGAGGTCCTGGGAACCCGAGGCTAACATCCTGGACAAAGATCTCATCAAGGGGTTCCTGAGGGCTAGAAAGAGGGGGAGGCCAAAGGGGGGGGGCACTGTCATGGCCGCGGCGGCGGCCCGTGCTCCGGGCCGCCGCCGCGACCGCCCTCTATCCCACGCAGCTGCCGGGGTCCCTGTGCAGGGACCCGGCGCTGCGGTCTGTTTGGCCCCGGGGGGCGCCTGCCTACTGCTCCTGTCACGCCTCGCCTGCCGTCACTAGCAACCAAGCCAGGGGTAGCGACCTGGGGGTCGCCTGCCGCAGCAAGTCCATCCCTCCTTGCGGCGGGCTCTGGTGAAAACCAGCGGCCCCTTAGACTCCGCTCCCTAGTGAGGTCAGTGCTATCGCTGGTGACGGTCCAGTGGATCCACTACTCCAGGCGTTACATTAACTTTTTTGTGAGCTGGACGAGCAAAAACAACCAGGCAGCATGCTGAGCATATGTGAGAGTAGGGCTGGGCGATATGGCTAAAAAATTAAATCTTGATTTAAAAAAAAATTTGGACGATTCCCTATTTAAATCTTTATTTTTTTATCTTTTTTTTTGGCTAAAATCTATCTCTGCCTATCATTACACTTTCCTGCAGTAACCCCTTCCCATGCCATAGAGGCAAAGAACGGAGCGATCTCTGTGTCTGTATATACTGTGGCAGTGTAATGTCTGTATACACAGCACCAGAGCTGTCAGTGTACATGGTGGGGACTGCCACAGTACATACCTCCCAACTTTTGCAAAGAGCAAAGAGGGACATGTGCGCCGTGGTCCCAATA
This sequence comes from Dendropsophus ebraccatus, assembly GCF_027789765.1. Taxonomy (NCBI): domain Eukaryota; kingdom Metazoa; phylum Chordata; class Amphibia; order Anura; family Hylidae; genus Dendropsophus; species Dendropsophus ebraccatus. The sequence continues at coordinate 11,864,386 of NC_091458.1, forward strand.
GCCACGCCCCCATAGCGACCCTCCATAGCCACGCCCCCATAGCAACCCTCCATAGCCACGCCCCCATAGCAACCCTCCATAGCCACTCCCCTACAGTCACCACATGCTGCTGACTGAATAGTGCCCTATACAGTATCCAATCCCGCCAAAAATGCCCTATATAGTATCCAATCCCCCATTATAGTGCCCCACAAAGTATCCAATGCCCCCATATAGTGACCAACATGGTATCCAATCCCCACATAGTGCCCCACATAGTGTCCAATCCCCCATATAGTGCCCCACATAGTAGCCAATCCCCATATAGTGCCCCACATAGTAGCCAATGCCCCCATATAGTGCCCCATATAGTAGCCAATCCCCACATAGTGCCCCACATAGTAGCCAATCCCCCATATAGTGCCCCACATAGTAGCCAATCCCCCATATAGTGCCCCACATAGTAGCCAATCCCCACATAGTGCCCCACATAATAGCCAATCCCTCCATATAGTGCCCCACATAGTAGCAAATCCCCATATAGTGCCCCACATAGTAGCCAATCCCTCCATATAGTGCCCCACATAGTAGCCAATCCCCATATAGTGCCCCACATAGTAGCCAATCCCTCCATATAGTGCTCCACATAGTAGCCAATCCCCCACAGAGTGCCCACATAGTAGCCAATGCCCCCATATATGCCCCACATAGTAGCCAATCCCCCATATATGTCCCACATAGTAGCCAATCCTCCATATAGTGCCCCACATAGTAGCCAACCCCCCATATATGCCCCACATAGTAGCCAATGCCCCCATATATGCCCCACATAGTAGCCAATGCCCCCATATATGCCCCACATAGTAGCCAACCCCCCGCATAGTAGCCAATCCCCCAAATATGCCCCAAATAGTAGCCAATCCCCCATATAGTGCCCCACATAGTAGCCAATGCCCCCATATAGTGCCCCACATAGTAGCCAATCCCCCATATAGTGCTCCACATATTATCCAATCCCCCCATATAGTAGCCAATCCCCCATATAGCGCCCCACAGAGTAGCCAATACCCCCCATTAGTGTGGCCCCAGCGGAAAAAACAATAAACCAGTAACTCACTTGTCCTCCGGTCCCAGCAGCTCCTCTCCCGGCAGAGCGCGCACTCCCGTCATCCTCCGGGGCGGGCAGCGGGGTACAGAGTCACTGACTGTACCGGAAGTGATTCATGATAGAGGCTACAGGTCACTTCCGGTACAGTCAGTGACTCTGTACCCCGCTGCCCGCCCCGGAGGATGACGGGAGTGCGCGCTCTGCCGGGAGAGGAGCTGCTGGTACCGGAGGACAGGTGAGTTACTGGTTTATTGTTTTTTTTCGCTGGGGCCACTTAAAATGCGGGACACGGGGGGCCGTTCCGGGACCGCGGGACAGAACCCCGAAAACGGGACTGTCCCGCGAAATCCGGGACGGTTGGGAGGTATGACAGTATATACAGACTCTGTATATACTGTGGCAGTGCAATGTCTGTATACTTAACATCAGGGCTGTCGGAGTACATAGAGGAGACTGCCACAGTATATACAGAATCTGTATATACTGTGGTTGTGCAGCAGGGCTATATACAGCACCAGGGCTGGTACAGTGTACATGAAGGAGACTGCCACAGTATATACAGACTCTGTATATACTGTGGTAGTGCAGCAGGGCTATACACAGCATCAGGGCTGGCACAGTGTATGTATGTATATACTGTGGCAGTCCCTACCATGTACACCGTGCCAGACCTGGTGCTGTATATAGACCTGCGTCCGTATATACGCAGGGATACCTTGAGCTTCCAGCTGCTGATAGGGGTGCTGGCTGCATGGAGAGTTGTACCCCAAATCCCGGCAGCAATGTCCCTGGTGGCGGGGAGACAGGAGCAGCGGGTTTTTGAATTTGGCGCGGCGGTGGGGGCTGATCGGCAGGCTGGCAGTGGTGTCCTCCGTGGCAGGGAGTTGCAGGTGCGGCGGAGGCAGAGCAGAGTAAAAGATGGCCCGACTCTGCCGCTGTGTGGAGGCAGTAGAGAGGCGGAGCAGGAACGTGCGGCCGTGCCGCCAAGTGACATCACTGGAGCTGCGTCCAGGCGGAACGTTGGGTGGGTGATATTATTTAATCGCTGGCAAGCCGCCGGATCAAAACAACTTTCGGGGCTAGGCGATGCTCCTTCTGCCGAGTAACTGCTGAGCTACCCTGCTTGCCCTGCAGGGGGAGCGCTTAATTTTTTTTTCTTTGAAAATCGAATTTGCGGTTTTCAAAGAAAATCAAATCGATTCAAAAATTCTGAGTGAATTAATTTGATTAATCGCCCAGTCCTATGTGAGTGATTGGAAGACGTCTTTGTGGCAGCCCGGGCTGGATGTAGAAGAAAGCTAAAATGAAAGACTCTGATTGGAGAAGATGTTATGATCTAGAAGGTGATATTTCCCTAATACATGATTTCTGAGGTGAATGTGGTTACATAGGTTGTGATGTGCAATGAAATGTGAGGTAATAAAACCCCAGTATTATACCCTGTGGCTCTGAGGCCGCCCATTACAGACATACACTTTCGGTGCTGAATGGTGCTGTGGTTTGTAGTAAAACATTGCAGTTTTGACACAATTTTGCACCATTTATGACAGACCTGCAGCAAGGAGACCATTTAGCAATATGTATGCAGACTGTGTAGCACCTTAAACATGTGACTATGACATCACCACAGGCCCTTCACAGTCGGCAGAGCACCGTGAAGAATACAGGTTAAACATGTTCACAATGCCCATACAGGAAACTATGCTCAAGGTTTGTAGTTGTAGTTCAAAGAATTTTCACACCTGTGGTCTATCTTGGCTGTCCACATCCTGTTCTCTATGTGCTTTCATGTAACTACTGCTCCAAACCCCTCTAAGAATTCCTCCGGTTCCCTGGTTATTTTATATGTATATAGAACAATGATATATGCATTACATTTCTTATGAAGGCCGTGTAGAGGTCTGCAGCAGGGGCATCTCAGCAAAGGGTATACAGGTAAGAGTCACACCAAAGTCTTAATGTTTAGTGGGCCTGAATGCCTTTTCCGCCACATAATATAACATAACATGCAAAAGGACACTGGTTGATCTCAGGGAGATCAACCAAAACACCGCAGAAACACCATCACATGTCTCAACGTCAGTGTATCTAGGACATTGCCCCTGGGAAATCAAGTATGCAAAAACACTGCAGAGACAGCATCACGTGTCTCAACATCAGTGAGCTAGCCAGACTTTCCTCCGGGAAGGAACAACCAAGCCAAGGAATGGCTCCAGTCAAGGAAACCACCCAAGCAAGGTATCCATCCACAGACAGTTGTTTGGGGTGTTTGCCTGTTTTGGGTGGTTTCCTTGACTGGAGACATTCCTTGGCTTGGTTGTTCCTTCCTGGAGGAAGGTCTGGCTAGCTCACTGACATTGAGATACATGATTCTGTCTCTGCAGTGTTTTCGCATACTTGATTTGCCAGGGGGCAATGTTCTAGATACACTGACGTTGAGACACGTGATAGTCACCTCAGGGAGATCAACCAGCATCCTTTTGCATGCACTTACTGTACTAGGTGTTGCTCCCACTAGCCAGAAACCTACTCCACACTGATGAGGGACAAACACCCCGAAACAGCTGTCTGTGGATGGATACCTTGCTTGGGTGGTTTCCTTAACTTGAGACCTTCCTTGGCTTGCTTGTTCCTTTCCGGAGGAAGGTCTGGCTAGCTCACATAATATCACATGACCTATGATAGGAAGAAACTTTACTACTGAATTTGCACTGGCGCTCAGGAGGCTCAAGTCATGCCTATGATAGGTTGGTAAAATATCTGATATGTCACAAAACTTGAAGTAATGGTAGATAAAGCTTACCTCTAACCTAACATTCTATAATACTCAGGTTAACTGCTGAGAACTCACTGAGCAAACCAAGGAATGAGAGAGTACCAGGCCTTAAAGTAAAAGGAAAAACAAAAGATAAATATCTGCAGGGTCCTTGCAGTAAAACTTGTACAATAATAAAAACGCAGTCCAAATTTAAAAACTCATGGCTAATAAAACCTTATATACAGTATATATCTTATTCCCACGAGGAAAATGTGCAATAAACAATGCAATGTAAATAGTGTCACACTCTTGGGTCATATGCAGCTGATGTTCCTTCTCTAGAGGGGAGAGTCTTATCAAAGAATATTGTGGCCATTACTAGAGATGAGCAAACTTTTCAAAAGTTCGTTCCGACCGGACTTCCGGATTTTTTTAAAAAAATTCAGTTCGACCGAATTTCGGATTTCATAGTTTAAAGCATCTATATGATACAGGGGTAGTGTTGAATTTAGGGCTCTACATGTCAGTAACATCATTATCTTTTCAACATCTCAAAGTCAATTTTTTTTTTAGACTTCAATATTCACCATTACAGGGTCTATGCAGTAAAAAGGTCAGAAATGCAGTGAAGAAGCAGCAGTAGGCATTGGAGGCCAGTGGAGGTCCAGCAATAGTCATCTGAGGCCAGTACAGGAGCAGCAGTAGTCAACATGGAGGCCAGGCAGGAGCAACAGTAGTCAACATGGAGGCCAGGCAGGAGCAACAGTAGACAATATTTGTGTATCAGGAAAACACGTATGTCATATACACTCTCACAAGGGTGCCACTATAGTACTTGGATATCTGTATAGCACTTAGAGCTATACCGACGTCACAGGGGGAGGTAGGCTAGTCCAACATCCCTGCTGATTGGATGTTTCGGGCATCATGAGAAAGCACTTTTCCTGCCCGGAACACTTCCTGCTTTCTAAAATGGGGGCTGCCATTTTAGAATGCAAGAAAAAAAAATTCGGAGCGGACTTCCAAAAATCCGAATCCGATTGCACTCTGACTTTTTGGAAAATCCGACCCAGATCCCATACCGGCCGAACCGGTTCGCTCATCTCTAGCCATTATGTATAGCAAATCGGAGTAAATGCTAGCTAATCCAGGGGAAGCAATAGTATTTCCATGCTAGTAGCACATGTTACCCATCTTGCCGTCCCGATACAGATCTGGGATTTACTGATGCTCTGTTATGTCCTCCTCCTCAGCTACGCATCATCTCAACAATGACAAGAGAGAGCATAAACAGTGAATGGCCTTGTTCTAGATAGAGATGATCAAACAGGGCTAATGTTCTGGTTTGTACGAACTCGAACCATAGGTATTTGACTCCCGCAATCTTCCTGTTCCGTGGGGAAGGTGGAGACAGCCCGAGTCCCACCAGGAAAACCGTTATACAACCTATGGCCCAGGCTGTATTTCTGTTTTCCAGGCGGGACTTGGCCTGTCTCCACCTTCCCCACGAACAGGAAGACTGCCGGAGTCAAATACCTATGGTTCGAGTTCGTATGAACCAGAACATTAGCCCTGTTTGATCATCTCTAGTTCTGAATACACTCTGGAGGTAACATGGTAACATAACTAGCGTAAAGTGCAGCACAACAAGCATACAAGGAGAAGCAATGTGATGTTGATGTCTCTATTAGCCGCAAAGCATTGTAATGTGGAAAGCAATGCTATTAATCCATGTAATGGCCAAACTAATTTGGGGGTTATAACTAGAGATGAGCGAAACGGTTCGGCCGGTATGGGATCCGGGTCGGATTTTCCTAAAAGTCTGAGTCCGATCGGATTCGGATTTTTGGAAATCCGCCATTTTAGAAAGCAGGAAGTGTTCCGGGCAGGAAAAGCACTTTCACTTGATGCCCGGAACACATCCAATCAGCAGGAATGTTGCACTAGCCCACCCCCTGTGACGTCAGTATAGCTTTAAGAGGAGTGGTCACATGACCGCATGAGGCGGTGTGCTGAGAAAGAGGAAGGAGACTGTTACCAGTGCACACAGCTTATCAGTGACAAAACCCTGTTGCTGCACGCTGCTGTACTGAGCCAAGAAGAGATTCAACCAACGCAAAGAAAGGAAAGATTATTAGGACAGTGGAGAGGAGAAACATATAGTGATTGAGAGAGAGAGGGCGAAAGATAGATAGATTAGGCATAGGAGAGCAAAGGGTGCACAGAACAAAAACGTGCTATACAGATATCCAAGTACTATAGTGGCACCCTTGCGAGAGTGTATATGACATGCATATTTTCCTGAGACACAAATATACCTTGTGCATGTCTGTAGAATAAAACTCTAAAAAAAATTGACTTTGACATATTGAAAAGATAATGATGTTACTAACATGTAGAGCCCTAAATTCAACCAAATACACTACCCACGTATCATATAGATGCTTTAAACTATGAAATCCGAAGAAAAAAATCCGGAAGTCCGGTCGGAACGAATTTTTGAAAAGTTTGCTCATCTCTAATCATAACCCCTTCCTAACTAATTAGCCACTAAGGAAGGGATTAGGATCACCCTGAAACGCATTTGACCATTACATAAATAGTTATTATTGCTGTCTCATACAGTACTGTTTTGTTACAAACCAGGGCCATGCTACAACGCTTTGCGGCTAATAGAGAGATAAACATCACGTCACTTCTCCGTGTACGCTGGTTGCTCTGCGTGTTACTCTAGTTGTGTTACCTTTAGGGTTTACCATTCACCATTAACACTATCCCTTCCCATCATGGAGAAGACGTGTGGCCGAAAGGGAGGAGGAGGTAACAGAGCAACAGTGGATGCCAGACCTGCATCGGAACTCGGGGACAGGACGCTACTAGTGTGGATATATTAGTCCTAGTATTACACATACTGGCCGCATTAAATAATTTTTTAAAGATATACTCTATATTATTGTATTTTGTATATAAAATTTTAATTAGAATAGTCTCTTACTTTGAGGAATGGTACTCAAAATTTGTTTAATAGACCATTGACCAGAACACAGACATTGTCTAATGGAGGTAAGTCTATGAGACAGGAATAAGGAATGCATTCTGATTAGTGAACCTTTTTTTTGTTATTTACAGATGTTTGTATATTGTTCTATTAAATAATATTTAGAACATTGACATTATATATATATATATATATATATATATATATATATATATATATATGTATGTATTAGATACTTCTCAAACCTATACTTATAAGTTACTTTAAAAAATGATTGCATCTTCTATTATTCTTTTAATTGGCATCCCAATACCCCTGAGGATCTCCTTCAAGTTAACAGAACTTCATTACTTAAAAAGTGTAACTCATTAATGATCTAATTACGGTTAAAGTCAGGAAGGAAATCCACTGGGCAGAAGTCCCTGGCGTTTCTCGATGCTTATCTCTCAGTTTTGTTCAGTATTCCCTACCACCAATATAGATCTATATAAGACCTTGCTTTTGGCAATGATCTGGCCTGTAGAGCCATAACTTACATGTCAGCATAAGTCTATGTGAAACTGAGCAAAGTCTTCAAGTATGGAAAATGTGTCCATGGTCCTCAACACCCAAGATTATGTTCTTTTAGGACTCAAGGAGATGGAGCAGCTGCAATATTTCTACTCTGTGGTCGCCCTTGTTGTATATATCATCACAATATTCTTATGTACATTAATTGTATACGTTGTACGGACAGAACAGTCTCTCCATGAGCCTATGTACATCTTCATATGTAACCTGGTGGGGAACGTTATGCTTGGCAGTTCAGCCTTCCTTCCCAAGTTGGCCATAGACTTGCTCTCCGGATGTGCCACCATCTCTCTGGCTGGGTGTATGATCCAAGGATTCTGTTTTCAGAGTTTTGCTTCTGTAGAGATACTGACCTTTACCATCATGGCCTTTGATAGATACCTGGCTGTTGGTTTTCCATTGAGATACCACTCTCTGATGACCAATAAGAAGGCTCTACAGTCCCTGGCTATCATCTGGTTCGTTCTCTTAATAAGTGGGTTGGTAGCGCTCCTGTTGGTGGTCAGGTTAACACTATGTGGTAATACCATAAAAAATGTGTTCTGTGAAATAGTGTCTCTTATCATGTTGGCTTGTGGCAGTACAGTCATCGATGTCGCTTTTGGGACTACTTGGACCTTGGTGTTTTACATAGGTTCCATATCCATCGTGGTCTACTGCTACATACAGACATTTCTTGTCTGCCTGAAGATCTCTATGGAAGCCTCCCAGAAAGCCATCCATACACTGGTGACCCACATAATCACATATACTTCTTTTTTAGCTGCTACAGTATTTGTCACTTTCAGGCATAAGATAAATGGTGGTTCCCTACCGACTGTGATACACATTATAATCTCAATAGGTGGTATGATGGTCTCAATCACTGTGAATCCTCTCATCTATGGGATAAGGACTGAAGCTTTAAGGAAGAAGGTGATTCAGACTCTAACCCTTTAAAGGTGCAGCCAGTTTGAATTCCCCTATAATAAATTTTCCGTCTTCTAAAATATAAAAATACTGAAAACATAAATACATAAAAAACTGTTGCCAGAAAAAAATCACCACCTGGTCTGTCTAGTTTGTCCTTACATTATTTCTTTTCTTGTTATCTTCAGATAGATATATGTATATTTACCCACCACATCTGCTGGAAGTTTGTTCTAAGCATCTACTAATCTTTCAGTAAAGTCATATTTTTTCATAGACAGGAACGATGCAGATTATTGCTCCACTTATTCTTTAGGTAAGATAGTGTGCTCGCATTATGCCATTTCTAAAATTAGTCTGAGAACGTGTTCACACTACTTTTATTATCTCTTATTTTTAATATAATATAAGGCTAGGACTAATTTGTGGCTATTTGAAGCCTATACGATGGAATCCATTTTGTATCACAACCTCTGCTGCTTCACCGCTGTATTAACTTAAGCTACGTACGTTAGACGGCTTGTACAGAATGTTGGTATTACGCTTGTTATTAGGATTGAGCTGTACACTTCTAGATTAGCATGGCCTTTCTTATCTAGTTATTTGACAAACATTTTGGTATTCACTAAGCCTGGTACCATCTTGTTTGAAGATTGGTCACTGTCCAAAGTTGATATTCATTGGAGCTTAGTTATGATGCCGATTCTTTGTCTACCGTATCTGAATCACTAGAGCTGGCCACTCTATGGTAGAAGATGTCATAGACCTAATCTCTGTATACCTAGATTACACAACATAAAACGCTGGGGCGGATCGGAGGTAGACAGAAGCAATGCTGTACCCATGCACTGTGTTGATTCCAAGTTGTGCTCTGCCCCCAAGTGTCCACCATAGGCATACACAGGCTCAGTGTTGGACACTTGGGGGCGTGGCATGGTCACATGCTCCTCCAAATCAGCCATCTTATGGACAGAAACACCACAGAGCAGGACAGCACAGTCTGGAGGAGGGGAGTCTGATTTTAGCTCTATAAGGTTAACAGGAAGCTGCTGTCAGTATATACAGTGAGTACAGTTACTATAAAGTGGCCAACCCCTTTAACCCTTCTAAGGGTGGGGCCCAAAGGGACCTCAAGGACCAGGACAAATTTCAATTTTGCATTTTCTTTTTTTACTTCTCGCCTTCTAACAGCTATAACTCTTTTCTTTTTCCATCTACACGGCCAGGTGAGGGCTTGTTTTTTCATGTTTTGTTTTAACATGTAAGATGGAAACCCCAAAATACTATTTATGGGTTGAAACTGGGAAAAAAATACAATTCAGCATTTTTTATTTTATTTTTTTTTTGGGGGGGGGGGGGGCTCTGTGTTTACATAATGCACTTTACAGTGAAGCCAACATGATATCTTTATTCTATGGGTCAGTCTGAATAGTGATGTGCAGTTTATATAACTTTTCTTTTCTTTAACTTTTTTTTTTTTTTTACAGTAAAACTTTTTTTGAAAATAAGTGTGATTACAATGGCTCTATTGTGACTCCTATACCATACGGGGCGGTATGGGGCATCATTTTTTGTGCCAGGATCTCTAGTTTTTATAAGTATCAGATTTGTGTATATGAGATTGATCAATTTTTATTATTATTATTATTTTATTTAAATAAAATGTAATAAAAAATCATCAATCCTGGCATTTTTTACCACTTTTTTTTATACGCCCTTACCCGTGTGGGAAAAAAAAAAATATTTTAATAAATCGGACCATTACGCACGCTACGGTATATAATGTTTGGTTTTTTTTTTAAATGTTTTTTATTTATGAAATGAGAATGTTGGATGATTTAAATTTTTATTGCGGGTAGGGCTATGGCATGTTTTTTAAAAACTTTTTACATTTTTTTATTTGACACTTTTTATGTCCCCCTAGGGAACTTTTACATTTTTACATTAGATCAGTATCACTGATCATTGCATTGCTATGATCAGTGTTATCTGTGATCATTGCATAGAGCCTGCCTGTGGCCTGTGACCTGTGGCCTGTGACAGACTCTATGCACTGATTGCCCATCTGACTGCCAGGAGGAAGGTAAGAGACCTCCGCAGTCAGTTAGAATGATCGGAACCCCCGCAGTGTGACTGTCCCATCGGACAGTGACAGGAGGACAGGCCCATCATTAACAGTGAGTACTCGGCTGCTGATAACAGGCGGTCCCCACATGCTACGACGTGATATCAGCTCCTGAATTCACTTTATAATGCCGCTGGACCCACTGGCATACAGGTGCTTCACAGGTCCTTAAGGGGTTAAATGCATACCTGAACCTCTTTGATAAAACTTGGCGTATTCGTCAGGATACGTGAAAGTTAAAGAACTGTTTTATATAATCGGCTTATAAAAATGTGAAATTGCGCACAACATGTCTTTCTTTAAATTAAAAAAAAAAAACGGTGCTATGAGTGAATGTGGTGAGATTCTAGAGTGGGAACAGGCTCCTATTGGCCAATGAGTGGTCACAGTGTGTGGGATTAGGTCAGTCATGTGGTAACGCGTGTGCAAAGAATACAAGAAGGAGCTGGGTGCTATTGGCCGGTAAGAATGGAGCTTATTGAGTGTGTAAAGAGTGTGCCGAGAGTTCAGGTTTGTACGAACCCGAACCTCGGCAGGTTCGGACCATCCCTAGTGTTTTGTATTGTGATGATGTGTATGTGTTTTGTATCAGGATGACGTGTATGTGTTTTGTATAGTGATGACTTGTATGTGTTTTGTATCCTGATGATGTGTATGTGTTTTGTATCCTGATGATGTGTATGTGTTTTGTATTGTGATGATGTGTATGTGTTTTGTATTGTGATGATGTGTATGTGTTTTCTATCAGGATGATGTGTATGTGTTTTGTATCCTGATGATGTGTATGTGTTTTGTATCCTGATGATGTGTATGTGTTTTGTATCCTGATGATGTGTATGTGTTTTGTATCCTGATGATGTGTATGTGTTTTCTATCAGGATGATGTGTATGTGTTTTGTATTGTGATGATGTTTATGTGTTTTGTATCCTGATGATATGTATGTGTTTTGTATTGTGATGATGTGTATGTGTTTTCTATCAGGATGATGTGTACGTGTTTTGTATCGTGATGATGTGTATGTGTTTTGTATCCTGATGATGTGTATGTGTTTTGTATTGTGATGATGTGTATGTGTTTTGTATTGTGATGATGTGTATGTGTTTTGTATCCTGATGACGCGCTTGTGCATTTCAGGAAAAGTTTTTATTTTTATCCTGGAGAGTTGGGGGAGTAGCCGCAGCAGCTAGTTCAGAGTCAGAGTTTTTTCTTCAGCCTCTAAGGCTGATGATGTTTTTGCTTGCGTCTTTAGCGTGGAGTTAGTAAAGTTTCGTTTTTTAAAGAGTTTCTGTTAGTAGCAACCGACGAAGAGGAGAAAAGAGGAAGAAGCGTTTAGTGCAGTAACATTGCGGGAAGTCTAGGAAGAGGTGTTGATATATTGTAAATATTGTGTAAAATATTATAGAAATTATTTTATTGTGGTGATTATATGATTTTAAATAGTCAAAGGTGGATAGTAATGCTAATTTGTAGTCTATAATATGGATTCCAATTTGTATGGTGACCACTGCTGCTTCACTTCTGTATTGACATAAGTATCTTTGTAGAAGTTACACAACATACACGGCTTGTAGCAAATTTTGTTATTGCGCTTGTTATTGAGATAGCGCTGCACTCTTATAGATCAGTATGACCTTTCTCATATAGATCAGTATGACCTTTCTCTTATAGATCAGTATGACCTTTCTCTTATAGATCAGTATGACCTTTCTCTTATAGATCAGTATGACCTTTCTCTTATAGATCAGTATGGCCTTTCTCTTATATATCAGTATGACCTTTCTCTTATAGATCAGTATGGCCTTTCTCTTATAGATTAGTATGACCTTTCTCTTATAGATCAGTATGGCCTTTCTCTTATAGATCAGTATGACCTTTCTCATATAGATCAGTATGGTCTTTCTCTTATAGATTAGTATGACCTTTCTCTTATATATCAGTATGACCTTTCTCTTATAGATTAGTATGACCTTTCTCATATAGATCAGTATGGCCTTTCTCTTATAGATTAGTATGGCCTTTCTCTTAGATCAGTATGACCTTTCTCTTATATATCAGTATGACCTTTCTCTTATAGATCAGTATGACCATTCTCTTATAGATCAGTATGACCTTTCTCTTATAGATCAGTATGACCTTTCTCTTATAGATTAGTATGACCTTTCTCTTATAGATCAGTATGGCCTTTCTCTTATAGATTAGTATGACCTTTCTCTTATAGATCAGTATGGCCTTTCTCTTATAGATCAGTATGACCTTTCTCATATAGATCAGTATGGTCTTTCTCTTATAGATTAGTATGACCTTTCTCTTATATATCAGTATGACCTTTCTCTTATAGATTAGTATGACCTTTCTCTTATAGATTAGTATGGCCTTTCTCTTATAGATAAGTATGACCTTTCTCTTATAGATCAGTATGACCTTTCTCATATAGATCAGTATGGCCTTTCTCTTATAGATTAGTATGGCCTTTCTCTTAGATCAGTATGACCTTTCTCTTATATATCAGTATGACCTTTCTCTTATAGATCAGTATGACCATTCTCTTATAGATCAGTATGACCTTTCTCTTATAGATCAGTATGACCTTTCTCTTATAGATTAGTATGACCTTTCTCTTATAGATTAGTATGGCCTTTCTCTTATAGATTAGTATGACCTTTCTCTTATAGATTAGTATGACCTTTCTCTTATAGATCAGTATGACCTTTCTCTTATAGATCAGTATGGTCTTTCTCTTATAGATTAGTATGACCTTTCTCTTATAGATCAGTATGACCTTTCTCTTATAGATCAGTATGACCTTTCTCTTATAGATCAGTATGACCTTTCTCTTATAGATCAGTATGACCTTTCTCTTATAGATTAGTATGACCTTTCTCTTATAGATCAGTATGACCTTTCTCTTATAGATCAGTATGACCTTTCTCTTATAGATCAGTATGACCTTTCTCTTATAGATCAGTATGGCCTTTCTCTTATAGATTAGTATGACCTTTCTCTTATAGATCAGTATGGTCTTTCTCTTATAGATTAGTATGGCCTTTCTCTTATAGATAAGTATGACCTTTCTCTTATAGATCAGTATGACCTTTCTCTTATAGATCAGTATGGCCTTTCTCTTATAGATCAGTATGACCTTTCTCTTATAGATCAGTATGACCTTTCTCTTATAGATCAGTATGACCTTTCTCTTATAGATCAGTATGACCTTTCTCTTATAGATCAGTATGACCTTTCTCTTATAGATCAGAATGACCTTTCTCTTATAGATCAGTATGGCCTTTCTCTTATATATCAGTATGGCCTTTCTCTTATAGATTAGTATGGCCTTTCTCTTATAGATCAGTATGGCCTTTCTCTTATAGATCAGTATGACCTTTCTCTTATAGATAAGTATGACCTTTCTCTTATAGATTAGTATGACCTTTCTCTTATAGATCAGTATGGCCTTTCTCTTATAGATCAGTATGACCTTTCTCTTATAGATCAGTATGGTCTTTCTCTTATAGATCAGTATGACCTTTCTCTTATAGATTAGTATGACCTTTCTCTTATAGATCAGTATGGCCTTTCTCATCCAGGTATTTGATAAACATTTTCACTAAAACCTCCAAATCATCTTGTTTAAAGGTTGTAAATTGTGTCATCTGAAGCCTTAGAGCAGGCCACAGTATGGTAGAAAGATGCGACAAATAATGTCTGTATACCAAGCTTACACAACACTAGGGGGTATTGGATACAAAAAGCTGGGGCAGATCGGGGGAAGACAGAAGCGTACTGTAGCCGTGCACTGTGTAGATTTCCAGTTGTGCTCTGTCTCTGTGTCGGATATGCTTCCACAGCTCTGATGATATATGGACAGGTGATGGTTGGGCTCCTGGGGATGGTATTATATCTACTCAATCTTTGTATTTAAAATTATGTAAAAGTTATACACAATATTGCGCTATTTCTTATAATCAATTTGTTATTTACACCATTTCTTATAATCAAATTCTTTACTAATATTATACTATATTAAATAAAATTGTGTTGTATCTGATTTTGTAGCCTTCTTTAAATACATATCGGTACCTGTTTATAACACTTGGCAAAACCAATGGTTGACTTAAGGTTTTTTGAAGCCCCTTTGCCCCTGCAACCTTTACTTGATGCCATTTTATAGCACCTACCCCAAACTAACCCCAATTTCCTGAAGTCACCTTTCCTAACATATTCTTGAATAGTCTTAAACTTTTATGACTAAGCATTTAGAGAGGTCTCGGTAATCATTATATATCTACAGTGCCTTAAAGGGGTTATCCAGCGCTATAAAAACATGGCCACTTTCCCCCTACTGTTGTCTCCAGATTGGGTGAGGTTTTGAAACTCAGTTCCATTGAAGTAAATGGAGCTTAATTGCAAACCTGACCTGGAGACAACAATAAGGGGAAAAGTGGCCATGTTTTTGTAGCGCTGGATAACCCCATTAAGGCCCTATTACACAAGCTGATTATAGTCCGTATTTGTCAGATTGTCGGCCATAATGGGTTGGTGCAATAAAAGGCAACGATCAGCCGACATGCAGGATGTCGGCTGATCGTTCTCTTTCAATGTTTTTCTACATGTTGAAAGACAAAAGACAACGATTGCAATGATCTGCTTCTATCGTTCTGTGTAATAGGAGCAGACCACTGCTATCTCCTATGAGCCCCTCCCTCAGCTACCCGCAAGCCCTCCCGCCGCACACTAACCCGCTTGCTGTCGGCGCGTATATCAAAGCCGACAGCTAGCAGGGAATGAGGAGCAAGCGATCGCTGACCTGACTGGTCACGATTGCTAGCTCCTGCTGATCGACCTGTGTAATAGGGGCATTAGCAAGGCGAAATCAGTCGTGAGGCAGAGTTGCATAAAAGATCTCTTGATCATCTGTGAGGTCTCTTCCTGCAATTACACATCAGCTGCAGATTTTCTACTATATAGGACAATTGCCAAAGATTTTTTTCAGCAGGACAAATTAATCCAATTACAAATCAATTTAGGCAAGCAGTTCAAGCCATTAAGGGGAGGAAATGGTCTGAATAAGAAACTAAACACAATAACAAGGGGTACAGTATGTTTAGGTCAAGGATAGAGTGCTCATCTGGTCCAGGCTGCGGAGAAGAGTTTTTCCACACTTACCCTAACGCTGCCCTCCACTGGACCTAGTATGGCGCACCCCCCACAACCCCATACTGCTATCACTCTACTGACCTTATGACAAATCTAACCTGCTGATATGTCGCTTTTGTGCACGGAACACAGAGGATGAAAGTGAGTTTCCTACTTTCATCCTTGGCACCACTTCCGTAGTGTAGTTAGTAGTTATAAACTTAGTGGGACATTTACTAAGGAGTCTAATGTGTGCAACTATTCTAATGGGGATTGGTGTGTATTTTGTTCCAATATCTTGTGACTGATTTAGTAACATGTAGCACTGCCATACACTGAAATGGGGCAGAAGATTAAAGTAATAAACTCACCTTTATCCTCAGCGCCCCGTGCACAAAATGCACAAAAGTGACACATGGACACATTAGATTTGTCTTTTAAATCTTTATTATAATTAAGTTTTTACAATTTAAAAAAGACCAACATAACAAACAAACAAACAAACAAACATTACAAAGACATTGCAGGTACAACAATTATCCATCTTACCTAATAAAACACATATGCGGGCAGTCAGACACAGAGAAGACCACTGTGCCCCCCCCCCCCGATACTGTAAATATTCTACCCAGCACATATACCCAAACCCTTACCCACCCCTTCCCAACCCTCCCTACAGGAAGAGAAGAAAAAAAATGAAACACACCACACATAAATCAATATATATAATTCCCTACTCAATCTATGAGCGAACACAAAAATTGTGATTCCAGCAGCCAAGCCCACGGAACGGACGAGACAGGAAACCATTGACCCGCACCTGGGCGGTTGGTTCAGTATACAGGGACATCACCTTTTCCCTAAACTTAAGCCCCGGGCCAATCCCCAGTGCACACTTTCGAAGGCCTGCTCTGCATCGACCGAAAGTAAACACATTGAAATTCCCTTAGCCTGTGCCCCAGCTATCGCCAAGGCCGTTTCCGAGCAAATTCCGAGTGATTCGCTCATCCCTACGTAAAACTTTAATAAAGATGGCTGTGGCCTAATTTTGACACTTAATTTCAGCGTCATTTCAGCTATTTTTTCATGCGGATGTAAGAGGGTGGAGTCCCAGTTATATATTGCAGACACTTTCTGTAGTAATCTAAAGCTTTACTAATTTTCCACAAGGTTGATAGAAAAATACATAGCATATTTCCACTACTAGGATGGCCCCTGACAACTATATGGCTAGCACAGTTTGAGTCCTGAGAGAGTTCTGAGAGAATTTGAAGCTTCCATGGTCTACTAAATTAACGGAAATAGCAGTATATGTGCATTTCTCATAATTAATGTACATTAGGAATTTGTCTAACCTTCCATAAGTAATAACATATTAAAAAATACTTTTCCTTTAATATTTTATATATATTTTATTTCCCTTTGTAGGTATGTTACTGAGCACTTTGCTCTTTAGTTTTTCAATGGCACAGTTTGTTTGTTTTTTTGTCTTTTTACCTCACTTTTATAGTCACCTTTGTTCCTTACATTTTCAGTTCCTGGTGGTGCCCCATCACACCGCCACTTTAGCTCCTCCCCCTCCCCTCGGGACGAGCAAATATACAGTACTCACCACTCAGCACAGGGTGGTCGGGCATGGTGCACGAACACACTCAATCAGCAAGAAAGCTGACGGGTGATGTAACGGACCAAGCACAGCAGTACGCCGGGATGGCGGTGAGTGTGGTGGGCGGGAAATGGGGATAGGGATAAGCAGCTGTCCAGGGACTGAGAGAAGCTCTGACTGCAGCCATTTTTGTTTAGTAAAATTTAACTTTAACTCAGTTAAACTAAAATTATAGGTGCAGAGAAGATTATACTGCCCTCTCCGGGACCGCAGAATGTGCTGCCTCATGGCAGAAGCGGCCCTGCGTAGAACATATAGGTTTATGTGGTATGTCCCATAGTTTACTTAGGCTAGGTTCACACTGCGTTTTCAGCATCCGTTTAACGCATGCGTTTTTTGCAAAAAAAACGCATGAAAAACGGATTGCAAAAAACGGATTCATTTGTGTGCATCCGTTTTTCCATTGACTTCCATTATAAAAAAAAAACGGATCCGTTTTTTTTTGACGGACCAAAACGGACCAAAAAACTTTGCTGACCCTATTTTTCTGGACATTAAAAAAAACAGATCCGTTAAACGGATGCTGAAAACGCAGTGTGAACCTAGCCTTATATATATGGACTGTTCAGGGGATGTTTGATTAGGATATACTATAATAGAACTGTTGTTTGGTTATACATATCATATACAGTATATTCTAACACCACATGTATTCCCTCCATATTTTGTCCTGCACCCCTTCTTGTAACAAATTGGGGAGGAGGTGGCTGCACATAACGACATGCACCTGCCTCCTCGGCTCCAGCGCAGGGGTCTGCTGTCCACCACTCTGGTTGTCATGTGTCAGCCCCATTCAGCCAGTAAGCTGACCCCGCTATGGTTGCTGACATGCTGAGGGGGTGCTGATGTATCAGGATTGGGTCCCCGCTCAGACCAGGAAGCGGCCGGGGGATCAGGAACCAGAGCGGGGGACAGAGGCTCTTTTGAAAAAAAAAAAAAAAAAAAAAACAGACGTCAGACTTCTCTCCTTAATGTTGAGCAAAACAGGTAATGTTGAGCCAACAGATACGCCTCATATTAAGGATGTCATGGCCAGGCCATGAGCAGGGATCTCAGAAAGTCATAAAGATTTGTAAATAACTATTTAAAAAAATATCCAGTCTTCAAGTACTTATCAGTTGCTGTATGTCCTGCAGGAAGTGATGTATTCTTTCCAGTCTGACACAGTGCTCTCTGCTGCCACCTCTGTCCATATCAGGAATAAAGGAGGGGGAAGGTACCTGGCTGAGTAAATCTGTTGCTCCCACAAGTCAAAAGTACAGACAAAGGAAAGTCAGGAAGAAGGACTATTGTGGTGAACCGTACCCCTAGTGTACATTTATGGAATATGTGCACTCTTTATGTATGTATTATGCATTTGTATTATGCACTTTATGAATATCTAATAAAGTCGCTTTATAATACTCTGGGCTCAACACAATAGTCCTTTTTCCTGACTTTCCCATGTCAGGAATAGTGACGAGCGAACATGTTCATAAATGCTTGTATGTTCGTACGAACATGACGCTAATTGTTCGTGTTCGTTGATCACAAACAATTTTTTCAATTCAGAATGGTTACAACAGTCATTTTCTAATATGTTCCAGCTTGGGAATGTACGCAACTGCGTAATTTACACTGTGCACCTGTGTGTAAACCGAAACGTGCGCTTCTACAGTCCATTTGTTATTTGTTCACGGATGTTCGGCGAACCAATCACGATCATTTTTTTTTAATGTTCGGGTTCCGAACCGAACATCCGGATGTTCCCTCATCACTAGTCATGAACTGACCAGAGCAGCAGCTCCCATTTTGTTGGACATTTTGGTAGGCAGGTGATATCTATGGGCATCACATTTTTTTTTAATTTCTTAGCTGTTTTCTGTAAGAAAATAAGTGAACAAATAAAGTAGACACCTCCTTGGTCCACTACACCTATCCATTGGACATCCTATTGTTACAGTGTAATTACAATAGCTACAATGTAATTCTTATTGCCATTATTTCCTATCATTATTACTACTTTGCATCAAAATCCCCCAGGATCTCGTCCTTAAGAAGTCATTAATGATCTTATTAGTTACTTTTAGAAGCTGAAGTGTAATCCACTGGGCAGAAGTCCCTGACGTCTTTGGCTGTTCATCTATCTGTCATATTGTATTTAGGAGAATTCCCTACCGCCAATGTACAGTATATAGGACCCTGGATTTAGTAAACAAGATCAGGTCCATAGGGCCGTTACTAACATTGCATTGTAAATCTAGGGGAACCTGAGCGAAGTCTTTCATAATGGTTAATGTGTCCATGGTCGTCAACATCCAAGACTTTGTTCTTTTAGGACTCATGGAGATGGAGCAGCTGAGATATTTCTACTCTGTGGTCGCCCTTCTTATATATCTCAGCACAATATCCTTATGCACATTAATTGTGTATGTTGTATGGACAGAACAATCTCTCCATGAACCTATGTACATCTTCATATGTGGTCTGGTGGGGAACGGTATGGTTGGCAGCTCCGCATTTCTCCCCAAGTTGGCCATAGACCTGTTCTCTGGATGGACCACCATCTCTCTGTCTGTATGTCTGACCCAAGCATACTTTATACAGACATTTGCTGGTGTTGACAAACTAACTTTTACTATCATGGCGTATGATAGATACCTGGCTGTTGGTTTCCCATTGAGATACCACTCTCTGATGACCAATAAGATGGCTCTACAGTCCTTGGTTCTTATCTGGTTGGGGCTTTTATTAATTGTGTTGGTAAGTATCACATTGGTGGTCAGACTGACACGATGTGCTGACGGCATTCAAAATATGTACTGTGAATCCATGTCTCTTGTCCGTTTGGCTTGCGTCAGCACAGCCATCAATGACGCTTGGGGGTATACAACTGCCGTGTTTATAGACCTAATCACCTTACTGATCGTCATCTACTGCTACATACAGACATTTCTTGTCTGTCTGAAGATCTCTATGGAAGCCTCCCAGAAAGCCATCCATACACTGGTGACCCACATAATAACGTATACCACTTTTACAGCAGGTACTTTATTTATTGGTTTCAGGTACAGGATAAATGGTGGTTCCCTATCTACCTTGATGCACGTTATAATCTGCATTGCTGGGCCGCTGGTTTCCATTGCCTTTAATCCTCTGGTTTATGGGATAAGGACAGAAGCTTTAAGAATAAAGATGATTCAGAGTTTAAAGGGAATCACTCAGAAGTAGACATTGGGTAAATCCAAGAAAAGATTCTTTTGCATCTGTAGATCTGCCTCTCATATAGCCGATACTGTATAGCAAGCTGCCTTTCTTTTACTTACATTTAAAGGGGAACTGTCAGCAAGTTAGAAAAATCTAACCTGCTGATAGCCCCTATTGCGCACGGGGCATCAAGAAGGAAGGCATGTCTCTTACCTTCCTCCTCTGCACCGTTCCCGTGCTGTTGGCAATTTCATCCCCAGTCTGGAGCACCGTTAGGAGCACTGTCCCGCTGCTTACAAAGATAATTGGGCAGGGTGGGCCCGCTCAGCTACATGGAGGCGGGGCCATTCTCCCAAGGGTGCCCTGAGCCGTGGATTCAAATACTAACTGCACGGGAACAGCACCAAGGAGGAAGGTAAGAGACATCCCTTCCTCCTGGACGCCCCATGCACAATAGGTGGCTAGAACAATTTAACCTGCTGACCCCTTTAATCCTTTGTTCTTGTGAATGTATTTGTAATAATTCATACAAACCATTTTACATTAATGTCAGTGATTGCTTTATGATTTGTCTTCTTATTTTTTGTCATGTTTACCCTGGGCTATGTTTGAGATAACAGACAACACTGCTGTATATGGAGCGGGTCTAGCCCCCAAGCTGCTTCATACTTTTACACCTTTACAACCTATGACGCCACTGTGCATCTTGACTTGGTAAGACGTTAAGAATCATGAAAGTTTGGTCCCAGTGACTGGGCCCTATTATTTTTTTAATCTGATGTGCCAATTTATATAGGAATAACTTTGGGATGTTTTTTCTTAGCCAAGTGATTTTCAGAGTTTTTTTACACATTGGTAATTTTTGATTTATGAAACACACCAAAATGTAGCCATCAAAAATTACCAATTTTCAAAATTTTAGATTGTCTGCTTTTAATAAGCTTATATGTAGAGATGAGCGAAGTGCTTGGAAATTTGCTTTGCAAATTCATGAATAGTGGAGTTGAACTGCATTAACTCACCTGTCTGCTCTACCCCGGTGTCCTCTTCTGTTGCTTTGGCCCTTCAGCCCACTCAGCCAATGACTAACTGAGACGTGACAGCCCCGCAGCCAGTGACTGTCTAAGCGGGCTGTCACACACCAGACAAGAGTGACACTGCTCAACCAATCACTGGCTGTGGTGTTGTCCCATCTCAGTCAGTTAATTGGTTAAGCGGGCTGTCACTTCAGAGATGAGAGTGACAGCCCCACTCAGCCAATCAGTGACTGACAGAGATGGGCATCATTGTAGTGATTGGCTGAGCAGGCTGTCATTCTTCTCTGGTAAGGGAAAGCCCACTCAGTCAATCACTGGCTGCGGTGCTTTTCCCTCTCTGTCAGTCATTGATTGGCTGAGAGGGCTGTCACTCATATCTGTGGAGTGACAGCCCACTCAACCAATCAGTAACAGACTAAGGCGGGATGGCCCAGCAGCCAGTGATTGACTGAGCAGGCTGTCACTCTTGTCTTGACAGCCTGCTCAGTCAATCACTTGCTGTTAGTCTGTCCAAACATAAAAGATATAAGATGGAAGAGAGAAGACAGCAGGAATGTGAGTATGACCCCCACAAAAAGCACTGTCTGGCCCCCAGGGGGTTAGGGGTCATGCTATGAATCCCCACTTAGCCCCCTGGGGGCCATTCTGTTCTGTTCAGTCTTGGCACTCCTGTACTGGACGGTTTCAGACTGGTATTAATAGGCTGGGGAGGGACAGAATAAATGTCCCTTCCCAACCTAGTACTATTAGGCTGCTTCTGTTTGTTCGTTTTTAATTTGACTGGCAACGGAAATAGCGAGAACCCTAAATGTTTTTTTTTTTAAATAAATAATGAAAAATGGAGTAGGATTACTTCCAGTTCCCCCGGCTTAGTAAAGGATGTCGTCTATTAGATGACTTTCACTACTAATCCTGTAAAGAAAAAGAAAAAAAAAAAATTGATTTTTTTTTTTAATTCAAACCAAAACACCCCTCATTGACCATTTAATTAAACTAGAAAATCTGCTGGTCATCAACATAATCCACTGAATCTGATGTAATCCTCAGGATACTGATATTTACACAACAAAAAGGAGAGACACGCAAAAAAATGAGGAGCAGAACACTCATGATTTTGACAGGTGTTCTGCTCCTTACAGTATGTAGCATCTGTGCAGATAACTGCTTACAGTGTTGGACCCATGATGTTAAGTGAGGATGCATTGCATCCGCAATTAACCCCCTGGGAACCAGGCAGATCTGACACTGCACCCATACCAGCAAGGAAGGGGGTTAAGTGACTCCCTTCCTTTCTGAGATAAGCACAGAGTGTAGGGGGAGTGGTTATACTTACCATACAACGTCTTCTTTCTACACCAGAGCCCAGCATACTGAGTATTATTAGTGCCAGGCTCTGACTGCTGAAATGTCTTTAAAAAAAAAAAAAAAGGTTTTATTTATTGCTTTTAAGATTTAACAGTAAAAGGCAAAAACTAATAGCAACAGAGACAAAACATCCATACTAGTGAGCAAAAGGGTACAGCAGTGGTACATTTCAACCCTCAGATCAAAGGAAAATATGCAGGTCAACCTCACAATTATACAGCGCCCTATGCAACAGAGTGTCTAACGAAGCAAGGGTGCCCAGGATGTGTCAGCAAGGTATAAACTAAATCAAAGTCCTCAACATTGTATATTGCCTGTTCTAGAATCTGAGAAAACACATGTACTAGTCTTTCGCGCAATCCATTTACACAGACTGCTGAAATGTCTACCCAGCCCATCAGCGGCTGAGGCAATGTCCGACCACAGTCGCTGATTGGCTTAGCAGCAATAATGAAAAAGACAGTGGAACCCTAAATATAATTTCTGAGCCCCCTCCCTTCCCTTGTACAAATGGGCCATCATCTGGATCAGCAGCAGGACCTCTGCTTATCCAGAAGGTTTGGTCCCCATAGATATCGGGTCCATGGAGACTCGACCTTCTGGATTAGCAGATAATCTCACCACTGATCCAGAAGGTTCACTTTAAGGCTGTGGAAATGCATTATGTTTAAGGGTTCCAAAAGACAAAGAAATTGGGGGCTATATTCGAATAGACGGGATCCCCTACCATCAATTTAACTATAGCAACCAATTTCGTAACACTATATTAAATTAAAACAACACATTTGTGTTTAATTTTTGCTGTTGTAAATGAAAAATAGCAAAATTAAAACGGATTTGCTGGCTTAAAGTGACACTGTCACCCCCTTAGTGCATTCTGACATCTCTACACAGGTGTAAAGGGTAAATTTAGTGTTTTTCATATCTTATTTCATATCATACGTCATGGTGCTTGTTCAAGTAAAAAGTGTCCTTTTATCAACTGCAGATTGTATTAAGTGGGCGTGGCCTCGCGGCACTAGCGCCACATAACCCCGCCCACAACGGCACGGTTGGCCCCGCCCCCTTGACGCCCATTGGTTGTCCAACGTAAAGGGGGTGGAGTCTAGACCTTTCGGCCAGCCTGTTCCAATGGCCGGCGAGGGGGCGGGGCCAATTGTGCCGTTGTGGGCGGGGTTATGTGGCGCTAGTGCCGCGAGGCCACGCCCACTTAATACAATCTGCAGATGATAAAAGGACACTTTTTACTTGAACAAGCACCATGACATATGATATGAAATAAGATATGAAAAACACTAAATTTACCCTTTACACCTGTGTAGAGATGTCAAAATGAACAAAGGGGGTGACAGTGTCACTTTAAGTAAATATAGTACAAAGTAAAATAACTGGAGGCTTTATTTTAAGGGGATCATGTCGAATGCATTAAAGTCGCCAGTTATTTCACTCTATGGTTACTTTGTAAAGCATATTTTTGTTCTAATATAGCTTTTTTTTTTATTACAATTGCAAAACCACATCGAAAATATACCACAAATATAAAAATATACGATTTCAATCAAGTCTACCAGCAATTCCCTTTTGCTGGTAATTCCAATTGTCGGTAATTTTTTTAGAAGGCAATTTGTATATTTTTATATTTGTAGTATATTTTCATTTCAGTTTTGCTATTGTAAAGGAAAATGGCAAAATTAGAATGAAAATATGCTATATTAAGTAAATATATAGTAAAATAATTGGCGGCTTTAATGCATTAGATTCTTTCCCCTTACACTAAAGCATCCGGTTAGGCTGGGTTCACACTGCGTTTTTGCAAGCCGTTTTTTTCATCCGTTTTTTTGCAAAAAAACGGATGCATTGCTGACACTATTTTTTTGTCCGTTAAAAAAAACTGATCTGTGAAACGTATGCTGAAAATGCAGTGTGAACCCAGCTTAACTTTACTTTATACATATGTAATACAGCGTATTTTTTTCATTAGCCAGAGTAAAACTGAAATGGAACCTTTATTTTTGTGAATTTTGCAAAATTTGCTTATGTCAACCCCAAGCACATTTTTGAAAAATTTGCTGCGAATACTTTTTCACATAATTCACTTTGCTCATCTCTAGTTATTTCAAATAATTTAGTCAATAATTAACATATGTCATGTGTCCACTTTATGTTGGAATAATGTTCCCACAAAGTATGTTTATATATTTATTTATTTTTTTGCAAAAAAAGGTGAAAAAAACCAGACTGTAAAAAACAGATGTATTTTTGTGCAACAACCATAAAATTTTGCACAGCCCATATAAAGCACCTCCTGTTAAAAAAATTGTGGAGATGATAAATTTCACCCATAAACTTTTATTAGTTCAACTAGAAAAACTTGGCTGTTCAAAATATTAGGAAGTCATAACATCCTGAAACTTTAACTTATAAAGGCGGCTTTACATGGGGCACTTATCGGGAGAATGTTTGTTTATGGGTCACCTGATCAGCACATGACGTGTCATAGCATAGATCAGTAGATGCAATCTAATGATTGCATGTTTAAAGTGAAAAAAGTGTAATAAAAAAAGATTTTAAAAGTATAAAAAAACCTTTATAACTAGTGATGAGCGAGCATGTTCGTCTGAGCTTGGTACTTGTTCGATTATTAAGGTACTCGATGGTACTCGTTACTCGGACGAGCATCTCGCGATACTCGGGAAAATGGCATAATCCATTTCCTGTAAGTTTGGGCGCAATTTCTGAGCCAATAAACATGCAGGAAACTCTTTGGTACATGACAAATCTATAAAAGGCAAACAATATGGCACTCACCCCACTAGAAGTCTTCAGATAGATTCTTTATTTCGTATAGAAAAAGCACAGCAGACAGACATGGTGAGAGGACGTCATCAGCGTAGCAGCTACAGCTGTTTCGTACCTGTACGGTACTTCGTCACGGCTGTGTGATTGCGTCATGCGGCGTCTATGCATATATAGGGTTCAACCCACTGCATTAACATAAACAAAGCATGTATTTAAAAAACAAATTAAAAACAATTCATAAGAAGGCATTAAATTCTTTTTTTTAGCTATAAGAAGCTATAAGTAAGCTATAAGAAATGCTTCTTTTCTCAGCAAAAAGGAGTGCCTATCTCCGCCCCCTTCAGGTACATGAACCCTCTGTAGCCCTGCAAACATAAGGACCTTTTTGTCTCCATTGTGTACAGCATTAACATGGTCAATGAGCTTTGTTGCTCCCTTACCAGTAGTGAACGAATAGAAATGCTCCCTGATTCTATGGAATAACTTCCGTTTTGTTTTCCTGATATAGTACTTCTTACAGGGACACATAATAACGTACACTACAAAAGTACTCTTACAGGTTATCAGTTGTCTTACTTCCCATTTCTTTCCTGGGAGTGTTGACTGCTAAATTATGTGAACAAAAAGAGCATTGATGGCATCTTTTGTTTCCTTATGGTGCTAGATTTTCTAACCAGCTTCCCTGCGTTTTTCTTAGACTATTATTCACATTATCACCAATGGTACGATTTCTCCTATAAGTAACCAGCGGTCTGCGAACGGCAACCTCTATGTACCAATTTTTATTTAATGCTCTTTTGATACACTCATTTAGGGGGGTATTTTTAAAAGAGAAACAGAATCTTTTTTCTTTTTTAATTTATTTTCTAGGTCTTCTTTTCAATAAATTATTTCTATCTACGCTTTCTGCTCTTATTAAAGCCTTATTTAGAATCTCTTTGGGGTAGCCCCGTTCCTGTAATCTGGCCACTAAATCATTAGCTTGCTGCATATATGTATTATGATCACTATTGATTCTTTTTAATCGTATTAGTTGTCCATATGGGATTGCTTCCTTTACCGTGTTTGGATGAGAACTATTGTAATGCATGTAGTACATTACGAGATGTCGGTTTCCTATATCCCTCTGTGTGTATCACACCGTTCTTAACCTTAACTCTAACATCTAAAAAATCAAGAGTGTCACCTCCAAACTGACCTGTAAAGAGCATATTCATATTATTAGTTTTGTTAAGATGTTCCATAAATGCTGCAAATTCAATTTCATTACCCTCCCAAATAATACAAACATCATCCATGAATCTAGCATAATATTTGATTTTATGAATGAAGTGGTTACTATCGGTGTATATGTAGTGCTTCTCGAAAATGACCAGAAAAAGGTTAGCATAAACACATACAGCTGGCGTGCCCATGGCCGTGCCCGCCTGCTGCCTATACCACTCGTTATCAAACCGAAAATTATTGTTTTCCAAAATAAACAGTAAAGAGTCACAAACAAACTTTTTAAAAATTTCAGACTTCTCAGTGCTCTGTAGGAATTCGTCGATCGCCTGTACACCCGCATCATGAGGGATGCGGGTGTACAGGCTCTCGACATCCAGAGAAACTAAACTATAAGAGTCCTGCCAAAACACATTCTGTAGAGAAAGCAAAAAATCGTTTGTGTCTTTAAGGTACGAGGGTATAATAGGCAGCAGGGGGCGCAGCAGCCAATCAATATACTTAGATAGTGCCTCAGTCACCGAACCGATCCCGGCCACAATCGGGCGGCCTGGGGGATTGGTCAGTGACTTATGCACTTTGGGTAAGTAATACCATTTAGCCTTCTTAGGGAAGGTAGGGAGGAGTCTACTAGCGGTTTTATCAGATAGAACCCCTGTGTCTACTGCAGATCGCAAAAGAGTTCTCAATTTATCCATGGTTCTGTTTGTAGGATCAGCTGATAATCTGGTATACACTCTAACATCGCCAAGTTGTCTCCTGGCTTCCTGTTTATATTGGGTGCGAGACAGTACTACTGTACTGCCCCCCTTATCTGCTCTTCTCACTATTAAATCTGGGCGATGTTTGAGCCAATTTAGTGCCCTAGTTTCTTTTTCAGATAAATTCTTACTAGCCGGAGGATAGATAAGGGATTTAACATCATTAATGACCGACTTAGTGAATAGGTCGATAGTCCCTCCAGATTCAACAGGTATAAAAAAAGTCGAGGGATTACCTCCACTAAAATAACTATGGTCTTCTGTAGGGAAATTTTTCTCCTCCAACCCTAGAGCCTCATTCTCTAACACTTCCAGAGTGTCTAAACACTCTCTTTCTTCCTTCGTTAGATTGACTATGGGTGAGAAGCCTAAGGGACCTATGGTCACAGGGCTCTCACCCTCCTTAGTAGCCCCTTTAGTTTTTTTCTGCGTAGTAGAAAAGAATTTATACAGGTTAACCTTTCTCATAGATTTAAATAGGTCCACTCAAAAGATGTCAAATCCAAATTTTCTGCTAAACCAAAATTTAATCCTTTTGACAGGACAGAAACACAGTCATCGCTCAGCGGGACCCCTGAGAGGTTCAGGACATTAGAACAGTCTATTGGCGTCTCCAGGTCACATATTTCCGTTTCTTCATTCTTTTTCCACTTTTCTCCCTTTCTTCGTCTTCCTCTCCGGGTGGACTTCTTAAAGGGATGTCATTGCTTGGTTTATCATTTCTTACTTCTGTTTTTTTTATTTTCATTTTTGTTTTTCTTTTGACTTTCAAAGTCCATGTCTGCAGAACTAGAGTCCGATTCACTTGTTCCCATATCTGAGTACTGTGAATTGAGCCGATTTTTCTTTTTTGGGAAACGTTTTTTCTGTGTTTT
Source organism: Dendropsophus ebraccatus (assembly GCF_027789765.1). NCBI lineage: Eukaryota > Metazoa > Chordata > Amphibia > Anura > Hylidae > Dendropsophus > Dendropsophus ebraccatus. Next base: position 11,892,880 of record NC_091458.1, read on the forward strand.
TGCTGACCACGAAAAGATTCTATTTGTTTCATAAATCTTTTTTGTCTCTCAGATATTTTTCTCGTATTTTCTCTTTAGTTATTTTCTGTAAAGTTGCAAGTTTCTTTTCCAGTTTTTTTAGGAAACCTGTGAATTGCTCCTCAGACACACGTGTCTGCAATTCTGTTTTAACTTTAGTCAGCGCAAAGAGAATTTTATCGTGCTCTACTTTATTTCTCTCAAGTACAATACTCAGTAAGCGGGCAGAATGATCCACAAACGCTTGATCCCATGCGGCTTTAAATTCTGCATCGTCTTGAAAAACCGCTGGTGCCTTATAGTTACGTAAACCTCTGGGCCCTCTGCTATTTTCAGAATACGATTGTAGTCACTTCACAGTCCAAAAAAGACGCATCTCGCGTTCTGCCAGGGAAAAAACTTTATGTTCAAGCGCTTTAGTGCTTAGGGTCTGAATTGTGTCCTTCTCATTGCATGACGCAAAGAAAACGCTGGCGTCCTCTCTGCCTGTCTGCATAACACCATTAAAATTTAGGTTGTTAATACCACTTGAAAGTTCCATTTAGGGCATCCGGATCACTTACAGTGTGCTCTGAACTCATGACAGCTGAGAAATCAGTAGCAATGAAAAATCGGAGAGAGAAAAAGTAGAGTTCGGCACTACTAGTAAATCCAGCAAGCAAAGTGGCTATAAACAGTACAGGGTGGTGTAGTTTAGTTATAGGCTTCGGGGTGGTGCTCTATGTATAGAGAAAAAGGTCCTTATGTTTGCAGGGCTACAGAGGGTTCATGTACCTGAAGGGGGCGGAGATAGGCACTCCTTGTTGCTGAGAAAAGAAGCATTTCTTATAGCACACTTTGAAGTTACTGGCCCCTTGGGTTTTAACGGAAAAAAAAAATGAATTTAATGCCTTCTTATGAATTGTTTTTAATTTGTTTTTTAAATACATGCTTTGTTTATGTTAATGCAGTGGGTTGAACTCTATATATGCATAGACGCCGCATGACGCAATCACACAGCCGTGACGAAGTACCGTACAGGTACGAAACAGCTGTAGCTGCTACGCTGATGGCGTCCTCTCACCATGTCTGTCTGCTGTGCTTTTTCTATACGAAATAAAGAATCTATCTGAAGACTTCTAGTGGGGTGAGTGCCATGTTGTTTGCCTTTTATAGATTGTCATTACATTGGACTTTTTCTCTATTCATAGAGCACCACCCCGAAGCCTATAACTAAACTACACCACCCTGTACTGTTTATAGCCACTTTGCTTGCTAGATTTACTAGTAGTGCCGGACTCTACTTTTTCTCTCTCCGATTTTCAAACTCTTTGGTACATCCTGCAATCACGTGGGACCCATACATATCGATAGCAGCGATTGGTGGGCCAGATCAGATGACACTGGCATATAAAATTTTGTGCCTGCGCGGCTCAGCTCACATGCATGCTGGAAGAGAATAGGACAGAGCTGCTGCTTGTCAGAGAGAGCGTTAGGGAGGGAATTAGCATTCCAGTAGGCAGGGATACTATAGAAAGAACCCAACAGCCCTTGTAAGGGCTTAAAATCTTTATTTTTTTTTATTACTCCAGACTGCTGGCTTGGACTTGCAGTGCAGCTAACACAGTTTTAGCAGCACACTGTGGTGATCGGTTGCTGGCAGAAAGAGGACAGCTGGTGTTGTATACAGACCCCTTAGAAGTCCAGCTGCATAGAACCTCACTGCTCATTGTACTGTGTAACAGGTGGCATACACCATATACCACCACTTACACACAGACTATACGACAATCTCCAAAAACTAGTGTGACCAGTATATTTTCTTATTTCTTTATTTCTTCGTGCAGTCATATCCAATCTAACTGCTAATTGCCCTGTGTAAGAGGGTGGCATACACTATAGAACTGCAGTTACCCATAGATTGTATACGACAACCTGCAAAAATTAGTGTGGCCAGTATATTTTCTTCATTTCTTAGTGCTGTCATATCCAAGCTTACTGCTAATTGCCCTGTGTAAGAGGGTGGCATACATTATATAGCTGCAGTTACCCACAGTTTGTATACGACAACCTCCAAAAACTAGTGTGGCCAGTATATTTTCTTATTTCTTCATTTCTTAGTGCTGTCATATCCAAGCTTACTGCTAATTGCCCTGTGTAAGAGGGTGGCATACATTATTTAGCTGCAGTTACCCACAGATTGTATACGGCAACCTCCAAAAACTAGTGTGACCAGCATATTTTCTTATACCGCTAGCGTGTTGTCAGAGTGGGTCTTCAGTGCAGCTGGTGACATCATCACTGATAAGTGCACCCGCCTGTCAACTGACAGCACTGACAGGCTGACGTTTATAAAAATGAACAAAGCCTGGATTTTACCTAAATTCAACTGTCCACCCGGGGAAAGCAGCTAAACATCAGGATTCTTCGTATATACTGTCGTCCTCCTCTTCCTCCAATTCTCAGCCAACAGTCAATTCTTGTTCCACCATGCTGTGTCTGCCATAATTTTTGGGAGGCTCACCTGCTACTGATTCTACCTGGGCCACTCTGTCATCACCTCCATGCTGTGTCTGGCATGATTTTTTTGGAGGCTCACTTGCTACTGCTTCTACCTTGGTCACTCTGTCTTCACTGCCATGCTGTGTCTGACATAATTTTTGGGAGGCTCACCTGCTACCTTACTTTTAATGGTTCTCTGTGTTCATACTGCCATGCTGTGTCTGGCAAAATTTTTGGGAGGCTCGCCACCTACCACTTCAACCTGGGTCACTCTGTTATCACCCCCATGCTGTGTCTGGCATCATTTTTGGGAGGCTCACCTGCTGCCGCTTCTACCTTGGTCACTCTGTCCTCACTGCCATGCTGTGTCTGGCATAATTTTTGGGAGGCTCACTTGCTACCTCACTTTTAATGGTTCCCTGTGTTCTCACTGCCATGTTGTGTCAGGCTAAATTTTGGGCTGGTTCATATGCTACCTCTGTTTTAATGGTTTACCGTGTTCTCACTGCCATGCTGTGAAAAGCTAAATTTTTGGGTGGTTCATATGCTGCCTCTGTTTTAATGGTTTCCAGAGTTCTCACTGCCATGCTGTGTCAGGCTAAATTTTTGGGCGGTTCATATGCTACCTCTGTTTTAACCCCTAGACGACCCTGGCCGCCTATGTGTGTTCAGAGCGGGGCCGCGCTCTGAACCGCCGTGGTCCCGGGTGCCGCATGCAGACGGGTGCCGCATGTCCCGGGTGCCGCGGCTATTAGTGGGCACTGTCCGATCGCCATGTCCGTTAATTAAGTAATCGGTTGCAGCTGTCAAAGTTGACAGATGCATCCGATTACCTTATGCAGCTGTTCCTTGGCGTCTAGTGGGGTGGATCGTTCCTCCGGCACAACGCCCGGCTCGGGCTGGGGTCTGCGCGGTAATGGCGTTGATCCCGTCACGGCACTCAATTGCTTCCAGCTGCAGCAGCCGGAAGAAATTGAGTGCCTATCTCATTGATCTTTGCTGTATAACTATACATCATAGATCTCAATGAGAGATCAGTGTGCTTATACTAGAAGTCCCCCAGGGGGAATAACCCTAACCCCAGGGAGAATAACCCTAACCCCAGGGGGAATGACCCTAACCCCAGGGGGGCTTCAAATATAAGTGTAAAAAAAAAAAAGTGTTGTAGTTAATAAACAGCCCCCTTCCCTAATAAAAGTTTGAATCACCCCCCTTTATTTAAAAATAAATAAACATGTTTTGCATCGCCGCATGCGTAATCGCCCGAACTATTAATTTATCACATTTCTGATCTCGCACTGTAAACGGCGTAAGCGCAAAAAAATCCCAAAGTGCAAAATTGCGCATTTTTGGTCGCATCAAATCCAGAATAATTATATTAAAAAGCGATCAAAAAGTTGCATATGCGCAATCAAGGTACCAATAGAAAGTAAACATTATGGCGCAAAAAATGACACCTTACACAGCCCCATAGACCAAAGGATAAAAGCGCTATAAGCCTGGGAATGGAGCGATTTTAAGGAACATTTATTAGTTAACAATGGTTTGAATTTTGTACAAGCCATCACATAATATAAGTTATACATGTTACATATCGTTGTAACAACTTGAGGAACATATATAACAAGTCAGTTTTACCCCAGGGCGAACGGCGTAAAAAAAAAAAATAGTTACATAGTTACATAGTTAATACGGTTGAAAAAAGACACATGTCCATCAAGTTCAACCAAGGAGGGGATGGATACAGGGAAGGGGGAGGGGTGATAGGTTCTATACATATGCATCTATATTATTTTGGTCTAAGAACTTGTCTAGCCCTGTTTTGAAGCCCTCTACTGTTGTTGCTGTGACCAGATCCTGTGGTAGACTGTTCCACAGATTCACAGTTCTCATGGTAAAGAAGGCTTGTCGCCTCCGGAGGTTGAACCTTTTTTTCTCCAGGCGGAGGCAGTGCCCCCTTGTCCTTTGAGGGGGTTTTACCTGGAAGATCTTTTCCCCATATGTCTTGTAGGGGCCATTTATATATTTAAATAAATTAATCATATCTCCCCTTAAACGTCTCTTCTCCAGACTAAACAAATGTAATTCTTTTAATCTCTCCTCATAACTAAGATGCTCCATTCCCCTTATTAGTTTAGTTGCCCGTCTTTGTACCCTCTCCAGCTCTAGAACATCCTTTTTATGAATCGGGTTCCAAAACTGGACGGCATACTCCAGATGAGGCCGCACCAAAGCTTTATAAAGCGGTAATATTATATCCCTGTCCCGTGAGTCCATGCCTGTTTTAATGCATGACAATATCCTGCTGGCCTTAGAAGCAGCTGACTGACATTGTGTGCTGTTCTGTAGTCTATTATCTACAAGTACACCCAGATCCTTCTCCATCAGCGACTCTCCCAGAGTAACTCCCCCCAGGACATATGATGCATGTGGGTTATTAGTACCCAGGTGCATAACTTTACATTTATCCACATTGAACCTCATTTGCCAAGTGGACGCCCAAACACTCAGTGTGTCTAAGTCATCCTGTAACATCTGCACATCCTCCATAGACTGTACTGTACTACAAAGCTTGGTGTCATCTGCAAAGATAGAAACATTGCTGTTAATTCCATTCTCAATATCATTAATAAACAAGTTAAACACCTAAATTTAAATACCTAAATTTTTTTTTTCAATTTCATCACACATTGATTTTTTTCCTGCTTTTGCAGTGTACTTTATGAAAAAATTCTTTCCTGTCATTGCAAAGTACAATTAGTGGCGCAAAAAATAAGGGTTCATGTGGGTTTCTAGGTGAAAAAATGCAAGTGCTATGGCCTTTTAAGCACAAGGAGAAAAAAACGAAAACACAAAAATTTAAATTGGCCCGGTCCTGTAAGGGTTAATGGTTCACTGTGTTCTCACTGCCATGCTGTGTCAGGCTATGTTTTTGGGTGGTTTTATATGCTACCTCTGTTTTAATGGTTCCCTGTGTCCTCACTGCCATGCTGTGTCAGGCTAAATTTTGGGGTGGTTCATATGCTACCTCTGTTTTAATGGTTCCCTGTGTTCTCACTGCCTTGCTGTGTCAGGCTAAATTTTGGGGTGGTTCATATGCTAACTCTGTTAGCTAATCCTTCACTGTATGATCATTGCCATACTGTTGCCCAGAATTCGGCGTAATGGTGCGATTAGGCAGCCTCAGAGGCATCCATGCATGCTGCCCCTGCTGTTTCCTATCCATTTTCATAGTGTTTCCATCATTTTCTGAGGTTGACAGGTTTTCACACAACCTTCCCTGTGCTGAGCTTGGGTCCCCTGCAAAAATGCTCAAGTTTCCCATTGACTTCAATGGGGTTCATTACTCGAAACGAGCACCCGTGTATCTCGAGTAACAAGCACCCGAGCATTTTAGTACTCGCTCATCACTACTTATAACCCTCCCAATAAAAGTTTAAAATACTCCCTTGCCCATTCTAAAAATAAAAATATTTTTTTTAAATAAAAGAAATAAACATATTGTATATCGTAGCGTACAAAATTGTCCAATCTATTAAAATATAACATTGTTATTCACACACAGTGAACTGCGTAAATGAAAAAAAAAAAACCACACACACACACCAAGATTGCTGATTTTTTAAAACTGTATATCATAAAAAAAATAATAAAAAGCAATCAAAATTTTTGTTACATTAATATGATATTAATAAAAACTAGAGATCATGGTGTAAAAAATGACCCCCAACCAGTCCTGTAGGTGGAAAAATAAAAGCACAATGGCTCTTAGAAGGCGGGGAGGAACATTGCATTAATTTGACCTTGGCATCAATGGGCTCGGTCTTGAAGGGGTTAAACACCAGGGTATAGTTTGGCCTAGGCTATTTTACACCCCAGGTATATTTTGCCCTGGAGGAGTATAGTTTGGCCTAGGCTATTTTATACCCCTGGTATATTCTGGTCTGAAGAGATATAGTTTGGCCCAGGCTATTTTATACCTCGGGGTATAATCTGGCTTTGGCCAAACTATACTTTGGTACAATCTAGGTGGGGGTTAATTTGACCTACTACATCAGGCAAGTTCCAGGGCCCTAACACCTTCAGGGGTTCAGAGAGGGAGGGTGGCCCGGTGTCCTGATGTTCAGCTTGCTCACTATAGCGCAGGGTGAGCACTGAAAGTCAGAAGAGGAACAGAGTAGCAGGACCTGTGAGTGTCCTGCAGAGGAAGAGGTGGATGAAGGACCTGATCACATGGCCAGAAGGTCCTCAACCTAATAACAGTGTGGAGAGCAGCCCGACAGAGAAAAAGAGGGAAAAGACTGAGCTGTAAGTGCTGGGTGTATGTGTGTGTGTGTTAGTCAGTAGGTGTGTGACAGTCAGTAATGTGTGTAACAGTGTGTCAGTCAATAATGTGTGTCAGACATTGATTATGTGTCAGTCAGTTAGTAAGTGTGTGATAGTTAGTAATTTTTGTGTGTCAGTCAGTGTCAGTAATATGTATGACAGTAAGAGTGTGTAAGTAATGTGTGTTTGTGTATGGTAGTGGTATCTCAAGTGATTGCGCAGAGTGGATATATGAGGGGCCTGGTGAGGCTCAACCACACAAGGGCCCACACAAACCTGGAGCCGGCCCTGCTGGCAGGGGTCCAAAGGTGAATATCTTGTGCGTACAGTATAACATAAAATATTTGTTAGATCAGAATGGTAATTTAGCAGACCATAGTCTGTAAAGGTAGGCATAGTCTTATAGTGGGCAAATAATGTGGCAGGAACCAATGCGAGTGCTTTATGGTTACTATTCTAAAGTGGACATGAATACTGTGAGCAATGGACACGTCCTTGGTCCACTACACTTACGGATACAGTATAATGGACTTCCTATAACTACAGTGTAATTACTATAGCTATAATGTAATTCCTATTGCTATAGTGTAAATGCTAAAGCTGATGTAATTCTATTTGCTATCATTACTACTAATTGGGATCACTACCCCCAGAGGACCTCGTCCACCTTACCAAGACTGTTCATTAGTGAGGAGATGTAAGTCATTAATGATCTCATTAGTTACACTCAGCGTCCTGTGTGGGATCCTCTGGGTAGGGGTCCCTTATGCCCCTCACTGATGATCTGTCATATTAGGTTCAGTAGAATCCCCAACCACCAATATACAGTTTATAGGAAATTTACAGATTACAGAATAGAGAATGATTGGTTTTTATATTTAAAGCAATAAAATAAAGTCGGAAACCTAAAAGATTCATGCTTAGAAGTTTAATAAGAAATATCCATCTTCCATAACATCACCGACTGGCTGATACACCCTGACTAATAGTATCAAGTATTGTGATAGTGGCTATATAACATTTCAACAGTATTTCAATACTTGATTCCACTGGTAAAAGATATCACCTTGTAAATAGTCTCTCTGGTCTAACTCCTGGGTCCCCTCCTTAGACCCCTCATAGACAGAGGGAAACTTTAATGCCAATTTATGTCCATAGTTTCATCTGTGACCATATAGCAAATGCAAAATGGATATGGATATGACTGTTCGTCAAGGTTAGGTAAGCTTAGATTTGCTCTTGCTCAAGGAGTTTCCTGCCCTTTTGACATTCATCAGGAGTGATACTTTAGGTAGGAGCATCTAGGGGAGTCCCGCCCTGGTCTGCGTACTTCTAAGCAATAGGCCAGATACACCGGCTATGCCAACACTCTAGCCGCAATATCTCTCTCGGGTGGGAGGTGAGACATAGGCAGTGATAGCTTCCTTTGATCTGGGTATACATAGGTTTCATAGCAATTATGATGGACTCATCTGCAATCAGGTAAAAGTATAGAAGAGAGGCTGCTATCATTGTACATCACAAATGTATGTGTAGTAATAGGCAGCAGCATAGTGCCAATGTTGTGCCGATTCATGTGTCTACCAATCTACAGCATAGAAACCTATACGTCAGCATATATTCCGTAAGAGAAGATAGTGAATTATTTGTGTCCATCTATCTACTGCATATGAGCATTGACGTACCGAGGTAGTGTACGAAGAAAGTCTGACACTAAATACTACTTGGTTCTACCACCAGCTGAAATGCAGGTTAGCATATGTGGGGGCAAAAGGGATCCCCATAGCTGTGCCTTTCCGCTGGTAACAGGGCCAATCCTCAAAAAGGAAGAAATTAGTAGTCAAGACTGAACAGAGTAATTCCAGTATGAACCCATTGTGTGGGTCATATTATTGACCTCATGTTTAGAGGAAAAACTGCACTGCCCTTATCGAGTGTGAATGAGGAATAGAAGTATTTTACATCCAGGCTTATTCAAGTCGAATGCTTAATACTCAAATTGAGTATTTTCGATGCTCCAGTGCTCGATTTGAGCATTTTTTCAGGGGCCCACTATTCAGCTGAGGGGAAGATGTCTGTTGTACCTAAAAACCTATAAAACTGATGGAAACACCACAAATATGAAACTGGCACAGCGTGGGGAGCATGCATGGATGCATTAGACTCCCGGTTCCCTGAATGACACCACTTTTACACAGTGACAATATTGCGCACCCATTTTAACCCCTTAAGGACGGGGCCCATTTTAATTTTTGCGTTATCGGTTTTTCCTCCTTGTGTTTAAAAGGCCATAGCACTTGCATTTTTCCACCTAGAAACCCACATCAGCCCTTATTTTTTGCGTCACTAATTGTACTTTGCAATGACAGGCTGAATTTTTGCATAAAGTACACTGCGAAACCAGGAAAAAATTCAAAGTGTGGTGAAATTGAAAAAAAATAAATAAAAAAACGCATTTCTTTTATTTGGGGGTATTTGTTTTTACGCCATTCGCCCTGGGGTAAAACTGACTTGTTATGCATGTTCCTCAAGTTGTTACGATTAAAACGATATACAACATGTATAACTTATATTGTATCTGATGGCCTGTAAAAAGTTCAAACCATTGTTAACAAATATAGGTTCCTTAAAATCGCTCTATTCCCAGGCTTGTAACGCTTTTATCCTTTGGTCTATGGGGCTGTGTGAGCTGTCATTTTTTGCGCCATGATGTGTTCTTTCTATTGATACCTTGATTGTGCATATATGATTTTTTGATCGCTTTTTATTACATTTTTTTCTGGATTTGATGCGACCAAAAATGCGCAATTTTGCACTTTGGGAGCACCATGCGAGATCAGGAATGTGATTAATTAATAGCTCGGGCGATTACGCAGGCAGCGGTAGCAAACATGTTTATTTATTTATTTATTTATTTTTATTTATAACCTGGGAAAAGGGGGGTGATTCAGACTTTTATTAGGGGAGGGGGCTTTTTACTAATAACAATACTTTTTTTTTTTTACACATATACTAGAAGCCCCCCTGGGGTTAGGGTTGTTCCCCCTGGGGTTAGGGTTATTCCCCCTGGGGGACTTCTAGTATATACACTTTGATCTCTCATTGAGATCTTTGCTGTATAGATATACAGCAAAGATCAATTAGATCGGCATTCGTTTGCTTCCGGCTGCTGCAGCCGGAAACAAACGAGTGCCGAGCCGGGGACGGCGCCATCTTGGAGCGGCCATCCCCGGAGGAGCGATCTCCTCCACTAGACACCAGGGAACGGCTGCGTCCGGTAATCGGATGCAGCCGTCATGTTTGACAGCTGCATCTGATTACTGTATTAGCGGGCACGGCGATCGGACCTTGCCCGCTAATACCTGCGGTCGCGGGCTACAAGCGGCACCCGGGACCGCCACGGTTCATAACGGGGTCGTCGCGCGGCCCCGCTCTGAACACCTCTTACGGGCGCATGATGTACGAGTACGTCATGCGTCCTTAAGAGGTTAAAATGGGGCAAAAAGTTAGGACACACTCTTTCCTGTACATTTACATGTAGAGAAACCAAAAAGGAAAAGCAAAAAAAATCTCTACACCTCTTAAAAGCTGGCCCATCTCTCACCTTAGCTCCCGTCATCCCTGACAACCATGCTGTAGACACGGGGGAACTCAAACGGCACCCACCAGTAACTGTCATTGTGTATGTGAGACATGGTCAGACATGGTCCTGTTTCAGTTTTGAAGAATGGACTCGTAGATTCATCAAGCCAATGCAAAAGCTGCCAAAAATTCTAAGAAAAGAGGGAATCCCATGCACCCTTCATTACCCATAAAGGAGGGCCTCATGCACACGCTGTAAAAAAATTGTGCAAGAGCCTGGTGGCGACCCTCCTTATATTTGAGGAAAGAGTTTGGTGGTGACCCCTGTAACAATTGTGGGCTAGAGCCTGTTGTGACCCTGATTATAATTGTGGATAAGAGGCAGTTGTGACCCTGATTTTTATAGTAGACCTTTATTATAATTGTAGATAAGAGGTGGTTGTGACCCTCATTATAGCTGTGTATAAGAGCCGGTTGTGACCATGTTTATAATTGTGGATAAGAGACAGTTGGGACCCTAAATATAATTATAGAAAAGAGCTGTTTGTGGCCCTCATTATGATTGTGGACCAGAGCCTTTATTTGTTGGTTTCAGGTATAGGTTAAATAGTGGTTGCCTGTCTACCACAACACACATTATAATCTCAACTATATAGGTCTAATGACCCGAACTACTGTATCTACATCATTAGGTTGGGTTCACACATGTATGACAGCAACCGTTCTGTGACACGGCCGCATCACAGAACGACCACTGTCTATGATGAACTTCAGTTCTCTCAAATTGGAATGCGGGCACATATGGGTGTACATTCCGGTGTGCCCGCGTTCCAGTTAGCTATTGTAGACAATGTAAACTCCGGCTGCATGGCCGCATGGAATCCCAGCCGGAGTGTATAGAAAGTGTGTACACTCCAGTCTGGAATCTATAGGAATAAATGCAAAGTATTTTTTCAATTGATAGCAGCAGGTGTTACAATCTTCAACAACGGGTGTTATTAACTGAAAAAATGCGTTGTGTGACCTTAGCCTGAATCTGTGTAATGCTGTCAACTTTGGTCATTAGACTTGAGGTAGAAACAGGACTTGCAGCCATAAAACACAGAAATGAAACTATATTACATTTGTCTGGAACTGACTTATATAAGCAGCCGCCTTGCTCTCCCTCTCCTGGACGCAATCCAACGGCTTATTTCCTTATGGGTGATGCAGCCGGGATGGTTCTGTATATTTTTAGTGTGAACATGGGTGGATTCTGCCTTGGGCTAGTTTTAAATATGGTTGATGCCTGTGCATTTTCTAGAGTGATTTCTACCAGCATCCAAATGGTGTCCGGTGATTGACAGCCCTATCCTCCTGTGTCAGTTCTTGTCCGTCTGCTCCAATCACCTTTGAAATGTAGGTAAGCTACGACACTGTAAGACCATAAATCCTATATGGCATATGGCAACGTTATGTTTCGGTCCCTCATGGACCTTCTTCAGGCCATAAGGTCTCTGTGCATAGTGGAGGGAAACTTTGATCTGGTGACCAGCTTGCTGACCACCCACCATTGTGTATTTTTGTCCGGTTTTGAATAAGAAAAAAATAACTTAACACAAGAAGAAGAGGACACAGTGGTTAGTTGGGGAAAAGATCTTCAGCAACATGAGAAAATATTACTTTACTGAAAGAGTAGTAGATGCTTAGAAATGACTTCCATCAAATGTGGTTGGTAAATCTATAATAACTAAATATAAACCGGCCTGGTATACGAGGGGCTGCTGATAAGTCTTTGTGTTCTTTTCTATGGCAATAAATGTTACATCACATGAAAGCCTTATGTGTCTTCCAAATTTTGTGCATGTAGCTTATGGCAGTGATCTAGGTGCACAGGTAAACAAAATGGCGGAGTCTAAGACGATATTCATAGCAAATTAGAGCAGAGGAGTGATAAAATTCTTGTTCCTGCAAGTAAAGTCTGTGAAGGATATTCATGGTGATTTGTCACAGACAGTGGGGGATCAATGCCCTTCATATTCTAAGAGCTGTGTTGCCAAATGTAAAATGGGCCGCTTCCGCACCGATGATGAGGAACTTACTAGACAACCATGAGTAGTTGTTGTTCCAGATATCGCCAATGCTGTGCACAACCTCATACTAGAGAATGAGCGAATTTCAGCTAAAGGAATAGCAGGCATAATGGGGATTTGTTGTGAACGTGTTTGTGTTATTATCCATGAACATGTGACAATGAATTAGCGATCTGCAAAGTGGGTCCCCAAATGTTTGACAACAGATCAGAACAACATTCAACGTCCTGGTCCATATGTCAGCGTTTCCGGACTGATAATCACTATGGATGATACCTGGACTTATTTGTGATTTAAATTACTTTTCAAACTTTTACAAAAATTTACATTAATAAGGTATATACCTTATACTCATGATACGAAGCAAACACATAAACAATTATAAGCAATACTCTAAGTCCCCCCCCCCCCCCCCCCCCCCGACATCTGATTCTCTATGTTAGCCTGTTACTTTATATATCACTAATTCTCAGTATATTTTACCTTAATTTTTATGTCTCTTATCCTAACTTCTATTGGGGTAAAGCTGCAAATAGTACATGCACCATTTATGCCAATGTTTATGGGATATTATAATCCCATCCGTTCCTACAGCTATTGCAGTTTCCATCTTATAATTGTGTTGTACCTTAGCTATAACCTCTAGTGTAGATGGGATTTCACTAGATTTCCATCTTCTAGCTATGCTGCTTCTTGCTGCCATTAATACATGCAGCAATATTACCGTGTCTTGGGGTGGAATGTTCTCAGTATCCATTGAAATCAATGCCAGACCTGGACCCCAATTTGGTGGGTAACCAAGTATACTTCGTATAAGGTCCTCTATTTGGGACCAGAACATCTTAATTAAATGGCATTCCCACCATATATGAAGCAGAGTGCTATTACTCTCATGGCACCTCCAACATACCGGGGACACATTTTGGAATAATTTTTGCTAACTTATATGGTGTCCTATACCAACGGTATAATAACCTGGACTTATTTGTATGACCTTGAATCCAAGGAGCAGTCAAAAGAGTGGGGGCGCAGGGTGCAAAAATCAGCCACTAAGGTTATGACATCAGTGTTCTGGGCTAAGGAGGGTGTACTGCTAGTGGACTACCAACAAATTGGTTCCACCAACAATACGAGGTATTACATTAAACTTTTGGACCAATTGAAGGCAGCTCTGAAGGCTAAAAGGTGCTGCAAACTGTCTAAAGGAACCTTGTTCCTGCAAGATAACGCCTCCGCTCACACTGCACAAGCAACCTTGGCAAAACTGGTGGAGCTAGGCTTCCAGCTGGTTGACCACCCACCTTATTCACCAGATCTAGCTCTTTCCGACTATCATCTGTTTCCAAACCTGAAGGTTGTTTCACCTCAAGGGAACCAAATTTCACACCATTTCTGATGCCATTGCTGTTACAGATGACTGGTTTGGGGCACAACCATAATCCTTCTTTTTGCAAGGCTTACAGAACTTGGAATACCGATGTAAGAAGTGAGTCAACATCAGTGGAGAGTATGTGAAATAAATGTGAAGTTTCTTCTTCCTATTTCGTTTCTTTGTGGGTAAAGCCAAAGACTTATTAGCGGCCCCTCATATACATACGACCCTCATATCCTACGACAATAAGAAAGGAAATACTTAAAGGGCAGACTAGATGGACTAGGTGGTCTTCTTCTGCCGACAGTCCTCTATAATGACTTTGACAATTTGAATTTTGCCAATTTTTCATTGTGAAAAGGTCTCTATTAGATACACGTTTCACATGCATGCCTTCCATTTTGACCCAACTGTCTATGTACTTAGCATATAGGGGACACACCTCTCATCATCAGACCCCACATGGATGTGATCGCTAGGGTCCTACAGGCCGGGGCTCCATGGTACAGTGCTTTTGGTATGTTCTTATCTGCATTCATGGAATCACTGCTAATGGTATTACGACCTCTGCCAGACCAATCCATGAATACAAGGCTGCTGAATAATTACTACTTAGATTTAGCTTATTTTTGATGATAGATGCACATCTCCTGTCTTGTCCTTCATCTTCCATACCGTACTACAGCTGGTGTAACTGCAGCTACTCAAATCATTTACATTGCTACTTTTCTGTGCATTCTGATTACTAAAACATTTTTAAAAATCTTATCTATAAATAATATTATTTTTTTTTTGATAAAAAGTAAAATTTTTTTAATACAAACATTGTAAGAGATAAACACCTCCTTGGCCCAGCAAACCCATACATATACTATACTGTCTATTGCTACAATGTAATTGTTATTGCTATAATGTAATTCCTATTGTTACAATGTGCTATCATTGCTACTAATCAACATCACAAAACTCCCAGGATATTTAAACTGTTCATTAGTAAAGACATCAAAGTCATTAATGATCTTCTTAGTTAAAGTCTGAAGTGTGATCCGCAGGGCAGAAGTCCCTGACGTCTCCGGCTGCTCATCTGTCATATCTTATTCCCTACTGCCAATATAGTTCTATATAAAAGTCATGTAGATGAGGTCCATAGGGCTATCTCTAACATTGCTGTGTAAATCTACATGAATCTGAGCAAACTATTCAACAATGGACAATGTGTCCATGACCTTCAATGTCCAAGACTTTGTTCTTTTAGGGCTAAAGGAGATGGAGCAGCTGAAATATTTCTTCTCCGTGATCATCTTTCTATTATATCTCATCACAATATTCTTATGTACATTAATTGTGTATGTTGTTTGGACAGAACAATCTCTCCATGAACCTATGTACATCTTGATATGTGGCCTGATGGGAAACCTTAACGTTTCCAGCTCAACAGTTCTCCCCAAGCTGGCCATAGACTTGCTCTCCGGATGTACCACCATCTCTCTGTCGGGATGTCTTACCCAAGCATACTTTATACAGAGCTGTAGTTTTGTAGAGATACTGGTTTTTACCATCATGGCATATGATAGATACCTGGCTGTAGGTTTTCCATTGAGATACCACTCTCTGATGACCAATAAGATGGCTCTACAGTCCTTGGCTATCATCTGGTCAGTGAATTTAATACTCGTGTTGGTATCTGTCATGTTGGTGACCAGGTTAACACTATGTGGTAATAGCATCAATGGTGTGATTTGTGAAACCATGTCTCTTAACCGTTTGTCTTGTGGCAGCACAGTCATCAATGACACTTATGGGACCATTTATACCTTGCTGTTCTTCATAGGCTCTCTGTTGATCGTAATTTACTGCTATCTACGGACATTTCTCATCTGCTTGAAGATCTCTAAGGAAGCCTCCCAGAAAGCCATCCATACACTGGTGTCCCACATAATCACATACTGTACCTTTATGGCATGTGCTTTATTTATCAATCTCAGGTATAAGGTAAATGGTGGTTCCATATCTATTGTTACACACACAGTGATCTCAATGTGTTGCCTTTTGATTACCCTCACTCTAAACCCTGTGATCTATGGGATAAATACAGAAGCTTTAAGGATGAAGATGATTAAGACTTTGAAACAACAAAACGCAAAGCGCAACAAACAGAACACATAAAAATATTTAACCTGTCCACATATTCTCTTAGTGAGGCAGAGACTAGTTTGCTGGAAAAAGGTTTATCTTTCTGCCCCACCAGTAAAATCAATGAATTTGGTCTTTTTGTTGATCTTAATAATTTTATAAGAAAACTTTTTCACTAATCGAATACTTGTTCCCATAGACTTTAATGGGATCGAATATTCGATCGAATATTCGCGGGATATTCGTTCGAATATCGTATATTCGAATATCTCACTATTCGCTTATCACTACTCACTAGACATTTCTCTATGAAAAATTCAAATGAGAGACAGACATCAAAAAACACCTGCTTGGCTACTTCAGACAACTTGGATTTAGAAACACCTACCCCCATTAGTACGAATTTAAAACCTAAATCCACATTCTATCCATTACAGTCCCGTGGCTCAAATATAGAATTTTTTTTTTCACTTGTTACTACAGATTTTAGATCAGTTAATGCTAATACAGTAAAGGGGGGAAACTTGACATCAGCTGAAAGGAAAGCTATGCACAACTTGTCTGAAAATAAGAATATTGTGATCAGGGGAGCTGATAAGGGGGGGGGGTATAGTTGTTCAAAATAGATGTGATTACATTAATAAAGCTAACCGTATTTTATCAGATACTGATTATTATCAGACCCTTTGCAGAGATCCCACACCTGAATATATTGTAGAATTTTATCATCTTATAGACGAGGCATATATGGAAGGAACACTATCCAAAAAAAAAAAAGGATTACATAAAAATATAAAATCCCACCACTCCCATCTTTTACCACCTACCCAAACTGCACAAAAAAAGACAAAAAAAAAACCTGATCATTGCGGGAATTAATTAACTAGTAATCTATCCCAATATATTGATATTCTACTCCAAAAATATCTATTAAAATTAGACTCCTATTTACGTGACTCGGCAAGTCTCATCAATCTTTTGAAAGATATGTCATGGCGACCCACATGTAAATGGGTGACGCTGGATGTTTCTGCGCTATACAGCAACATCCCCCATGACAAAGGGGTGGAAACCATTAGTTTACATATTGAGGAAGACAACTCAATGCCTAATAAACAGAAAAAAGTTTATTTTAGAGGAAATTAGATTTATTTTAAAACAATGCTTTTAGTTTCAATATTCAGTTTTACATACAGAGACGGGGGACTGCGATGGGCACGCGTTTCGCACCCAGTTTTGCCAATATCTATATTGGTGAGTTTGAGAAGCGCTACATCCAGTCCCCCAATACTTGGTCTAATAACATAATCATGTACAAACGATAGATAGATGATTTGATCTTTATATGGGATGGTAGTGATGAGGACCTCTCTGCATTTGTACAACACCTTAATAATAATAATTGGGGCCTCAATTTTACCCATAATTCCAGCATAGAATATTTGGATTTAGTTTTATATGTGAGCAATAACATTATCAATACGCGGACCTTCAAAAAAGTAGACTGCAATAGCCTTTTAGATTTCAAAAGTTCCCATTTTAAAAAGTGGAAAACTACAGTTCCCTTTGGACAATTTAAGCGACTACGGCGGAACTGATCCAAATTAGAAGATTTTAAATCACACAGCAAGATAATGATGAATCGTTTATCTATCTCAGGAACAATGTCTAGTGGGAAGGGATAGAAAGACTACAAAAAAGGATACTGATTATTGCCACAATTCTATTACCACTTTTAATCATTCAGCAAGAAATATTAGAAATATTCTTTTAAAAACACTGGCATATTTTACAGAATGACCCTTACCTGAGAGACATCATCCCTAAGAGACCAGGTATCACTTATAGAAGGGCACGTATACTTTGTAATCACATAGCCCCTAGTCGCCTGAGAACTATTAATCCATTCACTAAAATAGAACTGGGATTCAGACCATGCGGCAGCTATAAATGCAACTTAAAGCGTAACTATAATTTTAGTAGAAAAAATGAAATTCCTCAAATAAAAAGCCCTTGTGTTACCCTTTAAAAAGAGCCCTAAACTGCGTTGAAAGTGTGTACGCTCGCTGAGATATCACCAGCTGTTTGGCTCAGAGGAATAAATGAATTTTTCTTCTGGCTGAGAGAAAATGGGCGTGGCCTCCTCCCTCATCTCCCTGGCTGCGTCCCTCCATTCACTGAGCAGCACCTTAGCAGATGTATCACACATAGCAGGATTAGATAGAGCCCCAGCATACAGTATCACAATGTAAGATTAGATACAGAGCTCCATCAGATGGTATCACACACAGTCGGATTAGATACAGTCATCTGCTCTCCTAACACTGTAGGATAATGTCAGCCATAGAGGTGGGGGCACCTGCTGGACATCTGATAGTGAGTGTTATATGTACTATGGAAGGACTACAGCTGTGTTGTGCTGGGACTTGTAGTCCTCCCCTCAGTGACTCACCCACTCTCCCTCATGCAGTACATTGGAGTGATGGTGGCATGTCCCCCCTGGGTGAAGCACTGGAAACACTTGTCCCTCCATCCAGCTCCTCCCCTGCGCTGCTCCTCACACACAACACCCTCAGCTCTGCTTAGTCACCTCTGTGAGGGGAGGGGGGAGAACGTGCTGCTAGGAGGGGGGAGGAGGTTTTGTTTGTCTGTGTCAGGGCTGTTATCTGATGCTCCTGTCACAGTCCGTACACTCAGGACGGATCTCCAGGGAGGAATGCAGAAATAAGTCAGAGCCAGACAGAGCTGTAAGGGCATAATCAGCCTTATGTATTTAAAAAACTGTTCATTTTAGGTTATTAATGTATATTGCAAAAATTCTTATCATGACCTAAGCTAACTAAAACTGAAAGGTCAAAATATTTAATAGTTACGCTTTAAAGCGATGCAAGTGCTGCTCAAATTTTAAAGACAACCAAAAACAGTTTAGGAGTAATGTTACAGGTGATGTTTTTGACACACACACACATATATATGAATTGTGGCACTTCCTATGTGATTTATTTGTTGGAGTGCCCCTGTGGTTTACAATACATTGGGAGGACACAGATGAGCCTACGAACCCGTTTGAATAAACATAGGTCTAATGTGTGCAATCATAATGAGAAACATAGTGTATCGCGACACGCTGAAATGTGCCAGGATGGGTCTTTTGATAATTTTTACGGTTATACCTATAGAACACATTCCGGTGAAAAATTGCAATCGCTTTGAGAAGAAGGGAGATGTACTGGATTTTTAAAATGTCATCTTTGGTACCATGGGGTTTAAATGAGTCAACAGAGAGTAACATCTGACAATCCATCTATTTATCTATTTATTCATCTAATTATTTATATTTATCTATGTTGTGCTTTTTATCTGATTCTCATATTTATATTTATATTTTCATTTGATTTCTATATACTTAAAAAAGCTGTTATTATTAATATTATTATCATCGTTATTACTATATATGTAGTTTTGAATTGTTATTTTTATTATTGTTAGCAATTGGTAATTTATACCGATTCATCTGCCAGGGTTGTGGTTAGAGTTGTGGTTCTGCACCAGACACTTTATCCGTTCGGGCTCTTTAAGAGACGATCAGCACTATTCTTTTCTTCTCTTTTCTTTAGTCCATGCAGGACCTGCAGCGTCCTCTGGTTACTATGGTACTGTACTGAGATCGCATGCGCAAAGGTCCTGTGCCACAGTGATCACCGGTGGACGCGCCGACATGTAAGTGCATGGCGTTTTCTGTGTCCCCTATGTATATAACACTTAATGTGTAGTGATATCTTTTATTATTTTCATTATTACACTATGAGGACTGTCGATCTATATGGACTTACAAGTGAATGGGACATCTTATACAGCCAGACTGGTATGGTGTTCATTTCTGGTAGGCTGATCTAGAGACGTGTATATATATTTGTTTTACCAGTGTGCTAGTCTGTCAGTATCTTTGAAAAAGGGAGCCCAGCGCTCCGGAAACGTGTTATCTGTGGATAATATATTTATTAATAAACTTCAGCAAAACGCTGTTAACATTACGGCCAGCGCGAAGGGAATTTTTCTTTTTTGTTTTTCCTTGGACTGATTAAAAAATGTCACCCTTTTAGGTCCCATAACATAAGTGAAACTTAAAGGGGAAGTGCGTCGTTAAACATTTATTTACTAAATAACACACATTACAAAGTTATACAACTTTGCAATGTGTGTTATTTAAGTGAATGGCCCCCTTCCCCGTGTTCCCCACACCCCGGAAGTGTGGTGTATTATACTCACCACATTGCTGTTGACCCCGACCTCCATCTTGGGTCGACGACGTCATCTTTGGGTTTACCGTGTTCTCACCGCCATGCTTTGAAAAGCTAAATTTTTGGGTGGTTCATATGCTGCCTCTGTTTTAATGGTTTCCAGAGTTCTCACTGCCATGCTGTGTCAGGCGAAATTTTTGGGCGGTTCATATGCTACCTCTGTTTTAACCCCTAGACGACCCTGGCCGCCTATGTGTGTTCAGAGCGGGGCCGCGCTCTGAACCGCCGTGGTCCCGGGTGCCGCATGCAGACGGGTGCCGCATGTCCCGGGTGCCTCGGCTATTAGTGGGCACTGTCCGATCGCCATGTCCGTCAATTAAGTAATCGGATGCAGCTGTCAAAGTTGACAGCTGCATCCAATTACCTTATGCAGCTGTTCCTTGGCGTCTAGTGGGGTGGATCGTTCCTCCGGCACAACGCCCGGCTCGGGCCGGGGTCTGCGCGGTAATGGCGTTTATCCCGGCACGGCACTCAATTGCTTCCAGCTGCAGCAGCCGGAAGAAATTGAGTGCCTATCTCATTGATCTTTGCTGTATAACTATACATCATAGATCTCAATGAGAGATCAGTGTGCTTATACTAGAAGTCCCCCAGGGGGAATAACCCTAACCCCAGGGAGAATAACCCTAACCCCAGGGGGAATGACCCTAACCCCAGGGGGGCTTCAAATATAAGTGTAAAAAAAAAAAAGTGTTGTAGTTAATAAATAGCTCCCTTCCCTAATAAAAGTTTGAATCACCCCCCTTTATTTAAAAATAAATAAACATGTTTTGCATCGCCGCATGCGTAATCGCCCGAACTATTAATTTATCACATTTCTGATCTCGCACTGTAAACGGCGTAAGCGCAAAAAAAAACCAAAGTGCAAAATTGCGCATTTTTGGTCGCATCAAATCCAGAATAATTATATTAAAAAGCGATCAAAAAGTTGCATATGCACAATCAAGGTACCAATAGAAAGTAAACATTATGGCGCAAAAAATGACACCTCACACAGCCCCATAGACCAAAGGATAAAAGCGCTATAAGCCTGGGAATGGAGCGATTTTAAGGAACATTTATTAGTTAACAATGGTTTGAATTTTTTACAAGCCATCACATAATATAAGTTATACATGTTACATATCGTTGTAACAACTTGGGGAACATATATAACAAGTCAGTTTTACCCCAGGGCGAACGGCGTAAAAAAAAAAATACCTACATTTTTTTTTTCAATTTCATCACACATTGATTTTTTTCCTGCTTTTGCAGTGTACTTTATGAAAAAATTCTTTCCTGTCATTGCAAAGTACAATTAGTGGCGCAAAAAATAAGGGTTCATGTGGGTTTCTAGGTGAAAAAATGCAAGTGCTATGGCCTTTTAAGCACAAGGAGAAAAAAACGAAAACACAAAAATTTAAATTGGCCCAGTCCTGTAAGGGTTAATTGTTCACTGTGTTCTCACTGCCATGCTGTGTCAGGCTATGCTTTTGGGTGGTTTTATATGCTACCTCTGTTTTAATGGTTCCCTGTGTCCTCACTGCCATGCTGTGTCAGGCTAAATTTTGGGGTGGTTCATATGCTACCTCTGTTTTAACCCTTAGACGACCCAGGGCGTATAGTTACGCCATGGAAGTCTGTCCCCAGACGACCTAGGGCGTAACTGTACGCCCTGGGTGTTTCTCCCGCTATGAAGCGCGCTCCGGAGCGGAGCGCGCTTCATAGCAGGTGGGGGCCGGCTGCAATCAGCAGCCGGGACCCCACCGGTAATGACACGCTGCAGCGATCGCGCTGCCGCGTGTCATTAACTCCTTAAACACCGCGATCGCGGCGCGACCGCGGCGTTTAAGTGTAAGTGACAGGGGGAGTCCCCTGTCACCTACCGATCGGGACCCCCGCAGTGTGACTGCGGGGGTCCCGATCGGTAAAACGGGCCGCCGGAGCTCTCTCACCTTCCTCCGTGCGGTCCGATCGGCGCTCTGGTCACTGAGCCTGCACAGTCAGGCTCAATGAGCAGATCGCCGATAACACTGATCAATGCTATGCCTATGGCATAGCATTCATCAGTGTAAAAATCCAAGTAGTGAATGTAAAAGTCCCCCAAAGGGACTTCAAATGTGTAAAAAAAAAAAAGTTAAAAACACTAACACACTACCCCAAAACCCCTCCCCCAATAAAAGTTGAAATCACCCCCCTTTCCCATTATATAAATAAAACATATAAAAATAAATAAATAGATAAACATATAATATACCGTAGCGTGCGTAATTGTCCGATCTATTAAAATATAACAAGCGTCATTGCGAACGGTAAACGGCGTACACGAAAAGAGGGAAAAAAGTGCGCGGATTACCGATTTTATGTTACATTATATATATAAAAAAATTAATAAAAAGTGATCAAAACGTCCGATCTTCACAAATATGGTATTACTAAAAACTAGAGATCATGGCGGAAAAAATGACACCCCATACAGCCCCGTAGGTGAAAAAATAAAACCGTTATAAGCGTCACAATAGTCCCATTTTATTTATAATTAATTGCCAAAAAAAAGGATTTCATTTAAAAAAAATATATAACATTAGAGAATCTGCGTAAACCTGCATATGGTTGTGTTCGTACTGACCTATAGAGTAATGGTATCATGTCGCTTTTACCATATAGTGCATTACGTAGACACAGGAACCCCCCAAACGTTACCATATTGCATTCTTTTTTGCGATTTCACCAATTTATATCTTCATAAATAATATATTTGGGATTCCATCATACATGTTATGGTAAAATGAATGACGCCATTACAAAGTACAACTATTCCTGTAAAAAACAAGCACTTACATGGCTTGTAGATAGAAAACTGAGAGTGCTAGAGCTCTTAGAAGGGGAGGAGGGAAAAACGGAAACACTAAGATCAAAATTTGCGCGGTCCACTGGGTCATTTTGGGCCTGGTCCTCAAAGGGTTAATGGTTTTCTGTGTTCTCACTGCCTTGCTGTGTCAGGCTAAATTTTGGGGTGGTTCATATGCTACCTCTGTTAGCTAATCCTTCACTGTATGATCATTGCCATACTGTTGCCCAGAATTCGGCGTAATGGTGCGATTAGCCAGCCTCAGAGGCATCCATGCATGCTGCCCCTGCTGTTTCCTATCCATTTTCATAGTGTTTCCATCATTTTCTGAGGTTGACAGGTTTTCACACAACCTTCCCTGTGCTGAGCTTGGGTCCCCTGCAAAAATACTCAAGTTTCCCATTGACTTCAATGGGGTTCATTACTCGAAACGAGCACCCGTGTATCTCGAGTAACAAGCACCCGAGCATTTTAGTACTCGATCATCACTACTTAAAACCCTCCCAATAAAAGTTTAAAATACTCCCTTGCCCATTCTAAAAATAAAAATATTTTTTTAAATAAAAGAAATAAACATATTGTATATCGTAGCGTACAAAATTGTCCAATCTATTAAAATATTGTTATTCCCACACAGTGAACTGCGTAAATGAAAAAAAAAAAAACACACACACACACCAAGATTGCTGATTTTTTAAAACTGTATATCATAAAAAAAATAATAAAAAGCAATCAAAATTTTTGTTACATTAATATGATATTAACAAAAACTAGAGATCATGGTGTAAAAAATGACCCCCAACCAGTCCTGTAGGTGGAAAAATAAAAGCACAATGGCTCTTAGAAGGCGGGGAGGAACATTGCATTAATTTGACCTTGGCATCAATGGGCTCGGTCTTGAAGGGGTTAAACAACAGGGTATAGTTTGTCCTAGGCTATTTTACACCCTTAGGTATATTTTGCCCTGGAGGAGTATAGTTTGGTCTAGGCTATTTTACACCCCGGGTATATTTTGCCCTGGAGGAGTATAGTTTGGTCTAGGCTATTTTACACCCCGGGTATATTTTGCCCTGGAGGAGTATAGTTTGGTCTAGGCTATTTTACACCCCGGGTATATTTTGCCCTGGAGGAGTATAGTTTGGCCTAGGCTATTTTATACCCCTGGTATATTCTGGTCTGAAGAGATATAGTTTGGCCCAGGCTATTTTATACCTCGGGGTATAATCTGGCTTTGGCCAAACTATACTTTGGTACAATCTAGGTGGGGGTTAATTTGACCTACTACATCAGGCGAGTTCCAGGGCCCTAACACCTTCAGGGGTTCAGAGAGGGAGGGTGGCCCGGTGTCCTGATGTTCAGCTTGCTCACTATAGCGCAGGGTGAGCACTGAAAGACAGAAGAGGAACAGAGTAGCAGGACCTGTGAGCGTCCTGCAGAAGAAGAGGTGCATGAAGGACCTGATCACATGGCCAGAAGGTCCTCAACCTAATAACAGTGTGGAGAGCAGCCCGACAGAGAAAAAGAGGGAAAAGACTGAGCTGTAAGTGCTGGGTGTATGTGTGTGTGTGTTAGTCAGTAGGTGTGTGACAGTCAGTAATGTGTGTAACAGTGTGTCAGTCAATAATGTGTGTCAGACATTGATTATGTGTCAGTCAGTTAGTAAGTGTGTGATAGTTAGTAATTTTTGTGTGTGTCAGTCAGTGTCAGTAATATGTATGACAGTAAGAGTGTGTAAGTAATGTGTGTTTGTGTATGGTAGTGGTATCTCAATTGATTGTGCAGAGTGGATATATGAGGGGCCTGGTGAGGCTCAACCACACAAGGGCCCACACAAACCTGGAGCCGGCCCTGCTGGCAAGGGTCCAAAGGTGAATATCTTGTGCGTACAGTATAACATAAAATATTTGTTAGATCAGAATGGTAATTTAGCAGACCATAGTCTGTAAAGGTAGGCATAGTCTTATAGTGGGCAAATAATGTGGCAGGAACCAATGCGAGTGCTTTATGGTTACTATTCTAAAGTGGACATGAATACTGTGAGCAATGGACACGTCCTTGGTCCACTACACTTACGTATACAGTATAATGGACTTCCTATAACTACAGTGTAATTACTATAGCTATAATGTAATTCCTATTGCTATAGTGTAAATGCTAAAGTTGATGTAATTCTATTTGCTATCATTACTACTAATTGGGATCACTACCCCCAGAGGACCTCGTCCACCTTACCAAGACTGTTCATTAGTGAGGAGATGTAAGTCATTAATGATCTCATTAGTTACACTCAGCGTCCTGTGTGGGATCCTCTGGGTAGGGGTCCCTTATGCCCCTCGCTGATGATCTGTCATATTAGGTTCAGTAGAATCCCCAACCACCAATATACAGTTTATAGGAAATTTACAGATGACAGAATAGAGAATGATTGGTTTTTATATTTAAAGCAATAAAATAAAGTCGGAAACCTAAAAGATTCATGCTTAGAAGTTTAATAAGAAATATCCATCTTCCATAACATCACCGACTGGCTGATACACCCTGACTAATAGTATCAAGTATTGTGATAGTGGCTATATAACATTTCAACAGTATTTCAATACTTGATTCCACTGGTAAAAGATATCACCTTGTAAATAGTCTCTCTGGTCTAACTCCTGGGTCCCCTCCTTAGACCCCTCATAGACAGAGGGAAACTTTAATGCCAATTTATGTCCATAGTTTCATCTGTGACCATATAGCAAATGCAAAATGGATATGGATATGACTGTTCGTCAAGGTTAGGTAAGCTTAGATTTGCTCTTGCTCAAGGAGTTTCCTGCCCTTTTGACATTCATCAGGAGTGATACTTTAGGTAGGAGCATCTAGGGGAGTCCCGCCCTGGTCTGCGTACTTCTAAGCAATAGGCCAGATACACCGGCTATGCCAACACTCTAGCCGCAATATCTCTCTCGGGTGGGAGGTGAGACATAGGCAGTGATAGCTTCCTTTGATCTGGGTATACATAGGTTTCATAGCAATTATGATGGACTCATCTGCAATCAGGTAAAAGTATAGAAGAGAGGCTGCTATCATTGTACATCACAAATGTATGTGTAGTAATAGGCAGCAGCATAGTGCCAATGTTGTGCCGATTCATGTGTCTACCAATCTACAGCATAGAAACCTATACGTCAGCATATATTCCGTAAGAGAAGATAGTGAATTATTTGTGTCCATCTATCTACTGCATATGAGCATTGACGTACCGAGGTAGTGTACGAAGAAAGTCTGACGCTAAATACTACTTGGTTCTACCACCAGCTGAAATGCAGGTTAGCATATGTGGGGGCAAAAGGGATCCCCATAGCTGTGCCTTTCCGCCGGTAACAGGGCCAATCCTCAAAAAGGAAGAAATTAGTAGTCAAGACTGAACAGAGTAATTCCAGTATGAACCCATTGTGTGGGTCATATTATTGACCTCATGTTTAGAGGAAAAACTGCACTGCCCTTATCGAGTGTGAATGAGGAATAGAAGTATTTTACATCCAGGCTTATTCAAGTCGAATGCTTAATACTCAAATTGAGTATTTTCGATGCTCCAGTGCTCGATTTGAGCATTTTTTCAGGGGCCCACTATTCAGCTGAGGGGAAGATGTCTGTTGTACCTAAAAACCTATAAAACTGATGGAAACACCACAAATATGAAACTGGCACAGCATGGGGAGCATGCATGGATGCATTAGACTCACGGTTCCCTGAATGACACCACTTTTACACAGTGACAATATTGCGCACCCATTTTAACCCCTTAAGGACGGGGCCCATTTTCATTTTTGCGTTATCGGTTTTTCCTCCTTGTGTTTAAAAGGCCATAGCACTTGCATTTTTCCACCTAGAAACCC
Source organism: Dendropsophus ebraccatus (assembly GCF_027789765.1). Classification (NCBI taxonomy): domain Eukaryota; kingdom Metazoa; phylum Chordata; class Amphibia; order Anura; family Hylidae; genus Dendropsophus; species Dendropsophus ebraccatus. Next base: position 11,919,876 of record NC_091458.1, read on the forward strand.
ACATCAGCCCTTATTTTTTGCGTCACTAATTGTACTTTGCAATGACAGGCTGAATTTTTGCATAAAGTACACTGCAAAACCAGGGAAAAATTCAAAGTGTGGTGAAATTGAAAAAAAAAAAAAAACGCATTTCTTTTATTTGGGGGGTATTTGTTTTTACGCCTTTCGCCCTGGGGTAAAACTGACTTGTTATGCATGTTCCTCAAGTTGTTACGATTAAAACGATATACAACATGTATAACTTATATTGTATCTGATGGCCTGTAAAAAATTCAAACCATTGTTAACAAATATACGTTCCTTAAAATCGCTCTATTCCCAGGCTTGTATTGCTTTTATCCTTTGGTCTATGGGGCTGTGTCAGGTGTCATTTTTTGCGCCATGATGTGTTCTTTCTATCGATACCTTGATTGTGCATATATGATTTTTTGATCGCTTTTTATTCCATTTTTTTCTGGATTTGATGCGACCAAAAATGCGCAATTTTGCACTTTGGGAGCACCGTGCGAGATCAGGAATGTGATTAATTAATAGCTCGGGCGATTACGCAGGCAGCGGTAGCAAACATGTTTATTTTTATTTATAACCTGGGAAAAGGGGGTTGATTCAGACTTTTATTAGGGGAGGGGACTTTTTACTAATAACAATACTTTTTTTTTACACATATACTAGAAGCCCCCCTGGGGTTAGGGTTGTTCCCCCTGGGGTTAGGGTTATTCCCCCTGGGGGACTTCTAGTATATACACTTTGATCTCTCATTGAGATCTTTGCTGTATAGATATACAGCAAAGATCAATTAGATCGGCACTTGTTTGCTTTCGGCTGCTGCAGCCGGAAACAAACGAGTGCCGAGCCGGGGATGGCGCCATCTTGGAGCGGCCATCCCCGGAGGAGCGATCTCCTCCACTAGACACCAGGGAACGGCTGCGTCCGGTAATCGGATGCAGCTGTCATGTTTGACAGCTGCATCTGATTACTGTATTAGCGGGCACGGCGATCGGACCTTGCCCGCTAATACCTGCGGTCGCGGGCTACAAGCGGCACCCCGGACCGCCACGGTTCATAACGGGGTCGTCGCGCGGCCCCGCTCTGAACACCTCTTACGGGCGCATGATGTACGAGTACGTCATGCGTCCTTAAGAGGTTAAAATGGGGCAAAAAGTTAGGACACACTCTTTCCTGTACATTTACATGTAGAGAAACCAAAAAGGAAAAGCAAAAAAAATCTCTACACCTCTTAAAAGCTGGCCCATCTCTCACCTTAGCTCCCGTCATCCCTGACAACCATGCTGTAGACACGGGGGAACTCAAACGGCACCCACCAGTAACTGTCATTGTGTATGTGAGACATGGTCAGACATGGTCCTGTTTCAGTTTTGAAGAATGGACTCGTAGATTCATCAAGCCAATGCAAAAGCTGCCAAAAATTCAAAGGAAAGAGGGAATCCCATGCACCCTTCATTACCCATAAAGGAGGGCCTCATGCACACGCTGTAAAAAAATTGTGCAAGAGCCTGGTGGCGACCCTCCTTATATTTGGGGGAAAGAGTTTGGTGGTGACCCCTGTAACAATTGTGGGCTAGAACCTGATGTGACCCTGATTATAATTGTGGATAAGAGGCAGTTGTGACCCTGATTTTTATAGTAGACCTTTATTATAATTGTAGATAAGAGGTGGTTGTGACCCTCATTTCAATTGTGGATAGAAGGCGGTTGTGACCCTCATTATAGCTGTGTATAAGAGCCGGTTGTGACCATGTTTATAATTGTGGATAAGAGACAGTTGGGACCCTAAATATAATTATAGAAAAGAGCTGTTTGTGGCCCTCATTATGATTGTGGACCAGAGCCTTTATTTGTTGGTTTCAGGTATAGGTTAAATAGTGGTTGCCTGTCTACCACAACACACATTATAATCTCAACTATATAGGTCTAATGACCCGAACTACTGTATCTACATCATTAGGTTGGGTTCACACATGTATGACAGCAACCGTTCTGTGACACGGCCGCATCACAGAACGACCACTGTCTATGATGAACTTCAGTTCTCTCGAATTGGAATGCAGGCACATATGGGTGTACATTCCGGTGGGCCCACGTTCCAGTTAGTGATTGTAGACAATGTAAACTCCGGCTGCACGGCCGCATGGAATCCCAGCCGGAGTGTATAGAGAGTGTGTACACTCCAGCCGGGAATCCATAGGAATAAATGCAAAGTATTTTTTCAATTGATAGCAGCAGGTGTTACAATCTTCAACAACGGGTGTTATTAACTGAAAAAATGCGTTGTGTGACCTTAGCCTGAATCTGTGTAATGCTGTCAACTTTGGTCATTAGACTTGAGGTAGAAACAGGACTTGCAGCCATAAAACACAGAAATGAAACTATATTACATTTGTCTGGAACTGACTTATATAAGCAGCCGTCTTGCTCTCCCTCTCCTGGACGCAACCCAACGGCCTATTTCCTTATGGGTGATGCAGCCGGGATGGTTCTGTATATTTTTAGTGTGAACATGGGTGGATTCTGCCTTGGGCTAGTTTTAAATATGGTTGATGCCTGTGCATTTTCTAGAGTGATTTCTACCAGCATCCAAATGGTGTCCGGTGATTGACAGCCCTATCCTCCTGTGTCAGTTCTTGTCCGTCTGCTCCAATCACCTTTGAAATGTAGGTAAGCTACGACACTGTAAGACCATAAATCCTATATGGCATATGGCAACGTTATGTTTCGGTCCCTCATGGACCTTCTTCAGGCCATAAGGTCTCTGTGCATAGTGGAGGGAAACTTTGATCTGGTGACCAGCTTGCTGACCACCCACCATTGTGTATGTTTGTCCTGTTTTGAATAAGAAAAAAATAACTTAACACAAGAAGAAGAGGACACAGTGGTTAGTTGGGGAAAAGATCTTCAGCAACATGAGAAAATATTACTTCACTGAAAGAGTAGTAGATGCTTAGAAATGACTTCCATCAAATGTGGTTAGTAAATCTATAATAACTAAATATAAACCTGCCTGGTATATTAGGGGCTGCTGATAAGTCTTTGTGTTCTTTTCTATGGCAATAAATGTTACATCACATGAAAGCCTTATGTGTCTTCCAAATTTTGTGCATGTAGCTTATGGCAGTGATCTAGGTGCACAGGTAAACAAAATGGCGGAGTCTAAGACGATATTCATAGCAAATTAGAGCAGAGGAGTGATAAAATTCTTGTTTCTGAAAGGAAAGTCTGTGAAGGATATTCATGGTGATATGTCACAGACAGTGGGAGATCAATGCCCTTCATATTCTAAGAGCTGTGTTGCCAAATGTAAAATGGGCCGCTTCCGCACCGATGATGAGGAACTTACTAGACAACCATGAGTAGTTGTTGTTCCAGATATCGTAGATGCTGTGCACAACCTCATACTGGAGAATGAGCGAATTTCAGCTAAAGGAATAGCAGGCATAATGGGGATTTGTTGTGAACGTGTGACATTGTCCATGAACATGTGACAATGAATTAGCGATCTGCAAAGTGGGTCCCCAAATGTTTGACAACAGATCAGAACAACATTCAACGTCCTGGTCCATATGTCAGCGTTTCCGGACTGATAATCACTATGGATGATACCTGGACTTATTTGTGATTTAAATTACTTTTCAAACTTTTACAAAAATTTACATTAATAAGGTATATACCTTATACTTTTACAAAAATTTACATTAATAAGGTATATACCTTATACTCATGATACGAAGCAAACACATAAACAATTATAAGCAATACTCTAAGTCCCCCCCCCCCCGACATCTGATTCTCTATGTTAGCCTGTTACTTTATATATCACTAATTCTCAGTATATTTTACCTTAATTTTTATGTCTCTTATCCTAACTTCTATTGGGGTAAAGCTGCAAATAGTACATGCACCATTTATGCCAATGTTTATGGGATATTATAATCCCATCCGTTCCTACAGCTATTGCAGTTTCCATCTTATAATTGTGTTGTACCTTAGCTATAACCTCTAGTGTAGATGGGATTTCACTAGATTTCCATCTTCTAGCTATGCTGCTTCTTGCTGCCATTAATACATGCAGCAATATTACCGTGTCTTGGGGTGGAATGTTCTCAGTATCCATTGAAATCAATGCCAGACCTGGACCCCAATTTGGTGGGTAACCAAGTATACTTCGTATAAGGTCCTCTATTTGGGACCAAAACATCTTAATTAAATGGCATTCCCACCATATATGAAGCAGAGTGCCATTACTCTCATGGCACCTCCAACATACCGGGGACATATTTTGGAATAATTTTTGCTAACTTATATGGTGTCCTATACCAACGGTATAATAACCTGGACTTATTTGTATGACCTTGAATCCAAGGAGCAGTCAAAAGAGTGGGGGCGCAGGGTGCAAAAATCAGCCACTAAGGTTATGACATCAGTGTTCTGGGCTAAGGAGGGTGTACTGCTAGTGGACTACCAACAGATTGGTTCCACCAACAATACGAGGTATTACATTAAACTTTTGGACCAATTGAAGGCAGCTCTGAAGGCTAAAAGGTGCTGCAAACTGTCTAAAGGAACCTTGTTCCTGCAAGATAACGCCTCCGCTCACACTGCACAAGCAACCTTGGCAAAACTGGTGGAGCTAGGCTTCCAGCTGGTTGACCACCCACCTTATTCACCAGATCTAGCTCTTTCCGACTATCATCTGTTTCCAAACCTGAAGGTTGTTTCACCTCAAGGGAACCAAATTTCACACCATTTCTGATGCCACGGCTGTTACAGATGACTGGTTTGGGGCACAACCATAATCCTTCTTTTTGCAAGGCTTACAGAACTTGGAATACCGATGTAAGAAGTGAGTCAACATCAGTGGAGAGTATGTGAAATAAATGTGAAGTTTCATCTTCCTATTTCGTTTCTTTGTGGGTAAAGCCAAAGACTTATTAGCGGCCCCTCATATACATACGACCCTCATATCCTACGACAATAAGAAAGGAAATACTTAAAGGGCAGACTAGATGGACTAGGTGGTCTTCTTCTGCCGACAGTCCTCTATAATGACTTTGACAATTTGAATTTTGCCAATTTTTCATTGTGAAAAGGTCTCTATTAGATACACGTGTCACATGCATGCCTTCCATTTTGTCCCAACTGTCTATGTACTTAGCATATAGGGGACACACCTATCATCATCAGACCCCACATGGATGTGATCGCTAGGGTCCTACAGGCCGGGGCTCCATGGTACAGTGCTTTTGGTATGTTCTTATCTGCATTCATGGAATCACTGCTAATGGTATTACGACCTCTGCCAGACCAATCCATGAATACAAGGCTGCTGAATAATTACTACTTAGATTTAGCTTATTTTTGATGATAGATGCACATCTCCTGTCTTGTCCTTCATCTTCCATACCGTACTACAGCTGGTGTAACTGCAGCTACTCAAATCATTTACATTGCTACTTTTCTGTGCATTCTGATTACTAAAACATTTTTAAAAATCTTATCTATAAATAATATTATTTTTTTTTTGATAAAAAGTAAAATTTTTTTAATACAAACATTGTAAGAGATAAACACCTCCTTGGCCCAGCAAACCCATACATATACTATACTGTCTATTGCTACAATGTAATTGTTATTGCTATAATGTAATTCCTATTGTTACAATGTGCTATCATTGCTACTAATCAACATCACAAAACTCCCAGGATATTTAAACTGTTCATTAGTAAAGACATCAAAGTCATTAATGATCTTCTTAGTTAAAGTCTGAAGCGTGATCCGCAGGGCAGAAGTCCCTGACGTCTCCGGCTGCTCATCTGTCATATCTTATTCCCTACTGCCAATATAGTTCTATATAAAAGTCATGTAGATGAGGTCCATAGGGCTATCTCTAACATTGCTGTGTAAATCTACATGAACCTGAGCAAACTATTCAACAATGGACAATGTGTCCATGACCTTCAATGTCCAAGACTTTGTTCTTTTAGGGCTAAAGGAGATGGAGCAGCTGAAATATTTCTTCTCCGTGATCATCTTTCTATTATATCTCATCACAATATTCTTATGTACATTAATTGTGTATGTTGTATGGACAGAACAATCTCTCCATGAACCTATGTACATCTTGATATGTGGCCTGATGGGAAACCTTAACGTTTCCAGCTCAACAGTTCTCCCCAAGTTGACCATAGACCTGCTCTCCGGATGTACCACCATCTCTCTGTCGGGATGTCTTACCCAAGCATACTTTATACAGAGCTGTAGTTTTGTAGAGATACTGATTTTTACCATCATGGCGTATGATAGATACCTGGCTGTAGGTTTTCCATTGAGATATCACTCTCTGATGACCAATAAGATGGCTCTACAGTCCTTGGCTATCATCTGGTCAGTGAATTTAATACTCGTGTTAGTATCTGTCATGTTGGTGACCAGGTTAACACTATGTGGTAATAGCATCAATGGTGTGATTTGTGAAACCATGTCTCTTAACCGTTTGTCTTGTGGCAGCACAGTCATCAATGACACTTATGGGACCATTTATACCTTGCTATTCTTCATAGGCTCTCTGTTGATCGTAATTTACTGCTATCTACGGACATTTCTCATCTGCTTGAAGATCTCTAAGGAAGCCTCCCAGAAAGCCATCCATACACTGGTGTCGCACATAATCACATACTGTACCTTTATGGCATGTGCTTTATTTATCAATCTCAGGTATAAGGTAAATGGTGGTTCCATATCTATTGTTACACACACAGTAATCTCAATGTGTTGCCTTTTGATTACCCTCACTCTAAACCCTGTGATCTATGGGATAAATACAGAAGCTTTAAGGATGAAGATGATTAAGACTTTGAAACAACAAAGCGCAAAGCGCAACAAACAGAACACATAAAAATATTTAACCTGTCCACATATTCTCTTAGTGAGGCAGAGACTAGTTTGCTGGAAAAAGGTTTATCTTTCTGCCCCACCAGTAAAATCAATGAATTTGATCTTTTTATTGACTTTAATAATTTTATAAGAAAACTTACACTCACACTCACTAGACATTTCTCTATGAAAAATTCAAATGAGAGACAGACATCAAAAAACACCTGCTTGGCTACTTCAGACAACTTGGATTTAGAAACACCTACCCCCATTAGTAATGTGATTACATTAATGAAGCTAACCGTATTTTATCAGATACTGATTATTATCAGACCCTTAGCAGAGATCTCACACCTGAATATATTGTAGAATTTTATCATCTTATAGACGAGGCATATATGGAAGGAATACTATCTAAAAAAAAAAAAGGATTACATAAAAATATAAAATCCCACCACTGCCATCTTTTACCACCTACCCAAACTGCACAAAAAAAAGACAAAAAAACCCCGATCATTGCGGGAATTAATTAACTAGTAATCTATCCCAATATATTGATATTCTACTCCAAAAATATCTATTAAAATTAGACTCCTATTTACGTGACTCGGCCAGTCTCATCAATCTTTTGAAAGATATGTCATGGCGACCCACATGTAAATGGGTGACGCTGGATGTTTCTGCGCTATACAGCAACATCCCCCATGACAAAGGGGTGGAAACCATTAGTTTACATATTGAGGAAGACAACTCAATGCCTAATAAACAGAAAAAAGTTTCTTTTTGAGGGAATTAGATTATTTTAAAACAAATATTTAGTTTTACATACAGAGACGGGGGACTGCGTTGGGCACGCGTTTCGCACCCAGTTTTGCCAATATCTATATGGGTGAGTTTGAGAAGCGCTACATCCAGTCCCCCAATACTTGGTCTAATAACATAATCATGTACAAACGATAGATAGATGATTTGATCATTATATGGGATGGTAGTGATGAGGACCTCTCTGCATTTGTACAACACCTTAATAATAATAATTGGGGCCTCAATTTTACCCATAATTCCAGCATAGAATATTTGGATTTAGTTTTATATGTGAGCAATAACATTATCAATACGCGGACCTTCTTCAAAAAAGTAGAATGCAATAGCCTTTTAGATTTCAAAAGTTCCCATTTTAAAAAGTGGAAAACTACAGTTCCCTTTGGACAATTTAAGCGACTACGGCGGAACTGATCCAAATTAGAAGATTTTAAATCACAAAGCAAGATAATGATGAATCGTTTATCTATCTCAGGAACAATGTCTAGTGGGAAGGGATAGAAAGACTACAAAAAAGGATACTGATTATTGCCACAATTTTATTACCACTTTTAATCATTCAGCAAGAAATATTAGAAATATTCTTTTAAAAACACTGGCATATTTTACAGAATGACCCTTACCTGAGAGACATCATCCCTAAGAGACCAGGTATCACCTATAGAAGGGCACGTACACTTCGTAATCACATAGCCCCTAGTCGCCTGAGAACTATTAATCCATTCACTAAAATAGAACTGGGATTCAGACCATGCGGCAGCTATAAATGCAACTTAAAGCGTAACTATAATTTTAGTAGAAAAAATGAAATTCCTCAAATAAAAAGCCCTTGTGTTACCCTTTAAAAAGAGCCCTAAACTGCGTTGAAAGTGTGTATGCTCGCTGAGATATCACCAGCTGTTTGGCTCAGAGGAATAAATGAATTTTTCTTCTGGCTGAGAGAAAATGGGCGTGGCCTCCTCCCTCATCTCCCTGGCTGCGTCCCTCCATTCACTGAGCAGCACCTTAGCAGATGTATCACACATAGCAGGATTAGATAGAGCCCCAGCATACAGTATCACAATGTAAGATTAGATACAGAGCTCCATCAGATGGTATCACACACAGTCGGATTAGATACAGTCATCTGCTCTCCTAACACTGTAGGATAATGTCAGCCATAGAGGTGGGGGCACCTGCTGGACATCTGATAGTGAGTGTTATATGTACTATGGAAGGACTACAGCTGTGTTGTGCTGGGACTTGTAGTCCTCCCCTCAGTGACTCACCCACTCTCCCTCATGCAGTACATTGGAGTGATGGTGGCATGTCCCCCCTGGGTGAAGCACTGGAAACACTTGTCCCTCCATCCAGCTCCTCCCCTGCGCTGCTCCTCACACACAACACCCTCAGCTCTGCTTAGTCACCTCTGTGAGGGGAGGGGGGAGAACGTGCTGCTAGGAGGGGGGAGGAGGTTTTGTTTATGTCTGTGTCAGGGCTGTTATCTGATCCTCCTGTCACAGTCCGTACACTCAGGACGGATCTCCAGGGAGGAATGCAGAAATAAGTCAGAGCCAGACAGAGCTGTAAGGGCATAATCAGCCTTATGTATTTAAAAAACTGTTCATTTTAGGTTATTAATGTATATTGCAAAAATTCTTATCATGACCTAAGCTAACTAAAACTGAAAGGTCAAAATATTTAATAGTTACGCTTTAAAGCGATGCAAGTGCTGCTCAAATTTTAAAGACAACCAAAAACAGTTTAGGAGTAATGTTACAGGTGATGTTTTTGACACACACACACACACACATATATATATATATATATATATATATATATATATATATATATATATATACATATATATGAATTGTGGCACTTCCTATGTGATTTATTTGATGGAGTGCCCCTGTGGATTACAATACATTGGGAGGACAGAGATGAGCCTACGAACCCGTTTGAATAAACATAGGTCTAATGTGTGCAATCATAATGAGAAACATAGTGTATCGCGACACGCTGAAATGTGCCAGGATGGGTCTTTTGATAATTTTTACGGTTATACCTATAGAACACATTCCGGTGAAAAATTGCAATCGCTTTGAGAAGAAGGGAGATGTACTGGATTTTTAAAATGTCATCTTTGGTACCATGGGGTTTAAATGAGTCAACAGAGAGTAACATCTGACAATCCATCTATTTATCTATTTATTCATCTAATTATTTATATTTATCTATGTTGTGCTTTTTATCTGATTCTCATATTTATATTTATATTTTCATTTGATTTCTATATACTTAAAAAAGCTGTTATTATTAATATTATTATCATCGTTATTACTATATATGTAGTTTTGAATTGTTATTTTTATTATTGTTAGCAATTGGTAATTTATACCGATTCATCTGCCAGGGTTGTGGTTAGAGTTGTGGTTCTGCACCAGACACTTTATCCGTTCGGGCTCTTTAAGAGACGATCAGCACTATTCTTTTCTTCTCTTTTCTTTAGTCCGTGCAGGACCTGCGGCGTCCTCTGGTTACTATGGTACTGTACTGAGATCGCATGCGCAAAGGTCCTGTGCCACAGTGATCACCGGTGGACGCGCCGACATGTAAGTGCATGGCGTTTTCTGTGTCCCCTATGTATATAACACTTAATGTGTAGTGATATCTTTTATTATTTTCATTATTACACTATGAGGACTGTCGATCTATATGGACTTACAAGTGAATGGGACATCTTATACAGCCAGACTGGTATGGTGTTCATTTCTGGTAGGCTGATCTAGAGACGTATATATATTTGTTTTACCAGTGTGCTAGTCTGTCAGTATCTTTGAAAAAGGGAGCCCAGCGCTCCGGAAACGTGTTATCTGTGGATAATATATTTATTAATAAACTTCAGCAAAACGCTGTTAACATTACGGCCAGCGCGAAGGGAATTTTTCTTTTTTGTTTTTCCTTGGACTGATTAAAAAATGTCACCCTTTTAGGTCCCATAACATAAGTGAAACTTAAAGGGGAAGTGCGTCGTTAAACATTTATTTACTAAATAACACACATTACAAAGTTATACAACTTTGCAATGTGTGTTATTTAAGTGAATGGCCCCCTTCCCCGTGTTCCCCACACCCCGGAAGTGTGGTGTATTATACTCACCACATTGCTGTTGACCCCGACCTCCATCTTGGGTCGACGACGTCATCTTTGGGTTTACCGTGTTCTCACCGCCATGCTTTGAAAAGCTAAATTTTTGGGTGGTTCATATGCTGCCTCTGTTTTAATGGTTTCCAGAGTTCTCACTGCCATGCTGTGTCAGGCGAAATTTTTGGGCGGTTCATATGCTACCTCTGTTTTAACCCCTAGACGACCCTGGCCGCCTATGTGTGTTCAGAGCGGGGCCGCGCTCTGAACCGCCGTGGTCCCGGGTGCCGCATGTCCCGGGTGCCTCGGCTATTAGTGGGCACTGTCCGATCGCCATGTCCGTCAATTAAGTAATCGGATGCAGCTGTCAAAGTTGACAGCTGCATCCAATTACCTTATGCAGCTGTTCCTTGGCGTCTAGTGGGGTGGATCGTTCCTCCGGCACAACGCCCGGCTCGGGCCGGGGTCTGCGCGGTAATGGCGTTGATCCCGGCACGGCACTCAATTGCTTCCAGCTGCAGCAGCCGGAAGAAATTGAGTGCCTATCTCATTGATCTTTGCTGTATAACTATACATCATAGATCTCAATGAGAGATCAGTGTGCTTATACTAGAAGTCCCCCAGGGGGAATAACCCTAACCCCAGGGAGAATAACCCTAACCCCAGGGGGAATGACCCTAACCCCAGGGGGGCTTCAAATATAAGTGTAAAAAAAAAAAAGTGTTGTAGTTAATAAACAGCTCCCTTCCCTAATAAAAGTTTGAATCACCCCCCTTTATTTAAAAATAAATAAACATGTTTTGCATCGCCGCATGCGTAATCGCCCGAACTATTAATTTATCACATTTCTGATCTCGCACTGTAAACGGCGTAAGCGCAAAAAAAAAACCAAAGTGCAAAATTGCGCATTTTTGGTCGCATCAAATCCAGAATAATTATATTAAAAAGCGATCAAAAAGTTGCATATGCACAATCAAGGTACCAATAGAAAGTAAACATTATGGCGCAAAAAATGACACCTCACACAGCCCCATAGACCAAAGGATAAAAGCGCTATAAGCCTGGGAATGGAGCGATTTTAAGGAACATTTATTAGTTAACAATGGTTTGAATTTTTTACAAGCCATCACATAATATAAGTTATACATGTTACATATCGTTGTAACAACTTGAGGAACATATATAACAAGTCAGTTTTACCCCAGGGCGAACGGCGTAAAAAAAAAAATACCTACATTTTTTTTTTCAATTTCATCACACATTGATTTTTTTCCTGCTTTTGCAGTGTACTTTATGAAAAAATTCTTTCCTGTCATTGCAAAGTACAATTAGTGGCGCAAAAAATAAGGGTTCATGTGGGTTTCTAGGTGAAAAAATGCAAGTGCTATGGCCTTTTAAGCACAAGGAGAAAAAAACGAAAACACAAAAATTTAAATTGGCCCAGTCCTGTAAGGGTTAATTGTTCACTGTGTTCTCACTGCCATGCTGTGTCAGGCTATGTTTTTGGGTGGTTTTATATGCTACCTCTGTTTTAATGGTTCCCTGTGTCCTCACTGCCATGCTGTGTCAGGCTAAATTTTGGGGTGGTTCATATGCTACCTCTGTTTTAACCCTTAGACGACCCAGGGCGTATAGTTACGCCATGGAAGTCTGTCCCCAGACGACCTAGGGCGTAACTGTACGCCCTGGGTGTTTCTCCCGCTATGAAGCGCGCTCCGGAGCGGAGCGCGCTTCATAGCAGGTGGGGGCCGGCTGCAATCAGCAGCCGGGACCCCACCGGTAATGACACGCTGCAGCGATCACGCTGCCGCGTGTCATTAACTCCTTAAACACCGCGATCGCGGCGCGACCGCGGCGTTTAAGTGTAAGTGACAGGGGGAGTCCCCTGTCACCTACCGATCGGGACCCCCGCAGTGTGACTGCGGGGGTCCCGATCGGTAAAACGGGCCGCCGGAGCTCTCTCACCTTCCTCCGTGCGGTCCGATCGGCGCTCTGGTCACTGAGCCTGCACAGGCAGGCTCAATGAGCAGATCGCCGATAACACTGATCAATGCTATGCCTATGGCATAGCATTCATCAGTGTAAAAATCCAAGTAGTGAATGTAAAAGTCCCCCAAAGGGACTTCAAATGTGTAAAAAAAAAAAAGTTAAAAAACACTAACACACTACCCCAAAACCCCTCCCCCAATAAAAGTTGAAATCACCCCCCTTTCCCATTATATAAATAAAACATATAAAAATAAATAAATAGATAAACATATAATATACCGTAGCGTGCGTAATTGTCCGATCTATTAAAATATAACAAGCGTCATTGCGAACGGTAAACGGCGTACACGAAAAGAGGGAAAAAAGTGCGCGGATTACCGATTTTATGTTACATTATATATATAAAAAAATTAATAAAAAGTGATCAAAACGTCCGATCTTCACAAATATGGTATTACTAAAAACTAGAGATCATGGCGGAAAAAATGACACCCCATACAGCCCCGTAGGTGAAAAAATAAAACCGTTATAAGCGTCACAATAGTCCCATTTTATTTATAATTAATTGCCAAAAAAAAGGATTTCATTTAAAAAAAATATATAACATTAGAGAATCTGCGTAAACCTGCATATGGTTGTGTTCGTACTGACCTATAGAGTAATGGTATCATGTCGCTTTTACCATATAGTGCATTACGTAGACACAGGAACCCCCCAAACGTTACCATATTGCATTCTTTTTTGCGATTTCACCAATTTATATCTTCATAAGTAATATATTTGGGATTCCATCATACATGTTATGGTAAAATGAATGACGCCATTACAAAGTACAACTATTCCTGTAAAAAACAAGCACTTACATGGCTTGTAGATAGAAAACTGAGAGTGCTAGAGCTCTTAGAAGGGGAGGAGGGAAAAACGGAAACACTAAGATCAAAATTTGCGCGGTCCACTGGGTCATTTTGGGCCTGGTCCTCAAAGGGTTAATGGTTTTCTGTGTTCTCACTGCCTTGCTGTGTCAGGCTAAATTTTGGGGTGGTTCATATGCTACCTCTGTTAGCTAATCCTTCACTGTATGATCATTGCCATACTGTTGCCCAGAATTCGGCGTAATGGTGCGATTAGCCAGCCTCAGAGGCATCCATGCATGCTGCCCCTGCTGTTTCCTATCCATTTTCATAGTGTTTCCATCATTTTCTGAGGTTGACAGGTTTTCACACAACCTTCCCTGTGCTGAGCTTGGGTCCCCTGCAAAAATGCTCAAGTTTCCCATTGACTTCAATGGGGTTCATTACTCGAAACGAGCACCCGTGTATCTCGAGTAACAAGCACCCGAGCATTTTAGTACTCGCTCATCACTACTTATAACCCTCCCAATAAAAGTTTAAAATACTCCCTTGCCCATTCTAAAAATAAAAATATTTTTTTAAATAAAAGAAATAAACATATTGTATATCGTAGCGTACAAAATTGTCCAATCTATTAAAATATAACATTGTTATTCCCACACAGTGAACTGCGTAAATGAAAAAAAAAAAAAAAAACACACACACACCAAGATTGCTGATTTTTTAAAACTGTATATCATAAAAAAAATAATAAAAAGCAATCAAAATTTTTGTTACATTAATATGATATTAATAAAAACTAGAGATCATGGTGTAAAAAATGACCCCCAACCAGTCCTGTAGGTGGAAAAATAAAAGCACAATGGCTCTTAGAAGGCGGGGAGGAACATTGCATTAATTTGACCATGGCATCAATGGGCTCGGTCTTGAAGGGGTTAAACACCAGGGTATAGTTTGGCCTAGGCTATTTTACACCCCAGGTATATTTTGCCCTGGAGGAGTATAGTTTGGCCTAGGCTATTTTATACCCCTGGTATATTCTGGTCTCAAGAGATATAGTTTGGCCCAGGCTATTTTATACCTCGGGGTATAATCTGGCTTTGGCCAAACTATACTTTGGTACAATCTAGGTGGGGGTTAATTTGACCTACTACATCAGGCGAGTTCCAGGGCCCTAACACCTTCAGGGGTTCAGAGAGGGAGGGTGGCCCGGTGTCCTGATGTTCAGCTTGCTCACTATAGCGCAGGGTGAGCACTGAAAGTCAGAAGAGGAACAGAGTAGCAGGACCTGTGAGCGTCCTGCAGAGGAAGAGGTGGATGAAGGACCTGATCACATGGCCAGAAGGTCCTCAACCTAATAACAGTGTGGAGAGCAGCCCGACAGAGAAAAAGAGGGAAAAGACTGAGCTGTAAGTGCTGGGTGTATGTGTGTGTGTGTGTTAGTCAGTAGGTGTGTGACGGTCAGTAATATGTGTAACAGTGTGTCAGTCAATAATGTGTGTCAGACATTGATTATGTGTCAGTCAGTTAGTAAGTGTGTGATAGTTAGTAATTTGTGTCCGTCAGTAAGTGTGTGTCAGTGTCAGTAATATGTATGACAGTAAGAGTGTGTAAGTAATGTGTGTTTGTGTATGGTAGTGGTATCTCAAGTGATTGTGCAGAGTGGATATATGAGGGGCCTGGTGAGGCTCAACCACACAAGGGCCCACACAAACCTGGAGCCGGCCCTGCTGGCAGGGGTCCAAAGGTGAATATCTTGTGCGTACAGTATAACATAAAATATTTGTTAGATCAGAATGGTAATTTAGCAGACCATAGTCTGTAAAGGTAGGCATAGTCTTATAGTGGGCAAATAATGTGGCAGGAACCAATGCGAGTGCTTTATGGTTACTATTCTAAAGTGGACATGAATACTGTGAGCAATGGACACGTCCTTGGTCCACTACACTTACGGATACAGTATAATGGACTTCCTATAACTACAGTGTAATTACTATAGCTATAATGTAATTCCTATTGCTATAGTGTAAATGCTAAAGCTGATGTAATTCTATTTGCTATCATTACTACTAATTGGGATCACTACCCCCAGAGGACCTCGTCCACCTTACCAAGACTGTTCATTAGTGAGGAGATGTAAGTCATTAATGATCTCATTAGTTACACTCAGCGTCCTGTGTGGGATCCTCTGGGTAGGGGTCCCTTATGCCCCTCGCTGATGATCTGTCATATTAGGTTCAGTAGAATCCCCTACCACCAATATACAGTTTATAGGAAATTTACAGATTACAGAATAGAGAATGATTGGTTTTTATATTTAAAGCAATAAAATAAAGTTGGAAACCTAAAAGATTCATGCTTAGAAGTTTAATAAGAAATATCCATCTTCCATAACATCACCGACTGGCTGATACACCCTGACTAATAGTATCAAGTATTGTGATAGTGGCTATATAACATTTCAACAGTATTTCAATACTTGATTCCACTGGTAAAAGATATCACCTTGTAAATAGTCTCTCTGGTCTAACTCCTGGGTCCCCTCCTTAGACCCCTCATAGACAGAGGGAAACTTTAATGCCAATTTATGTCCATAGTTTCATCTGTGACCATATAGCAAATGCAAAATGGATACTATGACTGTTCGGCAAGGTTAGGTAAGCTTAGATTTGCTCTTGCTCAATGAGTTTCCTGCCCTTATGACATTCATCAGGAGTGATACTTTAGGTAGGAGCATCTAGGGGAGTCCCGCCCTGGTCTGCGTACTTCTAAGCAATAGGCCAGATACACCGGCTATGCCAACACTCTAGCCGCAATATCTCTCTCGGGTGGGAGGTGAGACATAGGCAGTGATAGCTTCCTTTGATCTGGGTATACATAGGTTTCATAGCAATTATGATGGACTCATCTGCAATCAGGTAAAAGTATAGAAGAGAGGCTGCTATCATTGTACATCACATATGTATGTGTAGTAATAGGCAGCAGCATAGTGCCAATGTTGTGCCGATTCATGTGTCTACCAATCTACAGCATAGAAACCTATACGTCAGCATATGTTCCGTAAGAGAAGATAGTGAATTATTTGTGTCCATCTATCTACTGCATATGAGCATTGACGTACCGAGGTAGTGTACGAAGAAAGTCTGACGCTAAATACTACTTGGTTCTACCACCAGCTGAAATGCAGGTTAGCATATGTGGGGGCAAAAGGGATCCCCATAGCTGTGCCTTTCCGCTGGTAACAGGGCCAATCCTCAAAAAGGAAGAAATTAGTAGTCAAGACTGAACAGAGTAATTCCAGTATGAACCCATTGTGTGGGTCATATTATTGACCTCATGTTTAGAGGAAAAACTGCACTGCCCTTATCGAGTGTGAATGAGGAATAGAAGTATTTTACATCCAGGCTTATTCAAGTCGAATGCTTAATACTCAAATTGAGTATTTTCGATGCTCCAGTGCTCGATTTGAGCATTTTTTCAGGGGCCCACTATTCAGCTGAGGGGAAGATGTCTGTTGTACCTAAAAACCTATAAAACTGATGGAAACACCACAAATATGAAACTGGCACAGCGTGGGGAGCATGCATGGATGCATTAGACTCCCGGTTCCCTGAATGACACCACTTTTACACAGTGACAATATTGCGCACCCATTTTAACCCCTTAAGGACAGAGCCAATTTTGATTTTTGCGTTTTCGTTTTTTCCTCCTTGTGCTTAAAAAGCCATAGCACTTGCATTTTTCCACCTAGAAACCCACATCAGCCCTTATTTTTTGCGTCACTAATTGTACTTTGCAATGACAGGCTGAATTTTTGCATAAAGTACACTGCGAAACCAGGAAAAAATTCAAAGTGTGGTGAAATTGAAAAAAAATAAATAAAAAAAACGCATTTCTTTTATTTGGGGGTATTTGTTTTTACGCCATTCGCCCTGGGGTAAAACTGACTTGTTATGCATGTTCCTCAAGTTGTTACGATTAAAACGATATACAACATGTATAACTTATATTGTATCTGATGGCCTGTAAAAAGTTCAAACCATTGTTAACAAATATAGGTTCCTTAAAATCGCTCTATTCCCAGGCTTGTAACGCTTTTATCCTTTGGTCTATGGGGCTGTGTCAGGTGTCATTTTTTGCGCCATGATGTGTTCTTTCTATCGATACCTTGATTGTGCATATATGATTTTTTGATCGCTTTTTATTACATTTTTTTCTGGATTTGATGCGACCAAAAATGCGCAATTTTGCACTTTGGGAGCACCGTGCGAGATCAGAAATGTGATTAATTAATAGCTCGGGTGATTACGCAGGCGGCGGTAGCAAACATGTTTATTTATTTATTTATTTATTTATTTTTATTTATAACCTGGGAAAAGGGGGGTGATTCAGACTTTTATTAGGCTTTTTACTAATAACAATACTTTTTTTTTTACACATATACTAGAAGCCCCCCTGGGGTTAGGGTTATTCCCTCCTGGGGTTAGGGTTATTCCCCCTGGGGTTAGGGTTATTCCCCCCCTGGGGTTAGGGTTATTCCCCCTGGGGGACTTCTAGTATATACACTTTGATCTCTCATTGAGATCTTTGCTGTATAGATATACAGCAAAGATCAATTAGATCGGCACTCGTTTGCTTTCGGCTGCTGCAGCCGGAAACAAACGAGTGCCGAGCCGGGGACGGCGCCATCTTGGAGCGGCCATCCCCGGAGGAGCGATCTCCTCCACTAGACACCAGGGAACGGCTGCGTCCGGTAATCGGATGCAGCTGTCATGTTTGACAGCTGCATCTGATTACTGTATTAGCGGGCACGGCGATCGGACCTTGCCCGCTAATACCTGCGGTGGCGGGCTACAAGCGGCACCCGGGACCGCCACGGTTCATAACGGGGTCGTCGCGCGGCCCTGCTCTGAACACCTCTTACGGGCGCATGATGTACGAGTACGTCATGCGTCCTTAAGAGGTTAAAATGGGGCAAAAAGTTAGGACACACTCTTTCCTGTACATTTACATGTAGAGAAACCAAAAAGGAAAAGCAAAAAAAATCTCTACACCTCTTAAAAGCTAGCCCATCTCTCACCTTAGCTCCCGTCATCCCTGACAACCATGCTGTAGACACGGGGGAACTCAAACGGCACCCACCAGTAACTGTCATTGTGTATGTGAGACATGGTCAGACATGGTCCTGTTTCAGTTTTGAAGAATGGACTCGTAGATTCATCAAGCCAATGCAAAAGCTGCCAAAAATTCAAAGGAAAGAGGGAATCCCCATGCACCCTTCATTACCCATAAAGGAGGGCCTCATGCACACGCTGTAAAAAAAATTGTGCAAGAGCCTGGTGGCGACCCTCCTTATATTTGGGGGAAAGAGTTTGGTGGTGACCCCTGTAACAATTGTGGGCTAGAACCTGATGTGACGCTGATTATAATTGTGGATGAGAGGCAGTTGTGACCCTGATTTTTTATAGTAGACCTTTATTATAATTGTAGATAAGAGGTGGTTGTGACCCTCATTTCAATTGTGGATAGAAGTCGGTTGTGACCCTCATTATAGCTGTGTATAAGAGCCGGTTGTGACCATGTTTATAATTGTGGATAAGAGACAGTTGGGACCCTAAATATAATTATAGAAAAGAGCTGTTTGTGGCCCTCATTATGATTGTGAACCAGAGCCTTTATTTGTTGGTTTCAGGTATAGGTTAAATAGTAGTTGCCTGTCTACCACAACACACATTATAATCTCAACTATATAGGTCTAATGACCCGAACTACTGTATCTACATCATTAGGTTGGGTTCACACATGTATGACAGCAACCGTTCTGTGACACGGCCACGTCACAGAACGACTACTGTCTATGAAGTTCAACCCGGCTGGATGAACTTCAGTTCTCTCGAATTGGAATGCAGGCACATATGGGTGTACATTCCGGTGTGCCCGCGTTCCAGTTAGCTATTGTAGACAATGTAAACTCCGGCTGCATGGCCGCATGGAATCCCAGCCGGAGTGTATAGAAAGTGTGTACACTCCAGTCTGGAATCTATAGGAATAAATGCAAAGTATTTTTTCAATTGATAGCAGCAGGTGTTACAATCTTCAACAACGGGTGTTATTAACTGAAAAAATGCGTTGTGTGACCTTAGCCTGAATCTGTGTAATGCTGTCAACTTTGGTCATTAGACTTGAGGTAGAAACAGGACTTGCAGCCATAAAACACAGAAATGAAACTATAATACATTTGTCTGGAACTGACTTATATAAGCAGCCGCCTTGCTCTCCCTCTCCTGGACGCAACCCAATGGCCTATTTCCTTATGGGTGATGCAGCCGGGATGGTTCTGTATATTTTTAGTGTGAACATGGGTGGATTCTGCCTTGGGCTAGTTTTAAATATGGTTGATGCCTGTGCATTTTCTAGAGTGATTTCCACCAGCATCCAAATGGTTGCCGGTGATTGACAGCCCTATCCTCCTGTGTCAGTTCTTGTCCGTCTGCTCCAATCACCTTTGAAATGTAGGTAAGCTACGACACTGTAAGACCATAAATCCTATATGGCATATGGCAACGTTATGTTTCGGTCCCTCATGGACCTTCTTCAGGCCATAAGGTCTCTGTGCATAGTGGAGGGAAACTTTGATCTGGTGACCAGCTTGCTGACCACCCACCATTGTGTATTTTTGTCCTGTTTTGAATAAGAAAAAAATAACTTAACAGAAGAAGAAGAGGACACAGTGGTTAGTTGGGGAAAAGATCTTCAGCAACATGAGAAAATATTACTTTACTGAAAGAGTAGTAGATGCTTAGAAATCACTTCCATCAAATGTGGTTGGTAAATCTATAATAACTAAATATAAACCGGCCTGGTATACGAGGGGCTGCTGATAAGTCTTTTGGAATAATTTTTGCTAACTTATATGGTGTCCTATACCAACGGTATAATAACCTGGACTTATTTGTATGACCTTGAATCCAAGGAGCAGTCAAAAGAGTGGGGGCGCAGGGTGCAAAAATCAGCCACTAAGGTTATGACATCAGTGTTCTGGGCTAAGGAGGGTGTACTGCTAGTGGACTACCAACAAATTGGTTCCACCAACAATACGAGGTATTACATTAAACTTTTGGACCAATTGAAGGCAGCTCTGAAGGCTAAAAGGTGCTGCAAACTGTCCAAAGGAACCTTGTTCCTGCAAGATAACGCCTCCGCTCACACTGCACAAGCAACCTTGGCAAAACTGGTGGAGCTAGGCTTCCAGCTGGTTGACCACCCACCTTATTCACCAGATCTAGCTCTTTCCGACTATCATCTGTTTCCAAACCTGAAGGTTGTTGTCATGGCCGCGGCGGCGTCCCGTGCCTGGGCCGCCGCTGCGATTGCCCTCTATCCCACGCAGCTGCCGGGGTCCCTGTGCAGGGACCCGGTGCTGCGGTCTGTTCGGCCCCGGGGGGCGCCTCACCTCGTCCTGCTCCGGTCTCCGTCTGTGCCGGCCGGCGCGCGTCCCCGCCTCCTAGGGCGCGCGCACGCCGGCTGTCTCAGATTTAAAGGGCCAGTCCGTCCCTAATTGGTAGTTGCACCCAATCACTCCCTATAAATCCCAGCTTGCCCTGTCCCTCGTGTTGGAGCCTCTATATGCTTCCCATAGCGTTTGGCCCAGCTCCCTGTTGTTCCTGACCTTAGTCCTTGTCCCTTGTTCCTGTCTTCAGTCCTTGTCCCTAGTCCTTGCCCGCTGCCTTCCCATTGTTCCTGAGTCCTGTCCGCCACCTGCGAGCACGTCTACTATCCTCTGCCTGCACTATCTCCTGCCTACTGCTCCTGCCACGCCTCGCCTGCCGTCACTAGCAACCAAGCCAGGGGTAGCGACCTGGGGGTCGCCTGCCGCAGCAAGTCCATCCCGCCTTGCGGCGGGCTCTGGTGAAAACCAGCGGCCCCTTAGACTCCGCTCCCTGGTGAGGTTAGTGCCATCGCTGGTGACGGCCCAGTGGATCCACTACTCCAGGCGTTACAGTAGGCTCCAACCATGGATCCCGGCGAGGTGCCTGATATCCGCGAAGTAGCCTGAGTGGTCGCCCTACAGGCTCAACAGATCCAGCAACAGTCACAGCTGATCCAACAACTGACTGCAACCGTACAGCAGCATACCACAGCTCAGCAGTCATCACCTCCTGCAGCCTCTTCAAAACTACGACTGGCTCCCCCAAGTAAATATGGAGGTGACCCCAAGTTGTGCAGAGGATTCCTGACCCAATGCACTATGTATATCGAACTTCTAAGCAGTCAGTTTGCCACCGAGCGCTCTAAAGTGGCTTTCATTATCAGCCTATTGGAAGGTAGAGCTCTGGCCTGGGCCACGCCACTATGGGACCGTAATGATCCGGTTGCTGCCAATCTCCGAATCTTCCTGGACGAGTTCCGCTCTGTCTTTGAGGAACCTGCCCGTGCGTCTTCGGCTGAGACTGCTCTCCTCAATTTATCCCAAGGGACTTCCTCCGTTGGTGATTACGCCATCCAGTTCAGCACCCTGGCTGCGGAACTAGACTTGAATGAGGCCGCTCTGATTGCCACCTTTAAAAAGGGCCTGTCCAGTCAAGTGAAGGATGTGCTCGCTGCCCGAGACCTGCCTACCTCTTTGAACGAACTCATCCTACTGGCTACCAGAGTCTACACCAGGTTTTCCGAGAGAGAGGAGGAGGTCCGGCAAGAACGGCGTCTGAGTCTGCCCCGTCGCCATCCTCGTCTGGCACCGGTGTTCCAGAATCCCGTTGCTCCCATGTCCCAGTCATCTCCAGAGGTTCCTATGCAGGTGGAACGTGCTCGCCTGACAACTATGAGAGGACTCGTCAACTGAACCTGAATCTCTGCCTCTATTGCGGTGGTGCTGATCACTATCGGCAGGGATGTCCCCAACGTCCTCAGCGTCCGGGAAACGCTCGCACCTAGGTCTGGTGGGAGAGGCCTCCCTAGGTGTGAATGCCACCTCTCCAAGGTTGACTTTGCCAGTCTCCATCCAGACACCCTCTGGGCAAGTTCGTCAGACCACTGCCCTCATCGACTCTGGCGCTGCTGGCAGTTTCATTTCTGCTTCCTTGGTCCAAAGATGGCGGCTACCCGTGATCCAGCTAGCCCAATCCCGGTCTATCTCTTCGGTCACGGGCGAGATTCTTAACGAAGCGCTACACTGCCAGACTGTACCCCTAATCCTCCAGGTGGGCGCTTTACATCAGGAGAGGATCTCCTTCTACGTCTTGCGCCATTCCTCTTCTAACATCCTGCTGGGTCTTCCTTGGCTGCAATTACATACCCCTAAGCTTGACTGGAGAACTGGGGAGGTTCTCAGTTGGGGCCAGGACTGTCCAAATAGGTGCCTGAGGTCTCCTCAACCCAAATGTTCTACGAGGTCACCTGCTTACGCCAAGCCTCTGTCTGGACTACCGGAGGATTACCAAGACTTCGTTGATGTCTTCTCGGCTAAGGAGGCGGACTCCCTACCACCTCATCGGCCCTATGATTGCCCTATAGACCTTCTTCCAGGAACTTCTCCTCCACGGGGTCGAGTATACCCCCTCTCTGTGCCCGAGACTGAAGCCATGTCCTCCTACATCCGGGAGAACTTACAGAAGGGCTTCATTCGTAAATCCACGTCTCCCGCTGGCGCTGGATTTTTCTTTGTGCAGAAGAAGGACGGTTCCCTCCGCCCATGCATTGACTACCGGGGCTTAAATAAGGTGACTGTCAAGAACCGTTATCCTCTTCCGCTAATTCACGAACTATTCGACCGCCTTCGTGGAGCTAGAATCTTCTCCAAGCTGGATCTCAGGGGAGCGTATAACTTAATCCGTATTCGTGAAGGAGACGAATGGAAGACCGCTTTCAACACCAGGGATGGGCACTACGAATATCTGGTCATGCCATTCGGCCTATGCAATGCCCCAGCGGTCTTCCAGGAATTCGTGAACGATATCTTCCGAGATCTCCTCTATGTCTGCGTCATTGTCTATCTTGACGACATTTTGGTCTTCTCCCCTGACCAGCAGACTCATGTGGCACAAGTGCGTCAGGTCCTGCGAAGACTACGGGCCAATCATCTGTACGCAAGGCTGGAAAAGTGCGTTTTCCATCAGCACAGTCTTCCGTTTCTTGGCTATATCGTCTCCGACCAGGGTCTACAGATGGATCCGGCCAAGCTCTCCGCTGTCCTCCAGTGGCCACGCCCTGTGGGACTTAGAGCTATCCAACGTTTCCTTGGATTCGCCAACTATTATCGGCAATTCATCCCTCACTTCTCGACCCTGGTCGCACCCATAGTGGCTCTCACCAAGAAGAAGGCGGATCCCAGACGTTGGCCTCCTGAGGCCAAACAAGCCTTCAATAGCCTAAAGTCTGCCTTTGCCTCTGCTCCTGCTCTAGTCCGTCCGGATGTCACCAGGCCGTTTTCGCTTGAAGTCGATGCATCTTCTGTGGGCGCAGGAGCCGTCCTCTCGCAAAGGGACAGATCAGGCAAGACCAGAACCTGCGGGTTCTTTTCTAAGACTTTCTCCCCTGCCGAGAGGAACTATACGATTGGAGACCGTGAGCTCCTGGCTATTAAGTTGGCACTGGAGGAGTGGCGTCATCTCCTAGAGGGGGCTAAACATCCCGTTAACATCTACACGGACCACAAGAACCTCCTCTACCTCCAATCGGCCCAACGCCTCAATCCCCGGCAAGCCAGGTGGTCCCTCTTCTTCTCTCGGTTCAACTTTACCATTCATTTCTGTCCAGCCGAGAAGAATATAAAGGCCGATGCATTATCCCGAGCATCCGATGTCATGGGGCAAGAGGAATATCCTCGTCATATAATACCTCCCGATCGCCTAGTACCAGTTGCCACTTCTGCTCTGCAGAGACTGCCTCCCGGTAAGACCTATGCGCGCCCCGCACTCCGAAAACGTATCTGGAAGTGGGGGCATTCCTCTTTGGTGGCCGGGCATCCAGGAGCTCAAAAGACCGGGCAATTGATCTCCCGTCACTATTGGTGGCCCAATCTCCTCCAGGATGTCAAGGACTTTGTGGCCTCCTGCGCAGTCTGTGCCAGGAATAAGTCTCCCCGTCAAAGACCTGCCGGCCTACTTTTGCCCTTGCCAGTCCCCGACCATCCCTGGCACCACATTGGGATGGATTTCATCACGGACCTACCCCCATCTGCGGGCAATACAGTCATTTGGGTGGTGACGGACCGCTTCTCCAAAATGGCTCACTTCGTGGCCCTTCCTGGACTACCCTCTGCTCCTCGTCTGGCTCAGTTGTTCTTCCGACACATCTTCCACCTGCATGGACTTCCTCTTCACATTGTGTCCGACCGAGGCTCTCAATTTGTCTCCAAGTTTTGGCGTGCCCTCTGCTCGCA
The DNA here is from genome assembly GCF_027789765.1 of Dendropsophus ebraccatus. Lineage (NCBI taxonomy): Eukaryota > Metazoa > Chordata > Amphibia > Anura > Hylidae > Dendropsophus > Dendropsophus ebraccatus. The sequence continues at coordinate 11,944,932 of NC_091458.1, forward strand.
GCTCCAAGTGAAGCTGGACTTCTCATCGGCCTACCATCCCCAGACCAACGGGCAAGTGGAGAGAGTCAATCAGATCCTGGGTAACTACCTACGTCATTTTGTGTCCAGCCGCCAAGACAACTGGTCCGATCTACTTCCTTGGGCGGAATTCTCCTATAACCATCTGGACTCGAGTTCCACAGGCAAGTCTCCTTTCTATGTGGTCTACGGGCATCACCCTCGTCCTCCTCTGCCTCTCTCTCCATCCTCTGGGGTCCCAGCCGTGGAGGAGTTGTTATCTGACCTGCAGTCGATCTGGGAACAAACTCGACAGTCCTTACTCAAAGCCTCTGAACGCATGAAGGACCAGGCTGATAAGAAGAGGAGACCTGCCACGAATTTTCTTCCAGGTGACAAAGTCTGGCTCTCGGCCAAATATGTTCGACTCAAGATTCCCAGCTACAAGTTGGGTCCTCGATTCCTTGATCCTTTCTCGGTGCTAAAACGCATCAACCCTGTCACCTACAAACTCCGCCTGCCCCCTACTATGCGGATTCCGAACGCCTTCCATGTCTCCCTCTTGAAGCCAGTGGTCCTCAACCGGTTCTCCGATAAGTCTCCGTTCTCTGTTCCACAAGCCGTCTCTGACGACGTCTACGTTGTTAAAGACATTCTGGCCATGAAAACTGTCAGAGGGAGACGATTCTTCCTGGTGGACTGGAGAGGATTTGGTCCTGAGGAGAGGTCCTGGGAACCCGAGGCTAACATCCTGGACAAAGATCTCATCAAGGGGTTCCTGCAGGCTAGAAAGAGGGGAGGCCAAAGGGGGGGGGGGTACTGTCATGGCCGCGGCGGCGTCCCGTGCTCCGGGCCGCCGCCGCGACCGCCCTCTATCCCACGCAGCTGCCGGGGTCCCTGTGCAGGGACCCGGCGCTGCGGTCTGTTCGGCCCTGGGGGGCGCCTCACCTCGTCCCGCTCCGGTCTCCGTATGTGCCGGCCGGCGCGCGTGTCCCCGCCTCCTAGGGCGTGCGCGCGCCGGCTGTCTCAGATTTAAAGGGCCAGTCCGTCCCTAATTGGTAGTTGCACCCAATCACTCCCTATAAATCCCAACTTGCCCTGTCCCTCGTTTTGGAGCCTCTATATGCTTCCCATAGCGTTTGGCCCAGCTCCCTGTTGTTCCTGACCTTAGTCCTTGTCCCTTGTTCCTGTCTTCAGTCCTTGTCCCTAGTCCTTGCCCGCTGCCTTCCCATTGTTCCTGAGTCCTGTCCGCCACCTGCGAGCACGTCTACTATCCTCTGCCTGCACTATCTCCTGCCTACTGCTCCTGCCACGCCTCGCCTGCCGTCACTAGCAGCCAAGCCAGGGGTAGCGACCTGGGGGTCGCCTGCCGCAGCAAGTCCATCCCGCTTTGCGACAGGCTCTGGTGAAAACCAGCGGCCCCTTAGACTCCGCTCCCTGGTGAGGTTAGTGCCATCGCTGGTGACGGCCCAGTGGATCCACTACTCCAGGCGTTACAGTTGTTTCACCTCAAGGGAACCAAATTTCACACCATTTCTGATGCCATGGCTGTTACAGATGACTGGTTTGGGGCACAACCAAAATCCTTCTTTTTGCAAGGCTTACAGAACTTGGAATACCGATGTAAGAAGTGAGTTAACATCAGTGGAGAGTATGTGAAATAAATGTGAAGTTTCTTCTTCCTATTTTGTTTCTTTCTGGGTAAAGCCAAAGACTTATTAGCAGCCCCTCATATACATACGACCCTCTAATCCTACGACAATAAGAAAGGAAATACTTAAAGGGCAGACTAGTTGGACTAGGTGGTCTTCTTCTGCCGACAGTCCTCTATAATGACTTTGACAATTTGAATTTTGCCAATTTTTCATTGTGAAAAGGTCTCTATTAGATGCACGTGTCACATGCATGCCTTCCATTTTGTCCCAACTGTCTATGTACTTAGCATATAGGGGACACACCTCTCATCATCAGACCCCACATGGATGTAATCGCTAGGGTCCTACAGGCCGGGGCTCCATGGTACAGTGCTTTTGGTATGTTCTTATCTGCATTCATGGAATCACTGCTAATGGTATTACGACCTCTGCCAGACCAATCCATGAATACAAGGCTGCTGAATAATTACTACTTAGATTTAGCTTATTTTTGATGATAGATGCACATCTCCTGTCTTGTCCTTCATCTTCCATACCGTACTACAGCTGGTGTAACTGCAGCTACTCAAATCATTTACATTGCTACAGTGCATTCTGATTACTAAAACCTTTTTAAAATGTTTTCTATAAATAATATTAAATTTTTTAAATAAAAAGTAAACAAAAAGAACATTTTAATACAAATATTGTAAGAGATAAACACCTCCTTGGCCCAGCAAACCCATACATATACTATACTGTCTATTGCTACAATGTAATTGTTATTGCTATAATGTAATTCCTATTGTTACAATGTGCTATCATTGCTACTAATCAACATCACAAAACTCCCAGGATATTTAAACTGTTCATTAGTAAAGACATCAAAGTCATTAATGATCTTCTTAGTTAAAGTCTGAAGAGTGATCCGCAGGGCAGAAGTCCCTGACGTCTCCGGCTGCTCATCTGTCATATCTTATTCCCTACTGCCAATATAGTTCTATTTAAAAGTCATGTAGATGAGGTCCATAGGGCTATTTCTAACATTGCTGTGTAAATCTACATGAACCTGAGCAAACTATTCAACAATGGACAATGTGTCCATGACCTTCAATGTCCAAGACTTTGTTCTTTTAGGGCTAAAGGAGATGGAGCAGCTGAAATATTTCTTCTCCGTGATCATCTTTCTATTATATCTCATCACAATATTCTTATGTACATTAATTGTGTATGTTGTATGGACAGAACAATCTCTCCATGAACCTATGTACATCTTGATATGTGGCCTGATGGGAAACCTTAACGTTTCCAGCTCAGCATTTCTCCCCAAGTTGGCCATAGACTTGCTCTCCGGATGTACCACCATCTCTCTGTCGGTATGTCTTACCCAAGCATACTTTATACAGAGCTGTAGTTTTGTAGAGATACTGGTTTTTACCATCATGGCATATGATAGATACCTGGCTGTTGGTTTTCCATTGAGATACCACTCTCTGATGACCAATAAGATGGCTCTACAGTCCTTGGCTATCATCTGGTCAGTGAATTTAATACTCGTGTTGGTATCTGTCATGTTGGTGACCAGGTTAACACTATGTGGTAATGTCATCAATGGTGTGATTTGTGAAACAATGTCTCTTAACCATTTGTCTTGTGGCAGCACAGTCATCAATGACACTTATGGGACCATTTATACCTTGCTATTCTTCATAGGCTCTCTGTTGATCGTAATTTATTGCTATCTACGGACATTTCTCATCTGCTTGAAGATCTCTAAGGAAGCCTCCCAGAAAGCCATCCATACACTGGTGTCCCACATAATCACATACTGTACCTTTATGGCATGTGCTTTATTTATCAATCTCAGGTATAAGGTAAATGGTGGTTCCATATCTATTGTTACACACACAGTAATCTCAATGTGTTGCCTTTTGATTAACCTCACTCTAAACCCTGTGATCTATGGGATAAATACAGAAGCTTTAAGGATGAAGATGATTAAGACTTTGAAACAACAAAACGCAAAGCGCAACAAACAGAACACATAAAAATATTTAACCTGTCCACATATTCTCTTAGTGAGGCAGAGACTAGTTTGCTGGAAAAAGGTTTATCTTTCTGCCCCACCAGTAAAATCAATGAATTTGGTCTTTTTGTTGATCTTAATAATTTTATAAGAAAACTTTTTCACTAATCGAATACTTGTTCCCATAGACTTTAATGGGATCGAATATTCGATCGAATATTCGCGGGATATTCGTTCGAATATCGTATATTCGAATATCTCACTATTCGCTTATCACTACTCACTAGACATTTCTCTATGAAAAATTCAAATGAGAGACAGACATCAAAAAACACCTGCTTGGCTACTTCAGACAACTTGGATTTAGAAACACCTACCCCCATTAGTACGAATTTAAAACCTAAATCCACATTCTATCCATTACAGTCCCGTGGCTCAAATATAGAATTTTTTTTTTCACTTGTTACTACAGATTTTAGATCAGTTAATGCTAATACAGTAAAGGGGGGAAACTTGACATCAGCTGAAAGGAAAGCTATGCACAACTTGTCTGAAAATAAGAATATTGTGATCAGGGGAGCTGATAAGGGGGGGGGGGGTATAGTTGTTCAAAATAGATGTGATTACATTAATAAAGCTAACCGTATTTTATCAGATACTGATTATTATCAGACCCTTTGCAGAGATCCCACACCTGAATATATTGTAGAATTTTATCATCTTATAGACGAGGCATATATGGAAGGAATACTATCCAAAAAAGAGAAGGATTACATAAAAATATTAAATCCCACCACTCCCATCTTTTACCACCTACCCAAACTGCACAAAGACAAAAAAAAAACCTCCTGGACACCCGATCATTGCGGGAATTAATTAATTAACTAGTAATCTATCCCAATATATTGATATTGTACTCCAAAAATATCTATTAAAATTAGACTCCTATTTACGTGACTCGGCCAGTCTCATCAATCTTTTGAAAGATATGTCATGGCGACCCACATGTAAATGGGTGACGCTGGATGTTTCTACGCTATACAGCAACATCCCCCATGACAAAGGGGTGGAAACCATTAGTTTACATATTGAGGAAGACAACTCAATGCCTAATAAACAGAAAAAAGTTTCTTTTAGAGGGAATTAGATTTATTTTAAAACAATGCTTTTAGTTTCAATAATCAGTTTTACATACAGAGACGGGGGACTGCGATGGGCACGCGTTTCGCACCCAGTTTTGCCAATATCTATATGGGTGAGTTTGAGAAGCGCTACATCCAGTCCCCCATCACTTGGTCCAATAACATAATCATGTACAAACGATAGATAGATGATTTGATCATTATATGGGATGGTAGTGATGAGGACCTCTCTGCATTTGTACAACACCTTAATAATAATAATTGGGGCCTCAATTTTACCCATAATTCCAGCATAGAATATTTGGATTTAGTTTTATATGTGAGCAATAACATTATCAATACGCGCAACCTTCTTCAAAAAAGTAGACTGCAATAGCCTTTTAGATTTCAAAAGTTCCCATTTTAAAAAGTGGAAAACTACAGTTCCCTTTGGACAATTTAAGCGACTACGGCGGAACTGATCCAAATTAGAAGATTTTAAATCACAAAGCAAGATAATGATGAATCGTTTATCTATCTCAGGAACAATGTCTAGTGGGAAGGGATAGAAAGACTACAAAAAAGGATACTGATTTATGATATGACGCAGCATCAGCATGGATTTATGAGGGATCGGTCCTGTCAGACTAATCTGATCGGCTTCTATGAAGAGGTAAGTTATAGACTGGACCTGGGGGAGGCTGTGGATGTTGTGTATCTGGACTTTTCAAAGGCATTTGATACTGTGCCGCATGAAAGGTTGGTCTACAAAATGAGGATGCTGGGACTCGGGGAAAACGTATGCAAATGGGTAAGTAACTGGTTGTGTGATAGAAAACAGAGGGTGGTCATTGATGGAAAATATTCAGATTGGGTTTTAGTTACTAGTGGGGTACCTCAGGGGTCAGTGTTGGGTCCACTTCTTTTTAATATTTTTATTAATGATCTTGTAGAGGGGCTACAGAGTAGAATCTCCATTTTTGCAGATGATACTAAACTGGGTAAAGTAATCAGTACAGAGGAGGATAATATCATATTACAGAGGGATTTGGAGAAGCTAGAGGCTTGGGCGGAGAAATGGCAAATGAAGTTTAATGTGGATAAATGTAAGGTTATGCATTTGGGCCATAGAAATAATAAGTACAGTTATGTGCTAAATAATAAAACACTGGGTAAAAGTACTTCCGAAAAGGACCTGGGGGTATTGGTGGACAGTAAACTCAACTTTAGTGATCAGTGCCAGGCAGCAGCTGCCAAGGCTAATAAAATAATGGGGTGCATCAAAAGAGGTATAGATGCTAAAGATGAGAACATAGTTTTGCCTCTTTATAAATCACTGGTCAGACCACATATGGAATACTGTGTACAGTTTTGGGCACCGGTATATAAGAAGGACATAGGTGAACTGGAGCGGGTGCAGAGGAGGGCAACAAAGGTCATTAACGGAATGGGTGGGTTACAGTACCAAGACAGGTTATCAAGCTTGGGGTTATTTACGCTAGAAAAAAGACGTCTTAGGGGCGATCTGATCACAATGTACAAATATATGAATGGACAGTACAGAGATCTTTGTAGTGGTCTTTTTACTCCTAGGTCTGTAACAATGACAAGGGGGCATCCTCTACGTCTAGAGGAAAGAAGATTTCATCATCAGCATCGACGCGGGTTCTTCACTGTGCGAGTGGTAAGACTGTGGAACTCTCTGCCACATGAGGTTGTCATGGCCGAATCATTAAATAAGTTCAAGGGAGGACTTGATACTTTTCTTGAACAATATAATATAACAAGTTATGGGCATTAGATTTCTGGTGATACGTTGATCCGGGGATTGTTCTGGTTGCCATTGCAGTCGGGGGGGGGGGGGGGAGGGGGGGGAGTTTCTCCATGTGGTGGGGCGGTTGTCTTCTGCCCCGTGGGGGTTTTTCGCCTTCCTGGATCGACACAGTGGGATTCTCCTAGGTTGAACCTGATGGACTCTTGTCTTCTTTCAACCTTGTTTACTATGTTACTATGTTACTATGTTACTATGATTATTGCCACAATTTTATTACCACTTTTAATCATTCAGCAAGAAATATTAGAAATATTCTTTTAAAAACACTGGCATATTTTACAGAATGACCATTACCTGAGAGACATCATCCCTAAGAGACCAGGTATCACCTATAGAAGGGCACGTATACTTCATAATCACATAGCCCCTAGTCGCCTGAGAACTATTAATCCATTGTCTAAAATAGAACTGGGATTCAGACCATGCGGCAGCTATAAATGCAACTTAAAGCGTAACTATAATTTTAGTAGAAAAAATGAAATTCCTCAAATAAAAAGCCCTCGTGTTACCCTTTAAAAAGAGCCCTAAACTGTGTTGATAGTGTGTGCGCTCGCTGAGATATCACCAGCTGTTTGGCTCAGAGGAATAAATGAATTTTTCTTCTGGCTGAGAGAAAGTGGGCGTGGCCTCCTCCCTCATCTCCCTGGCTGCGTCCCTCCATTCACTGAGCAGCACCTTAGCAGATGTATCACACATAGCAGGATTAGATACAGCCCCAGCATACAGTATCGCAATGTAAGATTAGATACAGAGCTCCAGCAGATGGTATCACACACAGTGGGATTAGATATAGTCATCTGCTCTCCTAACACTGTAGGATAATGTCAGCCATGGAGGTGGGGGCACCTGCTGGACATCTGATAGTGAGTGTTATATGTACTATGGAAGGACTACAGCTGTGTTGTGCTGGGACTTGTAGTCCTCCCCTCAGTGACTCACCCACTCTCCCTCATGCAGTACATTGGAGTGATGGTGGCATGTCCCCCCTGGGTGAAGCACTGGAAACACTTGTCCCTCCATCCAGCTCCTCCCCTGCGCTGCTCCTCACACATAACACCCTCAGCTCTGCTTAGTCACCTCTGTGAGGGGAGGGGGGAGAACGTGCTGCTAGGAGGTGGGGAGGAGGGAGGAGGGTTTGTTTATGTCTGTGTCAGGGCTTTTATCTGATCCTCCTGTTACAGTCCGTACACTTAGGACGGATCTCCAGGGAGGGGGTGTGTCCAGCAGAAATAAGTCAGAGCCAGACAGAGTTGTAAGGGCATAGTCAGCCTTATGTATTTAAAAAACTGTTCATTTTAGGTTATTAATGTATATTGCAAAAATTCTTATCATGACCTAAGCTAACTAAAACTGAAAGGTCAAAATATTTTATAGTTACGCTTTAAAGCGATGCTCAAAGTGCTGCTCAAATATTAAAAACAACCAAAGTAATGTTACTGGTGATGTTTTTGACATATATATATATATATATATATATATATATATATATATATATATATATGAATTGTGGCACTTCCTATGTGATTTATTTGATGGAGTGCCCCTGTGGATTACAATACATTGGGAGGACAGAGATGAGCCTACGAACCCGTTTGAATAAACATAGGTCTAATGTGTGCAATCATTATGAGAAACATAGTGTATCGCAACACGCTGAAATGTGCCAGGATGGGTCTTTTGATAATTTTACGGTTATACCTATAGAACACATTCCGGTGAAAAATTGCAATCGCTTCTCTACTTTGAGAAGAAGGGAGATGTTCTGGATTTTTAAAATGTCATCTTTGGTACCATGGGGTTTAAATGAGTCAATAGAGAGTAACATCTGACAATCCATCTATTTATCTATTTATTTATTTATTCATCTAATTATTTATATTTATATAAATTTTTAGTCTATGTTGTGCTTTTTATCTGATTCTCATATTTATATTTTCATTTGATTTCTATATACTTAAAAAAGCTGTTATTATTATTATTATTATTATTATTATTATTATTATCATCATCGTTATTACTATATATGTAGTTTTGAATTGTTATTTTCATTATTGTTGGCAGTTGGTAATTTATACCGATTCATCTGCCAGGGTTGTGGTTAGAGTTGTGGTTCTGCACCAGACACTTTATCCGTTCGGGCTCTTTAACCCCTTAGGGACCAAGCCTATTTGCACCTAAAAGACCAGGCTCATTTTTCAAAATCTGACCTATCTCACTTTATGCGCTTATAGCTCAGTAATGCTTTAACGTATGCTAGCGATTCTGAGATTGTTTTTTCGTCACATATGGCACTTTATATTAGTGGCAAAATTTGGTCACTACTTTGTGTGTTTTTTGTGAAAAACATCAAAATATCATGAAAAATTGAAAAAATTTGCATTTTATGAACTTTGAAATTCTCTGCTTCTAAAAAAAGAAAGTTGTATTACATAAATTAGTTACTAAGTCACATTACCAATATGTCCTTTTTATTCTGGCTTCATTTCATAAACATATTTTACTTTTTTAGGGTGTTACGGGGCTTAGAAATTTATCAGCAAATTACCACATTTTCGTGAAAGTTTCCAAAACTGATTTTTTAGGGACCAGTTCTTATTTTAAGTTGATTTAGGAGATTTGTATACTGGAAACCCCCATAAGTGACCCCATTTTGGAAACTAGACACCTTAAAGAATTAATCTAGGGGTATAATGAGCATTTTAACCCTACAGGGGCTGGAGGAAAGTATTCACCATTAGGCCGTAAAAAAAATAAAAAATTAAAATTTTCCAATAATATATACATTTAGATTAAAGTTTCTCATTTTCAAAAGGAACATGAGAGAAAAAGCACCCCAAAATTTGTAACACGGGTTCTCTTGAGTACTACGGTACCCCATATGTGGGCGTAAACCACTGCATGGGCACACAGCAGGGCTCAGAAGGGAAGGAGCGCCAATTAGCTTTTCCATTGCAGATTTTGCTGAAGAAGTTTCCGAGCGCCAGGTGCATTTGCAGAGCCCCTGTAGTGTCAGTAGAGAGAAAAAAACCCATAAGTCACCCCATTTTGGAAAGTACACCCCTCAAAGAATTCATCTTCGGGTAGGATGAGCAATTTGACCCCACAGGTGTTAGAGGAAAGTATTCAAAATTAGACAGTAAAAATGAAAAACTCAAATTTTTTCCAATAATATGTTCGTTTAGTTTGAAATTTTTCAATTTCACGAGGAAAAAGAGAAAAAAAGTACCCCAACATTTGTAACGCAGGTTCTCCTGAGTAAAAAGGTACCTCATATGTGAGCATAAACCACTGCATGGGCACACAGCAGGGCTCAGAAGGAAAGGAGCGCCAATTAGCTTTTTCAATGCAGATTTTGCTGAAGAAGTTTCTGAGCGCCAGGTGTGTTTGCAGAGCCCCTGTAGTGCCAGCGGAGTAAAATTTTGCCATAAGTCACCCCATTTTGGAAAGTGCACCCCTCAAAGAATTCATTTTGGGGTGTGGTGAGCAATTTGACCCCACAGGTATTAGAGGAAAGTATTCAAAAGTAGACAGTAAAAATGAAAAACTCGAATTTTTCCAATAATATGTTCCTTTAGTTTGAAATTTCTCAATTTCACGAGGAACAAGAGAAAAAAAGTACCCCAAAATTTGTAACGCAGGTTCTCATGAGTAAAAAGGTACCTCATATGTCGGTATAAACCACTGTATGGGCACACATCAGGGCTCAGAAGGGAAGGAGCGCCAATTAGCTTTTTCAATGCAGATTTTGCTGAAGAAGTTTCTGAGAGCCAGGTGGGTTTGCAGTGCCCCTGTAGTGCCAGCGGAGTAAAATCTCGCCATAAGTCACCCCATTTTGGAAAGTGCACCCCTCAAAGAATTCATCTTGGTGTGTGGTGAGCATTTTGACCCCACAGGTATTAGAGGAAAGTATTCAAAAGTAGACAGTAAAAATGAAAAACTTGAATTTTTCCAATAATATGTTCCTTTAGTTTGAAATTTCTCAATTTCACGAGGAACAGGAGAGAAAATTCACCCCAAAATCTGTAACGCAGGTTCTCCTGAGTAGAACGGTACCCCATATGTGGGCATAAACCACTGTATGGGCACACAGCGGGGCTCAGAAGGGAAGGAGCGCCAATTAGCATTTTCTCTGCAGATTTTTCTGAAGAAGTTTCTGAGCACCAGGTGCGTTTGCAGAGCCCCTGTAATGTCTACAGAATAGAATCCCCCCAAAAGTCACCCCATTTCGGAAAGTACACCCCTCAAAGAATTCATCTTGGGGTAGGATGAGCATTTTGGCCCCACAGGTATTAGAGGAAAGTATTCAAAATTGGCCAGTAAAAATGAAAAACTTGAATTTTTCCAAAAATATGTTGGTTTAGTTTGAAATTTCTAAATTTCACAAGGAACAGGAGAAAAAATGTACCCCAAAATCTGTAACGCAGGTTCTCCTGAGTGCAACGGTACCCCATATGTGGGCATAAACCACTGTATGGGCACACAGCAGGGCTCAGAAGGGAAGGAGCGCCAATTTGCTGGAGCAAAACCGCAGCTAGTAACAGTTATTAGAATAGCGCAGTTACTAAAATACAATAAAAAAATTAGATTACAGGTAATGTGGGGTGGTTACGGACAGTCTGGGGTGGTTCCGGGTAATCTAGAGGTGGTTACGGGCAGTCTGAGGTGGTTACGGGCAGTCTGAGGTGGTTACGGGCAGTCTGAGGTGGTTATGGGTAATCTGGGGTGGTTACGGGCAGTCTGAGGTGGTTACGGGTAATCTGGGGTGGTTACGGATAATCTGGTGTGGATACGGTCAACATGGGGTGGTCACAGGCAACCTGCTGTGGTTACGACAACCTGGGGTGGTTACAGGCAACCTGGTGTGGTTAGAGGCAACCTGGGGTGGTTAGAGGCAACCTGGGGTGGTTACGGGCAACGTGGGGTGAATACGGACAACCTGCTGTGGTTACAGACAATCTGGTATGGTTACAGGCAACCTGCTGTGGTTACGGACAATCTGGGGTGGTTGCGGACAATCTGGGGTGGTTACGGACAATCTGGGGTGGTTACGGACAATCTGGGGTGGTTATGGGACACCTGGGGTGGTTACGGGCAACCTGCTGTGGTTACAGACAATCTAGGGTGGTTGCAGGCAACCTGCTGTGGTTACAGGCAACGTGGGGTGGTTACGGACAATCTGGGGTGGTTACGGACAATCTGGGGTGGTTACAGACAATCTGGGGTGGTTACAGGCAACCTGCTGTGGTTACGGATAAACTGAAGTGCTAATAGGTAATCAGAGGTGGGTACCTGTAATCTGGCGTGGTTATGGGCAATCTGGAGGGGGTCAATGGCAATTTGGGGTGGTTAGAGGCAAGGTGCAGTGTTCAGAGGCAAGGTGCGGTGGTCAGATGCAAGGTGCAGTGGTCATAGGCGACGTGCGGTGGTCATAGGCGACGTGCGGTGGTCATAGGCGACGTGCGGTGGTCAGAGGCGACGTGCGGTGGTCAGAGGCGACGTGCGGTGGTCAGAGGCAAGGTGCGGTGGTCAGAGGCAAGGTGCGGTGGTCAGAGGCAACCTGCGGTGGTTGCATGCAATCTGGGGGGTTACATGAAATCTGGCATGATTACGGGCAACCTGGGGTGGTTACGGGCAATCTGGGGGGGTTACAGACAATCTAGAATTGTTACGGATAGAGTGAAGTGCTTATAGCTAATCTGGGGTGGTTACATGTAATTTGGGGGTGGTTACAGGCAATCTGGGGTGATTACGGACAATCTGAGGGGGTCACTGGCAACGTGCGGTGGTTACTGGCAACGTGCGGTGGTTACGGGCAACGTGCGGTGGTTACGGGCAACGTGCGGTGGTTACGGGTAATCTGGGGGGTTACGTGCAATCTGACGTGATTACGGACAACCTGGGGTGGTTATGGGCAACATGCGGTGGTTACGGGCAACCTGCAGTGGTTACGGGTAATCTGGGGGGGGTTAGGGGTAATTTGGGAGTAAATTCATGGTGACAGGGGATAAAAAGTGCCGCTGATCACTTATATCGGGACCCCACAGGGGGGGTCCCGATGACTGCCCCATGCTCTCCGCTACCTCCGGTGGTGGAGAGCATGGGGCTTTCATTCATTTTTCTTTTTTGATCACTGTGAACAGACATTAGTCTGTTCACAGTGATCGCGGCGGCCATCTTGGATCCGATGGCCGCCGCCGGAGGGGGGGTTAGTGACTGGGGCACTAGGGGGCTGATCTGGGGTCTGATTTTTACTTATTTCATCTCCCCCCACCGTGGATTCACGGTGGGGGGAGATGAAATACAGCGGCGGCACCGGCCCATTAGTGACCGCCGTCACTAAGGGGTTAATGGGGGTCAGCTGCGGAATCGCAGCTGATCCTCATTTTCTCCGGTGCTGTACACAGATGAGAGCGGGATCGCTGTCCCTGCAGCGATCCCGTTCTCATCACAAAGCCCCTTTCAGTCAGGAACGTATATGTACATTCCTACTGCACGGGGCATGTGCAATAGGAACATATATATACAGATGGCTGACGTGAAGGGGTTAAGAGACGATCAGCACTATTCTTTTCTTCTCTTTTCTTTAGTCCATGCAGGACCTGCAGCGTCCTCTGGTTACTATGGTACTGTACTGAGAGCGCATGCGCAAAGGTCCTGTGCCACAGTGATCACCGGTGGACACGCCAACATGTAAGTGCATGGTGTTTTCTGTGTCCCCTATGTATATAACACTTAATGTGTAGTGGTATCTTTTATTATTTTCATTTTTACACTATGAATTATGAGGACTGTCGATCTATATGGACTTACAAGTGAATGGGACATCTTATACAGCCAGACTGGTATGGTGTTCATTGCTGGTAGGCTGATCTAGAGACGTGTATATATATTTGTTTTATCAGTGTGCTAGTCTGTCAGTATCTTAGAGATTTGAAAAAGGGAGCCCAGCGCTCCGGAAACGCGTTATCTGTGGATAATATATTTATTTATTAATAAACTTCAGCAAGACGCTGTTAACATTACGGCCAGCACGAAGGGAATTTTTCTTTTTTGTTTTTCCTTGGACTGATTAAAAAATGTCACCCTTTTAGGTCCCATAACATAAGTGAAACTTAAAGGGGAAGTGCGGCGTTAAACATTTATTTACTAAATACTATATTTACTATACAACTTTGTAATGTGTGTTATTTAAGTGAATGGCCCCCTTCCCCGTGTTCCCCCGACCCCGGAAGTGTGGTGGATTATACTCACCACATTGCTGTTGACCCAGACCTCCATCTTGGGTCGACGACGTCATCTTTGGGAGGCCGGCCGAACTGCTCCAGGCATCTCTCATGCCCGCCCCCCTCTGCCGCATCATCAGCTGATCAGCCTGGCTCAGATTGGCTGAGCACAGTTATGCTCATTTTGAAATCTTCACCCTTTCAAGTATTCAAATTTACATTCATACAGTTTTTTAACTCTTTGGGCATTTCACAGGAATAACTGCAAAATAAATGCACAGTTCAAATTAGCATTTTCTTTGCAGAGATTTCAATTGTAATCCTATGTATTTTTTACCACACCAATTACCGTTAACGATCTACCAATGCCGGCCCCCTTTGGGGGTTCAGTGGCAGTTGCACTAAACTGTCAGCTATCAGCTGACAGTTTAGTTGTGGCTCCCGGTCACTGTTTGTGTAAACAGTGAGCATCTGAAGCTGCGCAGTTACTAAACTTGATCGATTACCTAGTACCTTGGCTCAATCCCGGAATTCCATGCAGTACCCGGGCACTCTCCTCCTTCCCCATGGACTAAGAAGGCATCAGCAATCAAATACGAAAGGTTTATGAATGTTCGAGTTCGATCGAACCTAGGATTTCCCGAGGTTCGATCAACTCTACTAAAGATAGGGAAGGGTCAGGTGGGAATAGAAAGACCTTCACGCGTTTCGCCGTTCCCGCCTTCCTCAGAAAGGATTTGACATCCCTGAGGAAGCCAGGAATTGTTAGAATTGTGAGCTTTTGGGACTTAAAGGATCCCTTCTACAAGTTAAAAAATTAATGACTTACAGAAACAGCACAACATTGTTATATCCCTTAAATCCCTAAAATATTCCGCTGTTTCTGTAAGTCATTCATTTGTGAACTTTAATCCCGAACTTGAATCCCGAAAGCTCACAATTCTAACAATTTTTTTGCTGGCCAATAAAGGTATCACTTCTAAAATACTTAGCATTAACCACCATACAGATTTTTCTGGCTAACACGGTACCATACTATTTTTTTCTATTGGGGTGCAAAGAATCAGGACGTGGTCAATGTACCTAAGTCAATGTCATATAAAAGTGGTGTAAAAAGAGTCTGTCACCAAATACTAATTGGTCATCCCACCAGGCGAGGTACAAATTAGGATATGTGGGAGCACCCCATAGCTGTTTCCCTTTGTTGGTTGACCAGTCCTCAAAATGAAGATAGTAGTCAAGACCAAATGCAGTACTTCTAATATGAACCTGTTGTGCCCTTAATATTGTCAAATTTCTGTTTGGAGGAAATACAGCACTGCCTTAATGCGGGATTGAGAAATATAAGGACTGTACGTCCAGGTTCATAAGATATACATGTTCTAATGTCACCTCTTTCAGTCTCTTCAGGACATCCATTGTGTCCCAGACATAGGACGGTAGATAATAAAGGGGCTGCTCAAATGAAATGGCCATATGATAGACATGACTCCAATGGATAGTGTCATAATTAATAATAATCTGGACAGGGAGTTGTAGCCACCAGATTAAGATCCAGCATGGATTTAGTGGAGAAATGAGGAATGCAGAAGTAGCTGTTTTTTCTGTTTTCTGAAGACACAATGAGAGACATTTACTAAGAAGTCTAATAAGTGCAACGATTCTAATGGGGATTGGTGTGTACTTTGCTATAATATCTTGTGACTGATTCATTAAAATGTAGCACTGCCATAGTAAATGCATCTAAAAAAAGGCGCAACTATGAAAAAATTGCGCAGTTTTATTCACCTGGTTCTGACCAGACGTAAGCTTGCGCTTGTTTATGCAACTTTTTAAAAAGTCGCAAATGATAAATTGGTCGCTAATCCCGGATTATGCGAACTTTTGGGTGAATACTTAAAGCAGGCAGATTAAACAAAAGTCGCATCTAAAAATATTCACCTGTCGAATACTGGTTCATAAATAGAACTTAGACTAAAAATGGGTGAAAAGTGCAATTATTCACCAAAAATTAGGCGTAAACTCCTTGATAAATGTCCCCCAATGGGATGTCTTTTTGGGGGTATTTAGTAGGGATGACCGAACCGAACCATTACGAACCAGATTCGTTACGAACTTTGCAAAAAGTTTGGTTCGATACCGAACCGAACTTTGAGAAAGTTTGTTACGAATCTGGTAAAAATAACAACGGCGACGCAAAATTGTCCTTTTTTCACAGAATAGACCAGGATACAAGGGATTATTACTCCTATAATGCCTTGTATTCTGGTTTTCTGTGAATATCAAGATGTGTGCCCTCACCCCTGTTAGGGTGAGACCTTAAATTAGTCTCCTCAGATATACCTGGGTGCTGCCTAATCAAAAATGTAAAGTGACAGCTGTCTGTGAATATCAACCAAGACACATAAAAGCAACTTCAGTGTTCAAGCTTATCGAATTTATTAAGGGAAAATCAGTTCATATCTTTACAAAAAGGTTAAAAAAAATAGGAGAACCCGTTAACCGCATCAACAAAAAGTTAAAAAAAAAAAAAACAGTCCAAAAAAAAGTCCCATCACTGTCCAAGAAAAAAAGTCCCATCGGCTGTCCCATCCCTGCACAGTTGTGTAGAAAAATGTTGGCGACTCATTGGGATTTTTGGTGTCCAAGACGGTGCACCCCAGTGCTGATGTCTGGTCCTTTAATTATGGGCAAGGGCAGTACATGTCTGTTACTGCCCATTGGGTCAACATTCCCCCAGAAAACCACCAGAAAGTGGCCCATTCTTGCCACTGTCACCTCCTTGGTTCTTTAGGGGGCCAGTTCTGCAAAAGTTCTGCCTCCACCAGCTTGCAACCATCCACCGCTTTGACTGCAGTCCAACCTGCCCCGGTGTCCTACCAACTATGCCAGGCCCGGCGCTCTCAGGCTATCCTCCATTTTGTGAGCCTGGGTGAACGGAGCCACAGTGGGCAGGAGCTCCTCCGGACCATCAGGTAGAAGGTATATGAATGGCTGACCCAAGGTCAACTAACGGTGGGAAGTGTTGTAGCCCACAAAGGGAGGAAACTTTTCTCTGCAGTGCAGCAGGGAGGGCTAAGTCATACACCTTGTATGGCTCATGTGATAAACCTCATAGTGCACAGGTTTCTTCGAACATGTCGTGCCAATTGTTTATCCCTTTTGAGGACGTGACTCTGTAAGCAGGCATCAATGACATAATCCCACTCGTCTGTGTTCTTGAACAACATGCGGTGCGGTGAACAACATCATCAGCGAGGATTCCCAGGCCACCACTCCAAGGCTGAACATCCTCCTCCATGAATAGTCTTTCCTTAATCATACTGGCCTGGGTGACATCAGATACTGCCTCCTCCTCCTCCTCCTCCTCCTCAAAATAGTCTGTTCTCAATCATACTGGGCTTGGTGCAATCAAGTGGTGGTGCCGCCTCCTCCTCCTCTGTCAATTTTCTGTTCTCCACCACACTGGGTCCAATACAGTACTATTACTGCTGCTGGCTCCACTGTCAAATGTCTCTTTTCCACCCTACTGGGTCCAAGGAACTTTGTGTCCTACACTACCGTTCAAGAGTTTGGGGTCACATTGAAATGTCCTTATTTTTGAAGGAAAAGCACTGTACTTTTCAATTAAGATAACTTTAAACTAGTCCTAACTTTAAAGAAATACACTCTATACATTGCTAATGTGGTAAATGACTATTCTAGCTTCAAATGTCTGGTTTTTGGTGCAATATCTACATAGGTGTATAGAGGCCCATTTCCAGCAACTATCACTCCAGTGTTCTAATGGTACAATGTGTTTGCTCATTGGCTCAGAAGGCTAATTGATGATTAGAAAACCCTTGTGCAATCATGTTCACACATCTGAAAACAGTCTAGCTCGTTACAGAAGCTACAAAACTGACCTTCCTTTGAGCAGATTGTGTTTCTGGAGCATCACATTTGTGGGGTCAATTAAACGCTCAAAATGGCCAGAAAAAGAGAACTTTCATCTGAAACTCGACAGTCGATACTTGTTCTTAGAAATGAAGGCTATTCCATGCGAGAAATTGCTAAGAAATTGAAGATTTCCTACAACGGTGTGTACTACTCCCTTCAGAGGACAGCACAAACAGGCTCTAACCAGAGTAGAAAAAGAAGTGGGAGGCCGCGTTGCACAACTAAGCAAGCAGATAAGCACATTAGAGTCTCTAGTTTGAGAAACAGACGGCTCACAGGTCCCCAACTGGCATCTTGGCAGACTGGCCAATAAAAGAAAAAGATTAAGATGGGCAAAAGAACACAGACATTGGACAGAGGAAGACTGGAAAAAAGTGTTGTGGACGGATGAATCCAAGTTTGAGGTGTCTGGATCACAAAGAAGAACGTTTGTGAGACGCAGAACAAATGAAAAGATGCTGGAAGAATGCCTGACGCCATCTGTTAAGCATGGTGGAGGTAATGTCTAGGGTCTAGGGTTGCTTTGGTTCTGGTAAGGTGAGAGATTTGTTCAGGGTAAAAGGGATTCTGAATAAGGAAGGCCATCACTCTGCAACGCCATGCCATACCCAGTGGACAGCGCTTGATTGGAGCCAATTTCATCCTACAACAGGACAATGACCCTAAACACACCTCCAAATTGTGCAAGAACTATTTACAGCAGAAGCGGCAGCTGGTATTCTATCATAGGTAATGGAGTGGTGTAACGCCCGGAGTAGTGGATCCACTGGACCGGCACCAGCGATGGCACAAACCTCACCAGGGAGCGGAGTCTAAGGGGCCGCTGGTTTTCACCAGAGCCCGCCGCAAGGCGGGATGGACTTGCTGCGGCAGGCGACCCCCAGGTCGCTACCCCTGGCTTGGTTGCTGGTGTCGGCAGGCGAGGCGTGGCAGGAGCAGTAGGCAGGAGATGGCACTGGCAATGGTCTGCAGGTGAGAGCGCACGTGACAGGCTGAACGCAGGAACAGATGGAGTGACAGGGAAACAGGAACCAGGAACAGGGACTAGGGACCGGGTAACGGATAGGACTCAGGAACAGGGACTTGGGACCAGGTAACGGATAGGACTCAGGAACAACAGGGGGCTGGGCCAACGCTATGGGAAGCATGTAGAGGCTCCAACACTAAGGACAGGGCATGCTGGGATTTATAGGGGAGTGATTGGTGACACTAACCAATTAGGAGCGCACTGCCCCTTTAAATCTGAGACAGCCGGCGCGCGCGCGCCCTAGGAGGCGGGGACGCGCGCGCCGGCCGGCACAGACCGCGACATGCATGGAGGAGAGGTGAGGCGCCCCAGGGGCCGAAGCAGCAGCAGCGCCGGGTCCCTACACAAGGACCCCGGCGGCTGCACGGGACAGGAGGCGGTCGCGGCGGCAACCCGGAACGCGGGAAGCCGCCGCGGCCGTGACAAGTGGCCAGCGCAGTCACCAGATCTGAACCCCATTGAGCTGTTGTGGGAGCAGCTTGACAGTATGGTACGCCAGAAATGCCCATCCAACCAATCCAACTTGTGGGAGCTGCTTCTAGAAGCATGGGGGGCAATTTCTCCAGCTTACCCCAACAGATTAATAGCTAGAATGCCAAAGGTGTGCAATGCTGGAATTGCTGCAAAAGGAGGATTCTTTGACCAAAGCAAAGTGTGATGTAAAAACAATGTTATTTCACATACAAATCATTATTTCTAACCTTGTCAATGTCTTGACTCTATTTTCTATTCATTTCACAACGTATGGGAGTGAAGAAGTGTGACTTTTCATGGAAAAACACAAAATTCTTTGGGTGACCCCAAACTTTTGAACTGTAGTGTATGTCCCGTGTAATCACTTACACCTTGGCTAATTTTTTTTCACTATTTTTGCACTTTGATTTTTTTCAACTTTTTTCATTGTAATAGCAACTGCAACTAAACGAAACTATACCCTATCAGACTCCCAGTATTGTAGCTGCAATTATTCTGCCTTTATAGCAAGGTTCATTTTAGGTCCGGTTCGTACGAATCCGAACTTCACGAAAGTTCGCCGAATCAAACCGAACCGAACTTTTACAAGTTCGCTCATCCCTAGTATTTAGCTTTTGTGATTTTTATCAGTACTCTATAACACTGCAGTTTGCTGATGCTTACAAGACATAAAGTAGTGTTCATTTAGGCTAATTTTCTTCTATAGGCATCTACTAATATATTTTCAATGAGGCCCCTTAACCTGTTTGTTGGCTTCTCTGTCAGGCAAGCATAGCAATCCCTATCCTCCAAGATGTCTAGACACGTGTTTATACACCTCATGATCCATTACCTTGATGTTCCCTCTCTTATCTGTAGTTTTATTCCCTACAAACCTCAAGGGTTACCTAGTAACTATATTTACTAACAGGTCAATCTTACTATAGTCACCTATGGGTGGAGGTTTAACACTTTTGGGTCTCAGTGTGGAGAAGGGTCCTTACCTTTCGTTAACAGCCCCTGTCCTTTCTAATTTTTGCATACTCGAAACAGAGGTTGGTCTGCTCCTGCCCCTAGCAACCAATCAGATTCCACCTTTCATTCCTCAAAGACTCTTTGGGAAATGAAAGGTGGAATCTGATTGGTTTTTTATTTAAACTTTATTTTATTCTTTTCATTTGTTACCCATTATAATTTAGTATAAAAAAGAATTACAAATTGCAAAAAACATGAAAGTGTGTATATCACATCCGTCCTATCCTGAGAGACAAAAATACCTGGTTCAGGTGTATAGCATTATATCTTAAAAAATTTATATATATATGTGTATGTATATATATATATATATATATATATATATATATATATATAGACAATTTCTATTGTTGTCCTATATATTACAAGTCCTATATATAAACACAAGTCCTATATATTACAGAAAATACTGTTCTCATCTACCAAGTGTAGAAATCATAATTTGTATATAAAGTCATGGTACAGCGGCAGCAGGAAACCTCACAAAGCGTTTCAGGCAGAGGGCAGGGCAGAGAGTCTGGCTCAAGGGGCATAAGAGGAAGTAGCGCAGGAAGAGGGTCCAGTGACAGGCCTGAGCTTCCTTTGTCACACAAGGGTTGTGTCCACACGTCTAATTCCACAGTCCTGGAGTGGCTGGCTCACACTTCGACGTCCACAAGGATGAGTAGTGAGACAGCCAGCCAGGTATCTGTGGGTACCTCGGACACGACCGTGACTTGGCACGGGCATGCTGCAATTCCCCCACGTCCTCCATCTGACATCCTCAGCAACATCCCGCTAACTTTTGACCCGCCGCCTGCAAGGGAACTGTTGGCGTCTATGAGCAGCCAACTGCTCTTTGATGACGATGAGCACGTGGGGGAAGAGACAGGGGACAATCAAATGCAGGGCATAGCTGTGTCAGAGGCGATATCAGAGCAGGCCCATGTTAGGCCTGGCAGGAGAGCAGTAGGCAGTAGACGAGAGAGGGCTGGGCAGGAGCCTGATGAGGATGATAGCATCATTCTGGAACAGGATGATGCTACATCGGATGTTACATAGGATCTGGCAGAATTTGGCTTATTGGACGGATTTGTCAACCGGGTATCCATCCGCCAGCAGGCCCGCCACAACTAAAAAGCAGACAGGCAGCAGTAGTCAACTAACAAGTCGGAAGCGTAGCCGGGACAAGCAGATGACCACTGGGGAAACCACCTCCACTGCAGGTCCTAGTATCGGCAGCGCCCGCCCATCCTCGCAGCCTGTCGGTACTAGACTCTACACCTCGCCTGTGTGGCAGTTTTTTAAAAAGTGCCCGGAGGATACCTATGTGGTCATCTGTCGCCTCTGTGACAGGCGCATTAAAAGAGGCAAGAGTTGCCATCCTGGCACCAGCGCCATGGCTGCCCATATGAAGCGCCACCACCTTTCCGTCTGGAAGAAACGGGGTGATAGTGGGTCGCAGAAGGCCCAGGCAGAGCCACGGTCAACAGCAGCAGGAAGCAGCAGTAGTCAGGGGGGCCTTTCACAGAGTCAGACCTCCTCTGTGGAAGGGAGTGTGGCTTCACTCCCTTCTTCGGCTGGTGGCCCCTGTGATGCTAGCAGTAGGCAGCCTGTCATCATAGAGTCCCTATACCGGAGGCAGACATATGCACCCAGCAATCCCGCAGCAGTCAAGCTGAACGCCCACCTGGCCAAGTTGCTGGTGCTCCTGGCTCTGCTGTTTAAAGTTGTCGACTCGACACTACTTTTCCAACACAGCTGTGTCGGCCATGTATAGCTATGTTCGCAAAAAGGTTGCTGACTCGCTGAGCCATTCAGTGAGCAGACATGTACATTTAACCACAGACATCTGGAGCTGTAATTACGGGTAAGGGCAGTATATGTCCATTACTGCTCAGTTGGTAAATGTAATATGGCCGGCGGACCCCCAGCAACTTGGCCAGGGAAGGGCGATGACACCACCCCGTTGTTGCAGCAGGGTTCCTGTGTCACGGTCCTCCTCCACCTCGTCCAGTAGGTCCAAAACCTCCTCAACTGCCAGTGTTTCTCCCTTGTACCACTTGGGTGTAGCACGGAGGTGTCACTCTGTGCTGCATCTAGCCTGCCTGGGTGAAAGGAGACACACAGGGGAAGAGCTGCACCGCCTGCTCGAGACAGAAATCCTCTTGTGGCTGACTCCACGGCATCTTAAAGTTGGGACGGTGGTGAGTGACAATGGGAGCAACATTCTCTCCGCGCTACGTCGAGGAGGTATGAGGCATGCCCCGTGTATGGAACATGTTTTAAAACTAATAGTTACACACTTTCTAAAGTCTTTATCCAATTTACAGACTGTGCTGTCAATGGCTTGAAAGCTGTGTAACCATTTCAGCCATTCAAGTCGCTCTCACCACATCCTCCTCGAGGAATGGTCTTCCCAACCATCGTCTCATTTGCGATGTAACCACGCGGTGGAACTCCGCCCTCCACATGCTGGACCAGCTCTATGAGAAGAGGAAGGCTTTGACTGATTTCCTCTTGATGCAGGCAGACACGGCGACTCCCCTGTGTAACCTGGAGCTCGGCCAGTGGCAGCTCATGCATGACACCTGCCACTTGCTACGACCCTTTGAGGAGGCCACCTTTCTGGTCAGTGGGCAAGACACAGGACTGAGCGCCATCATACCCATGCTTCTTGTACTGGAGCTGATGCTGATGCGACTCAGTGGCAAGGGGGAAGAGATCTTGCCACTGTCACAGCCTGGGTCGCTGGAGGAAGGCTTGGCGGAAGAGGAGGGAGAGGAAGTTGAGGAGGAGGACCTGCACGCACAGGAACTCTTAGGGGAGACGGGTGGAGGAGAAGGAGATGAGCCTTCCTGCCAGACCAAAGGGGGGCCAGAGGAGGATATGCAGGGCTGTGAGGAGGATGGAGGCAGTACCCATTGGCAGTATGCTGTGGAGACAGAGGCGGGGACTCCTTCCCACTCCCTGGTGGAAATGGCTAAGCGCATGTTGATATGCTTTTGGGCCGACCCACGCTTGCAAAGGATTCGTCAACAGTAGGAGTTCTGGCTGGCCACACTACTGGACCCACGGTATCGCAACAAGCTGTGTGAATTCATTCACCCTTCCTAATGGGAGGAAAAAATGAATTATTATAGAGAGGAGCTGGGTGCACAGTTAGTGGCAGCCTTTGGAACATGGCGCTCTCATTCACGCCTTTCCCACCAGGGACACACCAGCAGCGCTGCCTCCTCCACATCCTCCTCTAGCAGCTTGGGTGGCATGAGCAGCGGCACCAGTCTGACCCTGATGTCCATGATGCACGCTTTCATGCAGCCACAGGCCGGGGTAACAGGGGCACCCGCACAGCAGCAGGACATGGCGGCACACCTCAAATAGCAAGTCCAGGTGTTTTTGGACTCTACGTTGCCACCTAACGTCCCCGAACCCCTGGACTACTACTACTAGGTGGGAAAATTAGATGTCTGGCCACAACTCACTGAATTTGCTTTGGACATATTCTCCTGTCCGTCCAGCAGTGTGTCATCCGAGCGAGTTTTCAGCGCAGCAGGTCATATTGTCAGTCCCAGGAGAACCAGATTGTCCTGTGATAGTGTGGAACGTCTGACTTTCATCAAAATGAACGCCACATGGATAGATAAGGACTTTGTGACACCTGCTCCTGATACCACAAAGTAGGATTTGGTCGTGTTGTCACCAAGATGTACTGTAGGACCTTTTCTGCTTCTATTATGGCCTATATGTGAACTAGACCATACTGGTCATTCCACCATTTCTTTATGTTTCAAAAATTTTTATTTTACAAAATTAAATAATACAATTCACAGATTCAAAAACCATAATACATCTCATTAATACCTCCCCCCTCCCACAAACCCAAACCCCCACCCACCCACCCCCACCGCACCCACAAGGAAATTCCGAGGAGGGAAAGAAAAAAAAAAAAAAGAGGAAAAGAAACCTCTTTTAAATCAGCAAATATATACACCCTTAAACAAACACCCTGATTATCTTCTAAAGACTTTATCCCGAAGTCTCTCAAATTTCTTAACACAACCCTCCCATTCTTCAATCACCGGTCCTTTAGGGGCAAACCATCTTCTAGCAATCATTAATCTGGCATAAAATAAATATCCAATGATTTTCCCTTTTATTTTTCCCTTTGCTTTAATATTAGAGGTATCCCCTAGAACCCCCAGCAACATTGACTGCTGTTAAACAAACCCCACCTTCCCCGAGACCCTAACAAAAACTTGTTTCCAGAAATTACTCAATTCCACACACTCCCATATCATGTGGCCAAACCCCGCCTGTCCTTCCCCACATCTAGGACAATTATCCTCTTTCCTCCTTTTAATTCTAGCCAAAAAGACGGGGGTATAATACAAGCGATGTATAATATTAAACTGTATTACCCTATGATTACCAATAGGAGAAACTTTCTTCAGATTCCCACATATCAATGACCATTGAACTTCCCCCAACTCCCCTATCTCGGTTTCCCATTTCTGTCTACTATTTGTCATACCCATGTTCACATCAACTAGACTTTTATAAATCCTAGAGATACATTTTTTTGTAAAGGGCTCCCTTCTAATTTTATCTATCATGGGGATGTTCCCAATTTTAAGCTTCCCGACCGATGCCATACCCTGGAAAGAGTGTCTCAGCCTTACATACTCAAACCACGCATTTTGACTCACACTGAAATCATTCATTATCTTAACCCAGCTTTTCATCCCATTCACCTCCCAAACATCTTCTAGACACACAATTCCACCTTCTTTCAAACCTTTTAATATCCCTATTTTCTTCACCTCACCAAGATTCCTATTTTCCCACAAGGGAGCAAAACCTAAAAAACCATCTATTCCAAACACCTTTTTCAACTCCTTCCACACTCTAACCAATAACACCACCATACTCCATTCTTTCCATTCATTCTCTTTCAACCATCCAGATTCCAACACACAAAAAATATCCCTCTCCTCCCCATCTTTACTCATCCCTAGTAGTCTGAAGAAACTACTACTCTCCCACATCAACAGCCAGAACACTTGCGACGCTAGAAAATACTTACTCATATCCGGAACATTCAGACCCCCCCTCTCCAGCGGAACACACATCCCCTCTAACTTCATCCTAATTCTCTTCCGTCCCGTCCCCAAATTAAAGAATTGAAGAGAGCCCTAATTCTTTTAAACAGCCTATTCTCTATCCATATTGGAGAAACACAAAAAATATATAAAAATTTGGGTAGACAAATAGAATAAAAGGACTAGTCTATCAATTCTAGAAATGGGGAGAGATTGCCATATACTAACTTTTTTCTCCAGCTCTTTAACGCACTGCATGGTATTGAGGGTGTGAAACTCATCCAATCTCCTTGAAACACATATTCCCAAATAAGTACAATTCCCACCCTCCCCCAGTACCCGTAACAAAGGAAAAGATAACTGACTTTCCTGTTCCAGTGGCATCAACACCGATTTTGTCCAATTAATACTTAGTCCTGAGAATTTACCTACGTCTTGTACCAACCTCATCACTATTGGTATGGAAACATCCAGCTCTTTAAGGAACAATAACAGATCATCAGCGTATAGGGAAATTTTATCTGCCTCCCCTCTCACCCCAAAGCCCACAATCCGTGATTCTGCTTTGATTTTAATTGCTAAAGGCTCCACCCCAAGAGCAAAGAGGAGGGGGGACAGGGGACAGCCCTGCCTAGTCCCTCTGCTAAGCTTAAACGGCTCCGATATCACACCATTGACCATAGCTGAGGCCCTTACATCCAAGTACAAGAGTCGCACCATATCAATATAGCCCCACTCCACCCTGTCAAACGCCTTAACAGCATCTAAAGACAGGATGGAGTGGGGCCTTCCCCCCTCAGCTACCTGAATGTTCTCAAAAAGCCTTCTAATATTGTATCTAGTCATCCGACCAGGCACAAAACCACACTGGTCCTCATGTATAAGTTCTCCTATGATCTTACCTAAACGCATGGCCAGGACCTTAGCGAACAATTTGGCGTCTATATTAATCAATGAGATTGGC
The DNA here is from genome assembly GCF_027789765.1 of Dendropsophus ebraccatus. Lineage (NCBI taxonomy): Eukaryota > Metazoa > Chordata > Amphibia > Anura > Hylidae > Dendropsophus > Dendropsophus ebraccatus. The sequence goes on from NC_091458.1 coordinate 11,971,266, forward strand.
CTATAAGACCCAACCTCTAGCATATGTTTCCCTGCTTTTGGTAATAATACAATAATTGCATCTCCCATGGAAGCAGGGAGACTGCCTCCATCCCCTGCCTCCTTTATAAGCCGCTGCAACCCCGGTAACAGCACCTCCCTATGTAGTCTATATATTTCGTAAGGTAAGCCGTCACTCCCTGGGGCGGAATTACGAATGGTGGCGTCCAGTGCTTTATTTAATTCAAATACCATTATGGGGGCATCTAATTCAGACCTCTGGGTATCATTGATCCTAGGGAATGCTATACTATCCAGAAGGGATCTCAACTCCCCCTCCGAATATGAAGCCTCTGATGTATATAATTTAGCATAGTAAGCCCTAAATTCTTTCAGTATTGAGTCAGTCTGGTTGTGGACTTTCCCATCCCTACCCTTAATAGCAGTAATATCTCTTTTCTCCTGTTGATTTTTAATCAATGAAATCAAACCTCTATTTGGCTTCCCTGATTCTAACAAAGACTTCTCACCCCTAAGTGCTAACTGGTTATGTGCTTTCTCCATCAAATACATCTTTAATTCCTCTTGTGCTTTTACCAAGTCCTCTTTTAACTCCAGTGTAGGTGCTAATTTATATTTTTTCTCAATACTTCCCACCTTACAAATTAATTCATTTTCTAATTTACGAAATCCTTTTCTCATACCACAAATTACCCCATAATACCTCCCTCTTATTACAGCCTTTATCGTGTCCCAAACCACCCTGTTTGAAGAAGTGCCCTGATTAATTTCCCATATGTGTTTAATATCATCAATAATTTTACCTTTATCTGGGATTAAACTAATCCAGTGTGCATTAATCCGTATTATATTTCCTTTTTTCCCACAAAGGGAGTGCAATTCTACCAATACCGGTGCGTGATCTGATAAACATCTATTCAAATATTTTATGTCTTTAATCAAAGGGGCCATAAGATTATTTACCACTGCCATATCAATTCTTGACATCGTATTAGATGTCTTATTCCAACAGAAGAAGGAACTCTTATCTAGGTATTTTTCCCTCCACAGATCCCTCAACCCTAACTCCCCAAGTACTCCCGGAAGAGGGGACCTCCCATAATCCCTTCCGCTTCCATCCACCCTAACCCTGTCTTTATGCTCATCCATCACAACATTAAAGTCTCCCATCACTAGGAGAGGACAATCTGACTTATTTTGGGTAAATGCAAAAAGTGCTCTAAGAACCTCCGCATTAAAGCGTGGAGGGATATATATAGCCGCCAATATACATCTAGTGGACCCCAACCTGCCATAGAGAAAGACAAAACGCCTCTCACTGTCAATTTTACGTTCAAAAAGTTCCCAGACCACAATTCTGTGGATCAGTATTGAAACCCCACGTGCATATCCAGAGAACACCAAATGATATTGACTGGCCCACCACCTTTAACTCTATCTCTTACTAAATGGGTTTCCACCAAGCATACAACACAGGGAAGAAAATTCTTGATCAAATTCATGACTGCTATTCTTTTCACCGTATCGGAGACTCCTCGGATATTCCATACCAACAGTTTAACCTGCATTAACTGGGGCACAAAAACTTCCACCACCCACAATCACTCTTCTGCTCTTCTATAGCACAATTACATTTTTTAATTCCTGCCAAGACCTCCGCCAACCTTCCTGCTCTTCCTTTTCCATGACTATTGACTTCTCCCTACACTCCTGCCCAGACTCATTTCCAGTTTTCCCACCACCTTTCCCCTTGGTGCCCATCACCGGTGAGCCAAACATTTTTTCAATTCGGGCTGCAGCCTTTGACTCTTTCCCATCCTTTGATGGACTTCCCCCCTTGCTTGCCTTAGCCGGCATTTTAATTACACTTTGTTACTACTTCTGGAGAATGTACAACCTGATATATATTTATATCTCTATATCACCCAACTTCATCAAATTAGCGATATCTAGTCAGTATCAGTATGGACTAATCCAAACAAATTAATCACTGATGGAAACAATGCCCCGCTAATATCAGAACAGCATTTTTCACAAAAAAAAAAAAATCAAAATGACATTAGTAACTGAAAGGAGATGAAATCCAGGCACTGTCAGAATGATATTGGTCACTGAATGGAGATGAAACCCAAATAATATCAAAATAACATAAGTCACTGAGAATATGAAACCCAGATAATATAAAAAAAATGGCATTAGTCATTGAATGAAGATAATATCCAGATAGCATCAAAATGGTATTAGTCACTGAAAGGAGATGAAATCCAGATAATATCAGAATGGTATTAGTCACTGAAAGGAATTGAAATCCCAGGCATTATCATAGTGGCATTAGACACTGAAAGGAGATGGAAACCAGATAATATCAGAGTTGCATTAATCGCTGAAATGAGCTGAAAACCAGACAGTTTCAAAATGGCATTAGTCACTAACAGAAGATGCGATCCAGACAATGTCAGAGTAACATAAGTCACTGCAAGGAGGTGAAATCCCACCAGTAACGAAATGGCATTAGACAAAGCTCGTAGCGATTCTGAGTTAGTCACTGTCAATATCACATCGGCGCTATATGCCACCAACCAACATAACCTTCGCTCAAAGGCCCAACACTGATAAGGAAAATGTTACCCTCCTTTAATAAGTGCTCCACAGGAAGGCTCCGGCAGTCCCTGGCAGCGCTCTCACCCCTGCCAAAAATCAGCTGAGGAAGGGATACCCTGGAGAGGCCAGCCCTGGCCCGACACCACTCTCACCGTCGCCGGAACAAGTGCTGCTCGCCCTCTCTCCTCTTGAACGCTGATTCTCAGGCGGCGGGAAGACCCAGAGTATTCAGCCCCGAGACACCCGCCTCCTTTCAGCTTCCTCCACCAGCTCTCCCGGCCTGCCGGCTTAGCAACTTCCTCCTACACGCGACTCCCAATAGGCATGGAGCCGAGCTGCTCCGAAAGCGTGGGACGCCGAGCCCTCCTTCCTGGTCGGGTACTTCCCCTCAGAGCTGCATCACCATCTCGGACCGAGCGGTACGTCAGGAGAAACTCCACACACCATAGTGGCTCCCCGGCTCACGCTACTCATTCCTAGGCGCCATGCAAGGGTCCTGAGTCAGAACGCCAAGGTCCAGAAGCGGAAGCGGACCTCAGCACCGCCTCATGCTCCACCTCCCGTGACAAAAAGGTCATTCCACCATTTCTGCTGCTGCTGCCCTGCTACCTCTCGCCTGTCCATGGACCTCATTATTTTGCTTCTGCTGCTCATGTCACCCCATTACAACTGCTACTCCTGCCCTGGCCTCCATGTTGGCTACTGCCGCTCCTGCCCTGGCCTCCATATAGGCTACTGCTGGGCCTTCACTGGCCTCCATGTTGACTACTTCTGCTCCTGCCCTGCCTACATGTTGGCTACTGCCGCTCCTGCCCTGGCTTCCCTGTTGGCTACTGCTAATCCTGCCTGGCCTCCATGTTGGCTATTGCTGATCCTGCCTGGCCTCCATGTTGGCTACTGCTTATCCTGCCTGCCCTCCATGTTGACTACTGTTGCTCCTGCCCTGGCCTACATGTTGGCTCCTGCCGCTCCTGCCCTGGCCTCCCTGTTGGCTACTGTTGCTCCTGCCTGGCCTCCATGTTGGCTATTGTTGCTCCTGCCCTGCCCTCCATGTTGGCTACTGCTGATCCTGCCTGGCCTCCATGTTGGCTACTGCTGCTCCTGTACTGGCCTCAAATGACTATTGCTGGACCTCCACTGGCCTCCAATGACTCCTGCTGCTCCTTCACTGCATTTGTGACCTTTTTCCTGCATAGACCCTTTAATGGTGAATTTCCTGTATAAACCCAGTAATGGTGAATATTAAAGTCTAAAAAAAAAAAGATAATGGTGTTACTGACATGTAGAGCCCTAATGTCAACCAAATACACTACCCCCGTATCATATAGATGCTTTAAACTATGAAATCTGAAGAAATCCGAAAGTCCGATCGGACCGAACTTTTCAAAAGTTCGCTCATCTCTAGTATAGACCTCCCAGCAACCCTAATTTTTTAATTGATGGCAGATTATAATTATCCCATAGTGAAGCAAAGCCAAAAAAAAACCCGACTCCCAATACTTTCTTAATTTCTCTCCAGGTCCTTGCCATTGCTGCCAACATTGGCCCCCCTGCTACCTTTCCCTTTCTTGACCTCTCTCGACTCAAGTCTCTGGAAGATATGCCATGGAGCAGAGGACCTTACACCTTTTGCACAATTCAGAAACTCAACCGTTCCATCAGCTAAGAACCAGTAAAATTGGGAGGCTAGATGGTACAGTTTAATTTCAGGCAAAGCCAGGCCCCCTTTATTGTTGGGAGTTCACAGCAGTTCCAACTTTAGTAGGACTTTCCTGCGTCCCCAAATCAAAAAAATTAAAGGTTGCCTTAATCCTTCTGAGAAATTTGTCTTTAATGAAGACAGAGGCAATTCCAAACAGGAACAGAATCTTGGAAGAAAAATAGTTCTTATCAACACGATCCTGTCTGCTCTTGAAATGGGGAGTCTCTGCCATATCTTTGCCTTTTTCTCTTATTCAGTTATAATTGAGTTATTCTGGTTACCAAGACACTTTTTTTCTCTTTGTCAGTTTCCTATATATTGAACCAGGAAAAATAAATAAATGTATAAAAAGTGTAAAAAATCTTAATATTGACATAAATATTGTGAGTGATAAACACTTACTTGGCCCCGCGAACCCATACATATACTATACTGTCTATTGCTGGGATATAAGTTTTATGGCTATAATTTAATTTTTGTTCATTCAAAAGGAATAGTAGTGGCAACTCACCAATTAGAAGACTTTGTGTAGACAACTTTATTCAGCGCATGGGTAAAACATCGGGCGGACGCCAGACAGGTGTAGGTTACAAATTTGTTTCGCGCAGCCACGCTTCAACAGACATGAGGGGTCTGTTGAAGCGCTGCTGCGCGAAACAAATTTGTAACCTACACCTGTCTGGCGTCCGCCCGATGTTTTACCCATGCGCTGAATAAAGTTGTCTACATAAAGTCTTCTAATTGGTGAGTTGCCACTACTATTCCTTTTGAATGAACTGTACTTGCCGTAAGGTTTTCTTACAATCAGTGAGCACCAACAAAACACAGTAATCACTGAAAAATTTAAATATGCAAAACAAGAGTCCGTGGAGCCTCAGTTACGAGTCTCAAAACACGGGATAGCCAGATGAGAGATAGGCTAGAGATATCTGGCTATCCCGTGTTTTGAGACTCATAACTGAAATTAGTGAGCACCACCAGAAGTTACCCAGTGTTTGCCATGCAATTTATTACTAATATACTGAGTCATTGACTGGTTTGCACAGGAGCTGTAGTGCCGATCACTCTCTACTATTGCTATAATTTAATTTCTATTGTTACAATGTGTTATCATTGTTACTAATCGGAATCAAAAAATTCCCAAGATATCTCCCTAATTTACTCTCAGCTGTTCATTAGTAAAGACATGAAAGTCATTACTTATCTCATTAGTTACAGTCAGCACTTTGTGGTTGATCCACTGGGCAGAAGTCCCTGACGTCTCCGGTTGCTCATCTGTCATGACTAATTCCCCAACGCCAGTATAGTTCTATATAAAAGTCTGCTGATCAGTAAATGTTGCTGTAGACGAGGTCCATAGGGCTATTTCTAACATTGCAGTGTAAATCTACATGAACCTGAGAAAAGTCTTCAACAATGGACAATGTGTCCAAGACCTTCAATATTCAAGACTTTGTTCTTTTAGGACTCAAGGAGATGGAGCAGCTGAGAGATTTCTACTCTGTGGTCACCCTTCTACTGTATCTCAGCACAATATCCTTATCTACATTAATTGTGTATGTTGTATGCACAGAACAATCCCTCCATGAACCTATGTACATCTTCATATGTGGCCTGATGGGAAACCTTATAATTGGCAGCTCAGTAGTTCTCCCCAAGTTGGCCATAGACTTGCTCTCCGGATGTACCACCATCTCTCTGTCTGGATGTCTAACCCAAGCATACTTTATACAGAGATCTAGTTTTGTAGAAATATTAACTTTCACCATCATGTCGTATGACAGATACCTGGCTGTTGGTTTCCCATTGAGATACCACTCTCTGATGACCAATAAGATGGCTCTACGATCCTTGGCTATCATCTCGTCAGTGAATTTAATACTCGTGTTGGTAACTGTCCTGTTGGTAGTCAGGTTAACACTGTGTGGTAATAGCATCAATGGTGTGATTTGTGAAACAACATCTCTTACGCGTTTGTCTTGTGGCAGTACACTCATCAATTACACTTATGGGACCATTTATACCTTGTCGTTCCTCATAGGCTCTCTGTTGATTGTGATTTACTGTTACATACGGACATTTCTCATCTGCCTGAAGGTCTCTAAGGAAGCCTCCCAGAAAGCCATCCATACACTGGTGACCCACATAATCACATACTTTACTTTTATGGCATGTGTTTTATTTGTCAATCTCAGGAATAAGTTAAACGGTGGTTCTATTCTTATGGACACAGTTATCTCAATATGTTGTCTATTGATTCCCCTCACCCTAAACCCTCTGATTTATGGGATAAGAACAGAAGCTTTAAGGTTGAAAATGGTTAAGACTTTGAAGGTTATGATTCCTGAGTGTATATTGGGTAAATACAAGTAATTTTTGTGCTGTTTGTGAGACCATTTTATAAATTAACAAAAACCTTTGCAACACTGATTAGAGAATAAGTAATGTATTGGTTTTTATATTTGAATCAATATAGTAAAGGTGGAAACCAAAAATTCAGGACGTTGTCAATGTAAGTCAATGTGATACGAAGGTGGTGTAACCTGACTCTTTGACCAAATAGTCCTCCCACCGGCCGATGTAAAAATGAGATTGTGTGGGGGCACAAGGGCCCCTCAGCTGGTTGACCAATCCTCAAAAAGAATAGTTGTCAAAAGCAAATAGAGTAATTCTAACATGAACCAGTTGTATGCTTCATATTGTTGACTTTGTGTTTGGCAGAAATACTGCACTGCCGAAATGTTCTTATGTAGGATTGGGGAAGAGTCAGACTCTACATCCAGGTTCACAAGATATTCCCCATATTCTAATGTCACCCCTTCCTTTTTCTTCAGGAACGCCCATTGTGTCCTTGACAAATATAAGGTAACCACAACAAAAGACCGAAGTGTCAGTTTATACACTTGCATTATGCTTATGCTTATCTGTACAGAAAAACGAGCAAAAGGGGCTTGCATGTGCAGTTTACCCCTTTTTATAGAAAAATTCAAAGCTAGACTGTAAAGTTGCTGCTCACCAGAAATGGTCGTGTGATAGACACGACTACAATGGAAAGTGTCAGAATTTATAATCGGGATAGGGAGTCGTCACCACTGTCTGAAAATCCAACATGGACTTGGTGGCTAAGTAGGCTGTTTTTTCTGTCTTCTGCAGACCCAATGGGATCTTCTTTTAGTGGTATTAAGCTTTTGTATTTTTATGGGTACAGAAGAAAACTGCAGTTTGTGGATGCTTACAAGAAATATAGCAGTGCTCATTTGAGCTAATTAATTTTCTTCTATAGGCGTCTACTAAGATATAGGGGGAGATTTATCAAACATGGTGTAAAGTGAAACTGGCTCAGTTGCCCCTAGCAACCAATCAGATTCCACCTTTCATTTTCCAAAGAGTCTGTGAGGAATGAAAAGTGGAATATGATTGGTTGCTAGGGGCAACTGAGTCGGTTTTACTTTACACCATGTTTGATAAATCTCCCCCATAGTGTTGATCAAACTGCTCGAGAAAAGTTAGGTTTGGATCGAACATCTTGATTTTCTCGAACTTGAACCAAAAATTTTACTGTTCGTTCGAGCGTTCGAGCGCCTTTTTGCTAGTCAATCAGTGCAGAGCACATAGAAGTGTCAGGAACATCATTGCTGAGATGTAGGGGTCTCATTGGCTGCTAAAATCACATGACCATCTCATATAAAAGTCACTGTGCTGCATTCTGGATGCCATTTTAAACACACTCACTGTGCTGGATAGAGTGCTCTATCAGTATCTCATTGCATGTTGCATGCTGGCATTTCAATTAGACAGATGGGTGGTGAGATTAGTGATATTACTAAGAAAAGTATCGAGATTAGTGAGATTAATGGGGTGTTTAGCAAGGTTAGAGTAGCATATTTGCAACAAGCATTTTTCTGTCCATAGGCAGCATTGCAGTCACAGCAATACTTACTTTTGGGATTGCATGCTGCATACTGCATTAGCCAATTTATACACAGTGTCCAAAAGTGTATTTTGGTCTGCTCAAATTTGTTATACAGTAATTAAACGTACATCTCATTTGTGTACGTGCATATGTTTAGTAATTACAGCTCTATTCCTATAAGCTGAAAAACGTTCTCTGTCCATCACCAAAAATACGACTTGACATCTGTTATACAGTAATTAAATGTACATCTCATTTGTGTACGTGCATTTGTCCCCTGCCATGTCCCCAGTATCAGATGCTTAGCAGGCATTTCTTTGCAAGAAAAGCTGTCCCTGCCCTGGCCCAGCACCTTCCAGAAAATATCTCAAGCGCGTTGGCTGCATCTGTGTCCACCAAGGTCCATCTGACTACAGACACATGGACCACTAAGCACGGTCAAGGTTGTTACATATCCCTGACTGCTCACTGGGTGACTTTGGTGGCTGACACTGCCTCTGGGTCTCCGTTGACAGTCTCCAAAACTGCTGGGAAGGTGCACAGCCAGGATCCCCAACCTTGACAGGTAGAATTTCATGCTAAGAAAAACCAGGCCATTCTTAAATTAATTTGTCTTGGAGACTGTCAACACACAGGCCAAGAGCTGTGGAGGGCTCTGCGCACTCAGACTGACCACTGGCATGGTGCTAAGAACCTGGCAGCAGGTAAGGTGGTGTGCGACAACGGGAGCAATCTCCTTGCTGCCCTTAAGATCGGCAGACTTAAGCACGTGCCTTGCCTGGCATACTTCATGAACCTGGTTGTGCAGAATTTTCTTAAGTGCTACCCTGGTGTTGAGGGTCTCCTGAAGAAGGCTTGAGGTCTTAGCTCTCACTTCCGACGTTCGCGCCCTGCTTCAACACGACTGGCATAGTTGCAACGGTATCTGGGCCTCCCCGTCAACTGTCTTATCTGTGATGAGGCAACAAGCTGGAATTCCAATGCTCCAGCGGTTGTGGCAGCAGGGTAATGCCATTATGCAGTACGAAATGTCGCATGGCCTGACTAGCAGTGGTGCGGACCTTGGGGTGTTCACTCATAGAGAGTGAAGACAGGTGAAAGATCTGTGCATCATCCTTGCCAGTTTTGAAGAGGCCACCAAAATGGTCAGTCAAGATGATGCCCTAATCAGCATCACCGTTCTGGTGATATTTTTATTGGAACAGCTGCAGTGATGGAGGAGGAGGAAGAGGCAGACACGGAACCTTACTCACCCGAGGATGGAGACAACACAACTGTTACACAGTTGTATAGGTCTCCTTTAGGCACTGGTGTTAGGCTGACGGCGGGTGCAGGCCGACAGTACAGCTCCCACGGTAGAGCGCATGAGGCTAGCTAGGCCTCTGGTGACAGAAGTGTAGGAGGATGAGGAGGCAGGGGTGGACACCACCTGAACTGATTCCCCTTCACTGGTAAGAGGTTGGCACAGATTACAGGGGGATGAGGAGGAGGAAGTTGAAGAGGAGGAAGAGGGTGAAGATCCTGTTAGTGCCCCTCGACCCCAAGGCTTCGGAAATCCCGGTAGCATCTCACACATGAGTGCTTGGATGCTACATTACTTCCAACATGATCCACACATCAAGGCAATAAAAATGAACAGCGATAACTGGGTGGCAACCCTCTTTGATCCACGTTACAAGACCAAAGTGAGCAATTTCCTTTCACCCACAGAAGTGGATAGTAGAATGCAGGATTTTGAGACAGTGCTCATTGACCAACTGTAAACATCTTTTGGGTCATCACATTCTAATGTCACGGTGGAACAGCGTCAGCAACACGGCAGCAGTAGAAACACAAGTAGCCACAGCAGCAGAACCGTACTGGGTGACATTTTAACAATCAATTTTTACCATCTCACCAACGCCAGCAAGACAGGGCAGCATTATGACACACAGAGACCGCCTTAAGACCATGGTCCATGACTATCTGCGCCTTAACATCAATGTTTTTGGACTTGTTTTTGGTCTTGACCCATTCAACTTCTGGGTGTCCAAAATGGATAAATGGCCTGAGCTTGCTCGACACGCCATAGAATTGTTATCTTGCTCAGCAGCCAGTGTTATCTTGGAACGCACATTCAGCACAGCTGGTGGGGTGATAACTGACAAACGTATCCGTCTATCCACTGACAATGTGGATCGTTTGACATTTATAAAAATGAATCAAGCGTAGATCTCTGACCATTTTGTTTCCCCGGTTGCCGATGTTACTAACTAGTAAACTGTAGCATGTCTTTTTGAAAATGTGAAATACACATTTCCACTACATTACATCTCACATCTGTAGTTCCTGTGCCTGCTGCTTCTAAAAATTGGATTATATTGTTGCCCACAGCTAGTGTTCCAAGTGTTACAGCTGAATGTATTTTTGAAAAATACACCTGTATGAGCTTGATGCGCACTGCATACACCTCTTTCTCCTCATCCTCTTTGTAAGCCTCCAAATGGTTATTTTTTTAAATGCCTCCATCTCTCCTGCCATGTTCTGCTACCTAATTTTGTTGAACCGAAACCTCTGTGTTCTCCGCTGGGCTCTTCCTGCTGCCACCAATGGTACCAATTTTTTATGAGTGGGTAAAAAGCCCATTTTTGTCAGTCTGCATAGCAGATTTTTTTTTTTTTTTTTAAATAATCTGAACATCTGTTAGATTAATAAATCTTTGGTACAGAGGAGTTGGTGGTCAAATTTTTCCTGAGTGGCTAAAAAGCCCATTTTGGTCAGTTTACATAGCTGAAAATTTTTTTGAAAAATCAATCTCAACATCTGTTAGATGAATCAATCTTTGGTACAGAGGAGTTGGTGGTCAGAGCCCATTTTGGTCAGTTTACATTACTGAATAATTAAAAAAAAAATCAATCTCTTTATCTGTTAGATGTATCGATGTTTCGTACAGAGGAGTTGGTGGTTAAAATTATCCTGAGTGGGTACAGAGCCCATTTTTGACAGTCTGCATTGCAGAACAAATTTTTTAAAAATAATCTCTTCATCTGTTAGATGTATTGATGTTTCGTACAGAGGAGTTCCCAAGTTTTTTTTTTTCCCATAGACTATAATGGGATTTGATACGAATATCGGGAGCTATTCGAATCGCATTTCGAATTATCTAATATTTCAATATTCGCTCATCTCTAGCAGTATTTTATCCCCCTTTTTTTCTCTTTCATTCTTAAAGCCAAATTTCAGGCTATAAGTTGTTTCCAGTTTACTCCTCTGGATGATAATTACAGTTTCTCCTACTCCATATAGGTGTCAAAATTACCCGAACATCTCCCATTAACTTTAATTGGGTTTAAGTTTGAGTTGAACTTCACTACTGTTCGAGGTTCGAATCGAACTTGAACATTTTACTGTTCGATCATCACTACCAAGATATTGTCAAGGAGGACCCTAAAGCTGATCATGATCGATTACCACAATATTCCTTCCCTTGTCTGATGGTTTTATAACAAGGGTGCTTATGAAAAGTGCTTGTGCCTCTACCCAGGATAGGTTAGTACTAAGGCCTTTCTTCCCTTTCAATGCCATAAGCTCCCTACTAACTATATCTACAACCAGGTCAATCTTACTATAGTCACCTATGGGTGAAGGTTTAACACTTTTGGGTCTCAGTGTGGAGAAGGGTCCTTTCCTTTTGTTAAGAGCCCCTGCTCTTTCTAATTCTTCCATATCCTGCAGGTTGGTCTGCTTCTTCTATACCTAGTTCTGCTGCTGTCTTCTGTTTGTTTGGAGAAAATATTTCCTCCATTTAAGTTTCCTTCCAAGTAGGTGAATGTCTTTGGTCCAACTGAGTGCATTTTATATCACAGTGGTTATGAAGGGGGTACCCTGTGTAAGCACTCTCATTTCCATACATTTTTGATGATAAATTGATAACCTCCATCCTATTCTATATGTAAATGTCCATCCATTCTGGTTCTGAGAAGGCTAGGTGTCCAGCCTCTGAGTTTGTTTTCCGGGGCGATGAATATACTGTATCCGTGGTGTCAGTGGCACAGTGTTGGAGTCCCCATTCTTACCGAACATAAGCATAGGTTATCAGTTGAATGCAATAGCATAAGTTTGAGTGTCAGATAGCCAAATGAATGTCAGAGTTCTCTTAACTCCTTCCTCAGTGGCTAGTGTTCCTCACGCGATGGGGTTGGCACCAGTACAGTTACACAATGAGTGAGATCAGTTAATTCCCCTATGGGAATACCATTGCCTCACATGTCTATTAGGATTCGGGACATCAGAAATGTTTGATACATGCAGAAAATGTATGTTCCAGGGTGAAAATTGAATAACTGACTGGCTGAGGGCTAGTTCACACAGAGTAAAACTGGCCGGAATCTGCAGCAGAACTCTCCACCGTGGAATCCCGCCAGCCTCCATGTCATACTGGCAGTCTATGAGAGGGCTTGTATCTCCTTTCTCCGCGCAGAAGAATTGACATGTCAAGCTGGCGGGATTCCGAGGCGGAGAGGTCCACCGTGGAATTCTGCCAGTTTTACTCTGTGTGAACTGGCCCTTAGGCTTTATTCACACGTTTTGTGTTTCACTCGGAAGACGGATGAGGAAGGACTGTAACGGACTGCTTCCCAACCCACAGTGGCAGCATCTCTGATATGATGCTGGGAGGTATGGAACTGTAATGAAGCAGCTGTGCGGCTCTGTCATTACACATCATATCAGAGATGCTGCCCGTGCGGGAGGAAGGGACCCCGTTACAGGCCCTCCACTTCTGTGTTTCATGTGAAACATGAAACGTGTGAATGCAGCCTAATTGACTTTTTTTTTTTTTTTTTCAAATTGTCATTTTACAATTTGTGAAACTATTAAAACAACATGTGTTGAAAAAAACATTACTCTATAATAGTCCCACTATTGTAGCTACTATAGTTTGGCTATATTCATGAATCTGACCTAAAAATCGCAAACCTCGCAAATGGAATTTTTGACTGCTCCGGTCATCTCTAGCTACTAGCCCTATACAGACACACATCTCCGATCTTCTCCTTCAAGTTCCATACTGTATTACACAGTGTCACTGCAGCTACGCATCCACATTGCTACATTTCTGTGCATTCTGATTACCAAGACACTTTTTTTTTCTCTTTGTCAGTTTCCTATATATTGAACCAGGAAAAATAAATAAATGGATAAAAAGTGTAAAAAAAAATTTCATATTGACATAAAGATTGTGAGTGATAAACACCTCCTTGGCCTAGCAAACCCATACCTATATTATACTGTCTATTGCTGGGATATAAGTTTTATTGCTATAATGTAATTCCTATTGTTACAATGTGTTATCATTGCTACTAATCGGCATCACAACACTCCCAGGATATCTCCCTAATTTGCTCTCAGCTGTTCATTAGTAAAGACATCAAAGTCATTACTGATCTCATTAGTTACAGTCAGCGCTTTGTGTACGATCCACTGGGAAGAAGTCCCTGGCGTCTCTGGTTGCTCATCTGTCATATCTATCTTCCTACCGCCAATATAGTTCTATATAAAAGTCTGCTGATCAGTAAATGTTGCTGTAGACGAGGTCCATAGGACTATTTCTAACATTGCTGTGTAAATCTACATGAACCTGAGCAAAGTTCTCAACAATGGACAACGTCTCCATGACCTTCAATGTGCAAGACTTTGTTCTTTTAGGACTCAAGGAGATGGAGCAGCTGAGATATTTCTATTCTGTGGTCGTCTTTCCCCTATATCTCAGCACAATATCCTTATGTACATTAATTGTCTATGTTGTATGCACAGAACAATCCCTCCATGAACCTATGTACATCTTCATATGTGGCCTGATGGGAAACCTTATCATTGCCAGCTCAGCAGTTCTCCCCAAGTTGGCCATAGACTTGCTCTCTGGATGTACCACCATCTCTCTGTCTGGATGTCTGACCCAATCATACTTTATACAGAGCTCTGGTTTTGTAGAGATACTAACTTTTACCATCATGGGGTATGATAGATACCTGGCTGTTGGTTTTCCATTGAGATACCACTCTCTGATGACCACTAAGATGGCTCTACAGTCCTTGTCTATCATCTGGTCAGTGAATTTAATACTCATGTTGGTATCTGTCATGTTGGTGGTCAGGTTAACACTGTGTGGTAATGTCATCAATGGTGTGTTGTGTGAAACCATGTCTCTTACCCGATTGTCTTGTGGCAGCACAGTCATCAATTACACTTATGGGACCATTTATACCTCGCTGTTCTTCATAGGCTCTCTGTTGATCGTGCTTTACTGCTACATACGGACATTTCTTGTCTGCCTTAAGATCTCTAAGGAAGCCTCCCAGAAAGCCATCCATACACTGGTGACCCACATAATCACGTACTTTACTTTTATGGCATGTGTTTTATTTGTCAATTTCAGGAATAGGTTAAATGGTGGTTTCATATCTATTGTAACGGACACAGTGATCTCAATATGTTGCCTATTGATTCCCCTCACCCTAAACCCTCTGATCTATGGGATAAGAACTGAAGCTTTAAGGAGGAAAATGATTAAGACTTTGAATGAAATGATCCCTGGGTGTATATTGGGTAAATACAAGTAATTTTTTGTGCTGTTTTTGAGACCATTTTATAAATTAATGAAAAACTGTGCAACATTGACCAAAATGGAGTAAGGCTGTGATCACATCTACACGGTACTGGAGTCTTCTCTCATGGCAAGGGTCCAAAATTTATTGAATAGACCACAGTCTTTGCCCAGGTGAACACCGTGTCATGATAGTCAAATAATGTGACAGGAACCAATGTGAGTGCTTTTAGTTACTATGTTACGGTATCAGACTTTTGACATAAAAACTGTTGTTAATGGACACCTCCTTGGTCCTCTACACCTATCCATACAGTATAATGGACAACCCTCTCAGGATCTTGTCCACATGTCCAGAACTGTTCATTAGTGAAGACGTGTAAGTCATTATCGATCTCATTCGTTACAGTCAGCGACCTGTGTGTGATCCACTGGGTAGAAACCCCTGATGTCTATCGCTGCTGATCTGTCTTATTTTATTCAATAGAATCCGCTACTGCTCAGATACGGTATATAGGAAATGCACTGATTATCGAATAGGTAATGTGTTGGTTTTTATATTTGAAGCAATATATTAAAGGTGAAAACCAAAAAATCAGGACGTCATCGATGTAAGTCAGTGTGATACGAATGTGGTGTAACGAGAATCTTTCACCAAATACTAATTAGTCCTCCTGTAGCTGAGCCCCGCTCCTGGTTGACCGATCCCCACAAAGGAGGATAGTTGTCAAAACCAAATAAGATATTCCCCATATTCTAATGTCACCCCTTTGTTTTTCTTCAGGAACGCCCATTGTGTCCTTGACACAGGAAGGTAACACCACAACAAAAGGCCGTAGAAGGGGATCAGTTTATACACTTGCATTCTGCTTAATATTATCTATGACAGACACAATGGGATGTACAGAAAAACGAGCAAAAGGGGCTTGCATGTGCAGTTTACCCCTTTTGATAGAAAAATTCAAAGTTAGACTGTAAAGTTGCTGCTCACTAGAAATGGTCATGTGATAGACACAACTACAATAGATAGTGTCAGAATTTATATTCTGAGTGGGGAATCGTCACCACCGTCTGAAGATCCAACATGGACTTGGTGGCTAAATAGGATAGTGGATGTTTTTTCTGTCTTCTGCAGACCCAATGGGATGCCCTTTTAGTGGTATTAAGTAGGGATGGTCCGCACCCGCCGAGGTTCGGGTTCGGATGAACCCAAATGCTCAGCATCGGATTCCCGCTGTCTGCCCGCTCCGTGCAGCGGGCGGATACAGCGGGAGGACCGCCTGGACAAATGGGATACAGCCTATGGCTATGGCTGTATCCCATTTTTCCAGGTGGTCCTCCTGGTGGATCCGTTTGCTGCACGGAGCGGGCAGACAGCAGGAATCATTACCGAGGGTTCGGGTTCATACGAACCCGAACCGAACTCTGTTCGGACCATCCCTAGTATTAAGCTTTTGTGATTTTTATGGGTACAGTAGAACACTGCAGCTTGCGGATGCTTACGAGACATACAGCAGTGCTCATTCCAGATAATTAATTTTCTTCTATAGGCGTCTACTAAGATATTGTCAAGGAGGACCCTAAAGCTGTTTGTAGGATTTTCTGTCAGGCGAGTATAGCAACCCCAATCCTCCAAGATGTCTGGACAAATACATTTACAGTATACACCTCATGAACGATAACCACAATATTCCTTCCCTTGTCTGATGGTTTTATTACAAGGGTGCTTATTAGAGATGAGCGAACCGGGTTCGGGTTTGAGTCGATCCGAACCCGAACGTTCGGCATTTGATTAGCGGTGGCTGCTGAACTTCGATAAAGCTTTAAGGTTGTCTGGAAAACATGGATACAGCCAATGACTATATCCATGATTTCCACAGAGCCTTAGGGCTTTATCCAACTTCAGCAGCCACCGCTAATCAAATACCGAACGTTCGGGTTCGGATGGACTCGAGCATGCTCCAGGTTCTCTAATTTCTACTGCTTATGAAAAGTGCTTGTGCCTCTACCCAGGATAGGTTAGTACTAAGGCCTTTCTTCCCTTCCAATGCTCCCTAGTAACTATATCTACAAACAGGTCAATCTTACTATAGTCACCTATGGGGGAGGTGTTACACCTTTGGGTCTCAGTGTGGAGAAAGGTCCTTCCCTTTCGTTAACAGTCCCTGCCCTTTCTAATTCTTTCATATCGTGGACCAGAGGTTGGTCTTCTTCTTCTATACCTAGCTCGGCCTCTGTCTCCTGTTTGTTTGGAGAAAATATTTCCTCTATTTAACTTTCCTTCTAAATAGGTGAATGTCTTTGGCCCAGCTGAGTGCCCTATATATCACAGTGGGTATGAAGCGGGTACCCTGGGTAAGCACATTCATTTCTATATATTTTTGAGGATAAATTGATAACCTCCATCCTCTTCTATACGTAAATGTCCATTCTGGTTCTGAGAAGGCTAGGTGTCCAGCCTCTGAGTCCATGTTCAGAGCGATGTATATACTGTATCCGTGGTGTCAGTGGCGCATCCATCATTACTTATATAGTAGATATAGATGAATTGTGCAAGTGGTAGATGATACAGCAAAAGGAATTTAGTAGGTACACTGATTTGAAGCTATATTAGTCTATGGGGGAGATATATCAAACATGATGTAAAGTTAACATGGCTCAGTTGCCCCTAGCAACCAATCAGATTCCACCTTTCATTTTCCAAAGAGTCTGTGAGGAATGAAAGGTGGAATCTGATTGGTTGCTAGGGGCAACTGAGCCAGTTTTATTTTACACCATGCTTAATAAATCTCCACCTATGTGTTTATAGCAGAACGCAAATATAGGATTTTTATCAGGGGTGGACATGTCAAGGATTTAAGGCACTGGTGACAATATGTTGTGGTCCCCATGTTGGTGTTGGTTGGTGGCTCTGGCGTCTTGTACTGTGCACATCTCCTTTTGAATCTCAATGACATTGTATTTTTGTAACCTTTTATAAATGTGTCACTGTTTTAAATTGAAGTTGAAAAAAGGGTATGACAGGTTGGAGATGGAGGAGGGGTCAGTGCTGCAGAACAGGGAGACAGCACTCCAACATTTACCCATTAAAAAAAAAAATTGACATTAAAATTTAAATAGAATTTGGAATTGACCATTAAAAAATCACCAAAAAGAGTCGTCTCTACCGACCTGGTTGATCCTGCCTGAAAAACAGCTTTTACTTCTGCGGAAAGCAGAAGGCGTGGAAGTTATCATTCCCAACTCATATTTGAAATAGAAAAAAAAAATCACAATTTTGTAGAATAATGGCGAATCACACGTAGGCGCCAAAACCCTTTTTGAAAGCTCTTTGCAGATTAGTAATCTTCTTTACTGTGTAGATGTGACGCATTTTGGGGGTCCACCGCCCCCTTCATCAGACATAACACATTCATTTACCTCCATGCTTTTATGCACAGCATAATTGAATGACCGGGGACAGAATCACTGACATCACCCTCCATTCATCTCTTTGTTAAAACATTGGTCCCATTTAAAAACAGTAATACATACTGCTGTCTGACAAATAATATAGTCTAATAAAAACAATATCAATATAATACATACGTAAAAGGAGTAACTTGTTCAAATTTCATTTTAAGACTTTAAAAACTCATTAAAAGACCCTTTGGTGACTCTAACACGATCTACACCTCCAGCTAAAAGCATCTGGTCACAGAGGCTTAATAACAAAGCACCTGCCCATGATGAATTCATCCAAGCACCTCTGGGTTCAAATCCCCCACTGGTCAAATAGTCAAACACGCAGGAATGCACCCTTGTACCTCCCATAAAAATGTAACAATAAATTATTTGTTATAAAACCCATGTTTTGAGAATTTTAAGACCTACAGTAAACCTGAAGGTTTCCTGGTAGAAGCCACAAAGGAAATAGGTGGATACACCCATAAATACAAATATTAACATTAATCTCCGAAGATAATCTCAACATAGACTCAAGATTTTGTTTTTGTGAGCCTTAACTTTAGCCTTACTCTTTTGACCTCCACAGACCAGCTCAAGGGCTGTGGCTCTGTCTATATGAGTGCCACCTTCTAACTGCAGGGTCAATGGTTTGAATCCCCACAGGTAAGTTTCCCTGCTGTGTTGTTTCAATCAGGGGCAGACCCAGACTGCATAGGGCCCCTGTGCGAAAAATTTGCCTGGGCCCCCCCTCCCCTCCCCCCTTTGTTTCTCACCAACCTTTTCCACTTCTGGCACCCCTACCAAATGTTCTACAAAATACAAAAAAACGGCAATTGGTGACTCACAGGTGACGTCTTCTTTGATCTGAGGCGATCGCTCTCCGTTTCCTCTCCATCCGGCCCAGTCCTCCATGATGATTTCTTCCAGCTACAATTCATCTCTTCAGAACCTGCAAGAAAAACATCTTAGACTCCGCACTTTCCCTTCCACTTCCTTCCCTTTTTATCTACCTATAGGCTCCCATATAGTAGTAATTCCGATTATTGGTGTCATGTGCAGTAAAGTGAGTAGGTGGGATCCCCCATATAGTAATAACACTATCTTCTATGACCCCCCTTATAGTAATAACTAGAAAATGTACCCGGCGCTGCCCGGGTATAAAGTGTCAGTGTGTTAATTAGATTTGTTCTAAGGTGCCCAGGAGGCCAAGCTAAAGGTATTGTTTCATCTGAGTTAATCAGTGGAATTAGTGTATACCTGTAGTGCATAGTTGGAGGGGTTCTGTATACCCACAATGTATAGTTTTTAGGGGTCTCACATATCTGTAGTGCATAGTTGGGGGGGGCTGTATACCTATAGTGTATAGTTTGGGGGTCCTGTATACCTGTAGTATATAGTTGGTGCTGTATACCTGTAATGTATAGTTTGAGGGTCCTGGATACCTGTAGTGTATAATTGGTGGAGGTCTTGTATACCTGTAGTATATAGTTTGGGGGTCCTGTATACCTGTAGTAAATAGTTTGAGGGTCCTGTATAACTATAGTATAGAGTTGGTGGAGGTCCTGTATACCTGTAGTGTATAGTTTTGGGGTCCTGTATACCTGTAGTGTATAGTTTGGGGTCCTGTATACCTGTAGTATATAGTTGGTGGAGGTCCTGTATACCTGAAGTATATAGTTGGTGGAGGTCCTGTATACCTGTAGTATATAGTTTTGGGGTCCTGTATACCTGTAGTGTAAAGTTTGGGGTCCTGTATACCTGTAATATATAGTTTTGTGGAGGTCCCATGCACTTGTAGTGTATAGTTTGGGGTCCTGTATACCTGTAGTGTCCTGTATACCTGCAGGGTTGTATTTACCCGTATGGCAGTGTTATTCAGTCACAGTGTGTCGGTATTGGTCAGGTCTGGTGTGGCTGTGTTATCCAGTCACGGTATGGTGGTATTGGTCAGGTCTGGTATAGCGGTGTTATCCAGTCACAGTATGGCAGTATTGGTCAGGTCTGATATGATGGTGTTATCCAGTCACAGTATGGTGGTATTGGTCACGACTGGTGTGGCGGTGTTACCCAGTCACAGTTTGACGGTATTGGTCAGGTCTGGTATGGCAGGGTTATCCAGTCACAGTATGGCGGTATTGGTCAGGTCTGGTATGACCGTGTTATCCAGCACAGTATGGCGGTATTGGTCAGGTCTGGTATGGCAGTGTTATCCAGTCACAGTATGGCGGTATTGGTCAGGTCTGGTATGACAGTGTTAGCCAGCACAGTATAGCGGTATTGGTCAGGTCTGGTGTGGCGGTGTTATCCATTCACAGTATGGCGGTATTGGTCAGGTCTTATATGACAGTGTTATCCAGTCACAGTATGGCAGTATTGGTCAGGTATGGTATGACAGTGTTATCCAGTCACAGTATGGCGGTATTGGTCAGGTCTGGTGTGGCAGTGTTATCCAGTCACAGTATGGCGGTATTGGTCAGGTCAGGTGTGGCGGTGTTACCCAGTCACAGTATGGCGGTATTGGTCAGGTCTGGTATGGAGGTGTTATCCAGTCACAGTATGGCGGTATTGGTCAGGTCTGGTATGGAGGTGTTATCCAGTCACAGTATGGCGGTATTGGTCAGGTCTGGTGTGGCGGTGTTACCCAGTCACAGTATGGCGGTATTGGTCAGGTCTGGTATGGAGGTGTTATCCAGTCACAGTATGGCGGTATTGGTCAGGTCTGGTATGGAGGTGTTATCCAGTCATAGTATGGCGGTATTCATCAGGTCTGGCAGTGTTATCCAGCACAGTATGGCGGTATTGGTCAGGTCTGGTGTAGCAGTGTTACCCAGTCACAGTTTGGTATACCTGTTGTGCCCTGTATATACATGTACTGTATAGATGGAGTAGGGGGTCCTGTATACATGTACTGTATAGATGGAGTAGGGGGTCCTGTATACATGTACTGTATAGATGGAGTAGGGGGTCCTGTATACATGTACTGTATAGTTGGAGTAGGGGGTCTACCAGTTATTACTGTGGATGTTGTGAGGCAGCTTCCCTAGCAACCATTGCTCCCTGTGAAAATGAAAGCAGTAATCCTATTGGTTGCTAAGGCTCCAACTGCCGTGTCTGCTGCAGCTAATTATATCACCTGTGTTTGCAGTGAGGAGATTTTCCCATTCATCTCTATGGGGCGCCGCTCTTCCCCCTCCCCCTCCCCTCCTGTACATCTGGCGGGGACGGACCTTCGCAATAACCATCCCGGGCACCCAATGTATCTGTGTGCCAAATTTGGGGTTAAACGGTTCAGGCGTTTGGAAGTCTATAGAGGACAGACAGACAGACAGAAGGACAGACAGACAGACAGACTTTGATTTTTATGATATAGATGTCCCCTGCTGTGCCTTCCATATTGTAAAAATGCCCCTTGCAGTGCCCTATATAGTAGTAATGCCCCCTGTTGTGACCCCCTAAAGTAAGAGCAGGCTGAGAGATAGCTCTACTGACTGACTGTATATACTGCTAGTTTGTGCCCATATGATGCAGCTGCACCCCATATCATACTACTCCCCCCTTCATCCTCCTGCCCCTCCATCATCATACTACTCCCCCCTTCATCCTCCTGCCCCTCCATCATCATACTACTCCCCCTTCATCCTCCTTCCCCTCGATCATCATACTACTCTCCCTTTATTCTCCTGTCCCTCCATCATCATACTACTCCCCTTTTCATCCTCCTGCTCCTCCATCATCATACTACTCCCTCCTTCATCCTCCTTCCCCTCCATCATCATACTACTCCCCCCTTCATCCTCCTGCCCCTCCATCATCATACTACTCCCCCCTTAATCCTCCTGCCCCTCCATCATCATACTACTACACCCTTCATCCTCCTGCCCCTCCATCATCATACTACTACCTCCTTCATCCTCCTGCCCCTTCATCATACTACTACCCCTTCATCCTCCTGCCCTTCCATCATCATACACTACCCACTTCATCCTCCTGTCCCTCCATCATCATAGTACTACCCCTCTCATCCTCCTGCCCTTCTATCATCATACTACTACCCCCTTCATCCTACTGCCCTTCATCATCATACTACTCCCCCCTTCATCCTCCTGCCCTTCCATCATCATACTACCCCCCTTCATCCTCCTTCCCCTCGATCATCATACTTCTCTCCCTTTATTCTCCTGCCCCTCCATCATCATACTACTCCCCTTTTCATCCTCCTGCTCCTCCATCATCATACTACTCCCTCCTTCATCCTCCTGTCCCTCCATCATCATACTACTCCCCTCTTCATCCTCCTGTCCCTTCATCATCATACTACTCCCCCGTCATCCTCCTGCCCCTCCATCATCATACTACTCCCCCCTTCATCCTCCTGCCCCTCCATCATCATACTACTACCCCCTTCATCCTGTTGCCCTTCCATCATCATAGTACTACCCATCTCATCCTCCTACCCCTCCATCATCATACTACTACCCCCTTCATCTGTATTTAAAACAAAAAAGTTATACTTACCTCACCAGTATGGGCCCTCTAGTCCCCGAGCACTTCTCTCCCTGCTCTGCATGACTGACAGTACTCGCGCTGACAGGGGGCGGTGCTTCCTGCAGCGGGGGTGGGGCTTCCCGGGACATGGTTTTGCCGGGGCTGTCTCCTCAGAATCTGAACAGTCCCGGCAAAACCTGCGGGCCCCCACCTGCTCCCCTCCTCACCATCCGGAGTCCTGACACAGGAATCCACTGCTTCTCCAGACGCCTCCAGATGAGGATTACAGTGTCAGTGGGGGCGTCTTCTCCTGTCACAGAGGGAAACGGGTGGGGGCTCACACACTGATTGTACCATGCTACCAGGGCCTGGGATAATCAGTGTGTGTGCATCTGCAGTCCGACCCAGTCTGACACATATTATAGCAGCAGGGTATCCCTAGAAGCTGCAGAGCCGCAGCTTCTAGGGATGCTGAAAGGGGGACAACTAAGCGGGCAGCGGGCCCCTGTCCCCTTCGAGGCCCCTGTGCAGCTGAACCGTCTGCACAAGTGGTAGGTCCGCCAGTGGTTTCAATTAAACCACATACAGCATTTAGCACAAATATCAATCACAGGGATCTCATTCAAAAAGATATGCCCAAGAAGCCCTTTAACAAAGCAGCACAAACGATAGTAAACTGATATCAGTTCATGTTGTCTTTTGCTTCATGTTATGTCTTCGCAGACGACTCGCAGCTATTATTTTTTTGACTGTTGGTGCTTTTCTGTATGGGATTACGGGTTTACTGGGAAGTATTGAACTTATAATGGGATCAAGTTTCAGAAGGTGCCAGTGTTTATGGAGAATTTTCTGTATTTCTTTGTGGGACTTGTTATATTGGGTTATAAAATGTATTCTTTCAGGCATTGTAACTCCTTTCAGATCTCCCCCTATCTTTTTCTCTTTCTTAAGGCCTGATTCCTGTGTTAACTCAGCTGCCCTATGAAATGCCTTCTTCAGTAGTTTATCTGGGTAATTCTTTGCTTTAAAACGATTATTTAATATGTTGGCCTGTCTCCTGAACATCTTGTCCTTCGTACAGTTTTTTCTCACTCTTTTGCACTGACTGTATGGTACATATTGAGTTTCCACTGTTTCAGATGCCCACTTGTAAACGATAAATAGGTATTTGAGTCCACCTCCTTTAAGAAGGTGGACGTTAGGATTTCGTTTTCATTGTGACTGATCAGAAGGTCTAAAAATTCTATCTGGGTTCCTGAATATTTTGGAGTTAACGTAATTCCCCACTCATTACTATTAATATGTTTCACAAAATCCTCAATGGAGCGTAAATCACCCCTCCACAGGAAGAAAAGGTCTATAGACAACCACATTTTCCAAAAACCAAGGACTAGACCTGATATGAGAGTCCTCAAGGACTACCATAAATAAATTAGCGTATGACGGTGCCACCCGTGAGCCCATCGCTGTGCCACCTACCTGATGGGTATATGCGTCGTACATGAAAAAACTGTTTTTTAGAATAAATTCCAGGGGCTCTAGCAGTAACTCTAATTGTCCTAGAGGGACTTGTGGGTCTTTCCTTATGAATTCTTTGACACAGTTGATTCCCAATTCATGATGAATATTTGTGTACAAAGCAGAGACATCCATGGTCACAAGGACCATACCCCCGTCCCACGGGATGTCTCTGAGAATGGCAATAAAATCATCAGAATTTATAAGGAAAATTTCTAAACCCCTGACATAGGGCTGTAAAATAAGGTCTACATATTTTGAAAGATTGCTGGTAAGGCTTCCTACTCTCGAGATTATTGGCCTCCCTGGTGGATTAGTTTGATTCTTGTGAATTTTGGGGAGATGATAGTAGTTTGGTATTGCAGGATTGGATACACTTAAGAACTTCTTTTCTTCCTTTGTAATTATTGCTCCCTCACTGCCCTGGGATAGCATTGCTTGGTAGTTCCGGTTAATAACAGGAAATGGATCATTTTGAATATCTCTATAATAATTAGTGTCCTTTAAATTACTTAATGCTTTTAGATTATAGTCCTTGTATTCCTGGATTACAATCCCACCACCCTTATCGGCTGGCCTGATCACAATATATATATATATTTTTTCTTTTCTTTTAGGCTATTAAGGGCCTTCTGCTCTTCATTGGTGAGTCTCCCTTTGGCAAATGACCCAAACTTTTTGTTTATCTTTTTATTTTTTTATAGCTCTTTAAAATCATGGCATACTGCATCCTGGAAGGTTTTTCTAAAGGGTAAAATTTGGATTTTACTTCTAATTTAGGATGAATCCTAATAGGTATGGGGTCATTATTGTGGGCACAAGTTGGCTTTTCTTCAGATGGTTTTAATGTAAAATGTTGTTTTAGTGTTAGTTTTCTAACATATTGGTGTACAGTAGATCTAAATATAGCTCAAAATCATCTGCATCATTTTCTGGGGAAAAGGACAATCCCTTCTGTAATATGTTTGTTTCATTTGATGTTAATTGATGGGAGGATAAATTACAAATTTTAACTATATCCCCTTGGGCATTGGTAGTCTGAACTGTTGTTTTGTCTGTAGATCTATTCTTCTTTGTCTGTAGATCTTTCTTTTTTGTTGATTGACACCCCACTCTTTCCCCTGGTACATGTTTTCTTTTTTGGCTTTTTGTGTGTGTGTGTGTGGTGGGGGGCATACTTGGTATCACTGTCGATTTGGGGCTTGGGGGCATGGCCTAAGGGCCCCCTTGTGCACTGATTGAAGAAAAGGTACCAAGGCCAAATTTCCCTGTCTGGTGTTATCCACTGTTATTGTTGGGGAGTCTGAAGTCTCATGTTCTATATCTCTCATGTTGTGTGAGATACTGGTTTTCTATAGACTGCGGGGGGGGGGGGGGGGGGGGGGGGGGGGGGGGTTGCATTGATTCTTGAATTCCAGTCTAATATCTGTTTTGAGTTTTTCAATAGTGTTTAGGAGATGTGGAGTTCTAATATATGCTCTACTGGGGTGGATAAATTGGGTCCTATTCCCCGGGGTTCATGTTGGTTTGATGTTCAGGATCCACAACCGCAGGATGGACTAGATTGCAGGTAGAAGGTTGGGATATTAAGTCTTGATCCCTCCTACTGTTGTGTTGCTGAGGTCCCTTAACCCCTTCCCGTCAGCAATCTGTATATATACGTCCCTACTGCACATGCCCTGTGCAGTAGGAATGTATATATACGATCCTGACTGAGGGGCTTCTGATGTATGCGGAACCTCTGTAGTGAGAGCAGTCCTGCACACATCAGTGTGTCTAGGGCTGGAGGTAATGAGAGGCAGCTGCGATCCTGCAGCTGCGTCTCATTAACCCCGCGATCTATAGTGATTGTGGTGTTTAAAGTACTCAGTAACAGATCAAGCATCTGTCCTTGAGGGTTCGGGAACCCTGCAGCCGTGCGGGGTCCCGATCGCATGTGCCGACAAGCGGGGGTAAGCTCCTTACCTCCGTCCTGTCGGATTGGCGATCCATGCATAGAGTCTGCTCTCAGGCAGACTCTATACATAGATCACCGATAACACTGATCTGTGCTATGCTGTGGCATAACATAGATCAGGATATGCAATCTATTGATTGCATATTTTACAGTGAAACAAAGTGTAAAAAAAAGTGCATAAAAAAGTTTTTAAAATAATTAAAAACCCTTATAAACCCCCTCCCAATAAAAGTTTAAAACGACTTTGTACCCACAATCTGACCCCCCCCCCCCCCCCCCCCCCCCCCAAACCACTTGTACCATCAGATAGCTGCTTTTAGTCCAAGATCTGTCCTGGCGTCCGTCCAGCAGGGGATGCAGTTATTGTCCTAAAAAAACTACTTTTAAACTGGCAGCCCTGTGCCAAATGGCCGTGGCCTAGATTGTGTGTGCATTAGGGTGGCACAACCTCTCTGTCCCTCCTCCCCACCCTCCTCCTCATTAGGAGTGTTTCAGGCAGATTGTCTACTATTCCTCACCTGTGTAAGCACGGCACATGGGCTGGATCGTTAACCACCTGTGCAATGTTCAGACAGGAGAAAATGTTCTAGGGGCATTCCTAATGATGAAGAGGGTGGGGAGGAGGGACAGAGAGGTTGTGCGCTGATACAGTCATGGTAACCTGATACCTTATTGTACAGTCATGGTAACCTGATACCTTGCTAAACAGTCATGGTAATCTGATACCTTGCTGAACAGTCATGGTAACCTGATACCTTATTGTACATTCATGGTAACCTGATACCTTGCTGAACAGTCATGGTAACCTGATACCTTATTGTACATTCATGGTAACCTGATACCTTGCTGAACAGTCATGGTAACCTGATACCTTATTGTACATTCATGGTAACCTGATACCTTGCTGTACAGTTATGGTAACCTGATACCTTGCTGATACAGTCCTGGTAACCTGATACCTTATTGTACAGTCAGTGTAACCTGATACCTTGCTAAACAGTCCTGGTAACTTGATACTTTGCGTAACAGTCCTGGTAACCTGATACCTTGCTAAACAGTCCTGGTAACCTGATACAAGAACCCATATATAGATATAGATATATAGATCACAAAACTATGTCACTGGCCTCTGACCCTTTTCAATTAGCCCAGCTGTGTTCATTCTCATGCAGCATAGACTTTTTTTTTGCAATACACTTGATACATAAGTCTTGAGAAGACTTTGTACCCTTCCTCCTGTCTCACTGATTTTCTGACAGCGACCAACTCCTCAGCACAGATGATCCCACTGTTGTGCCCTGAAAAGGGCAGTTAGTAAAGTTTTCGGTCTACCTATCTTTCCCTGCCTGCAGCGCCCCCCTCCCATTGGGTAAAGTAAGGACTATTAACATGGGCAGATTTTTCTTCTATATCATACCCAATGTCAAAGACCATTCATTTTTATTTAGGCTAATTTCGTAGTAAAACATGTAAACCCCCCAGGGTGACAAATTTTAATTCGGACATTTAGGAATTTCTTTACCTCACCAAAAATGTAATATTACTTTTATGCATTGGAGTCTTGATCTGTTTTCAGTATGCAACTTCTATGCCACTACTGGCAAAATTTCTAGAATCGAATTATAGCTGCATGTCGTGGTCCAAATGTAGGTCCAATGACCCGAATATGGTGGACACCATACCTCAGAGTTTTGCTCCTTCTCTATAGCAACATGCCACACACTGGATGATGTTCCCAACCACTGTTTTCCCTTTATTCAGGTGTCTCCATATTTTGCACTACCCTGAATAAGCCTCATACACCATTTTTGAACTTTCCTCATATATACTTGATCTTCTCCAACCAAAGTTGTCCTCTTCTCTGGATGTGATCTATAGGATCACTGGATGTGATCTATAAGTTCCTGCAGGCTGGGGCTCCATGGTACAGTCCTTTTGCTACGTTCTCACTGGTATCACTGGTAATATTAGTAGAGATGCACAGAATGGGTATTGGGATCTCTGCCAGACCAATCCATCAATACAAGGAACCAGGATAATTACTACTTAGATTCAGCTTATATTTGATGGTAGGAGGGGGCTAAGGAAGAAATGTAGGCACTTACTTGTGGTGCTACTAGCCCTACACAGACACACATCTTCTGTCCTTCATGTTCCATACTGTACTACAGCCGGTGTCACTGCAGCTACTCATCCGCATTGCTACATTTCTGTCCATTCTTTTCTTTTGTTTGTTTTCTATATATCATTTCAGGAGAAGTATTAAATAAATTAATAAAAAGTTAAAAATCTTAATGCTGACATAAATATTGTGAGTGAAACACCTCCTTAGCCCAGCAAACCCTTACATTTACTCTATTTTCTATTGCTACAATGTAATTGCTATTGCTATAATGTAATTCCTATTGTTACAGTGTGTTATCATTGCTACTAATCAACATCATGAAACTCCCAGGATATCATCTTAATTTACCCTAAACTGTTCATTAGTAAAGACATCAAAGTCATTACTGATCTTAGTAAAATCCGGAGTGTAATTCCACTGGGCAGAAGTCCCTGCCGGCTCCAGCTGCTCATCTGTCATATCTAATTCCCTATTGCCAATATAGTTCTATATAAAAGTCTTCTTATCAGTAATTGTAGATGTAGATGAGGTCCATAGGGCTATTTCTAACATTGCAGTGTAAATCTACATGAACCTGAGAAAAGTCTTCAACAATGGACAATGTGTCCATGATCTTCAATATTCAAGACTTTGTTCTTTTAGGACTCAAGGAGATGGAGCAGCTGAGATATCTCTACTCTGTGGTCGCCCTTCTAATATATTTCATCACAATATTTGTATGTACATTAATTGTGTATGTTGTATGGACAGAACATTCTCTTCATGAACCTATGTACATCTTCATATGTGGCCTGATGGGAAACCTTATCATTGGCAGCTCAGCAATTCTCCCCAAGTTGGCCATAGACTTGCTCTCCGGATGTACCACCATCTCTCTCTCTGGATGTCTTACCCAAGCATACTTTATACAGATCTGCGCTTTTATAGAGATACTGATTTTTACCATCATGTCGTATGACAGATACCTAGCTGTTGGTTTTCCATTGAGATACCACTCTCTAATGACCAGTAAGAAGGCTTTACAGTCCTTGGCTATCATCTGGTCGGAGATTTTAATAAGCATGTTGGTAACTGTCCTGTTGGTGGTCAGGTTAACACTATGTGGTAATGTCATCAATGGTGTGTTGTGTGAAACCATGTCTCTCACCCATTTGTCTTGTAGCAACCCAGTCATCAATGACACTTATGGGGCCATTTATACCTTGCTGTTCTACGTAGGCTCCTTAATCATTGTGATGTACTGCTACATTCGGACATTTCTCGTCTGCCTGAAGATCTCTATGGAAGCCTCCCAGAAAGCCATCCATACACTGGTAACCCACATAATTGCATATTCTACTTTCATGGTATCTACATTGTTTATAAATCTCAGGTATAAGATAAATGGTGGTTCCATATCTATTGTAACACACACAGTAATCTCAATATGTTGCCTTTTGATTCCCGTCACCCTAAATCCTCTGATCTATGGGGTAAGGACAGAAGCTTTAAGGATAAAAATGATAAAGACTTTGAAGGAAATGATTCATCAGGAGACGTTGGGTAAATACAAGTAATTTTTATGCTGTTTGTGAGATAATTTTGTAAATAAACACCTGTGTAAAATTTTCTTAAGAGTTTGGTCACACTAGAGTCATTTTCGGAAAGGCTGGGTGAGATTTTTCTATGAGAACCATGGCCGCTTTAAGGTTGGTGGGAGCCAACTTTAATCTCCAGTTGCACCTGACTGATTTCATCCTCCCTAGTTTATTCTTGGAGGGTGTGATGCTTCCACATTTAGATAATGGAAATATCTTGAAAATGCTGGAAAGAACTTAGTGGTAGAGGCCTATAGACAATTGTCCTTCACTGAGAATCCTGCTCCCCTACAAAATCTTTTTGTAAATTGAGATCTGAAAGTAATGAGAAAGCAATACTTAATCAGTAAGCCAGGTGTAATTTGGAGGAAAAAAAGATGTAAAAAAAATTAAATAAGTATCAATATTTTATGTCAGAACTTTGCAATTTGTGCTACTGACTTGTGTTGAACGAGCATTCTCAGTTCTCGATCGAGCATCAGGCCGCTCAATAAAGCACCTTGTGGGGTTCTGGTCAAAGTCCAAGTCACCTCTCCACATGTTTAGTGGCTTTAATTAGCCAATAAACATGCAGGGAAGACCCATATTGGCTACTGGCACATCAGGTGACTTGGGTCTATATAGGCCCAAGTCACCTGTTGCTCAGCCGAGACGCCATCATTTAGCAGGCAGGGTACGTTAGGTATTTTGTGATGGGTTTCTCAAAGATGCCACTAGAGAGTATTTGCCTTGTATTTCAGCCAGCACAGTGAAGTCTATAGGAGTAACGCATTTCATGTGATTTGTCATATTATGTTTGTCAGGATTTGATTGCCAGCCACATTCCACACTCTCAGTCTATTAGAGATGCCTAATAGAAGGTTCCAACCAATGGGACGTCGAGTTACCTCAAGCTTTCTCCCACTAATAGGGGAGTAGCCCAGTCTTAGTCCTAGAGTAGGGGGTGATGTTCAGTTAGCCAGTTCCTGGTTAGCTTACACCGCTATTTTTCCTTAGAGAGCTTCTACCAGGGCCTGGCCCCTATGGCCAGGTGCCTGAGTACCAAAGAGACTTTATTTCTTCACAAGTATCTTCCCGCAATTAAGTATGGCCTGCTAAATCCTAAGAGGAGCAACTACCACTAAAAGGAATCTAACCTGTCTACATCTGGGTTGACTATCTTGTACAAGTATTTTTCAGGAAGTTCTCTCAGCTTCAAAGGACTATCCCCAGCATGTTGGTTAAAGGCCAAATACCCCATTGACTACTTGAGGGAATAGCTCCACTCGGATGTCCTAGCTCAGGGCCTGTGTTCCTGGATCTGGCTCTCTGGGATCTCTACTGGCAAGAGGCAGCATTCTCTTAACGGTGAGTATGGGTATTTTTTGTCAAAAGTCCAGTCAAAATGTCACCCTGATAGCCAACTAGTCACATATACAAGACAACTTACTGCAACTACTTAAGAGACTTTGTTACTAAAGTATCCTATATCTAAAGTCTAAAACAGCAGCGTCCCTATCACCAGTATTGCACTAAAATTCTGGTAATCGCAATCTCCTGTGAAAAATGCAGTGTTTGAACTTGTTCCTGAAATTATTTGCCACCCCCCACCCCCCGTAATGTGATCACGAAGGAGCTTTCCCCGCATCTGTACCGGGCCGGGGTCTGCGCCGTAATGGCACTGATCTCGGCTTGGCATTCTATTGCTCCCGGCTGCAGCAGCCGAAAGCAATGGAACACTGATCTAATGGATCTATGCAGTATATCTATACTGCATAAATCTCAATAAGAGATCAGAGTAGTGATACTAAAAGTCCCCCAGGGGAATAAACCTAACCCCAGGGGGACTAACCCTAACCCCAGGGCACTTCAAGTATGTGTGTAAAAAAAAAAAAACAAAACTCCCTTAATAAAAGTTTTAATCACCTCCTTTCCCCATTTTATAAATAAACAAATAAACAAACATGTTTGGTATTGCTGCGTGCATGATCGCCCGAACTATTAATTTATTTAATTCCTGATCTCTCATGGTAAATGACATAAGCGCAGAAAAAAAATCTTTGGTCAAATTTTTGGTTGCATCAAATCCCGAAAAATTGTAAAAAAGTCGCATATATATGCAAACAAGGTACCGATAGAAAGTACACATCATGGCGCAAAAAATGACACCTCACACAACACCATAGACCAAAGGATAAAAGCGCTATAAGCCTGGGAA
Organism: Dendropsophus ebraccatus; assembly: GCF_027789765.1. Classification (NCBI taxonomy): domain Eukaryota; kingdom Metazoa; phylum Chordata; class Amphibia; order Anura; family Hylidae; genus Dendropsophus; species Dendropsophus ebraccatus. The sequence goes on from NC_091458.1 coordinate 12,003,370, forward strand.
TAGAGCAATTTTAACCCTTAGGCGACCCTGGACGTACCTGTACGCCGCCCACAGGTGTTCAGAGGGGGGCCGCGTGGTGCGCGCGCTCTGAACCGACATGGTACCAGGTGCCGCATGTAGCCCGGGACCACAGCTATTAGCGGGCACGGTCCGATCGCCGTGCTCGTTAATTAGATAATCGGATGCAGCTGTCAAAGATGACAGCTGCCTCTGATTACCTGATGCAGCTGTTCCCTGGTGTCTAGTGGCGGAGATCACCCCCCCCCCCGGGAAGTTGTCCCTGAGAAGCAATCCCCGTGTCTTCACCCGGCCGGGGTCTGCGCCATGATCGCGGCTCGGCATTCGGTTGCTTCCGGCTGCAGCAGCCAGAGCTACAACACATGCCCTCACGTAGATAGCAGTTAAAGGACTGAAAGTGTAAACATTCAAAATTCCATTGCCTCTGAGGAAGACTGTAATGTTATTAATCTTTTTTACTTGCAAAAATAGGCTCAGGCTCAGGCCCACTTCAGGTCCATTAGAATTGTCCATCATTAGAGATGAGTGAGTAGTGAAATATTTGAAAGCTCGAAATTTTATTCGAACAGACCGCAAGGTTCAACTATTTGATTGAATATTGAACCCCATTAACCCCTTAAGGACTGGTTGCAATTTTTCAGCTAGAAACCCACATGAGCCCTTATTTGCGCCGCTAATTGTACTTCGCAATGGCAGGCTGAATTTTTTCATAAAGTACACTGCAAAAGCAGGAAAAAAAATAAATGTGTGGTGAAATTGAAAAAACAAACAAACGCATTTTCTTTATTTGGGGGGTATTTGTTTTTACGCCATTCACCCTGGGGTAAAACTGACTTGTTATATATGTCCGTCAAGTCATTACGATTACCATGATATGTAACATGTATAACTTTTATATTATCTGATGGCTTCTAAAAAATTCAAACCATTGTTAACAAATATACGTTCCTTAAAATCACTCCATTCCCAGGCTTATAGCGCTTTTATCCTTTGGTCTATGGGGCTGTGTGAGGTGTCATTTTTTTGCGCCATGATGTGTTCTTTCTATCTGCACCTTGATTGCGACTTTTTGATCGCTTTTTATTACAATTTTTCTGGATTTGATGCGACTAAAAATAGGCAATTTTGCACTTTGGGATTTTTTTTGCGCTGACGCCGTTTACCGTGCGAGATCAGGAATGTGATTAATTAATAGTTTAGCCGATTACGCACGCAGCGATACTGAACATGTTTATTTATTTATTTTTATCTATAACATGGGGAAAGGGGGGTGATTTAAACTTTTATTAGGGGAGGGGGCTTTTTATTAATAACACCTTTTTTTTTTTTTACACTTATACTAGAAGCCCCCATGGGGGACCTCTAGTGTAAGTGCACTGATCTCTCATTACAATCTATGCTGTATAGATATAGGCACTTGATTGCTTCCGGCTGCTGCAGCCGGAAGCAACCAAATGCCGAGTCGGGTCAGCGCCATTACGGTGCAGACCCCGGAACGTCCCGGAGGAGCGATCCACCCCACTAGACACCAGGGAACAGCTCCGGAAGGTAATCTGATGCAATCTGATGCAGAGAATGACTGGCGAGTCCGACGCTCCGTCGTTCTCTATGAGTGTTCGACTCATCTCAGGAATCTCCGTCACCCGACTGTCTCAAGAAGCGCGATAAGGTACGTATAAGGTGCTCTAGCGGGGGGTCGGGAGCTTGTCACCCCGGCACCGGGGGTGACAGGTTCCCTTTAATGGCTAGGGGTAGTTTGGCATAAGACATGTGAAGAAGGGCCTTAACATCCCATGGCAACGCAAAAGATTGCTCCAGGAGGGTATTGGAGAAAAAGGAGGAGCCATGAATCCAGTCTAACACAATACGGAAAAGGTGGGCAAGGTTGTATCCCCGTATATTCGATAAGTTAAGTCCTCCTTCTGCTTTACAAAGCATTAGTTTTGTAAGGGAAATCCTAGGACGCTTCCCCATCCAGACAAACCTTGTAAATGCTTTGTTTAAAGTAGATACATCTTTGTGTTTAAGTAGTAGGGGAAGAGTCTGGAGAGGGTATAGTAGACGGGAGAAACTGATCATCTTTATCAGATGGCAGCGTCGTGAGAGGGATAAGGGCAAGGTCTCCCAGTTTTTCAGCTCAGTAGTTATTTTCTTAAAGAGAGGGATATAGTTCATAGTGTATAATGTGTCTGTTGTTTTACCTATGTGCAGTCCCAAATACTTCACGGAGGAGGAGGCAATCGCAATGCCGAGCCGCCGTGCATGCTCCAGCCAATCTGGTCTGGCCGTGCCTATAGGGAGAATCTCACTTTTTGTTACATTAATTTTATAGCATGAGAAGCTGCCAAAATACATAAAAAAAATCCAGGATCTTTGGAAGGTGTACATCCGGTTTACTCAAAAAAGTAAAAGGTCATCAGCAAACATGGTAAGTTTGACTTCCTGGGTACTAATATGTATCCCCTCAAAGACCGTCGACTGAGTGAGGTATCTAGCGGGAGGCTCAATGGCTAGATCAAAAAGCAGAGGAGACAGGGGGCAACCCTGCCTCGTCCCCTTTTCCAGCTTGATGAGAGATGATAGGAGGCTCCTGGTGGAGATGTGTGCGGTAAGATCTGAGTACAGGCCACCCAAGAAGGTGCGTAACGTCCCAGTGATGCCAAACCCGTAAAGCACCGAGCCCAGCCAGTCCCAACGCACGTTATCAAAGGCCTTCTCGGCGTCTAATGTAAAAATAGCAAGGCGTTCACCTGGCTGGGGTCGATGCCGGACACGATGAAGCACCAGGATCACCTTCCTAATGTTCGTCACTGCTGATCTAGTTCGAATGAACCCCACCTGATGGTCACCTATCAGGTCTGGTAACAGGTCGGCCAGTCTATCTGCCAGAATTTTCGATATTAGTTTTACATTCTGGTTGATTAGAGATATCGGCCTATAAGAACAAGGGTCTAAGGGGTCCTTCCCCGGTTTAGGGAGAACCTTAATATGGGCCATTCAGATTAACACCAGATTAACACCAGTGCGCATTATGCCTGTAAAATAGTCCGCCAGTACTGGAGAGACCTGTGCGGTAAGAATTTGATAAAATTCACCCGGATACCCATCCGGGCCCGGGGACTTGCCATTATGCAGATATTTTGATGGTTGCCGCCACCTCCTCCTCCGTGATATCCACATTCAGACCACCTCAGAGTAAGGGACAGAAGAGATAGCTTATGTAAAAATCGGACACCCTCCGAGCAATCTGCTGCTTTAGAATGGTAGAGCATTGAATAAAAGTCTTTAAGTATAGCAGTTATTTCCTGAGGTTGTTTGTGAATCACCCCAGTGGGGCCTCGGAGCACCAAAACATGGGAGGGGCCCCACTGGCCCTTAGGCAGTCTGACTAGCAATCTGCCTGCCTAATGGTCCTTTTAGACGGAACGATTATCGTTCGAATTTGCATGATAACGATCGCATTTGAGCGATAATCGTTCTGTGTAAACACAGCGAACGATCAAGCGACGAGCGAGAAATCGTTGTTGATCGTTCGCAAAAAATTCGCAGATCGTTCAGTGTAAACAGTCTTTCAGCGATTTCACCTATGTGTGAAATAGGCTTAAGCGATCGCAAAACGATTATTCCATACGATGTATCGTTCCGTCTAAACGCTGATCGTTATAAAAAACACATCGTTCGTTCAAAATCGTTAATCGTGCGATCGGGCGAATTATCACTCCGTCTAAAAGGACCATTATTCCCTTGCCTGAATAAATCCGTGTCATGATGGCTACGATGCATGCACTCCCTCCTGTCAATCCATAGCTCAAAAGCCGAGCGAGCACTCTGCCACTTGAGTTTAGATGCTGAGGAAGGGGATTTCACAAAGTCAGAATATGTCTTGCGTAGCAGCTGGCTAGCCTTGACATATTCACGATGAACCTTTTTTTTTAAAGAGGTATAGTAAGTAGAGATGAGCGAATACGATTCGATCGAGTAGGTATTCGATCGAATATTGCGGTATTTGAAAGAGTCGAATACAATCGAGTAGTGTGTCGAATACACGGCAAACATTCGAAAGCCCTCCCATCGCACTTGGCGCTTTTTTTAATCCAATGACCATGCAGGGAGGCCGTGAGGGACCCTGGGAGTACGCACGCAGCGCGAAAACGGCGTCTACCCTCATTGGTTGGCTGAACCACACGACCTCGAATATTTAAGACTTGAATTCCACCTCTCAACCGCAGATGCGCTTTCAACCTAGTTAGGGAGAGTTCTTCGAGCAGGGAGAAATAAGTTTTAATAGCGTTTTGGTTAGGCAGGCTTATTACAGAACCCAAAAGTCCTTTTCAGGGCTATGATCAAGCGAAAAAGTCATCTCTGGAGTCTGCATCCAAAGCACTTCTCAGTGCTAAGAAATAAATGATATAACAGCAGCAGCAGCAGTATTCATTCCAGTACCCTGTGTGTACAAGTGACTTATAGTTTCCTGGTTTAGCCCACTAAGGGAAAGTTCCCCTTATACCTATTGTGCCAGTAGCCCAGTAAAAGGCACGTGATACCTATTGTGCCAGTAGCCCAGTAAAAGGCACGTGATACATATTGTTCCAGTAACGTTCGTACAGCATGGACATGTGTCTTTTTTCAACCGTATTAACTATGTAACTATGTGTTACGCGCGAATAACATGACACTTTACGGACACACATTGGAATCATGTATGTAACGCTGTGCAAGAAACACGAACGAAATGTGTGAACCTTGCAAATATTTTTCCTTCGCAACTGCAGAAAGTGGCATTATACTGCGATTTTGGGGTGTTGGGTGCACCCAGGCATGCTCCACCTGATGTAACAGTGTAATTCCGGAGGTGTTGGCATTGTTTAGGGAGGTTTCATGGGGGACTTGGTGACCTCCAAGTGGTCGAATTTTGATTTCCAAGTGCCGAGAATTTTTTCCCTATAGACTATAATGGGATCGAATATTCGTTCGAATAGTCAAATCTCTGTGCCTATTCGACTCGAATTCTCGAAAGTCAAATATTTCGTTACTCGCTCATCTCTAATAGTAAGCTAACAATCTACCTCGGAGAACAGCTTTAGCTGTCTCCCAATATAAGGGCAGGTCGTCTCTGTGCTCTCTGTTATCGGATGCAAATTCTAACCACCACCCTCTAAGCAGTTCCTAAAATGCATCATCTTTTGTCAGGTAGGTGGGGAATCTCCAAAGAAAGTGGTGAGTCTTGGGGGAGGCTGTGCGGAACTCTGTGACAACCGGGGCATGGTCAGTGTAGCTGTATTAGAAGTCCCCCAGGGGGAATAACCCTAACCCCAGGGGGACTTTTACTGCAAATTACTGTGAAAGATAAAAAAAAAAAAATGTTTATATAAATAAAAAAAAACCTCCCCTAATAAAAGTCTGAATCACCCCCCTTTTTCCATTTTATAAATTAAAATAAATAAATAAACATGTTTGGTATCGTTGCGTGCGTAATCGCGCAAAATATTAATTTATCACATTACGAATCTCGCACAATGAACGGCATAAGCGCAAAGACTCGCCAAAGTGCAAAAATTGTGCATTTTTGGTTGCATCAAATCCAGAAACATTGTAATGAAAAGTGTTCAAAAAGTTGCATATGCGCAATCAAGGAACCGATAGAAAGAAGACATCATGTCGCAAAAAATGACATCTCAAACAGCACCATAGACCAAAGGATAAAAGCGCTATAAGCCTGGGAATAGAGTGATTGTAAGGAACTTTTTTTTCTGTAGAAGGTTTTATTTTTTTAAAACCCATCAAATAATATAAAAGTTATGCAAGTTGAATATTGTTTTAATCGTATCGACTTCAGGAACATATATAACATGAAAGTTTTTCCATAGGAAAAACATCGTAAAAACGAAAAAAAAAAAAAAAAAAAAACAAAGAAAAAGAATTGCGTTTTTTCTTTTTTCAATTTCACTGCGCATATAATTTTTGTCTGGTTTCACAGCATATTTTATGCAAAAATTAAGTCTGCCATTGCAAACTACAATTAGTGGCGCAAAAAATAAGGGCTCATGTGGGTTTCTAGGTGAAAAAATGCAAGTGCTATGGCCTTTTAAACACAAGGAGGAAAAAACAAAACCGCAAAAAAACAAAATTGGCTCTGTCCTTAAGAGGTTAAGTGGCCCTATAAGTCAATGTAATGACAAGGGAAAAACCAAGGCCAGGTTTCCATCCACATACAGCTGTTTCGGGGTTTTGTCCCTCATCAGTGTGGAGCAGAATTCTGGCTAGGTGAGAGCAATGCCTAGTAAAGCCATAAGAGAAACAGATTGCTGATCTCAGGGAGACCAGCCAAACGATAAGCGCTAGTGAAAGTGCTCAATGCAGTGAAATCCTAGGTGCATTGCCTTCTGGGAAACATGGTTTTGGTGGTTTCCTTACAGGAGCCACCCCTTGTCTGGGTCCTTCCTGGAGGGATATCTGGCTAATCCTGTGTTTCAAGACTCTTCAATGAGGCTCCACAAGCTCTTCTTTTGCATATTCATGTTTCCTAGGGGGCAATGCACCTAGGATTTCACTGCATTGAGCGCTTTCACTAGCAGCCGCCAATGTTATCGTTTGGCTGGTTTCCCTGAGATCAGCAATCTGTTTCTCTTAGAGAGATGTAGCGTCCCCTAAACTTTGACGTATGGCAGCAGGCCATACATAACAGAGGTTTTATTTTTTTTTCTAACCTGGAACAGAGCGTTATAAAGTGTTGTGTGACAATTTTTAATTATAGAAGATATTTTGATAGCTCTGGCACACACAGTAGAGTTAAAAACTTTGACATAAGGCACTAGGCAATACATAAGAGAGGTTAATTTTTGGACAGCCTAGCACATATCGACATAAACTGTCCTGCAATGACTTTAAAAGGCCACAGAAATTTAGACAACCCTGGCTTACTCAGTGGAATTTAAAAACTTGGACAACCTGCAGCATAGCGTCATAAACTTTCCTGTGATCATTTTTAGACCCTTGAGGTGAGCCCTACAAACACTTATTTTTAGGAGGGCTCACCTCAAGGGCCTAAAATTATCACAGGAAAGTGTATGGCACTATGCTGTAGGTTATTCAAGTTTTTAAATTCCACTGAGTAAGCCAGGGTTGTCCAAATTTCTGTGGCCTTTTAAAGTCATTGCAGGACAGTTTATGTTGCCCTACAAACATTTATTTTTAGGCCCTTGATGTGAGACCTCCAAAAATTTTAAGGCCATTGAGGTGAGCCCTACAAAAATGTATTTTTAGGCCCTTGAGGTGAGACCTTGAGGTAATCGAATGCCTGGGAAATTGACAACTGATGGGATGAGGCGGATGATGGTGTAGGCGGTGGGGCGGACTTAGGAAAAGGGGAAGCTAAAGGTTAAGAAAGGCAAAGGGGCCGAAGCAAAGGCAGATGTGCAGGTGTCCTGTCTGGTGGACTGCAATGCAGTGCCAGCACACAAAACAGGGTCATCACCAGGCTCTCAACTACAATTATAAGGAGGGTCGCCAAAGGCTCTCGCATAAAAGGCTTTTTGGTTTCTCTAGTGAATGTACAGAAAAGAATGTTTCCTAACAAAAAAAATTATGCGAGAGCCTTTGGCGACCCTCCTTATAATTGTGGGTGAGAGCCTGGTGATGACCCTGTTAAACTTGTGGGCCTGTTGAAGTAACACTTAATATAATTGTGGGTAAGAGCCTGTTGTGACCCTTCTTGTATTTGTAAGAGTCTGTTGTGACCCTGTTAATGATTTGTGGGTAAGAGCATATTGTGACCCTTCTTATAATTGAGGGTAAGAGCCTGTTGTGGCCCTGTTAAATGTTGTAACCCCAGGGACTACGCACAATGACCGTCAAGTTATCTACATTATCAGCAGTGCTGATTACTGAATGCCCACTGAGAGAGTTAGCATGGGCACAAGGTGGGACACCCTCACATGCAGAAGGTAGAGTAGGAACCTTTAAGATTCGGAACAAATATGGATGATGTTCCCAACCACGGCTTTCCCTTTATTCAGATGTCAAGGAATCTTTTAACCACCCTGAACAAGCCCCCTACACCATTTTTAATTTGTCTGTTATACACTTGATCCTCTTCACTAAACTTTGTCCTCTTCTCTTAGTTCCATCACAGGATGGGGTCCTACAGGCCGGCGCTCCATGGTACAGTCCTTTTGGTATGCTCTTATCTGCATTCATTGTATCACTGCTAGTGTTAGTAGTAATGCACAGAGCTGGTATTAGGACCTCTGCCACACAATAATTACTACTTAGGTTCAGCTTATTTTTGATGATTGGGGGGGGGGGGGGTGATTTAAGAGGAAGTGTAGGGTCTAATTTGTGGTGCTACTAGCCCAACACAGACACGCATTACCTGTCTTGTTCTTCATATTCCATACTGTACTACAGCTGGTGTCAGTTCTGTGCATTCTGGTTACCAAACACCCCCCCCCCCTGTTTTCTATATATTAATACAGAAAAAATAAATAAATTAAAAGTAAAAACTTTGAATGTTGACCTAAATATCGTGAGTGATAAAGAGCTCTTTGGCTCACCAAACTCAAACATGTACTATACTGTCTATTGTTACAATATAAAATTTATATTGTGTTATCATAGCTACTAATCAACATCACAAAACTCCCAAGATATCTCCCTAATTTAGTTCATTAGTTCATTAGTAAAGACATCAAAGTCATTAATGATCTTAGCAGAATCTGGAGTGTAATTCCGCTGGGCAGAAGTCCCTGATGTCTCCGGCTTCTCATCTGTCATACCTAATTCCCTACTGCCAATATAGTTCTAAATAAAAGTCGTGTACATGAGGTCCATAGGGCTATTTCTAACATTTCAGCGTAAATCTACATGAACCTGAGCAAATTCTTCAACAATGGACAATGTGTCCATGACCTTCAATGTCCAAGACTTTGTTCTTTTAGGACTCAAGGAAATGAAGCAGCTGAGATATTTCTACTCTGTGGTCGCCCTTCTAATATATCTCAGCACAATATCCTTATGTACATTAATTGTGTTTGTTGTTTGGACAGAACAATCTCTCCATGAACCTATGTACATCTTCATATGTGGCCTGATGGGAAACCTTAACATCGCTAGCTCAGCAGTTATCCCCAAGTTGGCCATAGACTTGCTTTCCGGATGTACCACCATCTCTCTGTCTGGATGTCTGATCCAATCTTACTGTCTTCAGAGTAGTGCTTTGGTAGAGATACTAACTTTTACCATCATGGCGTATGACAGATACCTGGCTGTTGGTTTTCCATTGAGATATCACTCTCTGATGACCAATAGGAAGGCTCTACAGTCCTTGGCTATCATCTGGTCAGTGAATTTAATACTTGTGTTCGTAGTTGTCCTGTTGGTGATCCGGTTAACATTATGTGGTAATAGCATCAATGGTGTGTTGTGTGAAACCATGTCTCTTACCCGGATGTCTTGTGGCAGCACAGTCATCAATGACATTTATGGGACCATTTATACTTTGCTGTGCTACATAGGCTCCTTAATGATTGTGATTTACTGCTACATACGGACATTTCTTGTCTGCCTGAAGATATCTAAGGAAGCCGCCCAGAAAGCCATCCATACACTGGTGACCCACATAATCACGTACTCGACTTTTATGGCAACTACTTCATTTCTTATTCTCAGGTATAAGTTAAATGGTGGTTCCATATCTATTGCAACACACACAGTAATCTCAGTAGGCTGCCTATTGGTTCCCCTCACGCTAAATCCTCTGATCTTTGGGATAAGGGCAGAAGCTTTAAGGATGAAGATGATTAAGACTTTGAAGGAAATTATTCATCAGGAGACATTGGGTAAATACAAGTAATTAAAGTGACTGTACCACCAGGCCCAGGCTGAAGCACTGGACGCTGGCCGACCCACCCTTAGTGGGAAGAAACCCTAGCCCCTCTATGATAGGGTTCCATTAATTTTAAAGGAGTCACGTCATGGAGGGGCTGGGGTTTCTTCTCACTGGGGGTGGGTCGGCCCGCCTCCAGTGCTTCAGCCTGGGCCTGGTGGTACAGTAGCTTTAACACTAAATCAACAAGACACATGTAATTTGATGAAAAAAAGGTAAAAAAGAAGAATTCAATAAGTATCAATTTTTTGTTATTTAAGAACTTTGCAATTTCTGGTATTGACTGTGAATTTGTAAACATTATAAAATATACTTGGATGAGAGTCCAGAGCATATCTCGGTGTCAGGCTTTGTCTTCTCAGACTCTGCACTAGATATAACACCAGGTAGCAGTTTTCGAAAAGTGTTTCTTGAAGTAAATAGTTCTTTGAATCGCATGTTAAATAAATATTTTTACTTATCAGTTTAGCTTAGGCTGTGTTCTCACATTTGCAGTTTTGTTACTTTTCATTGTTTGCATATTTTAAATTTGAACCCTTAGGCAACCCTGGACGTAACTGTACGTCCAGGGCCGCCTACGTGTGTTCAGAGTGGGGCCGCGGTCCCAGGTGCCGCTCGTAGCCCGGGACCGTGGCTATTAGCGGGAATGGTCCGATCACCGTGTCCCAGCTAATAAAGTAATCGGATGCAGCTGTCAAAGTTGACAGCTGCATCCGATTATTTGTATGCAGCCATCCCTGGTTTCTAGTGGGGTGGATCGCTCCTCCGCGACGTTGTACCTGAGGAGCGATCAACACATCCGCCGTAATGGAGCTGATCCCGGCTCGGCACTTGATTGCTGCAGCAGCAGCTGGAAGCAATCAAAGTGCCTATCTCATCGATCTATGCTGTATATCTAGGCAGGCATAGATCTCAATGAGAGATCAGAGTGCTTATACTAGAAGTCCCCCAGGGACAATTATAATACTGTTTATCTCTAAATAGCAGTCATGTTTACCAAATAATACCAAATATCACCACACTGGTACTGATTAAATCCAGTTTACCAAGACTGATATTACCAATAATACCAGTTTACAAGTAATACCTCCTCACCATGACCACTACCATTACCACAACATAATGACTACTACCACTATACTGTTACTGAACAAAATCCACTTTATAAATATCAATATTCTCCCGAAATAGTGACCTTATGAAGGTAAATCCCAACTCTCCAAAAGTTCTACAGACCTTATAAGTGATTATAGCGCAGTTACATCAAGTGACTTACAGGAGTTCCTTTCTCTGCATGAATTGCAAATGACTTTTTTACAAAGTCCCTATGTGTATTGTCTCACACAGTAACAGTGCTCCCTCAGTGGCACCATATAGTAGACTAGCCTCCTCTGTGTCTCCATAGTATTGGGCCCCCTCTTTGCTCCCATATAGTAATAGGCCTTCTTTGTGTCCCCCATATAGTACTAGACCTCTCCTCTATGCTCCTCTATAATAGCTAAGTTCACATCTGCGCCCCATATAGCAGTTAGGCCCACCCTGGTATGCACATGTTACCTTTGTGGTGCTCTAATTGGCAGAGAAAGGAGCCATTGGTTTCCCATCCTGACAACTACTCTTGTGGCCACAGGTATCATTATGCCTTTGGTCCCAAGAAGCCAGTTCGCAACTCTCTAGTGCCGCAGTCCAGATATGTGGAGGAGAGTGAAAGTAAATAGTGGAGAGAATGATAACGGTGGTAGTGGTAGCAATGGCATTGGGTGACTAGGGCCTCTCTCTTGGTGCATAGCGCTTTATCTCGGGAATAAGGGCATTTCTCATGAGCTGCTGGGGAATTGAGCCAACAACCAAACTTGCGGGGTCGCTAGGCCTTGTAATGAACCTTAGCTCGTGACTTGTCACTGGTGATTGGCTGAAGGCTCCTGTATAAGAGTGCATACTGCTCTCTGACCCTTCTCTTTGATCTCTCTCTCTCCATCTCTCTCTCAGGAGTCCGCTGTAGAGGTTTTAGGGAGGAATTGCACCTGATGTTCCTGATGATAATGGTCAGTGATATGGACCTTTGATTCCCCTGGGTCGAACACCCTTATACTGCTTTTTGAGCTGATGACAAGATGGCAGGGACGTTGTTGATGTTGGCAGATGAGGAGGGGGGCTTGTGCAACAATACCTTCTTTACTTTAACAGCTAACTTGACACAGACACTTGTACAATACAGTCCTTTTACATTTCATGAGTGGTGGCCTAAGATTGGTTACTATGCTTGTGTGGATAGGTGTTTGTAGTCACCTGCAACTGAGAGCATCACTTACCGGTCCTTTTCCTAACTTTTAATAAGGGAGCCTTCAGACAGGGCTTTGGGACGGGCTGGAAACCAGTTAAATATTGTCACAAAAAATGTCCATGGGAGATTTCTGACTAGATCTCTAGACCAAACTGGGAGCCAACTAAGGGTGGTCACTAGAAATATCCAAGGGTACCTTGAAATCTTCCTCCTTGAACTCCTTTAAAAGTGGCAGTACAGAGGCCAAGTTAACTCTACTACCAGTTAAAATATCTTTGCGTCTATTCACTACTAGAGATGATCAAACATCCAAAAATCTTAGGTTCGATCTTAGGCTTAGGCTCTTAGGCCCTCTCTGCTGCACAGCTCGACTGGGACTCCTGCTAAACGTTTCCTGTTACAGCTGGGTTTTTATGTGGAGCTCATTAGCATAGCTCCACCCACCTGCTGGAACCTTCCCTCTGTAACTGTAACAGTTCCTTTAGGATGGTGTAAGTGGGGCTGCTGCCTAAAAAATAGGTGTAGGTGTGTGTAACCCACCTTCTGCCTTGTTCAATCACCACCCATAGTCTAAGCTTGTGTGTAACAGGTTTGTATTTCATGAATTGGGCTGTTTGTTTTGTATGACATGTTGACTCATCTTCTGAAGCTATTGAAAATCCTCATTGCCTGGTCAACTCTGCCTTCACTTCACTTATCAGTGATCATCCGGCCAAAGCAGAATTTGTGAAAGTGTGAGCTTGAGGCTAGGAACAGCATAAACAAGTTGGAAAGCTGTCAAACAATTGGTGGTTGCACATATATTTTTTTATGCATTTAATTTTTTTTGTGAAATACAGAATACCCTTTTCAAAAATACATTTATATTGTGTTGTATATAGTTTATTAATATAGTAACATTGTTACATAGTTAATAAAGTTGAAAGAAGACAAGAGTCCATCAAGTTCAACCGAAAGAACCCCTACTGTGGTGATCCAGAGGAAGGCAAAAACCCTTAGGAGGCAGATGCTAATTGCCCCACCACAAGGGAAAAAAATTCCTTCCCGACTCTTATGGCAATCACAGTATGGTCAGCAGTAGTTAACATTTTGGGGGTGATATATTGTAGACATACAGTAGATTGTATAGGTTGTTAGTGGGGAGGAATGAGTGTGGGGACGGACTGGTTTTACCTTTATCTTATGATGTGGTTAATTTTGTTTTGTGGTTAATGTTTATTTTTAATTCGAGAAATACAAGGGCACTCAACTTATCCAGTTGTCTATTTACCATCTTTGCAGTATGGTGGGTGCTGGCGTAGTGCTGTCTTATTTTGATGGCTTGAGACAGCAGTTGTTTCAGCAGTGGCAGTGTTTCCCCCTGGTCCAAATTCAGGAGGCAGAGGTAGATGTGATGAACCTACTGCTTTCAATCAAGGCTGCATAATGCTGACTTGCAGAGATGTGGCTGCAATGTTGGTTATGGGCAAGAAGTGGTGTGGGGTTCCAGTTCTTCCAGGCAATGGGTGGTGGTTTTCCATGTGCTCATGCATAGAAATACCTGACTCATTTTATGGTCATAGATGCAGCAGATAGGATTGAGGTCTTTGCCACCACCGACACGGAAAACTTGAATATTACTGTTTGCCGTGGGTGGTTCTTTAAAGCAGGCACATTGCTTGACTGTTGTTGGGTCCTGCCTTGGGGTACCATCGAGTGCCTCTGCCTTCCTGAACACTACTTTGCAAACTAGACAATAAAGTACCCCTTGGTGTACCTTGGGCCTTCCTGAAAGAAAGTCTTCCAAGTAACTGATGGTGTGCCCCTTAGTGTCCCCTTTTGCCTTTGGAATTGAGAGTTTTTCTTAGAACCTAATGCTGGCTTGGTGAAAAAAAAAACACATCTTCATCCTCTGATGAAGATGATGATGCTGTGCTCCCAGATTCCATATGGGGTCTGCTACATCTTCATCATAGCCGGGGCTGAAGGATTCCTCTCCAATTCTGTCTTGCTCCAGTGACATGCCCCTGCCTGGCTCTCTTGTGCACTTTCTGGCCTAGCAACTCCATTCCTCAAAAAGATAATCTGAGTACAGTGGCTGAGAATCCAGGGGAGTTTCCTCTGCCCCCTCACCTGACATGTCTTGGCTGCAAGGGGGGTCTCACTGACATTCTGGCAGCCACCAACTCCTCAGCACAGACAAGACCACTGTTGTGATGTGAAAAGGGCAGTTGGTAAAGTTTTTTGGCCTACCCAGCTCTCCCTGCCTGTAGCACCAACCTCTACCTACAATAACCAGCAGCACAATGGTGGCGGGATGCTTGACCGGCGTTGTTATACACCAGGGTTACATATCCCGCCTGACCAATCACTTGAGATTACCAAGTTTAACGGTGACACACAGAAGTTTGCTGATTGCCTTCCAACAAACTTTCTTACAGAAAAACAAGCAGATACATTACTGTTCATGCATCTGTTTTTATCCACAAATACGTGGATTCGGACACATATTCCAACTTTCCGTTTCGAGTTCACTCATCCCTAGAAAGAAGGATGAAGATTATCCACACTTTAAAGGAAATCATTCAGAAAGAGTCATTTGGTTAATCCAAGTAAGGACTCTTTATACATGGGCAGATTTTCTTTCTATAACATACCCCATGTCAAAGACCATTAATTCTTTATTTGGGTTTTTTGGGCAAATTTTATATTTAAATATGTAAACAGCACAATGTGTCAAATTGTAACTCAGTAATTCGGGCGTTTTATTGCTTTAATGTTATACATTTTGATGTGTTGTATGGCTGCATGTCTTGTCCCGAATGTAGGTCGAATGACCCTGACTGAGTCGCTGATCCGCTGTGGAACCACAGGCAGCAGGAAAACGGCTGGAAGCACAGGCAGAAACACAGAGAGATGGGGCCACATGCTAAGGGAGGCATGTAGAGGCTCCAACAGGGAACGTCAGGACAGGTGCTTTATTTATAGGGGCAGGTGATTGGTTCATGAACCAATTAGGGATGCACTGGTCCCTTTAAATCTCAGAGCAGCGGCATGCACGTGCAGACAGTGAGGACACCGGGGAAAGCGGGCAGGAGCACAGACATGTGAGGCCCCCTGTGGGGCTAAAGAAACAGAGGCCCTAGACCCCTGCACATGGGGAACGGCGTCCACTGATCACTGTGAGCGGGGGCAGTGGCAGCGGCCCAGAGAATGGAACACCGCCACAGCCGTAATAGTACCCCCCCCCCTCCTTGACCTCCTTCTTTTTCTTGCCTACAAGTAGTTCTTAATAAAATCACAATACAGGATATTGGCTTCAGGTTCCCATGATCTTTCTTTTGGACCAAAACCCATCCAGTCGACCAAAAACCACCATCTCCCCCTAACGGTCTTCATGGCCAGAATGTCCTTGACAGTAAAGATGTCAGTTGATTCTGCTTGAGGAGGAAGAGAGAAAGGCGCGCTGGAAAAACTGTTAAGAATTACTGGCTTTAGGAGGTAAGGCATGGAGTTGTTCAGGATCCGCATAGTGGGAGGTAACGGTAGCTTATAGGCGACTGGGTTGTTGCGCCCCAGTACTGTGAAAGGTCCAAGGAACCGAGGGCCCAACTTGTAACTTGGAATCTTCAACCGTACGTACTTGGCCGATAACCAGACTTTATCACCTGGAGCGAAAGTTATGGCAGGCTTCCTCTTCTTGTCCGTTTATACCTTCATCCGAGCAGTTGCATGTACTAGGGTGCATCTGTTCCCAGATGGACTTTAAGTCTTTTACCAAATCATCCACAGCTGGTACTGTACCTCAGAGGATGTGGATAGAGGTAGCAGAGGAATAGGATGTCTACCATAGACAATGAAGAATGGCAACTTGCTGGTGGAGCTGGAGTCCAGGTGGTTGTAGGAGAATTTCGCCCAGGGAAGCAGCCTAGACCAGTGGTCCTGGCGAGCTGATACAAAATGACAGAGAGAGTTCTCCAGAACCTGGTTGACCCTTTCTACTTGCCCATTGGTCTTAGGGTGATAGGCCGAAGTCCAACTTTACCTGGAGCTGGGAACAAAGAGTGCGCCAAAATCGGGAAACAAACTGAGTTCCCCTGTCTGAAACAATATGTTGAGGCAGGCAGTGCAAACCCAGTTGTTTTCAGATGGGAAGTACTGTTCTGGGCACAGGTCGTGCAAGAATCCACAAAGTCCTTCACGTCCCTGAAAAGACTCGGCCACTAGTAATGACAGGAAATTAACTGCCTGATTTAAAGGGCTTCAGGGTGCCCAGCAATAAGGGAAGAATGACCCCACTTCAGTACCCTCCTGTGAAGTGCAGGACATACATAGGTCTTGCCAGGAGGAGTGCTCTGCAAAATAGAGGTGGCCACAAGAACCAAGCGCTCAGGTGGAATGATGTGACAAAATGTGTCTTCTTGCCCCAAGACGTTAGATGCCCTTAAAAAAGCGCCGGCTTTTATGTTCTTATCCGCCGGACAGAAATTGATGACAAAGTTCAACCTTGAGAAGAAGAGCGACAACTTGGCTTGTCTGGGATTAAGACGCTGCACTGTCTGAAGGTACAGAAGGTTCTTGCAATCTGTATAGATGGTGACTGAATGATTAGCTCCCAACAAGAAATGACGCCATTCTTCCAGAGCCAGCTTAATGGCCAAAAGCTCTTGATCTCCAATGGTGTAGTTGCTCTTTGCTGAGGAGAAAGTCTTGGAAAAGAAGCTGCAGTTCCTACTCTTTCCCGAGGAGTCCTTCTGGCAAAGTACAGCCCTAGCACCGACCGAGGAAGCGTCCACCTCCATGAATAATGGTCTGGCTGAATCCAGACGCGACAGGACAGGTGCAGAAGCAAAAGCTGATTTTAACTTAGAAAAGGCTTGCTCAGCTTCAGTGGACCATCGCCTGGGATCAGCGCCTTTCATGGTAAGGGCCACAATTGGCGCAACCGAGGTGGAAAAATGGGAAATAAACTGCCGATAATAATTTAAAAATCCCAAGAACCTTTGTATTGCTTAAAGTCCAAAGGGGCATGGCTACTGAAGTACTACAGAGAGCTTCGCCGGATCCATCTGCAGGCTGTGTTTGGAAACAATATTACCAAGGAATGGAAGGCTGGATTGATGGAATAAAGACTTTTCCAATTTGGCTAACAGGCGGTTGGCCCTTAACCATTACAGACCTTGGTGTATTTGTCCCACATGGGTCTGCAGATAAGGGGAATAGATCAGGATATGTTCTAAGTACACGAAGGAGGCTGAATTTGAGGAGTCTTTAGACAGCGGTTGAGGCAATCTGGACCCCAATGCAAGATGTCCCTGGTCTTCCAAACTAGGTTGGGAGCATAGAACTGCAACCAAGGTAAACCCTGCAAGATGGCCAACGAAGAGGCCAACGGTCCAATCTGATACCGAACAACATCACTCAGGGACTCGCTTGTGACAGAAGAAATAATCAGGGGTTTGGCAAGTGGGACCACTAGTATTCGCCATTCCTTCACCAGGGATGCAGCGATAAAGCTTTCTGATGAGCCGGAGTCAGGAAAGCTGAGAACTGGAACCGGTGACCAGATGGAGTGATGATGGAAGGACAATCGTGGAGAGGAAGCATACACACCTAAAGAGCCCTCTCCAACTGGCCCTAGGAGCAAGGGTTTTCTGACTGCTGCGGACGCTGAAGACAGACCTGACAGAAATGAATGGAGCCGCAACAATAGAGTCAGATTCAAGTGACGTGTTCTCTCCTCAGGAGTCAGAAGCACTCTCTCCACCTGCATAGGCTCTTCTGAAACTGGGGACTCGGGGGAACGGAACGGCCTCTGAAAAGACGGAGCCAGACGGAATGTATGGTGAGGACAAAGTAGTAGGCGTTCTTGCCGAAGTTCCTCCTCCTGCTAGGAGAACCGAACGTCTATCCGGGTGGCCAGATGAATCAGGTCATTTAGGGAGGTTGGGAGGTATTGGCTTGCTAATACGATCTGCACACGGCTAGAAAGGCGCATCTTGAAGGTGTTCCAGTCAAGTTCGCCAGCGTGCAGAACTGAATGGCGTCATCGCCCACAGATGAGTTCCCCTATCGCAAACTGAGGAGGGCAGTCTCTGCAGAAGACGCTCGGGCTGGCTCCTAATACACACACCAGAACTCAAAGAGGAAAGCCTGGAGATTAGCAGTAATCGGATCATCCTCATTCCACAGCGGCGTTGCCCAGGCCAGGGCCTTTACTTTCAAGAGGCTGTTGACGAATGTCACCTTGAAATACTTAGTGGGGAACTGGTTGGACAGGAGCTCAATGTGCATAGCGCACTGGGCAACAAAAACTCTGCCCAACTTAGGGTCGCCACCACACATTGATGTTGGTGAAGTCGCTGGAGGAGCCTGATGCACGTTGCTGTAAGGCAGAAGACAATTGCTGGATCTGATGGGACTGTTGGTGGATCTGCTAAGACTGCTGGGCGACTCCTCTAGCGATCTCACAGACGTCAGGCACCACGTCGGGATCCAACGCCAAGGAACAACGGGCAGGAACTCGGAGAGCTGAGACCACATGCTAAGGGAAGCATGCAGAGGCTCCAACAGAGAATGTGAGGACAGGTGCTTTATTTATAGGGGCAGGTGACTGGTGCACTAACCAATTAGGGACCCACTGTCCCTTTACATCTTGGAGGTGTGGCACAGACATGGAGAGCCAGGGAGAGTGAGCAGGGGCACGGACATGTGAGGCGCCCTGCGGGGCTCAAGAAACAGCAATGCTGGACCCCTGCACATGGGGACTGGCGTCCTCTGATGGCTAGGAGCAGGGAAAGCGGCAGTGGCCCAGAGAACGGACCACCGCCGCAGCCGTGACAGACCCAAACTATCTGGTTCCAAGATGGCGGCTTTCAAAGTGTGCACCGTGTTGGACACCATACTACAGAGATTTGCCTTTTCCCCTTCGCAACATGCCACACACTGGATGATGTAATTAACCCCAGCCCTCCCTTTTTAAGGTGTCTTCATACTTTTGAAGCACCCTAAATACGTCCCTATACTTGATCTTCTTCAACCAAAATTGTCCTCTTCTCTTAGTTCCATCACTGGATGTGATCTTTAGGGTCTTACAGGCTAGGACTCCATGGTACAGTCATTTTGGTACGTTCTTACCTACAATTATGGTATCACTGTTAATGTACTGTAAGTAGAGATGTACAGAACGGGTATTAGGACTTCCGCCAAAACATCCATTAAAACAAGGATCCAGAATAACTACTACTTAGAATTAGCTTGGTTAAGGAAGAATTGCAATTTCTTATTTATGGTGCTACTAGCCCTACAGAGACACAAATTTCCTGTTTCGTCCCATATGTTTTATATTGTACTACTGCTCGTGTCACTGCAGCTACTGACAATGCTAAATTTCTGTGCATTCTGCTTACCAAGACTTTTTTTTATTTTGCTGTTTCCTATATATCAATCAAGGAAGAAAAATAAATTAATAAAAAGTTAAACATTTGAATACTGACATAAATATTGTGAGTGATAAAAACCTCCTTGGCCCAAACCCATTACAATTATTAATAGTATTTGTTATTTCTGTAATGTAATTCCTATTGTTACAATGTGTTATTATTGCTGATATCACATCACAAAACTCCCAGGATATCTCCCTAATTTACTCTCTGCTGTTCATTAGTAAAGACATCAAAGTCATTACTGATCTCATTAGTTACAGTCAGCGCTTTATGTTTGATCCACTGGGCAGAAGTCTCTGATGGCTCCGGCTGCTCTTCTGTCTTATCTAACTCGCTACCACGATTGTAGTTCTATATAAAAGTCTGCTGATCAGTAAATGTTGCTGTAGATGAGGTCCACAGGGCTATCTCTAACATTGCAGTGTAAATCTACATGAACCTGAGAAAAGTCTTCAACAATGGACAATGTGTCCATGACCTTCAATATTCAAGACTTTGTTCTTTTAGGACTCAAGGAGATGGAGCAGCTGAGATATTTCTACTCTGTGGTCGCCCTTCTTATATATCTCAGCACAATATCCTTATGCACATTAATTGACTATGTTGTATGGACAGATGAATCTCTCCATGAACCTATGTACATCTTCATATGTGGCCTGATGGGAAACCTTATCATTGCCAGCTCAGCAGTTCTCCCCAAGTTGGCCATAGACTTGCTCTCCGGATGTACCACCATCCCTCTGTCTGGATGTCTGATCCAAGCATTCTGTCTTCAGAGTAGTGCTATGGTAGAATTACTAACTTTTACCATCATGGCATATGACAGGTACTTGGCTGTTGGCTTTCCATTGAGATACCACTCTCTGATGACCAGTAAGATGGCCCTACAGTCCTTGGCTACCATCTGGTCGGTAAATTTAATAATTGTGTTGGTAGTTGTCCTGTTGGTGTTCAGGTTAACACTATGTGGTAATATCATCAATGGTGTGTTGTGTGAAACCATGTCCCTTACCCATTTGTCTTGTGGTAGCCCAGTCATCAGTTACCCTTATGGGACCATTTATACTGTTCTATGCTACATAGGATCCCCAATGATTGTGATCTACTGCTACATACGGACATTTCTTGTCTGCCTGAGGATCTCTATGGAAGCCTCCCAGAAAGCCATCCATACACTGGTGACCCACATAATCACGTACTTTACTTTTATGGCATCTACTTTATTTCTTATTGTCAGGTATAACTTAAATGGTGGTTCCATATCTATTGTAACACACACAGTGATCTCAATAGGCTGTTTATTGAGTCCCGTTACCTTAAACCCTGTGATCTATGGGATAAGGACAGAAGCTTTAAGGATAAAGATGATTAAGACTTTGAAGGAAAAGATTCATCATGAGACATTGGGTAAATACAAGTAATTAATACTAAATTAATTTTGTTAAAAAAAAAGAAAAGAAAAGAAAAAAATTCAATAAGTAGCAATATTTTGTTATTTCAGAAATTTTTCATTTTTGCTACTTATTATAAACTCATAAACAATTTAGGTGTCTGGGAAATGTACAAATATTGTAAACAATTTTAAAGTTTACTTGGATGTGTTTATTGTTGTGTTTTTGTTCATTTAAGACACAGGTGACAAGAACATGAAACAGATGTTGGGAGTGAAGGACAGATCAGAGTCAAACATAACCCAAACAGAGATGGAGATACCAGGTGGAGGGTGGTTAGCAGAGGAAAGAAATAGAAGTTCAGTTTTAGCAAGATTGAGTTTTAGGAATAGAGAGGCCATACTGTTAGTAATGACAGACAGACAGTGACTGGTGTTCTGTAGAAGTGCAGGGGTGATATCACGGGAGGAGGTATAGAGCTGGGTATCATCAGCATAGAGATGGTACTAAAAACCAAACTTGCTGATGATTCATCCAATGGTTAAGTGTAAAGTGAGAAAAGGAGAGGACCCAGGACTGATCCCTGGGGAACCCCGACTGTAAGGGGAAGAAAAGATGAGGGAGATCCAGCAAATGATACGCTAAAGAGCGGTCAGAGAGATAGGAGGAAAACCAGGAAAGAGCGGAGTCCTTGAGGCCGATAGAGTGGAGCATGGAGAGGAGGAGCTGGTGGTCTACAGTGTCAAAAGCTGCGGACAGATCCAGGAGAATGAGCAGAGAATGGAAGCCTTTAGATATGGCAGTGAGGAGATCATTAGAGACTTTAGTAAGGGCAGTTTCTATATAACGGAGAGGACGGAAACCAGACTAAAGGGGTCAAGAAGAGAGAAATTGGATTAGGCAGGACTAGACCAGGTGTTCAAAGAGCATAGAGATAAAAGGGTGTTTGAAAATCTAGGAAAGATGCCAGAGGATAGGAAGAGGTTGAAGATTTTAGTCAGCTAAGTAATTAGAGCTGGAGAGAGAGAGAGTGGACAAGGTGTGAGGGAATAGGGTCACTAGGGCAGGTGGTGGGGCAAGAGGAGGAGAGGAGTCTGGAGACATGTTCTTTTTTTCACTGGTTCAAAGGCTGAGAGGGATGAGGAGGAAATGTGAGAGGAAATAGGATCAACACTACCTGGGGGCTGGGAGATAATCTCTTGACAGATGGTATCTATTTTGTCCTTGAAGTAGTAGAATAGGTCTTCTGCACAAAGGTTAGTGATGGGTGTTTGAAATTTGGATTTAAGGAGAGAATTGAGGGTATCAAAGAGGGGTTTTGGTTTATGGGAAAGAGAAGAAATCAGAGTGGTAAAGTAGGATTGCCTAACAGAGTGAATGGCAGAGTAGTAGCTTCTAAGCACAAACTTATGATGTTGAAGGTCTGCTGTTGTCTTGGATTTCCTACACAGGCGCTCAGCACACCTAAAGCACTGTCTAAGGAAATGAGTTCTAGATGTGTGCCAGGGTTGTGGCCATTTGTGTTGGACTGTTCGGGGTATGGGGGGTGCAAGCTTGTCCACAGGGTGTTGTGGTATTGTTTGACAGCCAGATTAGGACAGGAGAGGGAAGAGATAGGGGGCAGTGATGACTATACAATGTTTTAGAATTGTTAGGTCTCGATGGCACGTAGGTTCCTGTATGTGAGTTATGTCAGGGTGTCAAGGGGACAATGAGAATTTGTGAAGGAGAGGAGGTTGTGGTCTGAGAGCTCAGTGGTATAGTTAGTAAAGTGGGAAACTGGGCAAAGTCTGGAGAAGACCAGGTCCAGGGTATTCCCACCCTTATGGGTTGGTGAGTTAGAATGCTGAGGCCGGGGGAGAATGTTAGAGAAAAAAGCTGAGTGGCTAATGGGTAGATTGGGTTGTTAATGGGGATGTTAAAGTCGCCCATGATTAGAGCAGGAATATCTGACGATAGGAAGTAAGGAAGGCAGGTAGAGAAGTGGTCAAGAAACCTACGAGGTGAGCCAGGAGGGCGATAGATGACTGTGAGTCTCAGGAAAAATGGGCAGAAAAGTTGTATGGTGTGAATATCAAAAAGATGAAAATGAGAGGGAGGGCACGGGGGGTCATTGACCTGGAAAGAGCAGTCTGGGGAGAGAAGAAGTACACCCACTCCTCCACCATGCTTGTTCTCAGGTCTAGGGATAGGAGAAAGGTGGAAGCCACCATAGGTCAGAGCAGAGGGTGAGGCTGTGTCCGATTATCATAGCCATGTTTCCGTGAGAGCCAGCAGGTTGAGCGATATAGTATTAAACATATCATGAGATTCAGTAAATTTGTTACAGACAGACCAGGAAGTGGAAAGAGGATAGGATCTGGCAAGCAGGGAATGCTGACAAGGTTATGAGGGTTTCTATAGGTGGAAGGTAAAAAGAAGTTGTTAGTGAAAGAGGGAGGTCCAGGGTTAGGAGAAATGTTTCCCGCTGCAAGAAGTAGGAGAATTGTAAGAGATGGTAAATGATTTAGCGACTTATGAGGGCGTTTTTTGAGCTGCACCTTGCAGAGTAAAAGGTGATGGGGGTTCAGGAAGGCAAAGAGTTAATGTGAACAGCACATAGGTGAAGAAAGGAGAGGGGGGCTGATGTGGAGTCCACAGGGTGGATGGGTGGGTGTAGGTATGTAGCCATAAGACTAGCAGGTATAAAGAGATACACAACATGATGCAGGTAGTAAAGAATGAAGTGCTAAGTAGGTCCATGGAATGCATGTGCTGTAGTCACATGTTTTTCTCAGATGTTTTATTTGGTTTCATTCTGGTTTAATTGAGGTCTAATTCTAAAGTGGTCACTTAAGATGTCACTTTAGATGGACCTTGAGATGGAGTATTCAAAAGACCAGTGGTCAAAAGACCTGTGTTCTCACTAATATAGTCATGATATGGTATCATTTTTTTCTAAAAGTGTTCCTTAAAGTAATGAGTTCTTAGAATTACATGTTCAATAAACATCTAATTTAGTAAGTTAGCTTAGGTTGTGTTCCCACATTCACAGTTTTCTTGTTTTTCATTGTTTACATAATTAGAGCGTTATTTTTCTCTGCAATTTTACCTAAATTGTCTGGGCTTTTTATAAGTGCTTAGCTTTACCAGGCTTCATCATGTGAGCAGCATTACCAGGCTTTATCACAGGTGTTTTAGTTGCAATAAATGATATGATATCGTACATCCTGGTAGTGCTGATCAAATGATGAAGCCTGGTAATGCTGATCACATGGCAAAACCCCAATAGTCAATGATAAACAAAATTGCAGAGGCCATATGAACAATGAAGCTTTAATTATTTAAAGGGAATCTTTCAGCACCTGGGGCCTACCTGAGGTGTTGACAGTGTACTGTAGCCTTTTGGTAATTTGTAGGACTTTATTTTTTTCTCATTTTTGTATAATTTTTAAGGCTATGTTCACATACTGTTGAAATTGAGTGGATGGCCGCCATTTAATGGTATATAATGGCCATTATTTCAAAACTAGGGCCATTGTTTAAAATAACGGCAGTTATTTGCAATGAAATGGTGGGTTAACTGCTGGCAGGTCCATGCTCTGCAAACTACAGCGCACTGTCAGCAGGTAGGGCCTGGGAGCTGACAGATTTCTTAAAAAAATATATATATATAACAAAACTAAAAATGTCTGAACACTGTCTTAAATGTTCTCCTTAAAATATTTATTGGCGTTTTTGGGAAACTATACCTGTGGATCTAAAAAAAGAAAACAGGTTTAGTCTATAACGAAAGATAATTAGTAGAGATAAGCGAGAAGTTAAATATTTTAAAATTCTATTAAAATAGACCGCAGTGTTCAACTATTTGATTGAATATTGAACCTCAATAAAAGTCAATGGGAGAAAAGTGCTTGTTTATTGAAAACCTAAATTTGACGACTTAGAGGTCACCAAGTCTTCAATGACTTCTCAAACATTGCATGGACAGAAAGCCAAATTTGAAGCCAAAGAAAAATTTTCATACATTTTCATTTAAATTACTTTGCCACCACAGATGGCAGAGGCAAGGGGGAAATCAAACAGCATAAACCGCTAACTGTCATTGTTTGTATGTGGTCAGACACAACCTGGCACTTCCAAACGACCTTCAATACACGTAAAGGGGTGTGGGTCTCATGGGAACCCTCCAAAAATGGAGTTTGAGGCCTTTGAGGTGAGCTCTCCAAAGTGGAGTTTGAGGTCCTGTAGATGAGCTCTCTAAAAATGTATTTTGTGGTCCTTAACCCTTAGGGGACACATGCTGCATAGAGCACCCGGGATTGTGGCAGTTCAGAGTGGGGTCACCGCGCGACCCCCCCTCTGAACTCCCCTAGTGGCACCAAGACATACAGTATCATCCTGGTGCAGCTAGGGGTTAAGATGAGCCCTCCAAAAATGGAGTTAGAGGCCCTTGAGGTGAGCCCTCCAAAGATGGAGTTTGATGCCATTCAGGTGAGCCCTCCAAAATGGGTTTAAGGCCCTTTAGATAAACTTTCCAAAAATTGGGTTTTAGGCCCTTTAGATGCACCTCAAAGACATAGCGGGACAATTGTAGTCATGTTTCCAGCTTAGAGATCCAATAGACCCATAAGGCATGCATCATCACAAGGACACAAGGAGCCCCCCTGTCCTTGTGATGTTGAATACCTTATGTGTATATTTTTTATATTATGTGTATTATTTTTGGTTGTATTAACCACTTAAGCTGTGTTACATGGTTTGAGCACTTGCACTTTAAGGCTGGGTTCAAACTACGTATATTTCAGTCAGTATTGTGGTCCTCACATTGCAACCAAAACCAGGAGTGGATTAAAAACACAGAAAGGCTCTGTCCACACAATGTTGAAATTGAGTGGATGGCCGCCATATAACAGTAAATAATCACTGCCATTATTTCAATATAACAGCCGTTGTTTTAAAATAACAGCAAATATTTGCCATTAAATGGCGGCCATCCACTCAATTTCAACATTGTGTGAACAGATCCTTTCTGTGTTTTTTATCCACTCCTGGTTTTGGTTGCAATACTGACTGATATATACTGACTGAAATATACATATACTGACTGAAATATACGTAGTGTGAACATAGCCTAACTGTATACTTATTGATTTTTATTCCATGTGTAGGGGGGAACATTGTATAATGGCAACATCACTACACTAGATATATTCATTTGGGGGTGTCTTGAGATCCCATTTTTTGCATTTGTGTGGTCATAAGTAGTGTTGATCTAACTGTTCGAGAAAAGTTGGGTTAGAGTCGAACATCTCGATTTTCTACAAACAAACATTTTACTGTCCGTTCGAGTTCACGTTCGAGCGCCTTTTTTGCCAGCCAATCAGTGTGGAGCAGAAACGTCATTGCTGAGGTGTAGGGGTCTCATTGGCTAAAATCACATGACGATCTCATATAAAAGTCACTGTGCTGCATTCTGGGCGCCATTTTCTCCTCATTCAGTGTGCTGTACGGACGGCTATGTCAGTGTAACATCGTCTGCCTTCACGCTGCCTTTTCGATTAGTCACTGTCCTGCGTTTTGGACGCCATAGTCTCCTCACTCACTTTTTCTGTACAGACAGCTATCTCACAGATAGGTAGTGAGATTAGTGATATCACAGAGATAGGCATTTAGATTAGAGAGATTAGTGGGGTGTTTATCAAGGTTACACTAGCATATGTGCAACAAGCATTTTTCTGTCCATAGACACCATTGCAGCCACAACAATACTTAGCTTTGGGATTGCAGGCTGCATATTGGGTTTGCCAATTTATACATAATGCCTAAAAGTGTTTTTTGGTCTGCTCACATCTGTTATACATTAATTAAATGAACATCTCATTTGTGTACGTGCTGTAGTTATTACAGCTGTATTCCTATAAGCTGAAAAAGGTCCTTTGTCCGTCAGGAAAAATACAAAATAGTAGACCTCTGTTATGCAGTGATTAAACCTACATTTCATTTGTGTATGTGCATTTGTTTAGTTATTACAGCTGTATTCCTATAAGCTGAAAAAGGTCCTCTGTCCGTCAGGAAAATACGAAATAGTAGACATCTGTTATGTGGTGATTAAACGTACATCTCATTTGTGTACATGCATTTGTTCAGTGATTACAGAGGTATTCCTAGAACCTGAATCTGCTATACCTAGTAATTAATCATACATTTGATTTGTGTACGTGGATTTATCGAGAGTGGGTAGATCTGTTGATTTTTCTTTTTTTTTTGTATCTTCTAAGATTTTACATCTATCTTGTGAACATGGTGAGAACAAGAGGTAGTAGGCGAGCAGTATAAGGTGTAGGAAGGGGAGATGGAGGTAGTGCACAAGGCACTGCTTCCAGTGCTCCGGCCAACAGACAAGCGAGAACATTGTCAGTAGCAGGACCATCAGGCCTGTCCTCTTTTGCTAGGTTTCCTGTGCGCCTTATTAATGAACAGCATTGTCAATCTGTTCTTCAGTGGTTATCATACCCTAAATCAAGTGCTTTGACCTCCTCTTCCTCTTAGTCACGGCCACAAATGTCATTATCATCATCGTCAGTCCAACTGGAAACAAACATGGGTAGAATGTCCCTACCCAAGATACAGGCCACTGAAAATAATCCACATTCTGAAGAGCTCTTTGACCACACAATGCAATTGGGGTCATAAGGCGGTTCAAAAGGTAAAAGAGGATGATTTAGTCTGCTCTGATGCCCAATTGCTGATGCCTTGAGAGGAGAATCAGGATGCTGGTCTGTCATCAAAAATACCGAGCAGTCAACAATGCCTTAAAGTGCCTGTGCAAAAGAAGAGCCCATGGAGCCTCATCAAAGAGTCTCGAAACACAGGACTAGCCAGATATCCCTCCTGGCTAGTCCTGTGTTTCGAGACTCTTTGATAAGGCTCCACAGCTTCTTCTTTTGGATATTCATGTTTCCCAGGGGGAAATGCACCTAGGAATTAACTGCTTTGAGTGCTTTCACTCGGCGATCTGTTTCTCTTATGGCTCTATTAGGCATTGCTCCCACCTAGCCAGAATCCTGCTCCACACTGATGATGGGCAACACCCCAGAACAGCTGTATGTGGATGGTTACCTGGCCTTGGTTTTTCCCTTGTCATTACATTGACTTATAGGGCCACTTAATATATTGGTTTTGGTGGTTTCCTTACAGGAGCCACCCCTTGGCTGGGTCCTTCTCGGAGGGATATCTGGCTAGTCCTGTGTTTTGAGACCCTTTGATGAGGCTCCACGGGCTCTTCTTTTGCATATTCATGTTTCCCAGGGGGAAATGCACCTAGGACTTCACTGCTTTGAGCACTTTCACTAGCAGCTGGCAGTGTTATCATTTGGCTGGTCTCCCTGAGATCAGCGATCTGTTTCTCTTATGAAAGTGTCTGTGGCTTCTAGCCCGCAGTTTGAGGATGTAGACTGTCAGATAGAGGAAGTCACTTGTAGTGAAAATGATGATGATGGTGATGATGATGATGATGACATCCAACGTGGTCTTTGGAGCGACAGCTGCCAAGGGCATCATCAGTGAAGGATGAGGAGGATAAGGTAGTTACAGTGCTCCGACCTAAGAAAGGGAGAGGGTGGTCACACAAGTCCGCTGATATTAATGCGCCAGCCGTGGTCAGTGGTGGCAGAGGGGAGACCAGTACTAGGTTTTCGCCGTCTAAGAGGTCCCGAATGAGGTGATATGTCGTATTTGCCGGCAACGCATCAGTAGAGGAAAAAATGTAAAGTACCACGAGCATGAACAGGCACATGCAGGGAAAGCATGAATTGCTATGGAATAGTCGCTCAGAGAAAAAAGGCCACACGGGTCCTGGGCTTGCAACTACCATCACATCTACTGCCTCCTCGTAAACTTCCAAGCCAAAGTGGCCCTCTTCTGCCGCTGCAGCACGACCAAGCACCACCTTCACTCCAAGATCCTGTCGTCCGCTCCCCACCGCTACCAACACGGCTGACACCTTCGCCTACCATCAGTAAGCCATACACACCATACAGCTGCCAGTCCAGTAGCCAGTCTTCTGTGTACCAGGGGGAGCATAAGAAATGCTTTCACCCCAAACATCCCAAAGCCAAAGAACTTAATGTCGGCTTTGCCGGGCTGTTGGCTTTGGAAATGTTGCCTTTCCGCCTGATGGACACAGATGTCTTTCGCCACATTCTGGCCCTGGCATGTCCCCAGTAGGGATGGTCCGAACCTGCCGAGGTTTGGGTTCGTATGAACCCGAACTCTCGGCAGCAGATTCCCGCTGTCTGCCCGCTCCGTGGAGCGGGCGGATACAGCGGGAGTAACGCCTGGAAAACTGGGATACAGCCTATGGCTCTGGCTGTATCCCAGTTTTCCAGGCGGTCCTCCCGCTGGATCTGCCTGCTCCACGGAGCGGGAATCATTACCGAGGGTTCGGGTTCGTTCGTTCGGGTACGAACCCGAACCGAACTCGGTTCGGACCATCCCTAGTCCCCAGTATCGGATACCTAGCAGGCATTTTTTTTTAAAGAAAAGCTGTCCCTGCCCTGGCCCAGCACGTTGCAGAAAATATCTCAAGAGCATTGGCTGCATCTGTGTCCACCAAGATCCATCTAACTTCAGACACATGGACCAGTAAGCACGGTCAAGGTTGTTACATATCCCTGCTCACTGGTAGCATCACGTGCTAAGAGAAACCAGGTGGTTCTTAAATTAATTTGTCTTGGATACCGTCAGCACACAGGTCAAGAGCTGTGGAGGGCTCTGCGCAACCAGACCAACCACTGGCTGGGTGCTTAGAACCTGGCACCAGGTAAGGTGGTGTGCGACAATGGGAGCAATCTCCTTGCTGCCCTTTAGATTGGCAGACTTATGCATGTGCCTTGTATGGCACATGTCATGAACCTGGTTGTGCAGAAATTTCTTAAGTGCTATCCTGGTGTTGACCCTCTCCTGAAAAACACTCAAGTTCTTAGCTCCCTGGAGACAGGTGAAAGATCTGTGCACCATCCTTGCCAGTTTTAAAGAGGCCACCAGAATGGTCAGTCGAGACAATGCCCTTATCAGCATCACCATTCTGGTGATATTTTTACTGGAACAATCATTTGGCACTCTGCTGCAGCAGGTATCAGCAGTGATGGAGGAGGGGGAGGAGGAGGAAGAGGAGGAGGCAGACACGGAACCTTA
Organism: Dendropsophus ebraccatus; assembly: GCF_027789765.1. Lineage (NCBI taxonomy): Eukaryota > Metazoa > Chordata > Amphibia > Anura > Hylidae > Dendropsophus > Dendropsophus ebraccatus. Next base: position 12,033,547 of record NC_091458.1, read on the forward strand.
CTCACCGGAAGATGTAGAGAACCCAACTGTTACACAGTTGTATAGGTCTCCTTTAGGCACAGGTTCTTGGTCGAGGGCAGTTGCAGGCCGGCAGTACAGATCCCACGGTAGAGCGCATGAGGCTAGCCAGGCCTCTGGTGACGGTCAGGAGGAAGAAGTGGAGGAGGATGAGGAGGCAGGGGTGGACATCACCGGTACTGATTCCCCTTCACTGGTAAGAGGTTGGCACAGATTACAGGGGGAGGAGGAGGAGGAAGAGGATGAAGATCCTGTAAGTGCCCCTCGACCCCGAGGGGACATTACTTTCAACATGATCCACACATCAAGGCAATAAAAATGAACAGCGATTACTGCGTGGCAACCCTCCTTCATCCACGTTACAAGACCAAAGTGAGTAATTTCCTTCCACACACAGAAATTGATAGTAGAATGCAGAATTTTGAGACAGTGCTCAATGACCAACTCAAAACATCTTTTCGGTCTTCACATTCTAATATCACGGCGGAACAGCATCAGCAACGAGGCAGAAGTAGAATCAGAAGTAGCCGCAGCAGCAGGTAGTGTGGCATAACCCTACTGAGTGACATTTGGCAATCAATTTTTACCACCTCACCAATGCTGGCAAGGCAGGGCAGCATTATCACACACAGACCGCCTTAAGACCATGGTCCATGACTATCTGCGCCTTAACATCGATGTTTTTGGACTTGGTCTTGACCCATTAAACTTCTGGGTGTCCAAACTGGATGAATGGCCTGAGCTTGCTAGACACGCCATAGAAATGTTATCTTGCCCAGCAGCCAGTGTTATCTCGGAACGCACATTCAGTACAGCTGGGGGGTGATAAATGACAAACGTATCCGTCTATCCACTGACAATGTGGATCGTTTGAGATTTATAAAAGTGAATCAAGCATGGATCTCTGACCATTTTGCTGCCCCGGTTGCCGATGTCAATGACTGGTAAACTGTAGCATGTCTTCTTGCAAATGTGAAATACACATTTCCACTACACTACATCTCACGTCTGTAGTTCCTATGTCTGCTGCTTCTAAAAATTGGATTCTACTGCTGCCCACAGCTAGTGTTACAGCTGAATGTATTTTTAAAAAATATACCTGTATTAGCTTAATGCACACTGCATACACCTCATTCTCCTTGTCCTCTTTGTAGGCCTCCAAATGGTTATTTTTTAAATGCCTCCATCTCACCTGCCATATTCTTCTACCTAATTTAGTTGAACCGCAACCTCTGTGTTCCCCGCTGGTCTCTTCTTGCTGCCACCAATGGTACCAATTTTTCATGAGTGGGTAAAAAGCCCATTTTTGTCAGTCTGCATTGCAGAATAATTTTTCTTTCAATTAATCTGAACATCTGTTAGATTAATCAATCTTTGGAACAGAGGAGTTGGTGGTCAATTTTTTCCTGAGTGGCTAAAAAGCCCATTTTCGTCACTTTACATAGCTGAATAAATCTTTGAAAAATCAATCTCAACATCTGTTAGATGAATCAATCTTTGGTACAGTGAAGTTGGTGGTCAAATTTTTCCTGAGTGGGTACCGAGCCCATTTTGGTCAGTTAAAAAAAAAAAATCAATCTCTTCATCTGTTAGATGTATCAATGTTTCGTACAGAGGAGTTGGTGGTTAAATTTATCCTGAGTGGGTACAGAGCCTATTTTTGACAGTGTACATTGCAGAACGTTTTTTTTTTAAATAGTCTCTTCATCATATCGATGTTTCGTACAGAGGAGTTCCCAAGTATTTTTCTCCCGTAGACTATAATGGGTTTCGATATTTGTTCGAATATACAAATATCGGGAGCTATTCAACTTGAATTTCGTATTATCGAATATTTCACTATTCGCTCATCTCTAGCAGTATTTTATCCCCCTTTTTTTTCCTTTCATTCTTAAAGCCAAATTGCAGGCTATAAGTTGTCCCATGTTTCCAGTTTACTTTTCTGTATTATAATTACAGTTTCTCTTACTACATATAGGTGTCAAAATTAACCCGAACATCCCCCATTGTCTTTAATGGGGTTCAAGTTCAAGTCGAACTTCGAACCAAACTTAACTACTGTTCGAGGTTCGACTCTAACACGGACATTTTACTGTTAGATCATCACTAGTAACTACAAGTAAAAGTCAGAAATAGCTCCAGGAAACTTTGGATTACTTTATTGGTTAAAGATGGGAGCTTTTTCAGGGTCCTGTACAACACACACAGTGTACTAGAAAGTTATCATGGTGCCACCTTCACCTGGTGTCCAAAGCAGCAGCTTATTCATAAATAAAGTACAGAAAAGGACAGATCATGCATTGCTGACATACTATGAAGAATCACTGCTTGCCAGTGAGTTTGGGCATACACATCAGTAATACAGAGGTTTTTTTTTTTTTTTTTTTTAAATAATTGCTGACTGTTTTTGGTGAGAACTTCCAACCATTGACAAATAACAGAGTGTATTTGGAATTGATTGTTAAGTTTGGTTTTGAGTTACAATGGTCCATGAAAAACCATTGCGTGTGGAAGAGATTGTAACCTGAGGTGCAAAATGCTCTCCTTTCACGACGGAAAAATGAGCTTTTTTATAACTTAGTATAAATAGGTAACGTTGTAGAAATAGAAGAAAACCAATGTGGTTAACTACAGCTGTCAAGGGTGCAAAAAATGGTTTTAAAAATCAAGCGTACCAACTACTAAAACAAAAAGTTAGGGAGAAACATTGAACAATTAAAGGCAGAAGAATATATTGTGTAAAAAACAAATAAAAGTAAGAAGAATCCCACAATGTTCTTCATTATATAAATAATAAGAGACTTATTAATGTTGGTCCCCATAAAAATAATTTGGGTGTTATGGTGGAGGGGGATGAGGAAAAGGCAAATCTACTTAATACTTTGTATTTAGTTATGTTTATATTTAAACATTTAATACAAGAAATGCAGGGCAATCAACTCAGCCATTTTTACATCTTATTCTGATGGTTTCAGAGAGCGACTTTTGTTTCAGTAGTGACCGTGTTCCCCCCCCCCCCCCCGATCCAGATGGACGAGGCAGAGGTAGATCCAATGGACCTACTGCTTACTCCTGACTTGCAGAGATGGGTCTGCAGATGGTAGCTGCAGCCATTATTGTAGGTTTCTTCCAGGCACTGTGGTGGTGGCATTCCATGAGCTGACGCATAGAAGTAGTACCTGAACCCAAAACCCGACCCACTTTATGGTCATAGCATCATGGTTTTGCCACCACCATACTGCTGATCGCAGTTGGTGGTTCTTCGTAGCATGTGCACTGCTAGTCTATTGTTAGGTCCTGCCTTTGGGGTACCCTTCGAGTGCCTGGGCTTTCCTTAACCCTACTCTGCCAACTAGCTAATGACGTACCCCTTGGTGTACCCTGGGCCTTCCTGAATGCTAATCTTCCAAATAGCTGATGGTGTACCCCTTAGTGTACCCTTTTGCCTTTGGAACCCCAAGTTGTGATTGATACCTGATTCTGGCTTGGTGAAAAAAAAAACATTCTTCGTCCCCTGATTCCATGTGGGGTCGGTCTGTTACATCATCATATAACATCATCATGGGAAGCCGATGGTTCAAGTTCGAACGAACTTGAAAAATCCAGATGTTCGATCATCTCTACTCCTCAGCACAGATGATCCCACTGTTTTAGAAAACTTTTTTAGGCCTTTCTATCCCTGCCTGAATCAGCATCCTTTCCCTAAAGTGAACAGAGGTCTGAATCTGTGGATATTTTCACCTCCTCCTTCTGTCTCACTGATGTTCTGACAGCCACCAACTCCTTAGCACGGAGAAGACCACGGTTGTGACCTGAAAAGGGCAGTTGGTAAAGTTTTTTGGTCTACCTAACTCTCAATGCCTGCAGCACCAACCTCTCCCTACAATAACCAGCTGCACAAGGGCGACGGGATGCTTGACCAGCATTATTATACACCAGGGTCACATGTTCCCCCTGACCAATCACTTTGGATTGCCAAGGTCAACGGTGACACATAGAAGTTTGCTGATTGCCTGTCATCAAACTTTCTTGCAGAACAACAAACAGATACATTACTGTTCGTTCATCTGTTCATATCCACGAATAGGTGGATTTGGGCACATGTTCCATCTTTTACAGTTTGAATTCACTTATTCCTTGAAAGAAGCTTTAAAGATGAAGATTATTGACAGTTTAAAGGAAATCATTCAGAGAGAGACATTTGGTTAAAGGCCAAGTAAGGCTGGACAGATTTTCCTTCTATAACATGCCCCATGTCAAAGACCATTCATTCTTAATTTTGGTTGTTTGGCCAAAATTAACAATCTGGTTCCAAGATGGCAGATTCTAAAGTGGTCATCGTGTTGGACACCATACCTCAAAGATTTGCCCCTTCCCCTTAGCAACATGCCACACACTAGATGATGTTACCAACCACAGCCTTCCTTTTTCAGGTGTCTCCATACTTTCCTGAATAAGCCCCTATACTTGATCTTCTTCACGCAACATTGTCCTCTTCTCTGAATTCCATCACTGGATGTGATCCTCAGGGTCCTACAGGCCGGGGCTCCATGGTACAGTCCTTTTGGTATGTTCGTACCTGCATTCATGGTATGACTAGTAGTGTTAGTAGACATGCACAGAACAGGTATTGGGACCTCTGCCACACAAATCCATTAATACAAGGAACCAGGATAATTACAACTTAGATTCAACTTATTTTTGATGTTAGTATGGGGTTAAAGAAGAAGTCTAGGGTCTTATTTGTGGCGCTTCTATCTTCTACTCGCAAGTGAGTGGGACTTAAGGGGCTACCTTTCAGGGTGGTGTGGTGCTCTCCCCATAATGGAGGCACCCAATGGCAACAGGCTCGAGATATCTGGCTATCCCGTGTTTCTAGCCCCACACAGTCACATTTCCTGTCTCGTCCTTCTTGGTCCATATTGCACTACAGCTGGTGTCACTGCAGCTACTCAAATAATCCATATTGCTACATTTATGTACATTCTAGTTACTAAGATTATTTGTTGTTGTTGCTGTTTTCTATATATGAATCCAGAAAAAATAAACTAATAAATAATAAGCAAACATTTTTAATTTTGATATAAAATATTGGCCCAGCAAACCCATACATGTACTACACTTTCTATTCCATTTTATTCAATATAATTGGTATTGATATAATATAATTCCTAATGTCACAATGTGTTATCATTGCTACTTACTGACATCACAAAACTCCCAAGATATCTCCCTAATTTACTCCACGCTGTTCATTAGTAAAGAGAGCAGTAAAGTCATTAATGATCTTCTTAGAATCTGGAGTGTAATTCCGCTGGGCCGAAGTCCCTGACGGCTCCGGCTGCTCATCTGTCATATCTAATTCCCTACCGCCAATATAGTTCTATATAAAAGTCATGTAGATGAGGACCATAGGGCTATTTCTAGCACTGTAATGTAAATCTACTGTACATGAACCTGAGCAAAGTCTTCAACGATGGACAATGTGTCCGTGATTTTAAATATTCAAGAATTTATTCTTTTAGGATTTAAGGAGATGAAGCAGCTGAGATATTTCTACTCTGTAGTCGGCCTTCTAATATATCTCAGCACAATATCCTTATGTACATTAATTGTGTTTGTTGTATGGGCAGAACAATCTCTCCATGAACCTATGTACATCTTCATATGTGGCCTGATGGGAAACCTTAACATTGCCAGCTCAGTGGTTCTCCCCAAGTTGGCCATAGACTTGCTCTCCGGATGTACCACCATCTCCCTCTCTGGATGTCTGACCCAATCTTTCTGTCTTCAGAGTAGTGCTTTGGTAGAATTACTAATTTTTACCATCATGTCGTATGATCGATACCTGGCTGTTGGTTTTCCATTGAGATACCACTCTCTGATGACCAATAGGAAGGCTCTACAGTCCTTGGCTATCATCTGGTCCGTGAATTTAACAATTGTGTTGCTGGTTGTCCTGTTGGTGGCCAGGTTAACACTATGTGGTAATAGCATCAATGGTGTGATGTGTGAAACCATGTCTCTTACCAGGTTGTCTTGTGGCAGCGCAGTCAACAATGACCCCTATGGGACCATTTATACCGTGCTGTTCTACATAGGATCCCCAATGATTGTAATTTACTGCTATGTACGGACATTTCTTGTCTGCCTGAAGATATCTATGGAAGCCTCCCAGAAAGCCATCCATACACTGGTGACCCATATAATCACGTACTTTACTTTCATGGCAACTACTTTATTTCTCATTCTCAGGTATAAGTTAAATGGTGGTTCCATATCTATTGTAACACACACAGTAATCTCAGTAGGCTGCCTATTGGTTCCCGTCACCCTAAATCCTCTGATCTATGGGATAAGGACAGAAGCTTTAAGGATGAAGATGATTAAGACTTTGAAGGAAATTATTAAACAGGAGACATTGGGTAAATACAAGTAATTAATACTAAATCAGTAAGACATGTGTATTTTCTTTCAAAAGATTAAAAAAAAAATCAATAAGTATCAATAGTTTGTTGTTTCAGAACTTTGTAACTTTTGCTACTGACTATAAACTCATAAATAAAGGCAAATTTAGGTATCTTGGAAATGTACAAATAATGTAAGAAATTGTAAAATATACCTGGATGTGTTTGTCCTTGTTGTTGTTGTGTTTTTGTTCTTTTTTTGTCACAATAATTAAGAAGTTAAATTTTGTATAAGTTCTATGCTGTGTTGTACCCAGTGCAGGGACGGAGGGAGAGGAGCATGACACAGGAATTACCAGAAATCACCAGAAGGGTCCAGAGAGGAACTCTGTGTCAAGCTTTGTCTCCTAAGACTCTACAATACATATAACACCAGGTATCATGTTTTGTAAAAGTATTGAGTTCTTTTGTATCACATGTTCTATGAATAACATATTTATAGGTAAAAAAAAAAATGTCGTGCCGCGCTAAGTACTGTATACCTTAAAACAAAATCGTTATAATCAGTGCATTATAGAGCCAGTGCGAAGTATTAAACCGGACCGCTCACCGTTAGTGTGCGTATGGACTGGCTTGGATCTGTAGTCCTCCACGTTCGTAAACCTGTGTAGCTTTCTAATTGGTACTAAGGCTGTCCTGTTAACGTCGGCAGGTCGTCGATCACTGCGTTCTTACAGATCTTTGCCACAAAGTCCATTCCACGAAGTTTTTCCACAAATAGGGCGCCCTCCCCAGCCGCCGGTGGCGCGTGGAGCCCTAGATACGGGAATCCTGAATGAGAATCCTTCTGTGATGTCACAGATACTACGGGTCGCTACGTGAGGCAAGATACTTCCTCGACGCGTTTCAAAGGATACGTCCTTCTTTCTCAAGAGCTCTTTTGTGGAAAGAGCTATTTGTGCAAAAACTTAGTGGAAAGGACTTTGTGGCAAAGATCTGTAAGAATGCAGTGATCGGCAACCTTCCGACCTTAACAGGACAGCCTTAGTACCAATTAGAAAGCTACACAGGTTTACGAACGTGGAGGACTACAGATCCAAGACAGTCCATACGCACACTAGCGGTGAGCGGTCCGGTTTAATACTTCGCACTGGCTCTATAATGCACTGATTATAATGATTTTGTTTTAAGGTATACATTACTTAGCGCGGCACGGCATTTTTTTACCTATATTTATTTGTATATCTTAAGTGGAGGCAGTAACCACTAGCTGTAGCTCGCAGCAGTACACACGCTAATATTAGTGTTTATATCAGGAGCGCGATTTGTTTTTACCTTTTTCATAAGAATAACATATTTAGTTGTTTGGCTCATGCTATGTTCACACAAGCACAGTTTTGTTACTTTTCATTGTTTACATAATTAGAACAATCATTGACTATGTTTCTCTGCAATTTTGCCTAAATTGATTGTCTGGGCTTTTTATGTGCTTGGCATTACCAGGCTACATCATGTGCTCAGCATTACCTGGCTTCATCATGATATCAGTATTACCAGGCTTCATCATAATATCAGCATTACCAGGCTTCATCATGTGCTCAGCATTACCAGGCTTCATCTTGTGATCAGCATTAACAGGCTTCATCTTGTGATCAGCATTAACAGGCTTCACCATGTGATCAGCATTACCAGGCTACATCATGTGATCAGCATTAACAGGCTTCATCATGTGATCAGCATTACCAGGCTTCATCATGTGATCAGCATTACCAGGCTTCATCATGTGATAAGCATTACCAGGCTTCATCACAGGTGTTTTAGTTTGAATACATTATCTAATAAAGCCTGGTAGTGCTGATCAAATGATGAAGCCTGGTAATGCTGATATCATGATGAAGTCTGGTAATCCTGCTCACATATGACAAAATCCTGATAGTTAACGATAGACAAAATTGCTAGGGCCACATGAGAAATGAAGCTTCAATTATTTATAAATGTCTGGACACTGCCTTATGTTCTCACTAAAATATTTACTGATGTTATTGGGAAACTAAAACCTGTGAATCTCATGAAGGAACAGGGTTTTGTCTATAACTAAAGATAATTAGGTAATGATAACCACAACAGATAGAGCCGGTCCCTACAAATAAAAGTTAGAAATAACTGCTGGAAGCTATGGATCATTTTATAGGTTAAACACAAGAGCTTCTTCAGGGTTTTGTACAGTACACACAGTATATTAGAAAATTATGCCATCACCTTCACCTGGTGTCTAAAGCAGCAGCATATTCATATAGAGAAGTACAGATTGTGCATTTCTGATATACTATGAAGAAACACTGCTTGACAGTCAGTCTGGGCATACACATAGGTAATACAAAGGTTTCACCAGAAATACTGTTTTTAAGGAGATCTTCCAACCAGACTGTGGCATTCTTGAGTTTAATTTAAAGTTGCAATGGTCCATGAAACTCCATTGTATGTACGAAATATTGTAACCTGAGGCTGTGGTAAGCTGAGCTGTAAAAACACCAACATCAGTGAGCTATCCAGACCTTCTCAGGAAGGAACAGTCAAGTCAAGGGGGTTCTGCAGTCAAGGAAACCATCTTCTAACAAGCCACAGTCAAGAATAACATGACCTACCAAAATACTTACGCAGGGTATCCATCCATAGACAGCTGTTTTGGGTATTTGCCACTCATCAGTGTGGAGCAGGATGGCAAGTGGAAGCAAAGCCTAGTAACTGCATCCAAAGCACTTGTGTCACACTCAAATCAAAAATGGTCACTCAGCATAGACTCTACATTAGGGAGTACAACGCATAGACTCTACATTATGGGAGTGCAATGTCATCAGATGTTCTGAAAACTAGAGATAAGCGAAGCAAATCCAGCAAAGCAATTTTTGCTACAAATTGCGTTGTCAATTCAAGACAAGTAAGTATACATTACCAACATAACCCCCGCAGCCCTGCAACGTATTCATTTTTCCCAGACAACCTCATTAAGGACCAGAGCCCATTTTCTGACCTGTCCCAGTTTATGTGGTTGTTTGTGTCCATGATGCTAACACTTATCCTAGAAAAATTTTTTACATTTTTTTTTACATTTTTACTTTTTTACTCTATCACTGATCCACAACAGATGGAATGGAAAGGACTCTATGTCCTCGAGTGGCAATGCACTGCAAAAATGGACAGACAGTTACACCCTTCATCATGAATGGGTTACCATGAGTTTTCTATGCATGATAATATGTTATATTTCTAAGTAATACTTACCTGGGACTTCTACTCAACGGTTTCCTGTCACAGATGGGTTTTTATGTGGAGCTCATTGGCATAACTCCACCCACCAGATGGAACCGTACCTCACTACCCATGTCAGTTTACTCAGAAGGCTGTTGGTGGCACTGCTGCATAAAAGCTAGGTGTGTGTGTGTGTGTACGTGTACGTGCAACCCGTCTTCTGCCTGCCAGTAACACTGGTACCAGAGAATACATTACTACACTAATACTTACATTAATAGTCTAAGCTGGTCTGTAACAGGTTTTTATTTCATGAATTTGGCCGTTTTTCTTTATCACAAGTTGACTCACCCCCTGAAGGTGCTGAAATTCCTCACTGCCTGGTTAACTCTGCCAACCCTCCATTCCAGTGATCATCAGGCCAAAGCAGAAATGTCCCTGTGTCCTGCTGCTTAACCCTTTCTATGCTGCAGCATGTAAGTGACACAAGGAAAGGGGGGGGGACTACCTATAGTAGAAAACGTGCCTGGAGCATTCCTAATGATGAGGAGGGTGGGGAGGAGAGACTGAGAGGTTGTGCCAGCCTAATGCAAAGACACTCTAGGCCACGCCAATTTGACACAGGGCTGCAAGTTTAAAAGTTGTTTTTTAGGACAATAACTGCATCACCTGAGGAACGGATCCCAGGACAGATCTTGGATTAAAAGCCGCTATCTGAAGGTACAAGTGGTTTGGGGAGGGAAGATTGTGGGTACAGAGTCGCTTTAAATTCAACAGTGTCTGACAATTACGTATGTTTTCAAATCAACTACTTTTTACTTTTTTATCTCTTGTAGGACTACAAACCCCAGCACACATGTACATGTTAGAAGTTGTAGTTTTGGATTACATATACACTACAGGTGGGTGGGGTTTCCATTACAAGTTTACCTCAGCAATAAATAGATGACATGGTGACTGCCATGAGGTGAAGTCTCCTTTCTCCTCTCCATATTACACACAGCAGCAGCCCTGCCCTAACACTGTACATCTTTACACTACAATAGTAACAATATAGGGGAAGATTTAGCAAAGTCTGTGCAGGGGAGCAGTTACCCATAGCGACCAATCAGATGGTTTATTTTTAAAAAGGCCTTGGAAAATGAAACCTAGAATCTGACTGGTTGCTATGGGCAACTGCTTCCCTGTTCCTCTGCACAAGTTTTGATAAATCACTCCATAGTTCCTTTATTTACTGTTTATAGCTCCAACCTATGCTGCAGTGCTGTACAGAGATTGTAGTCTGTCATGCTGTCCTTGCTGCTGCAGTTTCTTCTGGGCTCAGATGTTAGTTACATGTTAGGGGTGTGGCTAAAGAAATATATGCATAACCCCGCCCACCAGATGACTCACTGTTCCCTCACTGGTAGGAACAGGAAACAGAAAGGGAACAGAATTTTACAGGAAGTAAAGAAAACACTGGCAGAGTGGTCATGTGACTAAGTCTGAGAACACAGTAAGCGCTCAAAATAAAAAAAATAGAAGTGTATGTAAAATATGCAACACCCACAGAGGTCAATGCAATGCTAGTTTATTGAAAAATCCCGGACAACCCCTTTAAGCTCTACAGCTATAACACACAAGGTTTTAAACTAGTAACAACACAGTAAAAGTCTAGCTCGCCAAACATTTTACTCTACTAGTCACACAGTGTAGGGTAAAATTTATGTATAAAAAAAGAATCAGCCGATGTTGTTGCCGTCCACAATTACGGTGGATCTGACAAGGGGTGTTATGCGGCACATACGAGAGGCCGAAGTAGGTATACAGTTTCCTCACCATCTTCAGGATTCAGTCTTGGAAGAGACAGTCTGACAATGCTGGGCTAGGCACTGCAGCTTTGGTAGGCCACTGGGCCAGAGTATGTTTAGGGATGATGACCAGACTAGGTGGTGGATGATGAGGTCTCCGGATGGTGTCCACGCAGAAATCTAGGATGACATAGCAGTGTGACCTCCATTTTTTTGTTGCCGCAGCAGCAGTTCTCCCAGATTGAGTGTTATCTGGTGATGAGCGAACATGCTCATCCGAGCTTAGTACTCATTCAAGTATTAGGGTACTCGATGGTACTCGTTACTCGGACGAGCATCTCGCGATACTCAAGAAAATGGCATCATCCGTTTCCTGTAAGTTTGAGCGCAATTTCTCAGCCAATCAACTTGGAGGAGACTCTTTGGTACTTCCTGCGATCATGTGGGACCCATACATGTAGATAGCAGCGATTGGTTGGCCAGATCAGATGACCCTGATTAGGGACAGAGCTGCTGCTGGTCAGGGAGAGAGTTAGCGAGGGAATTAGCATTCCAGTAGGCAGGGAATACTAGAGAAAGAACCAAACAAGCCTTGTAAGGGCTTAAATCGTTATTTTTTTTTTTTTGTATTACTCCAGACTGCTAGCTGGGATTTGCAGTGCAGCTACCATGATTTTAGCAGCACACTGTGGTGATCGGCTGCTGGCAGAAAGGGGACAGCTGGTGTTGCATACAGACAACTAAGAAGTCCTCAGTACTATTTTATTGTTTTGTGGCTGCTGCTGCCGTTGTACATTGTATTGCTGTGATTTGTAGTACACCTGCATAGAACTTCACTGCTCATTGTCCTGTGTAACAGGTGGCATAGACCAAAGACCACCACTTACACACAGACTCTATACGACAGCCTCCAAATACTAGTGTGACCACCAGTGTATTTTCTTATTTCTGTATTTCTTAGTAAAGGCATATCCAAGCTCACAGCTAATTGCCCTGTCTGAGAGGGTGTAATACACTAAATAGCTGCAGTCACCAACAGATTGTACTGTATACGACAGCCTCCAAAAAACTAGTGTGACCAGACCACCAGTATATTTTCTTATTTCTGTATTTCTTAGTGAAGCCATATCCAAGCTTACTACTGATTGCCCTGTTTGAGAGGGTGGAATACAGTAAATAGCTGCATTTGCACACCCAGACTCTATACGACTACCTCCAAAAGTAGTTTGAGTAATATATTTTCTTGGCTTGCTGTGATCTTTAGTGCAGCTTTCTCAGTCTTGACTGTGCAGTGTCCATAAAATGGTGAACCCCAGGGATAAGGCTCGAGGACAATAAAAGGGGCGTGGGAGGGGGGGTCTAATCGATGCAGTGGGCAGAGGTCGTGGTTCAGGGCAGGGTGACACAGCAGCATCCGTTGAGGAGTGAGCAGTGGCACACCGTAGACATTCACTCCGTAGCTTCTTCACGCAACTTACGGGGTCTCTGGGTACACCGCTATTGAAACCGCAGCAGTGTGTACAGGTGATCACGTGGATAGCGGATAATGTGTCCTGTAACTTATCCACCACCCAGTCTTCCACGCAGTCCACCCACGCTACCCAAGGGAGTGGAACCCTTGCTCCAGCAGTTCAGCCTCCTACCCCACAGCCTGGCCCCTCCAGGGAAAGGAGGGATTTAGATCCACCACCACCACCATGCTCCCAGGAACCCTTTTCTGGACCCTTCCCTAAGTCAGAGCAACCGGATCAGTCGATCTGTCCTGATGCCCAAACTATGCAGCTCACGCAGTCAGGGGGTGATGAGAGTGGGGACTTACACGCAGGGTTTGAAGAGGTGTCTGATGATGATTATGAAACCCGGTTGTCAGACAGTGAGGTTGTTGTCATGGATGTAACTCTAAGTGAGGAGGAGAGTGAGGAGCTGGTGGATGAGGACGAGGTGACTGACCCGAGCTGGGCCTAGTGAAGACCATGTTTCTGAGGGGGAGGCAAGTTCAGTCACAGGACCGGTTGGAAGAGGAAGAGGGGTGGGCAGAGGGAGAAGCAGGGCCAGAGCAAGTTAATCAGCAACTGTTTCACTGAGTCAAACTCTCGTGGCCAGGTCTAGATGTTCGCAAGTCTGGAGGTTCTTTAAAGAAAGTGCAGGTGACCGAAGGACTGTAGTGTGCAACATTTGCCACACCAGGATCAGCAGGGGAGCCACCACTACCAGCCAAACCAATATCAGCATACGCAGGCATATGAGTGCTAAACACCCCACTCAGTGGAACCAAGGCCGTTCAGTGACTGCAAGTCACACCCCTGCTCCTTCCCCTGTGTCACATGCTGGCTCTGTCAGTCCCCCTGCCCAGGCCCCAGGCAGGAGCGCCTCCCGCCCTACACTCACCCCTTCACCTCCACTATGCTCCACGCCCTCCAGCACGGTGTCCAAGCGCAGCGTTCAACTATCCCTACAACAGACCTTTGAACGGAAGCGCAAATACACTGCTACTCACGCACATGCACAAGCCCTAAATGTGCACATAGGCAAACTTCTGAGCTTGGAGATCCTGCCCTATCGGCTGGTAGAGACAGAGGTTTTTAGGAACCTCATGGCGGTGGCTGTCCCTCGGTACTCTGTCCCCAGCCACCACTTCTTTTCACGGTGTGCTGTCCCAGCCCTACACCAGCACGTGTCAGATAACATCACCCGTGCCCTGACCAACGCGGTCAGTGACAAGGTGCACCTAACCATGGACACATGGACAAGTTCTGGCAGGCAGGGACACTATATCACCCTGACTGCATATTGGGTCAATTTGGTGGAGGCTGGGACAGAGTCTGACCCTGGTTCCGCTCATGTGCTGCCCATACCGAGGATTGTAGGGCCTTCCTCGGTCGTGGTCTCTCATGATTTGTATACCTCTTTCTCCTCCTCTTCTTCCTCCTGCTCTCTATTACCCTCCATGAGCAGATCGTCTCCATTTGGTAGTGTTGGCTGCATCAGCACTGCGGTGGGTAAGCGCCAACAGGCAGTGTTGAAACTGCTGAGCTTAGGCGACACCGCCCAGGAGCTGTTGCAGGGCATCACGGCGCAGAACGATCTTTGGCTCGCGCCACGGAACCTCAAACCAGGCATGGTTGTGTGTGACAACGGGCGGAACCTGGTGGCGGCTCTGCAACTAGGCAGCCTCACACATGTACAATGCCTGGCCCTCGTGTTCAACCTAGTGGTGCAGCGGTTCCTTTAGACCTACCCCAATTTGGCTGACTTGCTCACCAAGGTGCAGCGCATCTGTGCGCATTTCTGCAAGTCAACCACAGATGCTGCCACCCTTAGGGCAGTGCAAAGTCGCTTGCAACTGCCAGCTCACCAACTGTGCAACGTGCCCACACGGTGGAATTCCACTTTCCACATGGTAGCCAGGGTTTACCAGCAACGCAGAGCCATTGTGGAATGCCAGATGTCAACCTCGGTAAGAAGCGGTAGTCAGGTCAGTCAGCTTCCTCAAATCTACAATGTGGACGTGGATGTCTGCTATCTGTCAGGTACTGGGCCCCTTTGAGGAGTCAACACAGATAGTGAGAGATCATCAGCCTCACCATCCCGCTGCTGTGTCTGCTTCAAAACTCTCTGCTTAGCCTGAAGTCTGAGACTTTGCCTTCATTTCAGGAGATGAGGGAACAACATCCGCCCCTAGATAGCCTGACCCCCCTGACGTCTGTTTCTCAGCACGAAGTAGAGGAGGAGGAAGAAGAGGAGGAAGAGGAGCAGACAGCTGACGCGACTGAAGTGGGTACCCATGCTCAATCCTTAGCTGTTGAGCGTGTATGGCCTGAAGAGGAGGAATTGGTAGAGGAGGAGGAAATTGAGAGTCAGCCTATTGAGGAGAGGGAATTCTTGCGTGTTGGGACCCTGGAGCACATGGCTGACTTTATGTTAGGCCAACTTTCCCATGAGCCTCGGGTTTAAAAAAATTTTTAAACACCAATTACTGGGTGTTTACCCTTCTGGACCCTCGGTACAAACAGAACTTTTCCACTGTCATTCCTGCCGAGGAACACATTATGAGAGTGTCCCATTTGACATAGTTCTGTGGGTCAAAAAGCGGGGGAGAGGAGGGGTGGATCAGGCAGCTTGTCAAGGGGCAGACAAACACTCTCCAAGGCCTTTGACAGTTTCATGGCACCCCAACAAGACTATGTCAACCGTCCCCAGTCTAGACAGAGTAGGGGGGAAGCCTTCAGGAAGATGGTGAGGGAGTACCTTGCTGACCATACCAACGTCCTTCCCGATCACTCTGCTACCTACAACAACTGGGTTGCAAAGCTGGATACGTGGCCCCAACTGGCGCTTTATGCCTTGGTGGTGCTGGGATGCCCTGCCGCTAGCGTGTTGTCAGAGTGGGTCTTCAGTGCATCTGGTGGCATCATCACTGATAAGCGCACCCGCCTGTCAACTGACAGGCTGACATTTATAAAAATGAACAAAGCCTGGATTTCACCTGAATTCAACTGTCCACCCGGAGAGGGGTGTAACATGAGGATTCTTCGTATATCCGCTCCTCCTCTCCCTCCTCCTGCTTCAATTTTCAGCTAACAGCCAATTCTTGTTCCACCATGCTGTGTCTGGCATAATTTTTGGGGGACTCACCTGCTACCGCTTCTACCTTGGTCACTCTGCCATCTCCGCCATGCTGTGTCTGGCATAATTTTTGGGAGGCTCACCTGCTACCGCTTCTACCTTGGTCACTCTGTCATCACCGCCATGCTGTGTCAGGCCTAATTTTTGGAAGGCTCACTTGCTACCTCACTCGATTTTAACTGTTCTCTGTGTACTCACTGCCATGCTGTATCTGGCATAATTTTTGGGATGCTCACTTGCTTCCTCACTCACTTTTAATGGTTCTCCGTGTCCTCACTGCCATGCTGTGTCTGGCATAATTTTTAGGAGGCTCATTTGCTTCCTCACTCACTTTTAATGGTTCTCTGTGTCCTCACTGCCATGCTGTTTCTGGCATAATTTTTGGAAGGCTCACTTGCTACCTCACTCACTTTTAATGGTTCTCTGTGTCTTCACCGCCATGCTGTGGCTGGCATAATTTTTGGGAAGCTCAGTTGCTACCTCACTCACTTTAATGGTTCTTTGTGTCCTCACTGCCATGCTGTGTCAGGCCTAATTTTTCTGAGGTTGAACGCCTGCCTTATCTACCTTGTTCACTGAGTTCTTACCGCCATACTGTGTCAGGCTAAATTTTGGGGTGCTTCATATGCTACCTCTTTTTTAATGGTTCCCGGTGTCCCCACTGCCATGCTGTGTCAGGCTAAATTTTGGGGTGGTTCATATGCTACCTCTGTTTTAATGGTTTACTGAGTTCTCACCGGCATGCTGTGTCAGGCTAAATTTTGGGGTGCTTCATATGCTAATTCTCTTTTAATGGTTCACTGTGTTCTTACCGCCATGCTGTGTCAGGCTAAGTTTTTGGGTGGTTCATATGCTACCTCTGTTTTAATGGTTCACTGTGTTCTCACTGCCATGCTGTTATAGGCTAAGTTTTGGGGTGGTTCATATACCTACCTCTGTTTTAACCAGGCCGTTGCCCACAATTTGGCATAATGGTGCAATTAGGCAGCCTCAGAGGCATCGATGCATGTTTCATGCTGTTTCATGTCCATTTCTGTGGTGTTTCCATAATTTTCCGAGGTTGACAGGTTTTCACACGACCTTCCCTCTGCCGAGCTTGGGTCCCCTGCAAAAATGCTTGAGTTTCCCATTGACTTCAATGGGGTTTTTTACTCGAAACGAGTACCCGAATATCGGGAAATATTCTTCTTGAGTAACAAGCACCCGAGCATTTTAGTACTCGCTCATCACTAGTGTTATCCAATGAGCAGTCATGGACATATACTGCTCCTGGCCATACCTTGAACTCTAGACATTTGCGCTTAGGTGCTCCCAATGTGATACGGAGACCCACAAGAAGTCAAGCTGCTGTAAATTGTTGTGTTGATGTTTTTGTTGTTTGGGTGATATAAGTTTATGCCCAATGCAAAGGGAGTTCACATTTATTTAGTTATGTTGTTTAATATTATATAGTAGTGTAAACAAAAACCAGAAGGTGCAACAGCAACCGACAGGTGCAAGGGCCTACCGTATATACTCCTCCCAGTGTACACACGGTAAACACCCGCTCTGTAGATATTAAAATATAAAAAAAAAATTAGAAAAAATGAGGATCTTAGCAAACTATTTGATCAAACAGAGTGTACCATGTCGCCAACGACATGGCGACATGGTACACCCTGTTTGATCAAATAGTTTGCTAAGATCCTCATTTTTTCAAAAAACTTTTTTTTTTATATTTTAATATCTACAGAGCGGGTGTTTACCGTGTGTACACTGGGAGGAGTATATACGGTAGGCCCTTGCACCTGTCGGTTGCTGTTGCACCTTCTGGTTTTTGTTTGTACTTAAGCCACAAGCAGCGTGCAACCTGCAGTGTGAACAGAGTCATAGATGTGCTGCCAAATTTTCCCTTTTTTTTTTATATAGTAGTGTGTTATAGCAGAATATGGTTAGTAGTAGTTAACTACTAGTAGTTAACTATTGTACAAAAAGATAGTATAGGTTGTTTGTGAGGAGAATTGAGTGCAGGGATGGACCGTTTTTACCCTTATCTTATGGTGTGGTTAATTATGTTTTGTTAATTTTTATTTATTTTGCTCATTTACGATATTTTGGTATTTAATTATGTTTATATTTAAACATTTAATACAAGAAATGCAGGGCAATCAACTCATCCATTTATCATCTTTGCAGTAGGGTGGGTGCTGGCATAGTGCTGTCTTATTCTAATAGCTTCAGAGAGCGACTGTTTCAGCAGTGGCAGCGTTTTCCCCTTGGTCTAGATGGAGAAGGCAGAGGTAGATGGACCTACTGCTTCCAACCGAGGCTGCATACTCCTGACTTGCAGAGATGGGGCTGCACGATGGTAGATGCAGCAGTTATTGTTGTTGTGGGGTGTTGGTTCTTCCAGGCAATGGGGTGGTGGCATTCCATGTGCTGACGCATAGAAGTAGTACCTAGTTTGAACCCAAAACCTGACACACTTTATGGTCATAGATGTTGCAGATAGCATCATTGTCTTTGCCGCCACCGATAAGGAAAAACTGCCGTACTACTGATCGCAGTGGGTGGTTCTTTGTAGCAGGTGCACTGCTAGACTATTGTTGGGTACTACCTTGGGGTACCATTAAGTGCCCAGGCCTTCCTGAACACTACTCTGTCAACTAGCGAATGATGTACCACTTGGTGTACCATGGGCCTTTCTGAATGCTAGTCTTCCAACTAGCTGATGGTGTACCCTTTGGAACCACAAGTTTTTTTGGGGATCTGATGCCGGTTGGTGGAAAAAACATATCTTCATTTCCTGATGAAGATGATGATGCCTGTGCTCCCAAATTACATTTGGAGTCTGCTGCATCATCATCATAGTCAGGGACTGTCTTCCTATATTGGCATTGTGGTGTCCCACCACGGGTGTTTCCTGAAAGGCACCTGTCACAATAGTCCTTCACTCAAAGGTTAGGTGGTGATGAAGGCATTTATTGCTTTCACCACCAGATGTCAGTGTTCTGTATGTGACTTGTACTTATCGCACAGCTGTAGGGAACAGCCTTTTTCTGTATTGAGTGATCTTATGGTCCAATGGAGATACTTCTTTCTCT
This sequence comes from Dendropsophus ebraccatus, assembly GCF_027789765.1. Lineage (NCBI taxonomy): Eukaryota > Metazoa > Chordata > Amphibia > Anura > Hylidae > Dendropsophus > Dendropsophus ebraccatus. Next base: position 12,052,720 of record NC_091458.1, read on the forward strand.
TCTACCTATTCCTATGCTTTTGTCTCTGCACACTTTGTCTTCTCCACCACTCACAGGGGCTCTTACACACCCTTGTAGGAAGTAGTTACTTGATGGGAGGCAGTGTAGTAGTTTCCCTCTGATTCTCTGAGGAGGAGGACGAGGAGGATGACACACACAGAGTAGGCATCCCTGCTGAAAATAGCCAAGGCCTGGCTCTGCCAGGACCTCTGTCCTGGACAGTCCAGCTGTGTTTGTGAGCCAAGACACACGTGTATGGAGGAACCAGAGACACTCAGTTTTCTTAGTATATCTATCCAAGTAACTATGCAGTTCTTGATCCTACTAGGAGGAAAAGTCGGGATCATCCCAGCCCATGGCGAGAACCCCTCTGCACATTGCATAGCGGTATCCTAGGACAGAGGAACTGACCTGGAAAGAGAAAAGCTACCGTAATGAAGGTCTACATACTCTATCTTGCAGCACAGGTGACACCGGATAATTTCGGACACTTATCTACACCCAGGTAACCAAGACTGGGGCTTGTGTCACCCTGGTAGGACGGGTACCCCAACACTGCAAGGCAGAAGGTGGTCAGCGACAGCATAGTCGAAACACGGACACATGTATCTCTCAAGTCTCTCAAGTATTTCTCTCTAAAGTTCCAGCAGAGCACATTACTACCCTGGGTTGGGACACTCACAACAAACTCCTCTTCTCTTCTCTCCACTGCTCAACTTGAAGCTACACAGACGCCGCTTTATCTACCTCTATTCTATATAATTTTTGTTTGGATCTATATGAGTTACGGCTCGCCATATTCATCATTAAATGTGCTTCTCTCACGGGAACTAGAGCTGCATTCTGGACACTACAGCGAGATGGTGAGCTGACATGTGTTTTCTTTCCTATTCTGTTTACCAATCACAGCCAAATGTTGTTTTTTTTTATTGCCCCATTTAATAAGATTTAATTTTTAATAAATTTTTGTAAATATAATTAATCAATTTTTTGATGGGTTTTTAACCCCTTAACGACAAAGGGCGTATAGGTACGCCCTATTGCCGGTAAGGGCGTTCAGAGCGGGGCCGCGCGGCGACCCCGCTCTGAACCGCGGCGGTCCCGGGTGCCGCTTGTAGCCCGGGACCGCGGGTATAAGCAGGCACCGTCCGATCGCCGTGCCCGCTAATACAGTAATCAGATGCAGCTGTCAAACATGACAGCTGCATCCGATTACCGGATCCAGCATCTCCCTGGTGTCTAGTGGCGGAGATCGCTCCTCCGGGATGTTATCCCGGAGGAGCGATCTCCGTAACTGAAGCCGGCCGGGGACCGCTCCAAGATGGTGCCGTCCCCGACTCGGCATCGTTTGTTATCGGCTGCAGTAGCCGAAAGCAAACGAGTGCCAATCTCATTGATCTTTGCTGTATATCTTTACAGCAAAGATCTCAATGAGAGATCAAAGTGTATATACTAGAAGTCCCCCAGGGGGAATAACCCTAACCCCAGGGGGAATAACCCTAACCCCAGGGGGGCTTCTAGTATATGTGTAAAAAAAAAAAAAAAAAATTGTTGTTGTCAATAAAAAGCCCCCTCCCCTAATAAAAGTCTGAATCACTCCCCTTTTCCCAGGTTATAAATAAAAGTAAACAAATAAATAAATAAACAAACATGTTTGCTATCGCCGCGTGTGTAATCGCCTGAACTATTAATTAATCACATTCCTGATCTCGCACGGTAAACGGCAAAGTGCAAAATTGCGCATTTTTGGTCGCATCAAATCCAGAAAAATTGTAATAAAAAGCGATCAAAAAGTCGTATATGCGCAATCAAGGTACCGATAGAAAGAACACATCATGGCGCAAGAAATGACACCTCAAAAAGCCCCATAGACCAAAGGATAAAAGCGCTATAAGCCTGGGAATGGAGCGATTTTAAGTGACATATATTTGTTGACAATGGTTTGAATTTTTTATAGGCCATCAGATACAATATAAGTTATACATGTTATATATATCGTTTTAATCGTAACGACTTGAGGAACATGCATAACAAGTCAGTTTTACCCCAGGGTGAATGGCGTAAAAACACATTTCCCCCAAATAAACAAAATGCGTTTTGTTTTTTTTTTCATTTTCACCACACTTTGAATTTTTTTCTGGTTTTGCAGTGTACTCCCGGCATGCATCCCGGCATGCCAAGCGGCGGGAAGAGCTCCCATGAGCCTTTGCCCGCCGCTCTGTAAATACACAGTGATCCCGCGCTATACAGTGCGAGATCACTGTGTATAAATGTCCTAACTGACAGTTTAGTTTATCTCTGAAGATACAGACTGCTTTTGCAGTCTGTATCTTATATTTCACCTAATCCATCCTAGCGGCGCAGTAAGGCCGGGCGCGGCCATCTTGATTATGTCCCTTGCGTTCCAATGGTGCATTCCACCGTCGGGCCGCAAGTGACGTCATCAAGATGGCGCCCGGCTTTACTGCACCGCTACAGAGGACTGGTTAAAGTAAAAGATACAGACTGCAAAAGCAGTCTGTATCTTCAGGAATAGACTTAATGAAGATACAGACTGCCTTTGCAGTCTGTATCTTATACTTTACCCAGTCCTCTGTAGTGGTGCTGTAAAGCCGGGCGCCATCTTGATGACGTCACTTGCGGTCCGACGGTGGAACGCACCATTGGAACGCAAGGGACATAATCAAGATGGCCACAACCGGCCTTACTGCCTCGCTAGGATGGATTAGGTGAAATAGAAAGATACAGACTGCAAAGACAGCCTGTATCTTCAGACAGACTTAGGGAGAGAGGAACTTTTACAACGGGGACAGTTAAATTTAGGTGATTGGTCCTCTTTAAAGTATTTCCCAGCATAGATCCAGTGAAACCCATTCTATACCAAAAGAAGTTATTCACTGCCAGAGTATTCTGTATTACCAGAGACTGTTCAGTAAAGCCAATATATTTCTTTTTACTGGGACTCAGTCATCATTGCACCAGCATTGCTATATACCTTGGGTCACTTTCCCCTTTCTGTGGGTGACAGTACTGATAGTCCGAGTGGGTCATCTCTCCACTCCGGACCACCCTGACAGGAGCCCAAGGGATCCATCACAGCCAAGCAGGTCACCGACCATTGGGGAACAATAAAGCCAGCCACCAAACAAAGCAGGTATAACACTACACCTGCGTGCTGGACTAGCACTGACATCACAACACTTCCATCACTTGCTAAGCTGTCTTATACTACCGACCAACCACCACAGAAGTGGCGTCATCAGTAACAACTTAGTGAGTGACCGATTGAACACCACAACATACCTTTTGGATCCCGTTGCTCTGTAAGGAGATTCCCCTGACTGCTTTCGGGCCTGGCAACCCCTGGTGTATCAACTCTGCCTTCCAATTGTTGACTGTGCTCCCTTTCCCCTAAAAGAACAAAAGTACAGTGGCTGAGATTCAGGGGGGAATTTCCTCTGCCTTGCCTCCTATCATGTCTTGGCCGCAAAGGGGGTTTTTCTGACATTCTGGCAGCCACCAGCTTCTCAGCACAGACGATCCCACTGTTTTAGAACACTTTTTTAGGCCTTTCTTTACCTGCCAACAACCTTTCCCTAGAGTGAACAGAGATCTGAATCTGTGGATATTTTTCACCTCCTCCTCTTCCTCCTCTTCCTCCTGTCTTACTGATATTCTGACGGCCACCAACTCCTAAACACAGACAAGATCACTGTTGTGAGCAGTTGGTAAAGTTTTTCGGCCTACCTATCTCTCACTGCCTGCAGCACCAACTTCTCCCTACACTACCAGCAGCACAATGGTGGCGGGATGTTTGACCGGCCTTATTATACACATGGGTCACATGCATACCTCCTAACTTTTGTGCAGAGGATAGAGGGACAGTCATGGTAATGTGCCACGCCCCCATAGCCACGCCCCCCCCATAGCCACGCCCCTCATAACCACATCACCTATTACCATTACATAAGAAACAAATATTATCACCAGATCTTTACCACATAGTGACGTATACCCCCCTTATACTATTACTACATAACATCCAGTATACACAGAGCAGTACTCTCCCTCAGCAGTGACCATATAGCTGTAGATGAGGCTGTACGCCTGCTGACCTTATAGGTGATTATAGTGCAGGTATTCGATGACTCACAGGGGACGTCTTCTCTGCTTCAGTTCTGTGTTTCTTGCCATCTTTCCCCTCCCCCTGTGCTGCAGTCCCCATAGAATAGAGCCCTCCCCCGTAGCAGCCCCTACATAGTATAGGCCCCATTCCTGTGCAGGAGCCCCCCAAAAGCACATAGTATAGCTCCCTTTGTAGCTTCCACATAATATAACCCCTCCTTTTTAGCCCCCACATGGTATATAGTATGCCCCTATGTTGTATGCCTCTTAGTATCCCTTTAGTATGCCCTTAGTAACCCCTTAGTATGCCCTTTAGTACCCCCTTTTTACCTTCTTAGTAACCCCTTAGTACCCCCCTTAGTATGCCCTTTAGTACCCACTTAGTATGCCCTTTAGTACCCCCCTTAGTATGCCCCTTAGTATGCCCCTTAGTTCTCCCTTAGTATGCCCCTTAGTACCTTCTGAGTATGCCCTTTAGTACCCCCTGAGTATGCCCCTTTGTACCCCCTTAGTATGCCCCTTAGTACCCCCTTAGTATGTCCTTTAGTACCCCCTTAGAATGCCCTTTAGTACCCCCTTAGTATGCCCCTTAGTACCTTCTTAGTATGCCTCTTAGTACCCTCTTAGTATGTCCCTTAGTACCCCCTTAGTATGCCCTTTAGTACCCCTTTAGTATGCCCTTTAGTACCCCCTTAGTATGCCTCTTAGTACCCCCTTAGTATGCCCCTTAGTACCCACTTAGTAAGAGACTGACCCATTATACTTACCATATTTCCATATGTCCATGGTGTCTCTCCTCCTCTGGCCCTATGTACTCTGTTGGTTGCGCGGTGGGTGCAGGGGGCGGGGCTTACCGCGATGGGGGCGGGGTTTACCGGTTCATGCCTGTCCAGCTCCATGGCGCCTGCACTCTTCTCACATCATCTGTGCCAATCAGGAGAGGAGTGCAGGCGCCGCGGGGCTGGAAAAGGAAGCCTGTGCATCACCTCCTCAGCATCAGGGGGGCATACGCCCGGCCAGTAGGTGTCGCTGTGAGCGCTCATTAGGAGCGCTCACAGTGTAAGGGCCGCACTCTGCACCAGGCAGCTGCCGCTGCCAACGCCGGTGTGGGGGACAGCGGGACACATGGGGGCTGTTCCGGGACAGCGGGACAAGACCCCAAAACTGGGACTGTCACCCTGGATCCGGGGCGGTTGAGAGGAATGGTCACATGTCCTCCCTAAACAATCACCTGGGATTGCCAAGGTCAACGGTGACACAAAGAAGTTTGCTGATTGCCTTCCAACAAACTTTCTTGCAGAACAACAAGCAGATACATTACTGTTTGTACATCTGATCATATCCACGAATACGTGGATTTGGGCACATGTTCCATCTTTTACAGTTTGAGTTTGCTTATTCCTTGAAAGAAGCTTTAAGGATGAAGATTATTTACACTTTAGAGGAAATCATTCAGAGACATTTGGTTAATCCAAGTAAGGCTGGACAGATTTTCCTTCTATAACATGCCCCATGTCAAAGACCATTCATTCTTAATTTTGGATGTTTGGCCAAAATTTATTTTTAACCCCTTAACGACACAGGGTGTACATTTACGGCCCCACTGCCTGGGCCTTAACGCAGGAGGACGTAAATGTACGCCCTGGCGGGGTCCTGGGCTATGGAGCGGGCTCACAAGCGGGTGAGGACCGGCTGCTATCTGCAGCCAGGCCCTCACCCTCAATGGCAGGCTGCCGCGATCGCCCGCCATTAATCCTTTGCAAAACCGTGACAGCATTTAAGTATAAGTGACCGAAGCATCTCCGGTCACTTAGCGATCGGGACCCCCGCAGCATGTCTGCAGGGGTCCCGATCACATTTCCTGACCTGTCTCTTACCTTCCTCCGTGCAGTCCTCGGATGGGTCATCCTATTTAGCCTGCCACAGGCAGGCTCTATCAGAAAATGACAGATAACACTGATCCCTGCAATGCTATGGTATAGATCCAATATATGTAAGTGATCGTTCCCTAAGGGAACTATAAAAGTGTAAATAAATAAATGTTTTACAAAATGACCTTGGCTCGGCCCTTAAGGGGTTAAATATGTAAACCGCACAATGTGTCAAATTGTAATTCAGTGTTCAATAATTCTGGGGTTTGGGATTTTTTTTTTCCTTAGCAAAAATGTAATATTGTTTTAACCCCTTAAGGTCAAAGCCAATTTTAGTTTTTGCACTTTTGCTTTTTCCACTTTATGTTTAAAAGGCCATAGCGCTTGCATTTTCTCACCTAGAGACCCATATGAGCCCTTTTTTTTTGCAAAACCAATTGTACTTTGCAATGACAGGCATTATTTTTCCATAAAATATGCTGCAAAACCAAAAAAAAACAAAAATTGCTCTGTCAAATTGAAAAAAAAAAAGGAATTTGTTTTGATTTCAGGGACTTTTGCGTTTACGCCGTTCACCCTGGGGTAAAACTGACTTGTTATCTATGTTCTCCTCACATCAGTATGATTACGACGATATGTAACTTGCATAACTTTTATATTATTTGACTGCTTTTAAAAAATTTAGAAAAAAGTGTTTAAAATTGCTCTATTCCCATCCTTATAGCGCTTTTATTTTTTGGTCTGTGGAGCTCTTTGAGGTGTCATTTTTTGCGCCATGATGTTTACTTTCTATCGGTACCTTTTTTGCTTATATATTCGACTTTTTAACCCTTTAAGGACATGGCCCATTTTCGTTTTTACGTTTTCGGTTTTTCCTCCTTGTGTTTAAAAGGTCATAGCACTTGCATTTTTCCACCTAGAAACCCACATGACCCCTTATTTTTTGCGTCACTAATTGTACTTTGCAATTACAGGCTGAATTTTTGCATAAAGTACACTGCGAAACCAGAAAAAAATTCAAAGTGTGGTGAAATTGAAAAAAAAAACGCATTTCTTTTATTTGGGGGAAATGTGTTTTTACGCCATTCGCCCTGGGGTAAAACTGACTTGTTATGCATGTTCCTCAAGTCGTTACGATTAAAACGATATATAACATGTATAACTTATATTGTATCTGATGGCCTGTAAAAAATTCAAACCGTTGTTAACCAATATACGTTCCTTAAAATCGCTCCATTCCCAGACTTATAGCACTTTTATCCTTTGGTCTATGGGGCTGTGCGAGGTGTCATTTTTTGCGCCATGATGTGATCTTTCTATCGGTACCTTGATTGCTCATATACGACTTTTTGATCGCTTTATATTACATTTTTTCTGGATTTGATGCGACCAAAAATGCGCAATTTTGCACTTTGGGATTTTTTTGCGCTGACGCCGTTTACCGTACGAGATCAGGAATGTGATTAATTAATAGTTCGGGCGATTACGCACGCAGCGATAGCAAACATGTTTATTTATTTATTTATTTGTTTACTTTTATTTAAAACCTGGGAAAAGGGGGGTGATTCAGACTTTTATTAGGGGAGGGGGCTTTTTACTATTAACAACACTTTTTTTTTTTTTTTACACATATACTAGAAGCCCCCCTAGGGGACTTCTAGTATATACACTTGGATCTCTCATTGAGATCTCTGCAGCATAGATATGCTGCAGAGGTCCATGAGATCGGCACTCGTTTGCTTTCGGCTGCTGCAGCCGAAAACGAATGAGTGCCGAGCCGAGGACGGCGCCATCTTGGACGCGTCCTCGGCCGGCATCAGTAACGGAGATCGTTCCTCCGGGACAAGGTCCCGGAGGAGCGATCTCCCCCACTAGACCCCAGGGAAACGTTGCCTCCGGTAATCGGAGGCAGCTGTCAACCTTGACAGCTGCCTCCGATTAGCTAATTAGCGGGCACGGCGATCAGACCGTGCCCGCTAATAGCAGCGGTCCCGGGCTACTCGCAGCACCCGGGATCGCGGCACTTCAAAGCTTTGAAGTGCAAGTGAGGACATATGACGTACGCATACGTCCTATGTCCTTAAGAGGTTAATCACTTTTTATTACATTTTTTCTGGATTTGATGCGACCAAAAATGCGCAATATTGCACATTGCAATATTGCTTACGCTGTTTACCGCACGGGATCAGGACTGTGATAATTTATTAGTTTGGGCGATTACACATGCAGCGATACCAAATATGTTTGTTTATTTATATTTGTAAAATTGGAAAAGGGGGGGTGATTTTTTTAGGGGAGGGGATTTTTTTATTAATAAAAACACTTTCTTACTTTTTTTTTTTTACATTAACTATACAGACAGCAATGATCCATGAGATCAGTGATATATTGCTCTGGCCTGCTGCAGACCACAGCAATGTATTGCCGAGCCAGGATCAGCGCCAGTGCGACGCTGAAGCCCGGCCGATCTCCCCTCTGAGATCACATCGCGGGGGGAGATCCGACCCACTAGACACCAGGGAGATCAGGTATAAAGCATTATAATGCAGCTGTCAGGTTTGACAGCTGCATTGAAATGCTTATTTAGCCGGCGCGGTGACGGGACCCGCGCCGGCACATAGAGACGCTCCCTGGCTGCAGTCCCCTCTCCCCCCCGCTCCCAGTGGGACCCCTCTCTGAACTCCCCTCTCGCTGCCATGACGTACGAGGTATATCATGAGATGCTAAGGGGTTAATGTTATAAATCTTGATGTATTTTAAGTATGAAGATCCTATGCTACCCTACTAGCATCATTTCTAGTGTTGAATAATGGCTGCACTTCTTGGCCCAATGTAGGGCAAGAATGACGTGAATTATCTGGTTCCAGGATGGCGGCTTTCAAAGTGGGCACCGTGTTGGACACCATACCTCAAAAATTTGCCCCTTCCCCTTAGCAACATGCCACACTGGATGATGTTACCAACCACAGCCTTCCTTTTTCAAGTGTCTCCATATTTTGTACCCCCACGAATAAGCCCCTATACTTGATCTTCTTCACCCAAAATTGTCCTCTTCTGTGAATTCCATCACAGGATGTGATCACTAGGGTCCTACAGGCCGGGGCTCCATGGTACAGTCCTTTTGGTATGTTCTTACCTGCATTCATGGTATGTCTACTAGTGTTAGTAGACATGCACAGAACAGGTATTGGGACCTCTGCCACACAAATCCATTCATACAAGGAACCGGGGTAATTACTACTTAGATTCAACTTATATTTAATGGTAGTATGGGGTTTAGGAAGAAGTCTAGGGTCTTATTTTTGGTGCTTCTAGCCCTACACAGACACACATTTCCTGTCTTGTCCTTCATGGTCCATATTGTACTACAGCCGGTGTCACTGCAGCTACTCAAATAATCCATATTGCTACGTTTCTGTACATTCTAGTAACTAAGATTTTTTTCACTAACTGGAGAGAAAGGAACGGCTGCACATCCCATCTATGGCTGACACTAATGCCGCTCGGCCTATATTAAAAATCAACGCCAGAGTGTCTGTATATGATTTGATCAAGCCGTAATAGCCCCGTGTACCAACGTGCAGGTCCTCTGGTTCATACGGGTCCCTACGCACACTCCAAACCGTGTCGGTCAGTGTCCGCCACCCCCGCAAAGCGTGCACGTGCAGGAGAGGGAGGCCATAAAACAGCCCTGCAACCCCCATGTAACAGGACCAGACCCATAAAGCCCCACCAAAACCCAGCCAGCACCACCGGCGGGGAAGGCTGCCCCCAAACGACACAAGTATGGATATGGTATTACACTTACCACTGCTGCTCTCACAGAATGGGGAAGACATAAGGTACTGACATGTGAGCACAGGCATATCCTGCTAATTTTGGTCATGTGGGTCTTATAAAGGAGTGCGAGCTGTTCAGAGAGGGAGAACTGCAAAACCCGACATGGAGAGAAAGGAACGGCTGCACATCCCTTCTATGGCTGATACTAATGCCGCTAGGCCTATATTAAAAACCAACACCAGAGTGTCTGTATATGATTTGATCAAGCCATAATAGCCCCGTGTACCAACGTGCATGTCATCTGGTTCACACGGGTCCCTACGCTAACTCCACACCGTGTCAGTCAGCAACCACCACCCCGCAAAGCGTTAACGTGCAGGAGAGGGAGGCCATGAAACAGCCCTGCAACCCCCATGTAACAGGACCAGACCCAAAAAGCCCCACCAGAACCCGGCCAGCACCACCGGCGGGGAAGGCTGCCCCAAACGACACAAGTATGGATATGGTATTACACTTACCACTGCTGCTCTCACAGAATGGGGAAGACATAGGGTCCAGACATGTGAGCACAGACATATCCTGCTAATTTTGTTCATGTGGGTCTTATAAAGGAGTGCTAGCTGTACAGAAAAGGGAGAACTGCAAAACCTGACATGGAAAGAAAGGAACGGCTGCACATCCCTTCTATGGCTGATACTAATGCCGCTAGGACTATATTAAAAATCAACACCTGAGTGTCTGTATATGATTTGATCAAGCCATAATAGCCCCGTGTACCAACGTGCAGGTCCTCTGGTTTACACGTCCCTACGCTAACTCCACACCGTGTCGGTCAGTGACCGCCAACCCCGCAAAGCGTGCAGGGAAGGGAGGCCTGTACATTCTAGTTACTAAGATTTTTTTGTTGTTTTTGTTTTATATATATGGATCCAAGAAAAATAAATTAATAAATAAAACGCAAAAAATTTAATTTTGGTATAAAATATTGGCCCAGCAAACCCATACATGTACTGCAATTTCTATACTATTCTATTCATATAATTGGTATTGATATAATATAATTCCTAATGTAACAATGTGTTATCATTGCTACTTATTGTCATCACAAAACTCCCATGATATCTCCCTAAGTTTCTCCACGCTGTTCATTAGTCAGCAGTAAAGTCGTTAATGATCTTCTTAGAATCTGGAGTGTAATTCCGCTGGGCAGAAGTCCCTGGCGTCTTCGGCTGCTCATCTGTCATATCTAACTCCCTACCGCCAGCTGTCATACCTAATTCCCTACCGCCAATATAGTTCTATATAAAAGTCATGTAGATGAGGTCCATAGGGCTATCTCTAACACTGCAATGTACATCTACTATACATTAACCTGAGCAAAGTCTTCAACGATGGACAATGTGTCCGTGATTTTCAATATTCAAGAATTTATTCTTTTAGGACTGAAGGAGATGAAGCAGCTGAGATATTTCTACTCTGTGGTCGCTCTCCTAATATATCTCAGCACAATATCCTTATGTACATTAATTGTGTATGTTGTATGGGCAGAACAATCTCTTCATGAACCTATGTACACCTTCATATGTGGCCTGATGGGAAACATTAACATTGCCAGCTCAGCAGTTCTCCCCAAGTTGGCCATAGACTTGCTCTCCGGATGTACCACCATTTCTCTGTCTGGATGTCTGACCCAATCTTACTGTCTTCAGAGTAGTGCTATGGTAGAATTACTAATTTTTACCATTATGTCGTATGATAGATACCTGGCTGTTGGTTTTCCATTGAGATACCACTCTCTGATGACCAATAAGATGGCCCTACAGTCCTTGGCTATTATCTGGTCAGTGAATTTAATACTTGTGTTGCTAGTTGTGCTGTTGGTGGCCAGGTTAACATTATGTGGTAATAGCATCAATGGTGTGACGTGTGAAACCATGTCTGTTACCCGTTTGTCTTGTGGCAGCACAGTCATTTATGACACTTCTGGGACCATTTATACCTCGCTGTTCTTCATAGGCTCCTTATTGATCGTGATTTACTGCTACATACGGACATTTCTTGTCTGCCTGAAGATATCTATGGAAGCCTCCCAGAAAGCCATCCATACACTGGTGACCCATATAATCACATACTTTACTTTCATGGCAACTGCTTTATTTCTCATTCTCAGGTATAAATTAAATGGTGGTTCCATATCTATTGTAACACACACAGTAACCTCAGTAGGCTGCCTATTGATTCCGGTCACCCTAAATCCTGTGATCTATGGGATAAGGACAGAAGCTTTAAGGATGAAGATGATTAAGACTCTGAAGGAAATGATTCATCAGGAGACGTTGGGTAAATCCAAGTAATTAATAGTAAATCAGTAAGACACGTGTAATTTGGTGGAAAGGATAAAAAAAAAAAACAATTAGTATCAATAGTTTGTTATTTCAGAACTTTGTAACTTTTACTACTTACTATAAACTCATATATAAAGGCAAATTTAGGTATCTGGGAAATGTACAAATAAAGTAAGAAATTTTAAAATATATTTGGATGTGTTTGTATTTGTTTATTGTTGTATTTCTTTTCTTTCTTTTTTTTTGTCACAATAATTAAGAAGTTAAATGTAGTTTAAGTTCTACGCCGTGTTGTACCCAGTGCAGGGACTGGGGGAGAGGATGACACAGGAATTATCAGAACAGTGCGGAAAATATCGCGGTGTCAGGCTATGCCTCCTCTGATTCTGCTTTAGATATAACACCAGGTATCAGGTTTTTATAAAACCGTTTCTTTGCCAGTGCTTCTCAATTCCAGTCCTCAGGCCTCACCAACAGGTCATGTTTTGAGGATTTCCTTAATATTTCACAGGTGATATAATTATACTCAGTGCATCAGGTATTATCACAGGTGATCTTTGTATGGGAAATCCTCAAAACATGACCTGTTGGTGAGGCCTGAGGACTGGAATTGAGAAGCGCTGCTTTTAAGTAATGAGGTCTTTGGATCACATGTTCTAGGAATAAGTTATTTAGTTGTTTGGCTCATGCTGTGTTCCCACAAACACAGCTTTTCATTGTTCACATAATTAGAGCAATTATTGATTGTTTCTCTGCAATTTTGCCTAAATCGACTGTCTGGGCTTTTTTATGTGCTCAGCATTACCAGACTTCATCATGTGATCAGTGTTACCAGGCTTCATCATGTGATCAGTATTACCAGGCTTCATCATGTGATCAGTATTACCAGGCTTCATCATGGGAACAGCATTACCAGGCTTCATCATGTGATCAGTGTTACCAGGCTTCATCATGTGATCAGTGTTACCAGGCTTCCTAATGGGAGCAGCATTACTGGGCTTCATCGTGTGATCAGCATTAGGAGGCTTCATCATGATGTCAGCATTACCAGGCTTCATCACAGGTTTTTAGTTAGAATAAATTATCTGATAAAGCCTGGTAGTGCTGATCAAATAATAAAGCCTGGTAATGCTGAGCACATGATGGAGCCGGTAATGCTGATTACATGATGGAGCCGGTAATGCTGATCACATGATGAAGCCTGGTAATGCTAATCACATGATGGAGCCGGTAATGCTGATCACATGATGAAGCCGGTAATGCTGATTACATGATGGAGTCGGTAATGCTGATCACATGATAAAGCCTGGTAATGCTGCTCACATATGGCAAAATCCCACTAGTCAACGATAGACAAAATTGCAGAGGCCACATGAACAATGAAGCTTCAATTATTAAAAAAGGACACAACAAAAATACAAATGTCTTAACACATTTGCATTATATGTTCTCATTAAAATATTTATTGGTGTTGTTGGGAAAACGGAAACCTGTGGATCCAATAAAAGAACAGGGTTTTGTCTATAAATAAAGATAATTAGTTATTGATAGCAACAACAGATAGAGCCGGTCCCTATAAATAAAAGTAAGAAATAGCTGCTGGAAGCCACGGATCACTTTATAGGTTAAAGACAGGAGTGTCTTCAGGGTTCTGTACAGTACACACAGTGTATTAGAAAATTGTAATGGTGTCAACTTTAGAGATGAGCGAACCAGTTCGGCCGGTATGGGAGCCGGTTTGGATTTTTCTGGATTTTTGGAAGTCCGCTCTGATTTTTTTTTTCTTGCCTTCTAAAATGGCAGCTGCCATTTTAGAAATCAGGAAGTGTTCCGGGCGGGAAAAGCACTTTCCCATGATGCCCGGAACACATCCAATGAGCAGCGATCTTGCACTAGCCCACCCCCTGTGTGACGTGGTATTGTTTCAAGAGGACGCAGTCTGCACTGAGAGAGAGAGAGAGAGGAAGGAGTCTGTTACTGCACACAGCTCGTCAGTGCCAAAACGTTGCTGCTGCTGTACTCTGCTGTACTGACTACTGAGAAGATATTTACAAAAGCAAAGACCACAAGATTATTAGGAAAGCGGATAGGAGAAACATATACTGATTGAGAGAGAAAAATAGAGAGGGCGAAAGATAGATAGATTAGGCATAGAAGAGCAAAGGGTGCACAGAAGAAAAACGTGCTCTACAGATATATAAGCACTATGCTGCCGCCCTTGTGAGAGTGTATATGACATAGGTGTTCTCCTGAGGCACAAATATACCTCGTGCATTTGTGGAGAATAAAACTCTAAAAAAGTTCTCTACAGATATTCCAAGTACAATAGTTGGCTCCTTGTGAAAGTGTAAATGACATAGGTGTTCTCCTAAGACACAAATATACCTCGTGCATTTGTGGATAATAAAAGTCTAAAAAAAAGGGCTATACAGATATTCCAAGTACAATAGTTGGCTTCTTGTGGGAGTGTATATTACATACGTGTTCTCCTAAGAAACAAATAATTTGAATATAAAGTCATGGCCCAGCGGCAGCAGGAAACCTCACAAAGCGTTTCAGGCAGAGGGCAGGGCAGAGAGTCTGGCTCAAGGGGCATAAGAGGAAGTAGCGCAGGAAGAGGGTCCAGAGACAGGCCTGAGCTTCCTTTGTCACACCAGGGTCGTGTCCACACGTCTAATTCCACAGTCCTGGAGTGGCTGGCTCACACTTCGACGTCCACAAGGATGAGTAGTGAGACAGCCAGCCAGGAATCTGTGGGTACCTCGGACATGACCCTGACTTGGCATGGGCATGCAGCAATTCCCCCACGTCCTCCATCTGACATCATCAGCAACATCCCGCTAACTTTTGAGCCGCTGCCTGCAAGGGAACTGTTGGGGTCTATGAGCAGCCAACTACTCTGATGATGATGAGCACGTGGGGGAAGAGACAGGGGACAATCAAGTGCAGGGCATAGCTGTGTCGGAGGCGATATCAGAGCAGGCCCATGATAGGCCTGGCAGGAGAGCAGTAGGCAGTAGATGAAAGAGGGCTGGGCAGGAGCCTGATGAGGATGACAGCATCATTCCTAAACCGGATGATGCTACATCGGATGCTACATGGGATCCACGGCAGGAATTGGCTTATTTGACGGATTCATCAACCGAGAATCTGTCCGCCAGCAGGCCCGCCACAACTAAGAAGCAGATAGGCAGCAGTGGTCAACTAACAAATCGGAAGTGTGGCCGGGACAAGCAGATGACCACCGGGGAAACCTCCTCCACTGCAGGTCCTAGTATCGGCAGCGCCCGCCCATCCTCGCAGCCTGTCGGTACTAGACTCTACACCTCGCCTGTGTGGCAGTTTTTTAAAAAGTGCCAGGAGGATACCTATGTGGTCATCTGTTGCAGGCGCATTAAAAGAGGCAAGAGTTACCATCATGGCACCAGCACCATGGCTACCCATATGAAGCGCCACCACCTTTCCGCCTGGGGGAAACGGGGTCATTGTGGGTCACAGCAGGCCCAGGCAAAGCCGCGGTCAACAGCAGCAGTAGTCAGGGGGGGCCGTTCACAGAGTCAGACCTCCTCTGTGGAAGGGAGTGTGGCTTCACTCCCTTCTTCAGCTGGTGGCCCCTGTGTTGCTAGCAGTAGGCAGCCTGTCATCATGGAGTCCCTATACCGGAGGCTGACATATGCACGCAGCAATCCCGCAGCAGTCAAGCTGAATGCCCACCTGGCCAAGTTGCTGGTGCTCCAGGCTCTGCTGTTTAAAGTTGTCAACACTACTTCCAACACAGCTATACCGGGCATGTATAGGTATGCAGTGTCCCAGAACACGCTGTCTGTTTCTCACTTTAAGTTTGCTTTTATTGTACAGCCATGCCTGTTCTGGAAACTAAATGCACTGCAACTGTTACTGTGTAATCCCTATTGCTCTCAGGGTCATGTGTATATTCTGTGTGTATAACTAGGTGCAGTGGTATGCAAAGGCTGATGATCACGTGACCGTGCCCTGTAACCATGGTTCCTCCAATGGCCGTCTAGTTTTGGCCAGGGATACCATGTGACATCCTGCTGTGCCTCAGTCCTGTCTCCTACCTTCAAGGAGATAAGGAGTGTTGCTCTGCAGTCCCGTTCTCTGCCTCAGAGAGGACGGAGTTGTTCCTGCGGCCCTCTTCACCCTCAGAAGAGAGGCTGGTGCGTTGCTGTAACAGTTCCTGGCTGTCCGCCTTCTCAAGGGCCTGGAGTATCTTCTCATTCGGATGTTGCTCCTGTTATTCATAATCTCCTCATCAAGTCAAGCTCAATACCGCAAGTACCCTATTCCACCCAGTATCACTATTTCTTCAGCACTACTACTCCCATCATCCGGCACGTTATACTTCAGCCTATGCAGCACCACTTTTGCTCTGACTGTACAAGTTTACCATAATGCCGGTTGCATCCGGAAGAGACTGTTGCTAACGGTTACCTCAGTTGCAATAAAAGTGTAACCACCGCTGTTACTGAACCCTGGCATTGGTGTCCCTTATCTGGTGCCCAGACTAGATACAGCGAGGAATCGCATGTCCAATATCCCACATAACACCGCAGTTCGGTCCACAGCTGTGCCACCCTCGTGCCATTACCGTGACAAACTATGTACCCTACAGCTGCCCCGGTCCCTGCCTGCTAGTAACATCTGCACTGCGGAGTGACCCTCAC
Source organism: Dendropsophus ebraccatus (assembly GCF_027789765.1). Taxonomy (NCBI): domain Eukaryota; kingdom Metazoa; phylum Chordata; class Amphibia; order Anura; family Hylidae; genus Dendropsophus; species Dendropsophus ebraccatus. The sequence continues at coordinate 12,069,526 of NC_091458.1, forward strand.
GGGTCAGGGCATCGCATTTGGCGGCACGAACAGGATTCGAACCTGTGCGGGGAAACCCCTTGTCAGAGCTGCTAGGAGCCTGGTGATCGTCTCCAATGGTCAAAAGTTCACTTCCCAGGATGCTATCAAGGCAGCTAGGCCTGAAGCGTTTCCTTCTCCAACAGGGGCCCCCCAACACCTGGCCAGGTGGCAAACTGTCCAGGAGGAGTCCAGAGTTCTAGGGGAGATCTAATGACTACCTCTCCACCGGGCGGGTTCCCATGCGGATCAAGAGGCCTTACTCTGATGTTGAACTAAGGCGGCTTTGGAGACAGCGGAAGAGACTATTCCTACAGAAGGGACTAATCTTCCGGAGCTCCCTCGACCCAGTCTCTGGGGAGAGGTGCCACCAGATCCTAATTCCCCGGCGAGATGCTAAGATGGTGCTTGACGCTTATCATGACCAGTCCGGTCATTTTGGGGTGCATAAGACGGAGGCCACTATCCGACAGCGGTTCTATTGGATTGGGATGAGAGCTGATATTGAGAACTGGTGTGCTGAGTGCCCTGCCTGTAACATCTCTAAGGCTGGGAGAAGAGAAGTCAGAGCCCCCTTACATCCTATCAACTCTTACAGGCCTAATCAACTCGTTGCTCTAGACGATGTAAAGTTGGCCCCAACAAGAAGCGGGTACACCTATGCCCTAACCATGGTCGATCACTACTCCAAGTGGGTGGTCGTGGTACCTGTCAGAGACCTGACCGCTAAGACCACCGCTAGCACCTTCTACAGGGAGTACGTGAAGCATTTTGGATGTCCACAGTCTTTGCTGACAGACTGGGGTCCCGCCTTCGAGTCACAACTGTTCCAGGAGTTGTGTGCCTACCACGAGTGCAAGAAGCTCTGCACTACGGCCTATCACCCTCAAGGGAATGGCCTATGTGAAAAGATCAATCAAGTATTCATCAATATGCTGAGGACGGCTTCAGTGACCAAAAGGGTGGAGTGGCCTCATCTGCTAGACGAGCTGGTGGAAATCTACAATAACACCACTCATTGCTCCACCGGCTACTCCCCTTTCTATTTGATGTTTGGGCGCCAAGGTCAACTCCCTCAGGACCGCGCCCTCGGGGTCCAAGCTCTTGACCTTCCGAACCCTCTGCCTGAGACTGACTGGGTTCAGGAGCACCAGAGAAGAATCCAGGATGCTCGGGAAATTGTGGATCAAAGGATGGGAGAGGCTCATCAGCGCCAGGAGGAGGCCTATAATCGGAGGGCGACTGCTGCACCCCCTACAAGTGGGGGATAAAGTCTGACTAAAAAAGTATCATCGCTCTCATAAACTCGAAAGCCTCTGTGAGCCTGAGCCCTATGTTATCTCCTTGATCCCTTATCCAGAGACCGATGTCTATGAGGTTAAAAATCCTGGTCTGGCTCCTCAAACTGTGCACCGAAATCGGATAAAGCGTTGTGCCAAGGAGGATCTACAAGGCCTTGCAGCGCCATGCCCGGTGTCTACGCCAGCAGCTCTGGCCATTCCAGCAGTTCCAGCAGGGTCCCTATGCACGTTCCAGTTGTTCCTCCTCTTCCAATCATACCTCCAACAGCTCCACCTCCGCAGCCACCTATGGGAGAAGATCGTCACCCTGCACCCGAACCAGCCACTGTTGAAAATGCCCTTCCGCTGAGACGGTCCGAGCGCTCAACCAGAGGAATTCCACCAATATGCTACGAAGATCAAAGCCCTTAGAGGGTTCAAATGTTTTTGTTTGTTGTTTGCTGTTTTTGCTTTGTTCAGGTTTTGTGTGATTAGAGTTTCTGCAACGTTCATGGTTCGTGCCTGGTCCTCCTGACCAAGAACTTTGTCTAGTAACCAGCTATGTGCTGATGGACACTCACATTACCAAACTGTTCTTTAGTGCCTGTCCCAGAAACTTTTACATGGACAATTGTCTTATTGCCTAAAAGAGACTCTACCTAACAGAGACACTTAATCCATTCCTTCCTAAAGCACTTTTGTCTGTTTATGTGATATCAACAGGTTATCATTGCACTTTTTTCAGTGTTGCACTTATTTCTAGTATCATACGTCAGTGTTATAAAGGGTATTTGTGTATTTCCTCCTCTGAGTAAGCAAAAGGTCACTGAGATAGCCTCAGAGTAGAGTGCCTCTTTTGAAGAAAAAACAGTATATATATTTTCTGGTCAGAGTCAGATAGCTCCTCCTCTGAGTAAGAGAAGTCAGTTTATATATATCTCAGAGAAAGTATAGTTTTGTAGGAGTGTATTTTCTTAACAAGTCTTGTATTTTTCATTACAGTATTATTATATCTACAACTGGAAAGATTATTTGAGCCAGTTTTCTTCAGATGTCTTCAGAGTTATGTGAGCCAGTTCTCCTCAAGACCTTGCAGTATTTGTTGTCCCTTGTGTTTCCCTTCCTTTTGTCTCCAGTGATTGTTCACCTCTGTCTTGTCCCAACACAGTAGTTGCTACACATAGTCATACTCAACCTTCACTCTTGTTCATACATATTGCACCTTGGATACCTTTTCGTGTGTCTGGCCTATTGAGTAATTGCGTTGTACGATTGACTGGTATGAAAGGGAGCTCCCCATGTATGTTTGCTTTTACTATTTTGTTCTTTTCTCTTGCAGGTATCCAAGACACTTCACACAAACACCCAAGGCAATACACAGGTCTTCACAGTTCTCTTCTCCAGTAGGGTAACACATTTCATTAAAAACCTACTGTCTAACTGGCTGGAATATCGAGGGTCACCCGCCAGCAGTTAAGTTGTTCTGGCTTACATGTCAGATGGTTCACGCACTAACTACCGGTAACCAGAGTACGTTAGGCACCCCAAGGTGAAGTCCTGACACAGGGATTTTCTCTCTTCTTAGTTTCACTTTGTCACCTGTGCCTTGAGCGTAGGAAACACACACTTCAACACTCACAGTCATCATTCATTCCTATTGTTTAAATGTCTAGTCTATTCATGTTTTGGAATCAAGATGCTACCCCTTGGGAGTCGCCGAGGTCAGCTCAAACTTGCTAGGGAGGTATGCAGTGTCTCAGAACACGCTGTCTGTTTCTCACTTTAAGTTTGCTTTTATTGTACAGCCATGCCTGTTCTGGAAACTAAATGCACTGCAACTGTTACTGTGTAATCCCTATTGCTCTCAGGTTCATGTGTATATTCTGTGTGTATAACTAGGTGCAGTGGTATGCAAAGGCTGATGATCACGTGACCGTGTCCTGTAACCATGGTTCCTCCAATGGCCATCTAGCTTTGGCCAGGGATACCATGTGACATCCTGCTGTGCCTCAGTCCTGTCTCCTACCTTCAAGGAGATAAGGTGTGTTGCTCTGCAGTCCCGTTCTCTGCCTCAGAGAGGACGGAGTTGTTCCTGCGGCCCTTTTCACCCTCAGAAGAGAGGCTGGTGCGTTGCTGTAACAGTTCCTGGCTGTCTGCCTGCTCAAGGGCCTGGAGTATCTTCTCATTCGGGTGTCGCTCCTGTTATTCATCATCTCATCATCAAGTCAAGCTCAATACCGCAAGTACCCTATTCCACCGAGTATCAATATTTCTTCAGCACTACTACTCCCATCATCCGGCATGTTATACTTCAGCCTATGTAGCACCACTTTTGCTCTGACTGTACAAGTTTACTATATGCCTGGTTGCATCCGGAAGAGACTGTTGCTAACAGTTACCTCAGTTGCAATAAAAGTGTAACTACCGCTGTTACTGAACCCTGGCATTGGTTTCCCTTATCTGGTGCCCCGACTAGGTACAGCGAGGAATCGCATGCCCAATATCCCGCATAACACCACAGACCGGTCCACAGCTGTGCCACCCTCGTGCCATTACCGTGACAACTATATACCCTACAGCTGCCCCGGTCCCTGCCTGCTAGTAACATCTGCACTGCGGAGTGACCCTCACGGGTCAGGGCATCGCAGGTATGTTCGCGAAAAGGTTGCTGACTCGCTGAGCCATTCAGTGAGCAGACAAGTACATTTAACCACAGACATCTGGAGCTGTGATTACGGGCAAGTGCAGTATATGTCCATTACTGCTCAGTGGGTAAATGTATTATGGCCGGCGGACCCCCAGCAACTTGGCCAGGGAAGGGTGATGACACCACCCCGTTGTCACAGCAGGGTTCCTGTGTCGCGGTCCTCCTCCTCCTCCTTCAGTAGGTCCAAAGCCTCCTCAACCGCCAGTGTTACTCCCTTGTACCACTCGGGTGTAGCACGGAGGTGTCACGCTGTGCTGCATCTAGCCTGCCAGGGGGAAAGGAGACACACAGGGGAAGAGCTGCACCGCCTGCTCGAGACAGAAATCCTCTTGTGGCTGACTCCATGCCATCTTAAAGTTGGGACGGTGGTGAGTGACAATGAGAGCAACATTCTCTCTGCGCTGCGTCGAAGAGGTATGAGGCACACCCCGTGTATGGCACATGTTTTAAACCTAATAGTTACACACTTTCTAAAGTCTTCATTCCATTTACAGACTGTGCTGTCAATGGCTCGAAAGCTGCGTAACCATTTCAGCCATTCAAGTCGCTCTCACCACATCCTCCTCGACCTGCAGTGGAGGAATGGTCTTCCCAACCATCGTCTCATTTGCGATGTAGCCACGCAGTGCAGCTCCACCCTCCACATGCTGGACTGGCTCTATGAGCAGAGGAAGGCCTTGACTGATTTTCTCTTGATGCAGGCGGACACGGCGATCCCCCTGTGTAACCTGGAGCTTGGGCAGTGGCAGCTCATGCTTGACACCTGCCGCTTGCTACGACCCTTTGAGGAGGCCACCTTTCTGGTCAGTGGGCAAGACACAGGACTGGGTGCCATCATACCCATGCTTCATATACTGGAGCTGATATGACTCAGTGGTGAGGGTGAACAGGTCTTGCCACTGTTGCAGCCTGGATCACTGGAGTTCTGGCTGGCCACACTACTGGACCCATGGTATCGCAACAAGCTGTGTGAACCCATTCACCCTTCCCAACGGGAGGAAAAAATTAATTATTATAGAGAGGAGCTGGGTGCACAGTTAGTGGCAGCCTTTGGAACACGGCGCTCTTATTTACACCATTGCCACCAGGGACACACCAGCAGCGCTGCCTCCTCCAAATCCTCCTCTAGCAGCTTGGGTGGCAGCAGCGGCACCAGTCTAAACCTGATGTCCATGATGCACGCTTTCATGCAGCCACAGGCTGGGGTAACAGGAGCACCCGCACAGCAGCAGGACATGGCGGCACACCTCAACCAGCAAGTCCAGGTGTTCTTGAACTCTACGTTGCCACCTAATGTCCCTAAACCCCTGGACTACTACTACTGGGTGGGAAAATTAGATGTCTGGCCAAAACTCGCTGAATTTGCTTTGGACATACTCTTCTGTCTGGCCAGCAGTGTGTCATCCGAGCGAGTTTTCAGTGCAGCAGGTCATATTGTAAGTCCCAGGAGAACCAGATTGTCCTGTGATAGTGTGGAGCGTCTGACTTTCATCAAAATGAACGCCACATATATAGATAAGGACTTTGTGACACCTGCTTCTGATACCACAAAGTCGGATTTGGTCCTGTTGTCACCAAGATGTAGGACCTTTTCTGCTTCTATTATGGCCTATATGTGAACTAGACCTTACTGGTCATTCCACCATTCCTGCTGCTGCTGCCCTGCTACCTCTCGCCTGTCCATGGACCTCATTATTCTGCTTCCGCTGCTCATGTCACCACATTACAACTGCTACTCCTGCCTTGGCCTCCATGTTGGCTACTGCCGCTCCTGCCCTGGCCTCCATATAGGCTACTGCTGGGCCTTCACTGGCCTCCATGTTGACTACTGCCGCTCCGGCCCTGGCCTCTATGTTGGCTACTGCAGCTCCTGCCCTGGCCTCATTGTTGGCTACTGCCGCTCCTGCCCTGGCCTCCATGTTGGCTACTGTTGGGCCTTAACTGTCATCCAGGTTGACTACTGCTGTGCCTGCCCTTGCCTCCATGTTGGCTACTGCTGGGCCTTAACTGGCATCCAGGTTGACTACTGCTGTGCCTGCCCTTGATTCCATGTTGGCTACTGCTGGTCCTTAACTGGCATCCATGTTGACTACTGGTGTGCCTGCCCTTGCCTCCTTGTTGGCTACTGCTGGGCCTTAACTGGCATCCATGTTGACTACTGCTGTGCCCTCCATTGCCTCCATGCTGGCTACTGCTGGGCCTTAACTGGCATCCAGGTTGACTACTGCTGTGCCTGCCCTTTCCTCCTTGTTGACTACTGCTGGGCCTTCACTGGCATCCATGTTGACTACTGGTGTGCTTGCCCTTGCCTCCATGTTGGCTACTGCTGGGCCTTCACTGGCATCCATCTTGACTACTACTGTGCCTGCTCTTGCCTCCTTGTTGGCTACTGCTGGGCCTTCACTGGCATCCATGTTGACTACTGGTGTGCCTGCCCTTGCCTCCTTGCTGGCTACTGCTGGGCCTTAACTGGCATCCATATTGACTACTGCTGGGCCTTCACTGGCATCCATGTAGACTACTGCTGTGCCAGCCCTTGCCTCCTTGTTGGCTACTGCTGGGCCTTCACTGGCATCCATGTTGACTACTGCTGGGCCTGCCCTTGCCTCCATGTTGGCTACTGCTGGGCCTTAACTGGCATCCATGTTGACTACTGCTGGGCCTTAACTGGCATCCATGTTGACTACTGGTGTGCCTGCCCTTGCCTCCTTGTTGGCTACTGCTGGGTCTTCACTGGCATCCATATTGACTACTGCTGGGCCTGCCCTTGCCTCCATGTTGACTACTGCTGGGCCTGCCCTTGCCTCCATGTTGACTACTGCTGGGCCTTAACTGGCATCCATGTTGGCTACTGCTGATCCTGCCTGGCCTCCATGTTGACTACTCTTGCTCCTGCCTGGCCTCGATGTTGGCTACTGTTGCTCCTGCCTGGCCTCCATGTTGGCTACTGCTGATCCTGCCTGGCCTCCATGTTGACCTCTGTTGCTCCTGCCTGGCCTTCATGTTGGCTACTGCTGCACCTGCCTGGCCTCAATGTTGGCTACTGCTGCTCCTGCCTGGCCTCCATGTTGGCTACTGCTGCTCCTGCCTGGCCTCCATGTTGACTACTGTTGCTGATGCCTGGCCTCCATGTTGACTACTGCTGCTCCTCTACTGGCCTCCATGTTGGCTACTGCTGCTCCTGCCTGGCCTTCATGTTGACTACTGTTTTTGATGCCTGACCTCCATGTTGACTACTGCTGCTCCTGTACTGGCCTCAAATGACTATTGCTGGACCTTCACTGGCCTCCAATGACTACTGGTGCTCCTTCACTGCATTTCTGACTTTTTTCCTGCATAGACCCTGTAATGGTGAATATTGAAGTCTAAAAAAAAAAATTGACTTTGAGATATCGAAAAGATAATGATGTTACTAAATTCAACCAAATACACTACCCCCGTATAGTATAGATGCTTTAAACTATGAAATTCGAAGAAGTCCGAAATTCTGTCGAACCGAACTTTCCGAAAAAATCCGGAAGTCCAGTCGGAACAAACTTTTGAAAAGTTCGCTCATCTCTAGTAACCTGGTGTCTAAAACAGCAGTGTATTCATGCACCAAGTATAGAGAAGTACAGATCATGCATTTCTCACATACTATGAAGAAACGCTGCATGACAGTCCGTCTGGGAATACACATCAGTGATACAAAGGTTTCACCAGAAATACTGTTTTTAGGGAGATCTTCCAACCAGACTGTATGTGGCATTGTTGAGTTTACTTTCAAAGTACAATGGTCAATGAAAGACCTTTGCATGTGGGAAATATTGTAACTTGAAGCTGTGGTAACCTGAGGTGCAAAAATACTGTGGAAACACCATCAAACGTCAACATCAGTGAGCTAGCCAAACCTTCTACAGGGAAGGAACAACCAAGTCTAGGAGGTTCTCCAGTCAAGGAAACCGCCTTGAAACAAGCCACATTCAACAGTGACATGACTTGGGTAATATCCAAGCAAAATATGCATCCACAGGCAGCTGTTTCGGGTATTTGTCCCTCATCAATGTGGAGAAGGATTCTGGCAAGTGGGAGCAAAGCCTAGTAAGTGCATGTAAAAGGACTTGTGTCACACTCCCAACGAAAATGGTCACTCAACAAAGACTCTGTACTAAGCAGCTGTTTCTTATGGGAGTGAAATGTCATCAGATGTTCTGAAAACTGGAGATAAGTGAAGCAAATGCTGCAAAGCAATATTTGCTGTGAATTGCGCCGTCAATTCACTTCACTCTGTGAAGCGAATTCACATAGATTAGTTAAGGAAATGTGCAAAAAACATGGCGGCCGCACATGCTGTCTGGAGTGTCACTGGGCGGGAGAAAGGGATTACCCACAATCCCTAGTTCCCATCCAATCAGCTGCAGGCCCCTCTGTGATGTCAGCACCTTTCCCTCTATATAAGGCGGTTCGGTAACGGAGGTAGCCAGTCAGCTGTGTGTGGAGGAGAGAGCAGGATGGCTGCAGGCAGTTACAGCAGAGCAGGGAGAGACTAACCGAGCAATATAGGGACAGAGAGGAGAGGGTAGGATAGGAGGGCTGATTGTGGGTGCCTCTAGGAATTCACTTGGACCAGTGAAGATACAGTCCATATTATTCACTCACTGGGCTCTGTAAACACCTATTGAGTTATATCAATTAACTGGGATCAGTGATTGGAGTGTGCACCTTACACAATCAGTGCTCGCATTTCACTCCTACTATGTTATACAAAGTAATTTTCATTAGTGAATTGAGTGTGCGCCTTACTAAGGAACGTGTTAAATGGTTTATAAGAAAGTTTATATATTTTATGCCGCTGTTCCACCAAGGTTCACTGCTGTCCACGGCTGAAATTGAATGAATGACTGCCTGATTGACATTTTTTCCAATTTTTGACACTTTTAGAAGAACATGTGTTAGCAATAGTGATGAGCGAGCATGCTTGTCCGAGCTTGGTACTCGATCGAGTATTAGGGTACTCGATGGTACTCGTTACTCGGACGAGCATCTCGCGATACTCGAGAAAATCTCATCATCCGTTTCCTGTTTGTTTGGGCGCTATTTCTCAGCCAATAAACATGCAGGAGACTCTTTGGTACATTCTGCAATCACGTGGGACCCATACATGTCAATAGCAGCGATAAATTGGCCAGATCAGATGACCCTGCCATATAAAAAGCGCAACTGGCAGTGCTCGGCTCACATACATGCTGAAAGAGATCAGGGACAGAGCTGCTGCTGGTCAGGGAGAGCGTCAGTGTAGGATTTAGCATTCCAGTAGGCAGGGTATATACTAGCAATATAAACACACAGACCTTTTAAGGGCTTCAAATCTTTTTTTTAATTGTATTACTACAGACTACTGGCTGGGACTTCCAGTGCAGCCACAATTTCAGCAGCACGCTGTGGTGATCGGCTGCTGGCAGAAAAGGGGGTGTCATAGAGTGTGTATTGGTGCAGCCACTACCGGATTGTATCCCATAGCCCCTCAAAACTAGTGGGACCACAAGTATTTTTCCTGATTTCTGTATTTCATATGCAAGGTCTATCCAAGTTCACAACTGCTTGCACAGAGTTAAGGGGGTGTCACAGAGTGTGTATTGGTGCAGCCACTACCGGATTGTATCCCCTACCGCGCCAGGATCAGCAGAGGAGCCACCACTACCAGCCTAACCACTACCAGCATGCGCAGGCATATGAGTGCTTAACACCCGACTCAGTGGAACCAAGGCCGTTCAGTGACTGCAAGTTACACCCCTGCTCCTTCCCCTGTGTCACGTGATGGCTCTGTCAGTCCCCCCGTCCAGGCCCCAGGCACGAGCGCCTCCACTATGCTCCACACCCTCCAGCAAGGTGTCCAAGTATTCAACTGTCCCTGCAGCACACCTTTGAACGGAAGCGCAAATACACTGCCATTCACCCTCATTCACAAGCCCTAAATGTGCACATAGGAAAACTGCTGAGCTTGGAGATGCTGCCCTATCGGCTGGTAGAGACAGAGGCTTTTAGGAACCTCATGGCGGTGGCTGTCCCTCGGTATTCTGTCCCCAGCCGCCACTACTTTTCACGGTGGCCGTCCCAGCCCTACACCAACACGTGTCGGATAACATCATCCGTGCCCTGACCAACGCGATCAGTGACAAGGTCCACCAAGTGCTGGCTGGCAGGGACACTATATCTCCCTGAAGGCACATTGGATCAATTTGGTGGAGGCTGGGACAGAGTCTGACCCTGGTTCCGCCCATGTGCTGCCCACACCAAGGATTGCGGGGCCTACATCGGTCACGGTCTCTCATGAGTTGTACACCTCTTTCTCCTCCTCTTCTTCCTCCTCCTCTCTATTACCCTCCACGAGCACGTCGCCTCCATTGCATAGCAAGAGCTGCATCAGCAGTGCGGTGGGTAAGCGCCAACAGGCGGTGTTGAACCTGCTGAGCTTAGGCGACAAGAGGCACACGGCCCAGGAACTGTTGCAGGGCATCACGGTGCAGACAGATTTTGGCTTGCGCCATGGAGCCTCAAACCAGGCATGGTTGTGTGTGACAATGGGCGGAACCTGGTGGCGGCTCTGCAACTTGGCAGCCTCACACATTTACCATGCCTGGCTCACGTGTTCAACCTAGTGGTGCAGCGGTTCCTTAAGACCTACCCCAATTTGGCTGACTTGCTCACCAAGGTGCAGCGCATCTGTGTGCATTTGCGCAAGTCAACCACAGATGCTGCCAACCTTAGGGCAGTGCAAAGGCGCTTGCAACTGCCGGCTCACAGACTGCTGTGCGACGTGCCCACGACGTGGAAATCCACCTTCCAGATGGTAGCCAGGGTTTACCAGCAATGCAGAGCCATTGTGGAATGCCAGATGTCAACCTCGGTAAGAAGTGGTAGTCAGGTCAATCAGCTACCTCAAATCTACAATGAGGAGTGGATGTCTGCTATCTGTCAGGTACTGGGCTCCATTGAGGAGTCAACACAGATGGTCAGCGGCGATCCGCCATCATCAGCCTCACCATCCCACTGCTGTGTCTGCTTCAAAACTTCCTGCTCAGCCTGAAGTCTGACACTCTGCCTTCTGCCTTCGTCTCAGGAGACGGGTGAAAAACAGCCGCCGCTAGATAGCCAGACCACCCTGACGTCAGTTTCTCACCACGGAGTAGAGGATGAGGAGGAGGAAGAAGAGGAGGAAGAGGGGCAGACTGCTGCCACCACTGAAAAGGGTGCCAATGCTGAATCACATGCTTAGTTGTTGAGCGTGTATGGCCTGAAGAGGAGGAATTGGTGGAGGAGGAGGAAATTTAGGCTAGTGAGGAGAGGGAGTTCTTGCACGTTGGGACCCTGGCGCACATGGCTGACTTTATGTTAGGCTGTCTTTCCCGTGACCCTCGGATTAAAAATTTTTTTGACAACACAGATTACTGGGTGTTCACCCTCCTGGACCCACGGTACAAACAGAACTTTTCCACTATCATTCCTGCCATGGAACGCAGTATGAGAGTGAATCAATATCAACAGGTCCTGGTGCAGAAGCTGAAAATGTACTTCCCATTTGACACCACTAGCGCCAGAGGACGTAGTTCTGTGGGCCAAAGAGCGGGGGAGAGGAGGGGTGGAGCAAGCAGCTTGTCAAGGGGCAGGTTAACACTCTCCAAGGCCTTTGACAGTTTCATGGCACCCCAGCAAGACTATGTCAACCATCCCCAGTCTAGATAGAGTAGGGGGGAAGCATTCAGGAAGATGGTGAAGGAGTATGTTGCTGACCATACCAACATCCTTCCCGATTACTCTGTTACCTACAACTACTGGGTTGCAAAGCTGGATACGTGGCCCGAACTGGTGCTTTACGACTTGGAGGTGCTGGGCTGCCCTGCCGCTAGCGTGTTGTGAGAACAGGTCTTCAGTGCAGCTGGTGCCATCATCACTGATATGCGCACGCGCGTGTCAACTGACAGCACTGAAAGGCTGACGTTTATAAAAATGAACAAAGCCTGGATTTCACCTGAATTAAGCTGTCTACCTGGGGAAAGCAGCTCAACATGAAGATTCTTGGTATCTCCTCTCCTCCTCCTCCTTCAATTCTCAGCCAACAGCCAAGTCTTCTTCCGCCATGCTGTGTCTGGCCTAATTATTGGGAGGCTCAATTGCTTCCTCACTCACTTCTAATGGTTCTCTGTGTCCTCAATGCCATGCTCTGACGTCACACTACGCCTGCGGAGGAGCGGGACTGGTTGCCGGGGGCCAGACAATCGCGCCCCCGCCAACCAGCCAGCTGTTTAATTAAATTTTTTTTGTCTAGCCGTGGCCAGGGCTTCACCACCCCCAGTCGAGAGGCATCAGGTGTAACCTTGATGGTGACTGACAGCTGGCCTAGCCAGTTAGCTGTCAGCACCTAGGTTCGTGTCCACTAAAAATCCCAGCCCTTGGACTTGCTCCAATTTTTGGGTGGGCTCACTTGCTTCCTCACTCACTTTTAATGGTTCTCTGTGTACTCAATGCCATGCAGTGTCTGGCCTAATTTTGGGGAGGCTCACTTGCTTCCACACTCACTTTTATTGGTTCTCTGTGTGCTCAATGCCATGCTGTGTCTGGCCTAATTTTTGGGAGGCTCACTTGCTTCCTCACTCACTTTTAATGGTTCTCTGTGTGTTCAATGCCATGCTGTGTCTGGCCTAATTTTTGGAAGGCTCACTTGCTTCCTCACTCACTTTTAATGGTTCCCTGTGTGCTCAATGCCATGCTGTGTCTGGTATAATTATTGGAAGGCTCACTTGCTTCCTCACTCACTTTTAATGGTTCTCTGTGTGCTCAATGCCATGCTGTGTCTGGCCTAATTTTTGGAAGGCTCACTTGCTTCCACACTCACTTTTATTGGTTCTCTGTGTGCTCAATGCCATGCAGTGTCTGGCCTAATTTTGGGGAGGCTCACTTGCTTCCACACTCACTTTTATTGGTTCTCTGTGTGCTCAATGCCATGCTGTGTCTGGCCTAATTTTTGGGAGGCTCACTTGCTTCCTCACTCACTTTTAATGGTTCTCTGTGTGTTCAATGCCATGCTGTGTCTGGCCTAATTTTTGGAAGGCTCACTTGCTTCCTCACTCACTTTTAATGGTTCCCTGTGTGCTCAATGCCATGCTGTGTCTGGTATAATTATTGGAAGGCTCACTTGCTTCCTCACTCACTTTTAATGGTTCTCTGTGTGCTCAATGCCATGCTGTGTCTGGCCTAATTTTTGGAAGGCTCACTTGCTTCCTCACTCACTTTTAATGGTTCTCTGTGTGCTCAATGCCATGCTTTGTGTGGTATAATTTTTGGAAGGCTCACTGGCTACCGCTTCTACCTTGTTCACTCTGTCCTCACCGCCATGCTGTGTCAGGCTAAATTTTGTAGTGGTTCATCATATGCTACCTCTGTTTTAATGGTTCCCTGTGTTCTCACTGCCATGCTGTGTCAGGCTGAGTTTTTGGGTGGTCCATATGCCTACCTCTGTTTTAACCAGGCTGTTGCACAGAATTAGGCATAATGGTGCATTAAGCAGCCTCAGAAGCATGCATACATGCTGCCTCTGCTGTTTCCTGTCCATTTCCGTTGTGTTTCCATCAATTTATGAGGTTGACAGGTTTTCACATGACCTTCCCTCTACCAAAATTGAGTCACCTGCAAAAATGCTCGAGTCTCCCATTGACTTCAATGGGGTTTGTTACTCGAAATGAGCACTCGAGTATCGGGAAATACTTGTCTCGAGTAACGAGCACCCGAGCATTTTAGTACTCGCTCATCACTACGCTGCACCACCAAATAAAAAACGTGGGCCAGGCATGGAACGTGTTGGAATTCTCAAAGATCCAGAGCTGTCACCAAGTTACGGCCATTATCACACATGACTATGCCTGGTCCCATCTGCAGTGGCGACAGCCAAATTTCTGCCTGCTTCAAGATGGCATCCTTGCCCTCTGGGGCGCTGTGCTTCTTATCACCTAGACTGTTAAGCTTGAGCACGGCCTGCTGATGTCTCCCCACGCCAGTGCTGCAGAGTTTCCAGCTCACCGATGAGGACGATTTTGCGGAGGAGGAGAGGGAGGGGTTGTCATGGCCCGTGCTGGCAATCTCAGGTGGGGGAAGGCTGTGCCTGCCTGAGACCCGGTACCTGCCACCACAACATTCACCCAGTGTGCCGTTATTGATATGTAGCGTCCCTGGCCGCAAGCGCTTGTCCACGCTTAGGTGGTCAAGTGGACCTTCACGCTAACCGAGTAACTCAGGGTCCGCCCAATGTTACGAGACAGTTGCTGGTGCAAGGCGGGGATGAGACACCTGGAAAAGTAGTGGCGGCTAGGGACGGAACACCGTGGTGCGGCAGCTGCCATCAGGTCACAGAAGGCTTGCGTCTCCACAAGCCTAAACGGCATAATCTCCATGGCCAGCAATTTGGAGATGTGGCAGTTTAAGGCTTGGGCAGAGGGGTGAGTAGAGGCGTAGTTATGCCTGCGATCAAATGCCTGACTCATGGACAGTTGCTGTGAAGAGGCACATGACGGTGCAGGTGAAGGAGCAGACACAGGCTAAGGAAAAGGTGAAGAAGGCACCAAAGTGACCGAAACACGGGCAGATGGCAAGGTGTCCTGACTGGTGGTCTGGACTGTAGCGCTAGCAGAGAGAACAGGGGAAGAGTCAGCAGCGGCAACGGCAGGCGCAGGTTCACCTGCGTTTGCTCTTTCCCACTGAGCCCATTGCTTTGCTTCCAGGTGACGCCGCATGGCCGAGGTGTTCAAGTTGCTCTTCATACAGCCTCTACTTATTTTTAAGTGACAGTTCTAGCAAAAGAGAAAGGGAGATGCACTCACCGTTTAAAATCTTCTTTATTCAAATACTTCTAAAACATTTTCCGGAGTGTGTAGCAGACAGCGTGGGACGCCGAACAGCAGCTGATAGTGTGACAGCTGTTTCCCGGTGACATAGCGTGCACACTGCACTCAGCTTGTCATCTGCGCAAACATTAAAAAACCTCCACACCAAAGAACTGCGTGACCTCAAGGGAGGAGCTTGGCATGACTGGCTGCTTCGGGGAAAAGCTTTGGCAGTGTTGACTCTGGCCTGCCTCCACTGGCTCATCTGTCCTCTACCTCTGGACATCCCTCTGTCTCTTTGCACATTTTTTGGTGCTGCGCGGGCCTCCACACCTCCACTACTTTCACAACTGGACATCACCCCTTGCCAGGTCGGGTCGTTCGCTTTATCGTCCAGCCCCTCCTCCTCTATATCCTCACTCTGCTGCTCCTCCTGCACACTGGGCATGTCAACTGTTTGGCTTAACAGCAATTGGGTCTCCTCATTGTCAGTCATGACGATTTCGGACACCAAAATCTACTGGACATGGCGGCGAATGCTCCAGATTTTGTGCATCGCTACAGATAAAATCCTTAGGTAGCTCCTGGGATTCATCAAGTATTTGAACACTGTCCAATTGGGAGAAAAAAAACGAAAAAAGCTCCTCGGAGTGGGCAAGGGTGGGATGACTATGATGGATTAATTGTGCAGGTTTGGAGAAATGAGTGTCAGACTGTTGGCTAGCCTCAAAACTGGAGTGAGTGGATAAATAACTGGATGCACTCTCTGCCATCCATCGTAACACTTTGTCATGCTGATTGGGGCTGGACAGTTGTGTACCCCGCCCCCTGCCCAACTGTCCTATAAAGCCAGGGATGGTGGATGCGTGTGCGATGCGTGCTTTGCCCTACGCATTGTAGTAGCAGTTTAACTTTTTTCAATACAATTTAGCTGTACCAGATAGTTTTTAATTTATCCCACACACTTTATACAGCCGTATGCCGGATATAGAATTGTTTTTACAACAATAGAAATAAAGTGCTGGTCGGCCAGACATCGCTATATGGATAGATGGGAGGAGGTGTTGGGCAGACAGTTTTCGCCGGAGTGCTGGAATGTGATTTGGGACAGGGCGGCAAAGTCGTCCATATGTACCACGTATAAAGAGTCCCATTACAAACTATTAATGTTATGGTACCATACACCAGAACTCCTCCACAAACTGAATACTGCCATCTCTCCATTGTGTTGGAGATGTCTGGGTGACACGGGTTCCCACCACCACATTTTCTGGGCTTGTCCCGCCATCAGATCATTTTGGGGAGAGGTCTGCAGGTTGGCCTCAACGATACTTGGTGCTGCCGTTCCCAATGAACCATCGGTCTTTCTATTGAACCTATTTCCCAAAACTTTCAACTGCATCCCTGAATAACACCATAGACAAATTCGAGTCCATATGGTCGCCATGGGATTCTTTTGATGTAACCTCCTCTGGGAGTGGACCCTAGACCCCTTCCCTACCCCTTTACCCCTACCTTTCCCTTTTTTGTTCCCTGTCCTGTCCTAAGTGGTTTTATGTGTTTTCTCTCTATGTTCTCCTCTGTACAGGGGTGGATGTGGGCCCGCCACCGTGTGGACGATAATTATTGTACACAACTTTTTTGTGTTTATGGTTACCACCTTATTACCCTTCTTTGCCTCTTTTTAAGCTCATGTGATGTTTTGCCCTATTGGTTAATGGATCGGTGACCATCATTTGAACTCCTTTGTGTTCCTGACAGATATGCTACACACTGAGGTTGCTCCCCCCCTTTTTGTTTCTTTCTCCTTTGCATTGTTTCTGCCTATGTCTAACTTTGTTAAAAATGAAAAATCTTTTTTCAATAAAAATTACAGTTATAAAAAAAAAAGGAAATAAAGGGCTGGTCAATGCCTTCCCTGGACGCAGACTGCGCAAATCTGTAGTAGCAAGATAACAGCTATATTATCCCACACACTGTATACAGTCGTATACCGGATATAGAATTGTTTTTACAATAGAAATAAAGGGCTGGTCAACGCCTTCCCTGGACGCACACTGCACGAGATAACAGCTATATTATCCCACACACACACTGTATACAGCTGTATACACTATCAGTGGGTTTACACACTGAGTATACACACTGCCTATGTCACAACAGCTTGTAAATGTCTATTTTTCTATAGTTTTAGCCCTAACAAGGGCTTTTGGGGGTCCCTTCCTACCTAACTTTAACGAAAACCTTCCACTCCCTGCTTTACAGACTGTCCCTCTCTAGCTCCAACCAGCAAGTGCCATGAATCTCAAATCATTATTCTTTTA
This sequence comes from Dendropsophus ebraccatus, assembly GCF_027789765.1. Taxonomy (NCBI): domain Eukaryota; kingdom Metazoa; phylum Chordata; class Amphibia; order Anura; family Hylidae; genus Dendropsophus; species Dendropsophus ebraccatus. Next base: position 12,086,708 of record NC_091458.1, read on the forward strand.
TTCAGTCACATGGTTTAGCTATTCTTTTATTCAGTCACATGGTTTAGCCAGCCAATCACAGTTGGAGTTTTAAAGTCCTGCCTACTGCTAGTGCCTGTCCCTACCCCCTGCATGTTCATTGGCTGAAAAAAAGCGCCAGGGGATGTGGGAGGGCAAATCGAATTTTTAATGCGTTTTAGCACAACTGCGGTTGAATACCTCGAATAGTGTACTATTCAATCGAATGGTTGTTCGATCTAATAGTATTCGCTCATCTCTAATCACTACTATTGTAAGTAGAAATGCACAGAAAGGGTATTGGGACCTCTGCCAGACAAATCCATCAATACAAGGAACAAGAATAACTACTACTTAGATTCAGCTTTTTGCTGTTTACTATACATGGATCAAGGAAAAATAATAAATTAATAAAAAGTAAAAAAAAAAAATTGAATGTTGCCAAAAATATTGTGAGTAATAAACACCTCCTTGGCCCATTCACAGATGTACTATACTATCTATTGTACAATGTAATTGCTATTGCTATAATATAATTCCTATTGTTACAGTGTGTTATCATTGCTACTAATCGACATCATGAAATTCCCAGGATATCTCCTTAATTTACCCTAAACTGTTCATTAGTAAAGACATCAAAGTCATTACTGATCTTATTAAAATCTGGAGTGTAATTCCACTGGGCAGAAGTCCCTGCCGGCTCCAGCTGCTCATCTGTCATATCCAACTCCCTACCGCCAATATAGTTCTATATAAAAGTCTTCTTATCAGTAATTGTAGATGTAGATGAGGTCCATAGGGCTATTTCTAACATTGCAGTGTAAATCTACATGAACCTGAGCACAGTATTCAACAATGGACAATGTGTCCATGATCTTCAATATTCAAGACTTTGTTCTTTTAGGCCTCAAGGAGATGAAGCAGCTGAGATATTTCTACTCTGTAGTCGCCCTTGTAATATATGTCAATACAATATCCTTATGTACATTCATTGTGTATGTTGTATCGACGGAACATTCTCTCCATGAACCTATGTACATCTTCATATGTGGCCTGATGGGAAACCTTATCATTGCCAGCTCAGCAGTTCTCCCCAAGTTGGCCATAGACTTGCTCTCCGGATGTACCACCATTTCTCTGTCTGGATGTCTGATCCAATCTTACTGTATTCAGAGCTGTGCTTTTGTAGAGATACTGACTTTTACCATCATGGCGTACGACAGATACTTGGCTGTTGGTTTTCCGTTGAGATACCACTCTCTGATGACCAATAAGATGGCTCTACAGTCCTACGCTATCATCTGGTCAGTGAATTTAATACTCATGTTCGTAGCTGTCATGTTGGTGGTCAGGTTAACACTATGTGGTAATGTCATCAATGGTGTGTTGTGTGAAACCATGTCTCTTACCCGGTTGTCTTGCGGCAGCACAGTCAGTTATGACACTTATGGGACCATTTATACCTTGCTGTTCTTCATAGGCTCCTTATTGATCGTGATTTACTGCTATGTACGGACATTTATCGTCTGCCTGAAGATATCTATGGAAGCCTCCCAGAAAGCCATCCATACACTGGTGACCCATATAATCACTTACTTTACTTTTATGGCAACTTCTTTATTTATTTCTCTCAGGTATAAGTTAAATGGTGGTTCCATATCTATTGTAACACACACAGTGATCACAATATGTTGCCTATTGATTCCCCTCACCCTAAACCCTCTCATCTATGGGATAAGGACAGAAGCTTTAAGGATGAAGATGCTTAAGACTTTGAAGGAAATGATTAATCAGGAGACATTGGGTAAATACAAGTAATTAAGACCAAATCAGTAAGACACATGTAATTCGGTGGGGGGAAAAAGATAAAATAAAAAGAGAAAAACATTTAATAAGCATCAATATTTTGTTATTTCAGAACTTTACAATTTTTGCTACTGACTTTTATTTTTAGGTATCTGGGAAATGTAAAATTTGTAAAATATACTTGGACGGATTTATTCTTGTCTATTGTTGTATTTTAGTTCTTTTTTGTCACAATAATTAAAAAGTAGTGATGAGCGAATAGTAAAATATTCGAATATTCGATGTTCGTTCGAATATCTCCCCGATATTCGAATATTCGATCGAATATTCGATCCCATTAAAGTCTATGGGAACAAGTATTCGTTTATTAAAAAACATCTATTTGACCACTTGGAAGAAAAAAACGGAAGTAGGGGGATTTGAACGCTTATAGAATATTTATCGAACTATTCGATAATATTCTATAGATCGAATACCTTTATATTCGATCGAATATCTATTTGATCGAACAGTATTCGCTCATCACTATTAAAAAGTAAAAGTTAGTTCTATGCTGTGTTGGAACAAGTGCAGGGACGTGGGGAGAGGAGCGTGACACAGGAAGTACCAGAACTCTCAGGAGAGTATTCCTGTGTCAGACTTTGCCTTCTCAGACTCTGCACTAGATAAAACATTGGGTATCATTTTTCTTTTTTGTAACTATGTTCCTTTAAGTTATGAATTTTATAAATCACTTGATGACGTCATCTTGATGACGTCACTTGCGTTCCAGCTGTGCGTTCCAGCGTGATGTCATCAAGATGGCGGCGCCGCCGGAACAGCCAGGGAACAGAGGATCTGGTAAAGTATAAAGATACAGACTGCAAAGGCAGTCTGTATCTTCATGAATAGACTTAGGGAGAGATGTACTGTCATAATAGGAACAGTTATATTTAGGTGATTGGTTCTCTTTAAGCTGTGTTCCCAAATTTGCAGTTTAGTTGTTTTTCATTATTTACATAATTGGAGCATTATTGATTTTGTTTCTCTGCAATTTTACCTAAATTGACAGTCTGGGCTTTGTCACCTGATCAGTATTACCAGGCTTCATCATGTGCTAAGCATTACCAGGCTTCATCATGTGATCAGCATTCCCGGGCTTTATCAGGTGCTCATTATTAGCAGGCTTCATCATGTGCTCAACATTACCAGGCTTTATCAGGTGCTCATTATTAGCAGGCTTCATCATGTGATCAACATTACCAGGCTTTATCAGGTGCTCATCATTAGCAGGCTTCATCATGTGCTCATCATTACCAGACTTCATTATGTGCTCAGTATTTCCAAGCTCCATCATGTGATCAACGTTATCGGCCTCCATTATATGATCAGCGCTACCAGGCTTCATCATGTGATCAGCCTTAACAGGCCTAAAATGAATGAACTGATAAAGTCTGGTAGTGTTGATCTCGTGATGAAGCCTGGTAATGCTGATCATTTGCAGAAGGTTGGTTGGTCTGATCACATGATGAAGCCTGGGAATGCTTGACTTAAAAAGGTTGTCCATGCAATGTTTTTGCTTCTAATTGTATAATGGCTTTAGGGTTTGTTAATATGACAACTCATGTCATGCCTGTTCAACTCAGCCCCAGCAGTATCAGTGGGAGCAGCAGTATCCCGCCTCATCCACTGATTGGCTGAGAGGGTCTGTGACGTCAACTCAATAAACCCAGAAGCATGTTCAGCAGCACAGAGCTTTTACTGTTTCAGAGCTCAATGCATAATAATAAATTATGATGCATGGAGCTCTGAAAGTTTAGTCTGTGACATACAGTCTTCTTATGGACTGTATATACGAAATGTGAGAATCCAGTCTTACACAGGCTGATTATCGGCAACAAGCACTCCTAGAAATGCGTATTTGGCTCATAAACGGCTTATGTAAAAGTGACAAAGATCGTCTGGCGAGCAGAAGAAAATGCCTGCTCGTTGGCTGTTCGGATCTTTTGTGCAGTAGTAGAATCCAAAGTCATCAGCCGCACAGGGGCGTAACGATCACTGTAGCACCACCACATCAGGGGGCCCCATTGCCTGATCTTGCAATACGCTGAGCCCCCTGAGCTGTTATCATTTGGAGCACCAGGTGATCAAGTGGGCCTCCAGGGTTCTCCAAATGTCTCTTTAACTGCAAGCACTCCTGACGAGCGCTTGCAGTTATGACTACACTTGGTGGCTTAGTGAGCAGTCGTGAAGGAAGGGGGGCCCAATCAAAAGTTTGCTATGGGGCCCAGCCATTTCTAGTTACGCCATTGCAGCCGCACATCTCTCTGTGTAAACAATGAATATTATTGGCTGCACAAACCATACAGTGATCGCTCGTGTTGCCTGGCCAAGGGATTAATTATGCCTTGTAGAGGCACTGTAAGCGAGATTGGTGCTCGTTTAAAGCCACGGACGTCCAAAGATCGGTATATGTAATATTACTCTACGGTGAACTATTAATTATTTTTTTATGTTCATTATTGTGTGATTATTATTAGGGTCCTGTGGTCCATTCTTAATTCATTATTATTTATTTGTCTAGTCACACATGATGCTCATTTCATCTATGTTTCCTCTCTCATCAATAAAACTTTTTTAATATAATTTTTTACACAGCATTGGTATTATCGGAGCACCTAGAAAACCATTCACTGCGTACTTCCCCAAAACAGCATCACTCTTCCTCTCAGTTTATTTGTGGAACTGCAGCTCAGTTCAATTAAAGTGAATAGTTGTAATAATAATTGTAATGCTACAAACAACCTAACGGCAAGTATGGCGCTGTTTTTGGAAGAAAGAAAGTATGTTTATTCTGGGGAACCCCTTTATCCCGACTATCTCTGCCTACCACATGAAGGCCGTATAGGCAATCAGCTTAGGTATAGGTAATCAGCTTGTGTTCATATGTTGGGATCATACTCATGTGCAATCTGAGAAATGTGATGAGCTGCTAGTTATTTATTTCATTCTGGATCTATCTATCTACCTCAAATTGCTCTCTATTTTATCTATCTTTATCATATATCTATCAATCTATCTACCTTTAATCATTGGGTTAGGCCAGTACAAGGATTGTCCCTTGACTGATGTGCCTACAGTGTACAGGGACAGATTAAGGGTACCATGGGTCCCAGGCAGTTCAAAAATTGTGCCCGGCCCCCAATCACGGCCCCTCTAGCCGTGCCCCCACCCCACTAACCATCCCCTAAGCACCCCTTTCCTTGCGCTATTCACGTCACTGACAAGGCAGGAAGCCAATGGGCTTTTCTATAGGTTGCTATACTGCAGTTACATCAATTCACTTACAGGAGGAGTATAATTTTGTGGTAATCTGCGCACCAATGACAGCTGCTTTTTCTTTTTACCTATGTCTATCCTTCTTTCTCTTTACACTTTCTTCACCACTGACGGAGGACATTACAACTCCTGTAGGAAGTTGTCAGATGGGGAGAGGAAGTCTCGCAGCACAGGTATAACCAGGTAAACTTGCCACCTTGCTCAACTCAAGTAACAAGGTCTGGAGCTTGTGTCACCCTAATACGATGGGTCACCCGACACTGTAGGGCAACAGGTGTGTCAGGGCTGTGGCGGCGTTTCGCGCTTCGGACCGCCGCCACACCCCCTCACCCTGTCCTTCAGCCGCCGGTGTGGTGTCCACATGCAGGGATCCGGCGCTGCTGCCACTTCGTCCCCTGGGGGCGCCTCACCTCGCCCCGCTCCTGTCCGTCGATGTGCCGGCCGGTGCACGCGCCCCGCCCAGGTCGTGTGCGCCGGCTGTCTCAGAGTTAAAGGGGCAGTCCGCCCCTTATTGGTTCTCGCACATCACACTCTCCTATAAGTTCCAGCCCTGCCCCACTACAGGTGTTGGAGCCTCTACATGCTTCCCATAGCATTTGGCCCAGCTCCCTGTTGTTCCTGACCTCAGTCCTTGTTCCTAGTTCCTGTCCGCTGTCCCGGTCCCTAGCCCCTGTCCGCTGCTTACCCATTGTTCCTGAGTACTGCCTGCCACCTGCGGTTACGCCTACAGACCTCTGCCCGCACTATCTTCTGCCTACTGCTCCTGCCTCGCCTGCTGTCATTAGCAACCAAGCCAGGGGTAGCGACCTGGGGGTCACCTGCCGCAGCAAGTCCATCCCGCCTTGCGGCAGGCTCTGGTGAAAACCAGCGGCCCCTTAGACTCTGCTCCCTGGTGCGGTTACTGCCATCGCTAGTGACGGTTCAGTGGATCCATGACTCCAGGCGTTACAAGGTGGTATAACGACAGTAAAGGTCGAAACACGGGCAGAAGTATCTTTCTACTTTCAAGTATTTTTTAGTACTCTACGTCTTCTTCTAAAGTTCCGGCACACTTCTACCCTGGGTTGGGACTCTCAGCACAAACTCCTCTCCACCACTCTGAACTCTCAGCACAAACTCCACTTTACTTCTCAGTAGACAACCAAGTCAGCTCAGCTCTTCTACTTCTAAAGGCTCTTAGCGCCGATTCTGTTCTGTCACCTCTATTGTCTATGATCAACTGTTGTAGAAAACGTATCAGTAAAGAGGATTTTATGTATGATAACAGGACTCAGTGATCATTGTTTCGGCACCTACACGGTAACTGCTCCATCTTTGGGTCATCTCACTTTTCTGTGGGTGTTGGTACCGATAGTCCGGGTGGGTCACAACTCCACTCTGGACCACCGCTACAAGTACCCAAGAGACCCCCTCACAGCCCGTCAGGTCACTGACTACAGGGGAAAGGGTACAGCTTGCCACCCTAAACTAAAAGCAAGTGTGTCTTCATACCTGTGTGCCCAACTGGCACTGGCTGCCTCACTTGGCATGAACTTCTTCATGCCATAAAGATTGACGCAATGGCTGACCAGTCGAAATTTACAGGTGTCAACCATAGTGACAAACAATGGCAGGAACATTGTGTCATCGCTGCAGTGGGGAGGGCTCATGCACGTTTCGACCATGGCTCACATGCCGAAACTCATTTTGTATAGGCCCTCCACTCCTTTCCAGGACTGAAGAATCTCCAGAAGATGGCATGGAAAATTTGTACCCACTTCAGATACACATACAACGCAATAGTGAATTGTAACAACATCGACTGATTTGCGTTGTGCTGACGCTGTGGAAATCGTCCCTCCACATGCTGGATCAGCCTTATCAACTGAGATCGGCGGTCTTTGACTTCCTCGTCATGCATTCTGGCATATTTAAGCAAAACTGCAATTTCCAGGTCACTCATTGGCAGATGATCCATGATGTATGCTGATTGCTTGTACCGTCTGAGCAAAACAATCTTTTGGTTGTCTGCAACGACTATGGTGTGAATGATGTCATTCCTTTGCTTTATGTCATGGAGGCTGCATTGAAGAAAATCATCACTGAGGGGAGCAGTGCTCTGGTCTACCATGTGAACCTGAGCCCGGAGTGGGACAAAATGGTGGTGGAGGAGGCATGATATGGGCAGAGGGTTCCAAACACCAACGGGTGGCATCTCTGGTCAAGGTTACACAAAACAGCCAGCAGAGGTACGAGATCATGATCCACACAAAGGTCCGATCCCAAAGGTCAGGGGAGCTAGATGACAAAGATAGTTCAGTTACAAAAGACAGAAGAGGTCAGAAAAGCCAAAATCTTATAAATGTCAAAACTGGCTATGTCCTCTAAGGTTAAAACTATATTATCCACAGCAGCTCAATGCCTCTGCAAAGTGCACCATGCAACCCCTACCCCAAAAACAGTATTATCCCCATGAATATGTTTCTCAAAGAGGACTTTTCCCTTCTTATTACCAAAGCCATAGGGTTTTTAGTCACTGGTACTTGTAACAAGGAATAGTAGCAACGGTTCAATAAAGGCTACTTATTATGTGAGTTTTTAATGGCTCTCGTGGTTTCTTAAGTGGTATAAGGCTACAGTAATGTTTCATCATTGGGTACGGTATACTGTATATCACGGAAGATGATGTCCTCTTTATGTGATACAACAAACTTCTGAAGCTACTAGCAGCAGCAACTTGTTGCTGAAAGACAGGTAGCCTTGCGTGATTTAGTGTGCATTCAAACTAAATAAATACAAAGGAAAGGCCACAGATGTAATCTAATGGGGGACCATGGTCCACTGGGAATGGAGAGAATTGAATACTTTATTGAACAGGGGTTAACACTGGGTTAACTTCAAGCACTGCACCCACAGACCGGTTTGAATGGACACTGAATTCACAGCACTGAATTCCCAGTCAGCACCCAGTGACTTGGTATAATTCACACTCAGGGTATTGGTATAATGCACACCCAGCTACTTGGTATAATGCACAGCCAGCACCCAGTGACTTTGTATAATGTGCACCCAGAGAATTGGTATAATTGCCGTAGCCCGGGGTGCTGAAATGGCAACCAGCTAGCACTGGGCTCTGTAAAAGGTAGCACAATGTGTGGATGCAGGTGCGGCAGAGGAAAAATGAGCACATTACTTAAAGTGTCACTGTCGGTATAACTTTTTAAAATTGAAATCAACAGTAGATGTGATATAAAGCAAGTTTGCAATATACATTCCTTTTTGTTGTTGTTGTTATCATGCTGTAAAACCAAGCTGAACTTACCAGAAATCCAGGTCCAGTCTCCTGAAGGCAGCTATATAACAGCTATACTTACTGTATCCAAGTCCAGTCTCCTGAAGGCAGCTATATAACAGCTATATTACTGTATCCAGGTCCAGTCTCCTGAAGGCAGCTATATAACAGCTATACTTACTGTATCTAGGTCCAGTCTCCTGAAGGCAGCTATATAACAGCTATACTTACTGTATCCAGGTCCAGTCTCCTGAAGGCAGCTATATAACAGCTATACTTACTGTATCCAGGTCCAGTCTCCTGAAGGCAGATTTTCTGACTTGTGCTGGTTGAAAAAAACAGACTAAACATAGGAATTCCGGCCAGTACAGAGAGTCACGCCTCAATATGTCCATCAGTCACATGACTGCCTTCTCTCTGTGAGCGCTCAGATGGCCTGGGATACATAGGACTTCCTGTTTTCTGACTGTTTCCTGCTTTGTGAGGAAAAAAAAAAAGAGTCAGAAAACAGTAAGTGCTGTTTTTTCCACGATAACTAAAAAAAAAATTAGTGTAAATTAAAAACTTGCTTTATATCACATCTACTGCTGATTTAGGCCTAATTCACATGTCAGTATTTTTCATCCGTTCTCCCAGACCAGGAAATACGGAATCCATTACAACCCATTATTTTCAATGGTGCTATTCATACATCCAGTTTTTTTTTGCGGATCTGCAATCTGGGACAAAAAAACGGACATATTGTAATACAGTCCGTAATTATGTAACGGACACCCTAATAGAAGTATATGAAGAGCACAAAATTTGCGGAAAGTAAAGTGCAATCCGCAAAACCATCTGTATCATGGATCCGTTTTTTTTGTGACATCACCAAACTCCTCCTGCCAGAAATATCCTGCCTGATAGAAATGACTGTAAAATGGCCCCCAGGCGACCATGTGACCTTTTTTGGGGTGGTTGGGACATCATTTTTGCCATCCCCTCTTTTTTCTTCTCTATACCTTTTTTGCGGATCAGCAAAAAACGGATTAGAAAACGGAACACAATACGGATGCAAAACGGATTTTTTTTTTTTGCGGATTGCGGATGAAAAATAGAGGATCCAGATTTTCATCCAGGAAATTATACTGACGTGCGAATGTGGTCTTAGATTTTGAAAGTTATAACGACAGTGACACTTCAAAGAAGGAATGGCTTTGCTTATGAACTTCAGTGCAATACAGATCAAACAGCTTTGTTAGGCTACATTCACACGTCAGTATTTTTCATCGGTTTTCCCAGACCAGGAAATACGGAATCCGTTACAATCCATTATTTTCAATGGTGCTATTCATGCATCCAGTTTTTATGGGGATCTGCAATCCGTGACAAAAAAAGGACATGCTGTAATACAGTCCATAATCACGAAACGGACCCCCCCCCCAAATAGAAGTCTATGAAGAGCACAAAATTTGCTGATAGTACATTGCAATCCGCAAAAGGAAGGAAGGAAGTAGCTAAACATGTGTACCATGGATGTGGAGAAGCTTATACTACTTGTCCAGGAGCGAAGGTGTCTGTGGGACAAAAGGGTTAAAAACTATAAAGATAGGTGAATCCATGTAGCAGCATTGCCACTCCTTCCCCCATATTTTGCAAGTGCACGGAGCAGCATTCCCACCCCTCCCCCCATACTGTGCAATTGCATGGAGCAGCATTCCCACCCCTCCCCCCATACTGTGCAATTGCATGGAGCAGCATTCCCACCCCTCCCCCCATACTGTGCAATTGCATGAAACAGCATTCCCACCCCTCCCCCCCATACTGTGCATGTGCATGTGCATGGAGCAGCATGCCCACCCCTCCCCCCATACTCTGCATGTGCATGGAGCAGCATTCCCACCACTCCACTGGGATTTTGAGCAGTGTTTCGCCCACTCTCCCAACTGTGTGCCTTTTTCTTGACAGCGCTGATCGTGATCGGGCCTGGGATGAGGTCGCGCTGGAGATGTTGGGGTTCCAGTTTACCCACGCTTCCAGGGTACAGAAGAACGAATGAAGTAATGTTTTTTACTTTTTATTAATATGGTGTTTGCAATTTTTATTCTATATGTTTGTATTTATTTATTTATTTGTAACAGTGAAATCGATTAAACATCGTTGGAAGACGTCTAGAGACCAATTCAAACGGGAAATTTCCGAACATGGACGAAGTGGAGACGGAGGCCAAAAAAAAAAAAAACAATACCTGTACTTTGATCAACTTATGTTTCTGAAAGACATTATGGACGTGGGCACGTAAGTAATTTTGTTAATTGTTTTGGATGTTCTGGGTGCCTTGTGGTGCATGGCAGCAGGCCTCCTCCAACACAATTGTTAAGATGCCAAACATGTCTGCTGAATGTGGTGGAAGCATTTATTACACAGCTAGACACTAATCCATTGGTTCGGTTTTTAGACCAGTTTCACTTAGGTGAGACTCATATTACCAGAAAGCCAACACATCCCTACCCATCATTGGCCACCACCCATCAACCACCAGCTTACACCATCTACCAAACACCACCTTATTCCATACACCCCCCCCCCCTACACACACAAACATCCACCATCAGCCACCAACAACTTACTATCACCCCTCCCACCTACCAACATCCCCATACCCACCACTGCAAACCACCCATCAACACATGCACCTCCACCCCTCCAAACACCACCCTCCCCCTCCGCTATTGTGAAAAATCTGAAATCGTTCACCCATTTACATGGAATGATAATCGATACTTCTGATCGTTCTTGCGGTCGTCTTGTCGTCGCTATTGCATTCGTCACTACTGCGAACAACCAAAGTCTTATTCAATGCGAACGATTTGCGAACGAGCAACGATAAAAAAAGGTCCAGGTCTTATTAAACGATTAACGATTTCTTGTTTGGTCGTTAATAGTTAACTGCTATTCAATCTAACGATTGCCGTTTAGATTCGAACGACTTAACGATAATCTGAACGATAATCGTCCTGTGGAATAGGGCCCTTAGTGTTGCTGAAGAAATCCTCGTACTCACGGTCAGAAGAAGTGAACTTAATTAAAAAACACCTTTTGCTAAACCAGCCAAGAGACTGTCAGGTTCGGTAGCCCTAGTCCCAGGCTTGAATTACTGTGTAAAGCTAACCCCTTAAGATTTCCCGAGAAGGTCGAGTAGATATGAGTGGGATACTTCAGTTTAAGCCCTTTGTCCCACTGAGGAGAAATCCTTAGAGGTTGAGAGTTAGCCAGCTGGTTGTATTTTTCCTCCTGCCTTCTATAAGCTTCCTCCATCTTACTTTCCACAATCTCTTGGGTTTTGTTGATTCTACGCTGGTGTTCCCTTACCCAATGTCAGGATAGGCAAAATAGCATACAAAACAAGGACAGTGAGCCCTGACTAGTCCCCCAAATGACCCTGCCTACTTACCTCAAGTTACTTACCTAAACAGCCGCGGACAACCACAAAGGCGTTCCCTACTCTTGATATGTGGAACACAAAACACTGACAGACAGACAAACACAATAAGAGAAGTCAGACAAACCAGGTCAGCAACAGTCAGGCGGCACAATACAAAAACAATGCAGGCAGATGAAAAGGACAACAAAATCTCCAAACAGCCACATAGTTCTCTCAAGAATTTGAAGAAGAATTGTACTCCCCTGTCACAGACTATATCCTTAGGAACCCCACGTAACCTTAGGATGTGGTTTATGAACAGAGTGGCCAAAGAACAAGCATTGGGGAGGTTTTTTTTCAACAGAATAAGGTGGCACATTTTGGAGAATCTGTCCACCACCACCCAGATCACTGTCTTTCCTTTGGACGATGGCAAGTCTATGATGAAGTCCATAGCAAGGTGGGTCCAAGGTCTCCTAGGTATAGGAAGAGGGTGAAGGAGGCCTTCTGGTAACCTACGAGGGACCTTGGACCTGGCACACACCTCACAAGCCTTAACAAATAATTTAACGTCTTGGGACCAAGACGGCCACCAATATTGCTGTGAGAGGAGGTACTGTACTTGGTACCAGCAATTCCTTGGTGACTATCCAGAACAGAACAATGGGTTTACTCCAGGACTCTAAGCCTGAGAGGTTGGGGGGTACAAAGTTTTACCTCCGGGGTGTTTTCAGGGGCAAGAGACTGTGACTCTACCACCTGCGTGGCAAGATCAGGCTGGAGGATGGCAAGGACCACTCCAGGTGCGAGTATATTTTCTGGTTCACCTTTGGGGACATTGCTGGCATCAAAACTTCATGATAGAGCATCAGCTCTGACATTTTTAGAATCTGGACGATAGATTATCTCAAAGTCAAAATGAGTAAAGAATAACGCCCAGATCGCCTGTCGAGGTGTCAGGTGTTTGGCCTTGTCAAGGTATAGTAAGTTTTTGAGGTCAGTAAGTAACCTGACCGAGTGTTTACCTTCTTCAAGGAAGTGTCTCCATTCGTCAAAGGCTCACTTAATGGCAAGCAGTTCCCTGTAACCAATGTCATACTTACTTCTGCTGGGGAAAATTTCCTGTAGAAGTAAGCTATCGGTTGGAGGTTGGTGACACTCTCAGGGCCTGAGAAAGAATCGCCAACCCCCACCTCTTAAGCATCAACTTCAATACCAAAAGGTTTCTCCCGATCTGGCTGGATGAGCACTGATGTCTTGGAGAAACATCTTTTTAACTGTTCAAATGCCTTAAATGCCTCAGGAGTCCAGTTACCTAGGCCATCATCCTCTCAAAAGAAAAATAGCATATGCACAAAAAATGGTAGCACATCACGAAAATCTTTGTTATAACACTGACATAGATACAAAATACCACATAAATATATGAGTGTACAGGAGTAATAAAATGAGGGAGAAAACACCCCAAATACTGCTCTACGTTAAAAACACTAAAATGTCCCCATAAGTCCTGCTGGTGTTCCAGCCGGGACTAATCTACCACTCTGACTCTGGACCGTATGTACAATAACAAAAATCCAACATCTCTACCTAGACAGAGACCCGGTAAAACAAAATATAAGCACAAAAAATGGAGAATAGGAAAAAAAATTGGAAAAGATCACCATATGCAGTCCAACAGAATGTCCAACAGAGCATTGGAAGACATTGTCACTAGAGGTAAAAGTAACCAGACTACCAGAATATGGCAATCACTATATATACATATACACATGCATACATATATATATATATATATATATATATATATATATATATATATATATGTATGCATGTGTATATGTATATATAGTGATTGCCATATTCTGGTAGTCTGGTTACTTTTACCTCTAGTGACAATGTCTTCCAATGCTACTGCACATGCATGACTACGCCAAGATGGCGCCGGCTTCTCAGTCGCTTTTGTAGTCATATATGCGGCTGCCATATTCTTGAAGCCCATTCACTTCTGCCTCCAGTGGCAGCTTATTGATGCTACTGCACATGTGCATCTCTTCCAAGATGGCGCCGGACATGTTTAAGATGCTTGATTCTCCTGCACATGGTATGATTTTTCATCTAATCTGTAATTGCTTTCACATGTTGTATAGGTATATATATATATTGCCCCTCACTCTACTGCCCACATCCCTGAGGAAGCCGCTAGATGGCGGAACGCGTGGGGTGATTTCTTATCCCATCTGACTCTCATTCTGTTGGACTGCATATGGTGATCTTTTCCAATTTTTTCCCTATTCTCCATTTTTTGTGGTTATATTTTGTTTTACCGGGTCTCTGTCTAGGTAGAGATGTTGGATTTTTGTTATTGTACATACGGTCCAGAGTCAGAGCGGTAGATTAGTCCTGGCTGGTACACCAGCACGACTTATGGGGACATTTTAGTGTTTTTAATGTAGAGCAGTATTTGGGGTGTTGTCTCCCTCATTTTAATACTCCTGTACATTCATATATTTATGTGGTATTTTTGTATCTATGTCAGTGTTATAATAAAGATTTTTGTGATGTAATACCATTTTTTGTGCATATGCTATTTTTCTTTTGAGAGGATGATGTACTACTTATATGCATTGGTTTAGCACTCCATGATTATTAGTGGTGCCCACTAGCTTTATATATATATATATATATATATATATATATATATAATGTGTTACCTAGGTCAGCCCCTTTTCTGGTCAGGTCAGTAAGAGGTTTAGCAATTATGGGAAAACCCCTTAATAAATTTTCTATAATAATTGGCAAATCTCAAGAATCTTTGGAAGGCCTTGAGGTTAGTGGGATGTTCCCATTTATTAACCCCTTGCCGCAAAATGACTCTCCTGGAACGTCATGTAAAGCAGGTAGTTAATGCAACATGACCTTCCAGGAACGTCATGCTTTCCCTGCCTCCCCTCGCTGTCCCTATGTAAGATCGGGCAGCAGGAGGAGGCTGTCACACAGCATCCTCCTGCTGCCTCTGCACGGAGGGGAACCGCGCTCCCCCCGGGCAGTTAACCCCATAAACGCTGCGGTCAATGCGACCGCAGCGTCTATGGGGATTTGTGTCTTCCCGCCGATCGGGCGGCGGGGGGAGGCTGCAGCACGTTGCCCCCCTCCCCTCGTGAATCCACGGTGGGGGGAGATGAAAAATGTCCCCTCAGACCCCTGGTCAGACCCCTGGTCAGACCCTCCCCGGGCGGCAATCAGATCCAAGATGGCCGCCCCCATCCCTGTGAACAGACATAGTCTGATCACAGGGATGGAAAAGAATAAATGATCAAAGCCTCGTGCTCTCTGCCACCGGAGGTAGCGGAGAGCATGGGGCAGTGATCGGGGACCCCCCCTGTGGTCCCGGAGCAGGCGATCGGCGGTATATACTATATACCGCTGATCGCATGTTCCCAGTGCAAAGAAGCACTTTTTATCCCCTGTCACCATAAATGATTGGTGACAGGGGATAAAAAGTGATAGTGTCGTCACCCCCCTTCCCCATGTACATTACCTGATCCACGGAGCTCCTTCCTCCTCGACGTCCTGGCAGGTTATGAAGTGAGCATGCGCTCCACAACCAGCCAACTCTGAAAATTTAAAGTGACAGAGACCAATTTGGTCTCTGTCACTGAACTATGATTACTGTGATAGAAAATATCACAGTAATTATAGTAATACAGTGAAACAAATGTGTAAAAGTACAAAAAGTGACAAACATACAAAAAAAATAATACACACACTTTTTATTATAGTAATAATTGCAGTTTACTACCAGATTACCTGTAACTGCCCCAGGTTGTCCGTAATCACACCAGAGTGCCCGTAACCACTGCACGTTGACTGTAACCACCCCCGGTTTCCCGTAATCACGCCAGATTACACGTAACCACCGCACATTGCCTCTGACCACCGCACGTTGCCTCTAACCACCCCAAATTGCCAATGACCCCCTCCAGATTGCCCGTAACCACCCCAAATTACATATAAGCACTTCAGTTCATCCGTAACCAACCCAGTTTGGTCATAACCACCTCACGTTGGCCGTAACCATAGCAGGTTGCCTGTAACCACTGCAGGTTGACCGTAACCACCCCAGATTACCCGTGACCACAGCAGGTTGCCCGTAATGATCCCCCCATTACCTGTAATCTAATTTTTTTTATTGTATTTTAGTAACTGCGCTATTCTAATAACTATTACTAGCTGCAGTTTTGCTCCAGCAAATTGCCGCTCCCTTCCTTCTGAGCCCTGCTGTGTGCCCATACAGTGGTTTATGCCCACATATGGGTTACCATTGTACTCAGGAGAACCTGCGTTACAGATTTTGGGGGGAATTATTTTTTTTCTCCTTTTCCTTTTCCTTAGAAATTTTAAACTAAACCAACTTATTATTGGAAAAATATTTTTCATTTTTAATGGCCAATTTTGAATACTTTCCTCTAATACCTCTGGGGTCAAAATGCTCACCACACCCCAAGATGAATTCTTTGAAGGGTGCACTTTCTAAAATGGGGTGACTTATGTTTTTTTTTTTTTACTCCGCTTGCACTACAGGGGCCCTGCAAATGCACCTGGCGCTCAGAAACTTCTTCAGAAAAATCTGCACTGAAAATGCTAATTGGCGCTCCTTCCCTTCTGAGCCCTGCTGTGTTCCCATAGAGTGAATTATGCCCACATATGGGGTACCGTTCTACTCAGGAGAAGCTGCGTTAAAGATTTTGGGGAGAATTTTCTCCTCTGTTCCTCGTGAAATTGAGAAATTTCAAACTAAAGGAACATATTATTGGAAAAATTCAAGTTTTTCATTTTTACTGTCTAATTTTGAATACTTTCCTCCAATACCTGTGGGGTCAAAATGGTCACCACACCCCAAGATGAATTCTCTGAGGGGTGCACTTTCCAAAATGGGGGGACTTATGGCGAGATTTTACTCCGCTGGCACTACAGGGGCTCTGCAAATGCACCTGGCACTCGGAAACTTCTTCAGCAAAATCTGCACTGAAAATGCTAATTGGCGCTCCTTCCCTTCTGAGCCCCGCTGTGTGCCCATACAGAGGTTTATGCCCACATATGGGGTACCGTTCTATTCAGGAGAACCTGCGTTACAGATTTTGGGGTGAATGTTCTCTCCTGTTCCTCGTGAAATTGAAAAAATTTCAAACTAAACTAACATATTATTGGAAAAATTCAGGTTTTTCATTTTAACTGTCTAATTTTGAATACTTTCCTCTAATACCTGTGGGGTCAAAATGCTCATCCTACCCCAAGATGAATTCTTTGAGGGGTTTACTTTCCAAAATGGGGTGACTTATGGGGGGTTTTCTCTCTGCTGACACTACAGGGGCACTGCAAACGCAGCTGGCGCTCGGAAACTTCTTCAGCAAAATCTGCATTAAAAAGCTAATTGGCGCTCCTTCCCTTCCTTCTGAGCTGTGTGCCCATACGGTGGTTTACGCCCACATATGGGGTACTGTTATACTCAGGAGAACCTGCATTACAAATTTTGGCGTGCTTTTTTCTCATGTTCCTTTTGAAAATGAGAAACTTTAATCTAAACGTATATATTATTGGAAAATTTAAATTTTCCATTTTTTTACGGCCTAATGGTGAACACTTTCCTCCAGCCCCTGTAGGGTTAAAATTATTATTATACCCCTAGATTAATTCTTTAAGGTGTGTGATTTCCAAAATGGGGTCACTTATGGGGGTTTCCAGCATACAAGCCCCCTAAATCCATTTAAAAAAAGAACAGGTCCCTAAAAAAAAATCCGTTTTGGAAATTTCATGAAAATTTGATAATTTGCTGATACATTTCTAAGCCCCATAACACCCTAAAAAAGTAAAATATGTTTACCAAATTATGCCATAATAAAGAAGACATATTGATAATGTGATTTAGTAACTAATTTATGTGCTATGACTTCCTTTTTTAAGAAGCAGAGAATTTTAAAATTCATAAAATACTAATTTTTCATGATATTTTGATGTTTTTCACAAAAAAAACACAAAGTGACCAAATTTTGCCACTAATATAAAGTGCCATATGTGACAAAAAAACTATCTCAGAATTGCTAGCATACGTTAAAGCATCACTGAGCTATAAGCGCATAAAGTGAGACAGGTCAGATTTTGAAAAATGGGCCTGGTCATTAAGGCCAAAACAGGCTTTACAGGCAAGGGGTTAATGGCTGCCACTTTAAGAGGATCCATACTAAATGACTTTGGAGAAATAATGTACCACAGAAAAGCGACCTCCTGGATTTGAAATTGGCAGTTTGGCAAGCTAGTTATTATTTCTAAGTAAATACATAACAGTGCGAACATGGTTTACATGGGAAGACCAATCCGGCGAAAAAAATTAAAATATCGTCCAAATACACCACCAAGAATTTTCCCAGATGTTCCCTCAATATGTTTTTCACAAAATGCTGGAATACTGCGGGGGCATTACTCAAACCAAATGGCATCACCTGATACTCAAAATACCCTTCAGGGGTATTGAAGGCGATCTTCAATTCATCCCGTTCCCTTATCCTGATCAGATTGTAGGCCACACAAAGATCTGAGCACCCACAATCTGATTGAATAGATATGGAATAAGGGGAAGGGGGTGCTAGTTTTTGATTGTGATCATATTTAGTTCTCTGTAATCAATACACAGTCTAAGACTACTATCCTTTTTACCAACAAAAAAGAACCCTGCACCCACGGGAAAGCTGGAGGGATGAATGTGACCTTTGTGGAGACTTTCCTGAATGTACTCTCGCATAGCCTCCCTCTCAGGCCTAGACAAATCAAAAAATTCTCCCTTTAGGGTATTTAGCACCACTGATCAAATCAATGGAACAATTATATGGCCTATGAGGTGTCAGCACATTAACAGCCTTCTAATCAAATACATCCGAAAAGTCAGAAATAAACTCGAGGATCTCCCCCTCCTTGGGGGAGACATCTGCGGCATTCAGTAAAATACAATGGGGAGAGCACTCAGATCCCCATTTTACCAATTTGTGAGTAGACCAATTTAAAACAGGATTATGTATACTCAACCAAGGTAAGCCCAGAATAACATCTGTAGATAAATTGTCCATAATTAAAAAATCAAGCATTTCTTTGTGAATTGACCAAACCTGGACCTCCATAAACAGAGTAACATAGCCGATTCTACCCAAGGCCAAAAGGGGTAGAATCCGCACCAGTTATGGTCAACAGATAATTAAGCAAAATTGGACATGTCTCTAAGCCTCTAAGCCATCTTTTAAGGTCCAGGCATGTGGATCGCCCTGAAGCAGTGATACTACTATCTCCACTTTCTCCTCCTGTGACTGAATCTGGTTAACATGGAAATACAAAACAGAGTTAATGAAA
The DNA here is from genome assembly GCF_027789765.1 of Dendropsophus ebraccatus. Classification (NCBI taxonomy): domain Eukaryota; kingdom Metazoa; phylum Chordata; class Amphibia; order Anura; family Hylidae; genus Dendropsophus; species Dendropsophus ebraccatus. The sequence continues at coordinate 12,105,901 of NC_091458.1, forward strand.
TTGACGGAGGCCCCAGAATCTTCATGAGCAAAACCTGAGACCAATTTGTTCCCTAAACACAGTGAGATAGGTACCAATAATTTATTTTTATATTCCAGGGATACCTGTGCTCCTTAATGACCCCCTCGATGGTCATTCAGGCACTGGAGTTTTCCGCCGGCTGGTGTGGTCTAGCAGGACAGGACCTCACACGATGACCGGGTGATGCAGGAACAACAGGCATAGGTTTGGCAGGAAGATTTGGAAAAGACAGAGGCTTAGATAAAACAGAGAAGCCCTTCTCCTTTCTCCTAACCCTCAGTCGTCGGTCAACCCTAACCGCTAAAGTTATGGCCTGCTCTAATGTAGAGGGATGACCCACCCAAGCGTCCTTAATGGCATCAAACAAACCCTGTTTAAATAGGGCCTTAAGTGTAGGTTCACACCATCCAGTAGTGACACTATGTCGCCTGAACTCGATACAGTAATCCTCAACTGAACGTTTAACCCTGGCGGATCATAAGGAGAAAAAAATTAAGTATAAAAAGGAAAAGAAGCAAAGAGGAATATGCAGGTACCAGCGCTGTCACTGACAAAAATCCAACTCTCCAGGCAAGGTTTTTCGTCAGTGACAGCGCTGGTACCTGCATATTCCTCTTTGCTTCTTTTCTTTTTTATACTTAATTTTGTTCTTACACGGGACCCATTTGGGAGCATTTGGGCAGTCCTGTGTACCCATCCAGGATCTATACCCTACCTAGGGTAATATGCTACTAGCCTAAGTGGCTACAAGGTGAGCACGATATCGCTCCTTTATCCACCACGTTTGCCTCTGATATCACGCGAGGCGCCTGTGCCTTCTTTTGTCCTTTTACTCTTCTAGGATCGTAAGGAGCTGAGACTCGAAAGGGCAACGTGAACAGGCTGAGAACATATGGTCCCTAGGGACTGGAAAAACATATCCAAATTCCTCCACTCCTCATCATTAGGGGAAAGTTTCAAGGCCCAGGCCTGTGGATCGCCCTGAAGCAGTGACACTACTATCTCAACTTTCTCCTCCTGTGACTGAATCTGGTTAACACGGAAAGACAACAAGCAAGACTGCTGAAAAACTTAAAATTTCTCTTTATCACCTGCAAATTTATCTAGGAGCAACATTCTGGACTTGGAGGCCTGATGTACCACAGGCAAAGGCGGCATCGTTTCTGTCTGATTAAGCAACAAACAGTGTACCTGCTGCGCCAATTCAGAGACCAAACCCGCCACCCCCTCTAAGCATTTTTTAAGTTCCTGGACAACATCCATTTTCTTATAGGGGATAACAGTAAATGGGCTAACTATTCTGTCAGGATAGGCAAAATAGCATACACAAACAAGGACAGTAAGCCCTAACTAGTCCCGCCCACTGTCACGGCCTATTTGCCTCAAGAGCCCTAAACGGCCACGGACAACCACAAAGGCGTCCCCTACTCTTGATATGTGGAACACAATACACTGAGACAAACACTTAGAAGTCAGACAAACCAGGTCAGCAACAGTCGGGCCTCGCAGTACAAAAACAATAAGTTGGAGCATAGTCGGGATACGATACAAAAGGTCAGGGCTGGCGGCAATAAGCAAAGTCAAGGTAGGCGATAGAGGTCAGAAACACAGAAAACAGAGAGAAGGAATAGGGAGCTGAGCAGGCGAGTAAACTCTAATAGCAGGGAAAAGGAAGTCTGCTGCTGTTCTGTCAGGACAGGTGTAGACAAGACAAGAGACAGTGGGCCCTAGATCTAAACCCACCCACTGTCACCTGCCTACTTGCCTCAGTCGACCCTAGGCGGTCGCGGACAACCACGAAGACGTTCCCTACGCTACGTAAGTGAACACACAGAACAGTACAGACAGACGAACACAATAAAGAGAAATGGAACAAGCCAGGTCAAACCACACGGGCAACGAAGTACAAAATCAGCAACACAACGGGATAGTCAAAAGTCAGGCGGAGGTCAGAACACGGGTACGTCAGGCAGAAAAGGAATAGGACGGGGTTCGCAGGAGTAGGACAAGGGGAGCTGGGACCAGGAGTGAACCTAATTAACCAGCACTGGAACTCTGCCTTTGCTTTGCTTTATACTGAGCAAGAGCCCGGTCCTGATCCTCATTGGACCGGCGCTCTGATTCTCCAGGCTGCAGACAGGCAGAGAAACCAGTCAATCACAGAGACCAGACAGGTGTAAAATCAAGTCCAGAAGCTTCTCAGCTTAACTCCTGCATTGCCGGAAGCTGAGAAGCAATCGGGTGGGGCACACAAAAGCAAAACACCAGGCCCAGTTCAGACAAGGCTACTGCAGATTACTGACAGTATCCCCCTTTTATGAGGGGCCTCAGGACCCTTATTGAATGGACCTGGCTTAGACGGATTCTGGGCATGGTATCATCGGAGCAAGTGAGGAGCATGTATGTCCCTAACTGCCACCCATGTACGCTCCTCTGGTCCAAAGCCCTTCCAGTGGACTAGGTATTGCAACGAGCCCTGTACCCAACGAGAGTTCAGGATTCTCTCCACCTCATACTCTAACACCCACTGAACGACCAGTGGGGCAGGGGGAAGCAACGGGGACACCGGCTGCACATATTTTTTCAGTAGAGCCTTATGAAATACGGGATGAATCCTTAGAGATGTCGGTAGTTTAAGTCTGAAAGACACAGGGTTAATAACCTCCACAATAGTATATGGCCCAATGTATTTGGGCGCTAGCTTCCCTGATTGTACTCTCAATTTCAGATTTCTAGTAGAGAGCCAGACCTTATCACCTACTACATATTGATGGCCAGATATGCGTCTTTTGTTAGCTTGTTTTTGGTAAGACTCTTGGGCTTTAACCAAGCTCTGATGAGCTTGGGCCCAAACTGTGCACAGTTTTGAAAAAATAGCCTCAGCAGAAGGATTAATAGATTCAGCGGAGTGAACGGACGAGTACCTGGGATTAAAACTATAGTTACAAAAAAAAGGCGACATCTTAAGAGAACGTTGCTCATGGTTATTAATAGCAAACTCAGCTAGAGGAATGAAATCTCGCCATTTATCCTGGGTATCAGCCACGAAACACCTCAGGAATTGCTCCAACGACTGGTTGACCCTCTCAGTTTGCCCATTCGTCTGGGGGTGGAAGGCAGATGAGAAGGACAAAGAGGTTCCCAATTTACCACAAAACTCCCTTCAAAATCTAGCCACAAACTGGACACCTCGATCGGAAACAATGTTTTCCGGGACACCATGTAAGCGCAAAATATGATTGATAAACAGCGTGGCCAGAAGACGAGCACTAGGAAGTTTACGCAGTGGGATGAGGTGACACATTTTCGAAAACCAATCTACCACTACCCAAATGACAGTTTTACCCCTAGACACTGGCAAGTCAGTAATGAATTCCATAGATAGGTGCGTCCAGGGCCTCGTAGGAACCGGCAGAGGATGTAACAGTCCCTCCGGTGGTCTACGGGGAACCTTGGACCTCGCACAGACGTCACATGCATCAACAAACGCTTTAACATCTCGGGCCCAGGTTGGCCACCAGAAATGACGCGAAAGCAGATATTTGGTACCTGCTATGCCTGGATGTCCTGCCAAGACGGAACTATGGATCTCCTCCAAAACCCGGAGGCGAAGGTTCGGCGGCACAAACAGGAGGGACTCAGGAGTGTTATGGGGGGCCAAATCCTGAGACTCCGACACCAGAGTCACCAGATCCGGCTGCAGGACGGACACAACCACACCAGGTTTTAGGATCGTATCGATCGGTTTCTCGGGAGCATCTTTGAGGTCAAAGCTGCGAGAGAGGGCATCAGCTTTGATATTACGAGACCCAGGCCGATACGTGATCTCAAAGTTGAACCTCGTAAAAAATAATGCCCATCTGGCCTGCCGTGGAGAAAGACATTTAGCCGTATCAAGATAAACCAGGTTTTTATGGTCCGTTAGCACAGTGACTTTATGTTTGGCCCCTTCCAAAAAATGACTCCACTCATCAAATGCCATCTTAATGGCCAGTAGTTCTCTATTCCCAATATCGTAATTGCGTTCTGCTTGAGAGAACTTCCTTGAGAAGTACGCAATCGGCCGAAGATATGTAAGAGAGTCCGATCCCTGGGACAAGACTGCTCCCACCCCCACCTCGGATGCATCAACTTCAACAATAAACGGGCGCTCGAATTCTGGCTGAGCCAGTACTGGAGCCTCTGTTTCAATATTTTTATTGAACAGGATTTTTATATATTTTATACAACACATCACAACACCACACCACATATAACAAAGCAAGGAATGCTCACAATATGCAAAGTAATCATGGAATCGTCACCCTGGGAACGGGGCTAGATCAGGCCCAGTCAGGGCTGTTATAATGTACATATACTAGTAAGTTCCAGGAGTCGCATATGTCAAGGCCCCAGTCGGGTCTAATCCGGAGCTATCAGGAAGTCGGTTGATCATCAATGTAGGGTGACATTAAAAGCATATCACATTAGATAGACACATATAATAGGTCAACAGGACCTAAACAAAGAACAATAAAACCACCAATTAGAGAAAAGAAAAGAAAGAAAAGAAAGCTAAAACCATCAGGCAACTAGCCTAAAATATATGGCAGAAACGGCATGGAACCCAGATGCTAGACAGATATAACATTCCCTCTTTGAGGCATGGTGTGGAGGGCAAGGAATTAAAAAGGTGTCAGTACTCTTGGAATAGACATGTAGGAAAGGGAGAGAGGTTTGTATGATAAGTGTAAGGAAATAATGTAGGCTAAAGGACCCTACTCATAATCAAGTGGGGGGTATAAAGTGGCGGCAATGTTCCCACGGTCCCCAAAGGGTGTTAAAGGAGGACGGCGCTCCCCTACTGAAGGATATAAGCCGTTCAAGAACGTAGTTAAGTTGTAGTTCTGAAATCACCTTACTAATGGAAGGAGCTACAGTTTCCTTCTAATGACGTGTAAGAACCATTTTGGAGACTGTGAGGACCCTACAAAACAGAGATTTAACCGGTGAAGGTATTCCCTCAAGTTCTAGAAACAGGAGGGCCTGGGCTGGTGTAAGTTGAATGCATATTCCCGTCGTATCTGACAGTAGTGCAATAACGTCACTCCAAAATTGGGAGAGGCAGGGGCACTCCCAAAATATGTGCAAAATAGAGCCAGTGCGGCCGCAATTACGCCAACACAATGGTGAATGAGAGGGGAACAGAAGATGAAATTTGTGAGGGGTGAAATACCAGTTTAGGCGGGTTTTAACAACATTTTCTCTCTGAGCTGCCGAGAATACAGAACGAAGGGACCATTTATAAGCCGCTAGCCACTGTTCAGGGGTATATGATTTGGAGAGCCAATTTTCCCAATATCTTAAGGCTATGGGCTTAGTAAAGGTTCCAAAATCACCTAATAGCTCATAGATAGGCCTCAGGCCTTTAGGTCTGCTGCGAAAGAGAGAGTAGAGTTCAAGGAACCAACTGGAAGTAGGAAGGGAAGATGCGTTTATACAATGGCGTATATGTAAGTATAAAAAGAAAGAGGAGGGAGGAAGGTGATATGTAGAAGTAAGATGCTGGAATGAGTGGAGAGTGTCTCCCTGAAAGAGGTCCTTTAGCCTATGTATGCCTTTAGATTCCCAAAGGGATAGGGTAGGGGCAGAAGACTGTGGGAGAGCAGCTGCTAAAGCTAACAATGGGACCGGTAGTTGATGAAACTTATAAGGTTGGCCACGAAGGGAATGTAATTGGGTCCAACACTTAAGTGCAGTAGCCATAGGAGGGGGAAATTTCCGAGAAGGCACAGGAGAGGTCCAAATGTTGGAGAACAATAGAGCAGCCAAGGGGAATTTGGAATAAGAGGCCTCTATTTGATGCCAAGGCTTAAATTCCATTCTTGTAGGTGAGTTAAAATAGTAGCTTTATAATAGTGTAAAAGATTAGGAACCCCCAAGCTGCCAAGGAGGGGAGGCTTGAGTAGGGTAGAGTAAGCTATTCGAGAGTTTTTCCCACCCCAAATGAATCTGAGCATCATGGTACGTGCCTTACGAAAAAACTGTAATGGAATGTGTATAGGGAGTACTCTAAAAAGGTAAAGTAGCCTGGGCAAGAGCATCATTTTATATGCCGCTATTCTCCCAGTCCAAGAAACCTCAAGGTTAACCATCGCATCCGCAGATTTCTGTAATTCAAGTAGTAGGGGGGGAAGTTCCTATGGTAAAGGTGTGAGAGGTCAGCTGTAATTTGTGCTCCCAGATATTTTATAGAATCTATACGCCAATCCAGAGGGTACTTAGAGCAGAGGGTCGCTGAGTCTACAGGGGAAATATTGAGCGGCAAAGCTTCGGACTTAGTCGTGTTTAATTTATAGAAGGAAACTTTCCCGAATGTGTTCAGATGGTCTAATACACGAGGGAGGGACGTAAGGGGGCGGAGGAGGGTGAGGATGACATCATCCGCATATAAAGAAATTTTATGAATAAAGAAGCCAATTTGGGGGCCTATTATTAACGGATCTTCTCGAATTAATTGGGCCAGGGGTTCCATAGAGCATATGAAGACAAGGAGAGAAAGGGGACAGCCCTGCCTGGTTCCATTCGTAATAGAGAAGGCCCCATTGATGAAAATTTGAGCAGAGGGGGCTGAATACAGGGCCCTTACACTGCGGAGTATATCACCACATATCCCTAGTTTTTCCAATACCGAGAAGGTGTACGACCACGAAATCCGGTCGAACGCCTTCTCGGCATCAAGAGAGACAGCTACAGCAGGGGACTTGGTAGTATTGATGTAATGAAAAATATTAATCACTTTCCTAGTGTTGTCGTAAGCCTGTCGTTGTTTTATGGATAATCTTTATGGATTATATGGGGAAGCATTGGAGCTAGCCGAGTGGCCAAAATTTTTGCGTATAATTTGACATCGCAATTTAAAAGCGATATGGGTCGAAAATTTGCGGGTTTGTCCGGGGTCTTCCCAGGCTTAGGAAGTGCGACAATTATAGCAGATTGGTTTTCTGCTGGGAACTCGCCTGAGGTTTGGGCCTCTACAAAGAACTTAGTCATATAAGGCGTTAAAATGTTAGAGAAGGTGCGATAGTAGTGCATCGTAAGGCCATCCCCACCAGGAGATTTGCCTATGGGAGAATTCTTCAGAGACTCCAATACCTCTTCTTGACTAATTGGGGCATTAAGGGAGGCTAATTGGGAAGATGACAGAGAAGGAAGGTTAATAGAAGATAGGAAATCTGTTATTTCAGTTTGGGTGGGCTGATGAGTTAAGGGATCGTCTTTGAGATTGTAAAGTTGGGCGTAAAATTTTTGAAATTCATTGGCTATGTCTCTAGGGTCAATTAATTTCCCTCCATCAGATGATCTGAGAATATAGGGGATGCGAGATTTAGCATGTTGAATTTTTAATTTCCTGGCAAGAGTCCTGCCAGCCTTATTCCCTTCAGAATAGTATATTGATTTAGACTTTCTAAGGTTCTTTTCAAAGTCAACCATCAGGAGGGCTCTCAACTGATTCCGAGCTTTGTTTATGTCTACTAGTGTCTGGGGGAGAGGATTAGTTTTATGAGAGGATTCAAGTCGTTTAATTTGCTCCAAAAGCTTATCAATGGCCTGCGTGCGTTGCTTCTTATCATATGAGCCCAATTTTATCAAAGTGCCCCTTACAACTGCCTTGTGGGCATTCCACAAGGTCTGTATACCCACCTCGCCATTGTCATTTTCAGAAAAGTAAGCCTTTAAGGAGTCAGAGACTTTTTGTTTGTAGATATGATGGGAGATAAGATAAGTGTTGCATCTCCAAAGATAAGTAGGGCGGGTATTTATAGTTTCTTTAAGCGAAAGGGTAAGGGGGCTATGGTCCGACCATGTACGAGTCTCTATGGCAGAGGAACAGAGGCGGAACAGAGCAGGCCTATCCAGCAAGGCCAAATCTATTCTAGAATGAGTTAGCAGGATGAGAGAAGAACGCATAGTCTATCTCCGATCCATGTTGTGCACGCCAAGCATCAAACAATTCCGACTGCCACAGAAACTCGCCCAGAGAAGGCCTATTGTGTTCGCCTTTATACGTAGAGTCCCTAAGTCTATCCGGAACAGCATTAAAATCCCCGCATATAATGAGATCTCCTCTCTTGTGTTCATTGGCTATTCTCAGAATTTAAGCGCAAAATTGACCTGACCTGCATTCGGTGCGTATACCGATAAAATGGTATAATCCGCATTGTTGATTGTGCACGTTAATAACAAATACCTGCCGTCGGGGTCAGCTATTTCTGAATGTATTTGTAGTGCTAAGGAGTCCCTGAAAGCAATAAATACACCTCTTTTCTTAGTATGAAATGTGGAGTGGCGAATAGTGGGGAAAGATGGGTGTTTGATCCTGTGTGTGTCGGAAGAGATAAGATGGGACTCCTGCACACAGACGATGTCACCCCGTAGAGATTTAATTTCTCTCCAAAGATGGGATCGTCTTTGCAGGGAGTTGAGTCCACAAACATTATATGATATTATCTTAATGACCATCTTACCAATAGTCGAACTGCTTTTGGAAGTAGATAGAGAGATTCAAAATGAAAAGAAAGAAGGTAGGAAGGAAGCCTCGAGGGTAAACAAGAAGTAACATTGAAGCATACTGGGTATCCATGCCTGTAACAATAAAGAAACAAAAAATACAAAGATAAACAATCAGATAATATACTGAAATAGGAAAGGACAAAAATCGACTAACTCTTAGAGTTAGCCCATAGAAGGAGGGCAAAACAGTCTGGCAAAAGGCCGAACAGGGTGGGACAATCATCAAGGGTATCAATGTCAGGAATCAGCCTGCAATGAAGGTTCACTTGCGCGCCCGTTTGCTGGATTTTGTCGTTTGCCACTCAGGGAAAACTTTCCGAGGATGAGTAGCAGCAGAGGCTCCCGGGGTAGCTGGCTCCAAATTCCAGGTTCGTAGGAGAGATATACCACTGTCCAGGTCAAGGATCACATGTGTACGTCCCTCGCGAGTCACCAAAAGCTTAGCCGGGTAACCCCATTTATACAGAACATCGGCGTTGCGAAGAGCCACAGTGACTGGACCCATCGAGCGCCTCCATTGTAGTGTAGAGGTTGATAAGTCGTTAAATATAGACATATTGGCGTACTTATGCGGTATATCTGTCTTGTTCCTTGTAGCTAGTAGGAACGCCTCTTTGATATGGAAATAATGAACTCGTGCAAGAGTGTCTCTGGGGACATCGTCAGATAAATGTCGCGTCCAAGGTACCAGGTGGGCCCTATCTATGATAAGGTCTCTGTGATGAATTTTTGGATAAAGTGCAGTAACTCCGATGGGGAAACTGTCTCGGGGATCCCTCTCAGTTTGATATTGTTCCTCCGAGATAGGTCTTCTAAGTCCGTTATTTTACTCTTGAGTCTCTGCACTTCATCGGGTAAATCAGAGTGGCTATCAAAAAGTTTGTTGTGGGCAGAAACGAGTTCACTAGTTTTGGATTCAAGGTGGTCAGTGCGGCTGCCCAATTTAGCAATATCTTGTTTCAGGGGGCGTAAAGCTTTGTCTCTCCTATTTTCCAAGGATTCTCTAAAAGCCATCAACATATCTTTCATGGCAGAATCAGTCATAGGGACGCCTTTAGTCAGAATAGCGTCAAAACAGTCATGCTCATAAACAGACTTATCTGTGCTGGTATCTTTCTCCACTGCTGTAGCTGGCCCCGGGGTGTGCGTGTCATCAGGTCCGCTCACCATAGGAGTAGTAGAAGGAGAGCCAGGGTTGTCACGGCCTGGTCCGTCGGGATCAGCCACGGATGCTATCATTAAGGGCCCCGTCTCTGATGCCTCCTGGACCGGGTCCCCTTCCTCATCATGTCTGATGGAAGAGTCGCTAGAGCAGGAGCCTCTGTGAAACACGTCTCACCACATCCAGCAGCAGGCCACGCCCCAGTACTGGAGCCTCTGAGAAACAGTGCCGAAGTGTGTCGAATGCCTTGATAGCCTTAGTGGACCAGTGGACCAGATCCGCCCCCTTTCTGGTCAAATCCGTGAGAGGTTTGGCTATGATTGAAAACCCTTTAATGAATTTTCTATAATAATTCGTAAAACCCAAAAACCTTTGTAAGGCCTTTAGGTTGTTAGGTCGTTCCCACTTTTTAATAGCTGCTACTTTAAGTGGATCCATACCAAATGAATTGGGAGTAATGTTATAACCCAGAAATGAGATCTCCTGGATACCGAATTGGCATTTTGACAACTTGGCACATAGGTTATTTTGTCTCAGAAGCTCCATCACAGTACAAACATGCCTCACATGAGAAGACCAATCTGAGGAGAAAATCAAAATATCATCAAGATAGACCACAAGAAAGCATCCAAGATGCTCACGGAAGATGTCATTGACAAAGTGCATTGCATAACCCAAAGGGCATCACAAGATACTCGAAGTGGCCCTCTGGGGTATTGAAGGCGGTCTTCCACTCGTCACCTTCTCTGATTCTAATTAAATTATAAGCCCCCCGCAAATCAACCTTGGAAAACCACTTAGCACCCACGATTTGGTTAAAGATATCAGGAATTAATGGCAATGGATGTTGATTTTTAACAGTAATCTTGTTAAGTTCCCGGTAGTCAATACAGGGCCGGAGACCCCCGTCTTTTTTGCCCACAAAAAAGAACCCTGCCCCCAGAGGAGAAGAGGACGGACGGATGTTGCCCTCGCGTAGGCTGTCCTTTATGTACTCTCACATAGCTTCTCTCTCAGGGCAAGACAAATTAAAAATTCGACCTCGAGGGTATTTGGCACCGGGAACTAAATCAATAGCACAGTCATACAGTCTATGGGGTGGCAACCCGTCAACCGCCTTTTCATCGAACACATCAAAATAATTGGACAAGAATTCCGGAATCTCCCCCTCCTCCGGGGAGCATTCTGCAAGAGACACAGCAATACAGTGGGAAGCGCACCCAGGTCCCCACCGCACAAGTTCCCTGCTGGACCAATCAAAGACCAGGTTATGTGTTTCCAGCCAGGGCAATCCCAAAATAACATCAGAGGACAAGTTATGCATAAGAAGGAACTCGAGGTTCTCAATATGGACAGACCCCACCTTGACCTCTAGACATGGGGTCATATACCATACGTCACCTTGAGCAAAAGGGGCAGAATCTGCTCCAGTGACGTTAACTGGACGCTGAAGTAGTAGGGGACATACCTCCAAGCATGAATAAAACATGGGGTTAATAAAATTTGCAGAAGCGCCAGAGTCGATCTGGGTATACCCATTAATATTTTTATTTCCCAATACCAGAGAAATAGGTAACAGCAATTTATTTTTGAAGGTTACCTGTGCGCCTAAGAGACCCCCTCGATAGTCTCTCAGGCGCTGGAGTTTTTCCGCCGGTGGTACTGGCCTGGACGGACACTGACGAACCCGATGATCTACCTTCCCACAGTACAGACAGAGATTGTTCTGTAACCGATGCGTTCGTCTGACCTTGGAGTCAGTGGAATCCACCTGCATTGGCTCTTCTGGCATGGGTGTAACAGGAGGGGATGGTTTAGGGTAGGTGACTGGAGGCAATGAAGTTCTCGGGAGGTCAGGAGTACCCCTTTCTCGCTGCCTGTCCCTCAAACGTCGGTCAACTCTGATGGCTAACGTCATACTCTCCTCGAGTGAGTCAGGGGTGGGGTAAGCCACCAGCATGTCCTTAAGTCGGTCACTCAACCCTGCACGAAACTGGAATCTGAGGGCTGAGTCATTCCAAGTGGAGAGACCGCTCCACTGTCTAAACTCAGAACAGTACTCCTCTACAGGTCGTCTGCCCTGCATTAACCCCATCAACAGACGCTTAGCATTGGCAGCGCTGTCCGGGTCATCATATAATAACCCCAAAGCCACAAAAAAATGGTCTACGGTAAGCAGCTCAGGTGCGGTAGGTGGCAAGGAAAAAGCCCATTCTTGTGGTGGCCCTTGGAGTAGGGACATGACTATGCCCACCTTCTGGGCCTCATCTCCGGAGGAGCGGGGGCGTAACCTAAAAAACAGCTTACATCCCTCCCGAAAGGCCCGGAACTTTCTCCTGTCCCCTGAGAATTTATCGGGTAGCTGGACGGGCGGTTCAGGAGGTACTGGGGAGGTCACTTTAAGTTGTCGTGGGTCTCCTGCTCCTGGACCCTTACAGCTAGCTCCTGCACCATAGTATTAAGCCGCTGCATTTGGTCCACAATATTAGACATGGCGGTCCGGTTCTCCATGAGGCAAAACAACAGTTTAGGCTGATTAATCTGTCAGGACTGGCAGGTGTAGACAAGACAAGAGACAGTGGGCCCTAGATCTAAACCCACCCACTGTCACCTGCCTACTTGCCTCAGTCGACCCTAGGCGGTCGCGGACAACCACGAAAACGTTCCCTACGCTACGTAAGTGAATACAGAACAGTACATACAGACGAACACAATAAAGAGTAATGGAACAAGCCAGATCAAACCACACGGGCAACGAAGTACAAAATCAGCAACACAACGGGATAGTTAAAAGTCAGGCGGAGGTCAGAACACGGGTACGTCAGGCAGAAAAGGAATAGGACGGGGTTCGCAGGAGTAGGACAAGGGGAGCTGGGACCAGGAGTGAACCTAATTAACCAGCACTGGAACTCTGCCTTTGCTTTGCTTTATACTGAGCAAGAGCCCGGTCCGGATCCTCATTGGATCGGCGCTCTGATTCTCCAGGCTGCAGACAGGCAGAGAAACCAGTCAATCACAGAGACCAGACAGGTGTAAAATCAAGTCCAGAAGCTTCTCAGCTTAACTCCTGCATTGCCGGAAGCTGAGAAGCAATCGGGTGGGGCACACAAAAGCAAAACACCAGGCCCAGTTCAGACAAGGCTACTGCAGATTCCTGACATGTTCATCCAGAATCAGAGACTAGGTCCAGCAGATGATTGGACCAGCTCTGATCCCTAACCCCTGCACTGCCAGAAGTCTGACAGGCAAGGTGGGTGTGGCTGGAAATTTAAGACACAATTCAGACAGAGAAAAACACAGACAGAAACTCAGCGCTTCCTCAGCCGCCTGGAGTTGACTGAGGAATGAAAAGTCACATTGCTAACACCCAATAAATCAGTTCTCTTTCCGAAGGCACAGTCCTTGGGCAGTTGGCGTTATCACCCGAACATCAGATAGAATGTCGAGTAGCCAGTGGAGCAATGGGAAGTGTGGTTGTAAATCAGCTTCCTGAGGAGTTCAGACCTCTCAGCCCGCTTGGAAATGGCTGCAGTCTTGAGCATATTGATAAAGACCTGGTTCATTTTTTCACACAGACCATTTCCATGTGGGTGGTACACTGTGGTCCTCAGTATCTTCTGTTCATGGAACAACAAAGACTGGGTCTTGATCCGATAGGATGGCTTCTGGGCACCCATATTTCTTAATTATAGACATCTCCTTTGTCCACTAAATCTATACTTATAAATTACCAAACAAATCTCTATTTCTTTGACTTTTCTTCTAATTGGCATCACAACACCTTTGAGATCGCATCCAAGTAAACAGAACTTCATTAGTTAAGAAGTCATTAATAATCTTAATTAGTTACGATCAGAGTGCAGAGGCTAATCCACAGGGCCGACGTCCCTGGTGGATGCTCATCTGCCATAGTTCATTCAAGAGAATTTCCCTTTGCCAATGTAGTCCTATATAACAGCATAGTTTTTTGGCCAGTGTTAAATGATCTGGTCTATAAGGCCATTTCTAACACAGCAGTGTAAATCTATATGAACCTGAACACAGTGATGGAAAATGTGTCCATGGTCTCCAACATCCAAGACATTGTTCTTTTAGGACTGAAGGAGATGGAGCAGCTGAGATATTGCTACTCTGTGGTCGCCCTTCTAATATATCTCATCACATTATTCATATGTACATTAATTGTGTATGTTGTATGGACAGAACAATCTCTCCATGAACCTATGTATATCTTCATTTGTATCCTGGTGGGGAACGTTATGTTTGGCAGTTCAGTATTCCTTCTCAAGATGGCCGTAGACTTGTTCTCTGGATGTACCACCATCTCTCTGTCTGGATGTCTGGCCCAAGCATTCTGGCTTCAGAGCTATGCTTTTGTAGATATACTGACTTTCACCATCATGGCCGTCGATAGATACCTAGCTGTTGGTTTTCCATTGAGATACCACTCTCTGATGACTATTAAGAAGACTTTACAGTCCTTGACTATTATCTGGTCAGTGATTGTATTAATTGTGTTAGTAAATGTCCTGTTGGTGCTCAGGTTAACACTATGTGGTAATAGCATCAATAATGTGTACTGTGAAACCATGTCTCTTGTCCGTTTGTCATGTGGTAGTACGTTCATCAACGACGTCTGTGGCAGTACTTGTACTTTACTGACATTCGTAGGCTCCTTAATGATCGTCATCTACTGCTACATACAGACATTTCTTGTCTGTCTGAGGATCTCTAAGGAAGCCTCCCAGAAAGCCATCCATACAGTGGTGACCCACATAATCGCATACTCTACTTTCATGTCAACTTCTTTGTTTGTAGTTTTCAGGTATAGGTTGAATAGTGGTTCCCTATCTACTGTGACACATGTTATAATCTCAATAGGTGGTGCCATGGTGTCCATCATTATAAATCCACTGGTCTACGGGATAAGGACCGAAGCTTTAAGGACGAAGATGATTCACACTTTAAAGAAAATTATTCAGAATCAGACAGTGAGTCAATTCAAGTAAGGATCTTTTTACAAGGGCAGATTTACCATCGTAAACAAACACCGAGCAACTATAGGGCAAGCAGATTGGTTCTTGTTTAATTTTATTTACAGGTTCATTGTAAGGCGTTGGGTAAATAATTGATAATTCATGTCATCATTCATAGAAACCTCTTTACGCTATGTTGTCAGCACATCCCCTGCCGACACATGATCAAACAGAAGATGAGCAGTTTATAATTTGTTATCTGACCCTGGAAGTATTCCCCCTGTGACATCCTCTTCCTGTGTAATACATCTATTGTTATCCTTTAGGCAATTATTTTCTTTCTTTTTTTCTCTTTCAATGTATTTCTATGGGGCTTGTTTTCTGCAATTAGTAATTTTCGAAGGAACATTTTTAGGGTACATGCAGTGTGTTTATTATATTATTTTCAATAGAAATATATATTAAAAAAAAGCCATTTTTTCCTTCCTATGTTTCTTTTTCCCTTCTTGCTTTCCCCCCTATCTTTTACCATCTACTAAAAATCATATGGGGGAATTGAGGAAGGTAAGTACGCCAATTTTCCGCCACAAAAACATATGATACATGTTATACATGTGGAAAACACATTGATAATCTGATATATTCTGGGGAAATATTTGAGAATATATATTTTTAAGTGGTTTTAAGACGGGACTATTTAATTGTTAGTGTTTTTTGTACCTGCCTCAATAAAGTACTTTTTATTACTAACATTTTTGGTGTGCCAGTTTGCCTCTCTAGCATATCTCCTATGCGTTGTTTTTTTTGGGTCATATACATATATATGTTGGTACTATACACCCGTATTTTTGTAAGGTTGTGCATGCTAACATTTCAAGGTTTGCCTATTTGGGAACATACAGTATTTATATTTACCAATGTGGGCGAAAGCATTCAGTTGTATAGGGAGGTTACGTTTTAGTTTTTATTGGTCCAGTGTTGGGCTACATATAATTTAGTGACTAGCTTTAATTAATTTTTTTAAGAAATTGATGGCGGAAAACAAAAACAATTCCGCAATTACATTTTTTTAATGGTGCTTATGATAAGATCTAACTAACATGTTTGAGCAGGTGACTACTCTAATACAAGATATGCGTGTGGGATGTTATTTTTATAGTTTTACAAAATAGATATATATATAAATGTATTTTTTAAACTTTAATGTATCTATTTTTACACCGTTCTAGGGCACATTAGAATGCAATCTTCTACTCACTTGAATAATGTAGAATTTCATCAATTTTAAATACTAAATATATTAAAACATGTCTATTATTATTGGTATTGATCGCAGCATTTATAGAGAAACTACCTCATTTCCAATCCCAGTAGGTTGAACCTGATGGATTTTTGTCTTCTTTCAACCTTATTAACTATGTTATTATGGTTTCTATGGTTACAGACTACAAACAAACCCTGTGTTGGTCTGATAAGTCATTAAAATTTATAATTATTTTATCAATCAGTTTAGATAAAGTATAGAACAAAAATTTACTGGGAAAAAAAACTATTTAAAGCTTGTCTAAGGCCTTATTCACACGTTCCGTGAAGTTGTCTGTGATCATGGAACTATGATCACAGACAATTTTATAGCCCATTGCTTTCTATTGATCTATTCACACGTTCTATTTTTTTTTTCATGGATCCGCAATCCGTTTCGTGAAAAAAATAGGATAGGTCATAACTCGGAGGAGATGACGAATTTACCCACAGAAGTCTAAGAGATCTGTGGTTTTTTTCTTTTTTTTTATAACACTTTATTTAAATAGTTTTTAGTGATGAGCGAATACTGTTCGATCGAATAGACATTCGATCGAATAGTGAGATATTCAAATATTCGATATTCGTACGAATATCCCGCGAATATTCGATAAATATTCGATATGCGTTAAAATCCCACAGCTTCCGGTTTTACCCTCCAAATGGTCAAATAGATGTTTTTTACTAATCGAATACTTGTTCCCATAGACTTTAATGGGATCGAATATTCGATCGAATATTCGCGGGATATTCGTTCGAATATCGAATATTCGAATATCTCACTATTCGCTCATCACTAATAGTTTTCATTTTTGACAAAGACACAAGTGTACAAATCATAGCATTGTGGTCATACATTGTGCAATAGTGAACAAATATGAATGATAGGCTGATACGATGGAGGGGAAAGGGGGAGAAGAAGGGGGGGAGGGGAAATGCATGAGAGAACGAGGTAAGTAAGGGGCAAGGTATAAACAGTATAAATTTACAACAACAACAACATTGTCCAGTCTGGGGCCATGTTTAGGACGAGAATTGAACAGGAAACCATAATATTCAACCTTGGTAAAATCTCCCATAAACATATGTCCACTTACTATGTAAACATCCATTACAGCTCAAGAAAGAGGTCCCTGCCAATCTGCCAGCGTTGAAGGAAGGAGGCATAGTTGCCTTGACATCTAGCTAACAGGTTTTCCATGACATAGTTGTGTTGGACTGCTACGATTATACTCTAGATTGAGGGGACCAAAGTAGATTTACAGTTTCTGGCTATTGCTGTACAAGTAGCCGTTAAAATATGGAAAGCTACTGTAAGATGGGGTAAAGGCATATCCTCCAAACCCAGGGATAACAGTGCAACCTCTGGCCCCCACGGTGGGGGGTATTGTAGGAGTGACACTAGTTGATTGTAAATCTGCTTCCATAGGTCCTTCAAAGCCGCACACTGCCACCAAATATGCATTAGGGTTCCCGGTTGCTGTCCACATCGCCAACATATCGGAGACACGGATGGGTAGATTTTGGACAAATTTGACAAATAGGAGTTTTCTAGATGATTCCAAATAAGATAGACACTTGGATACCCGGAGATGAAATACAAAGGCCCATTGTGCCGGTGTGGAGGACCTACCCAGGTCTTTTTCCCACTTCATTTGAAACGGGAGCTCAGTAGGTGAGTATAGAGATACAATGCTATTGTAGGCAACAGATATCCCTTTGATCAGGTTGGAGGGATTAAGGAAAAATTTTTCAAATACAGTGGGGGGTTCGTCCCACGACCACTGTATGGAGGATAAGAGATGTCCTATTTGTAAATACTTATAAAACGCCTTGTTGCTCAGCTGATACCTGCAACTCACACCACTAAATGGTAGTAGCTGCCCCGCGTTATCACTAATGTCCTGTAATGTAGAAATACCGGCCGCGCACCACGGGCGGAGATCAGCGCCATCCAAGGATACTTGAATGGCTGCTAATGGTAAGTCTTTAAGTCTAAGTGGGCAAAGATCCCTGGTGGGGTGTAGCATAGTCCACAATTTAGCTCTGGCTTTAATGGTAGGGGTAGTCCCTTGGGGGAGTGCAGAAGAAAAATTTATGGCCCATAACCAGTCTGACAGGGAGGGGACTCCCAATGATGCCCTTTCCATCTCCACCCATCTAGGCGATGTTAAATTACCATGCCAATACTTCCTGATTTGGTCTAGAATGACAGCTCTATAGTAAGACAGGAGGCAGGGGCATCCCAGGCCACCCCTATTAGGGGGCAGGTATAGCACCGACGCTGCAACTCTAGGTCTGGAGTTATTCCATATAAACTTCATCAATACACTTTGCAACTTACGTATAATTGGCATGGGAAGGAGAACAGGCATGTTGCAGAAAACATACAATATCTTCGGCAAGAGCATCATTTTGGTCACTATGATGCGACCCACCCAGGACACCGGTATGGCAGAGTATGAGGATATATCTAGGTTCAGTTGGGAAATAAGAGCTGCAGCATTAGAAGCGATAAATTTATTAGGAGACTTAGCAGTATACCCAAGTATGTTATTTCTCCAGGAGGCCACTTAAAGGAGAATTGTTTTGCCAGGGATTGTTTCAATAATGGGGGTATGTGGATGTCCAGGATAGTGGATTTGGTCACATTGAGTTTGTAATAACTGGCTGAGCTGAACAGAGACAGGATGCGCATAACAGATGGGAGAGATTTCTCCGGCCCTGTGATGGAGATGATCACATCATCTGCAAAAAGGCTGATGCGGTGATCCTGACCATCCATTGTGATCCCCGTCAAATCTCCAGCTAATCTAACATGCTGAGCCAAGGGCTCCATCACCATGGCGAAGATCAGGAGAGATAGGGGCACCCCTGGCGGGTGCCGTTGGTGATGCCAAACGGGCGGAACAGATTACCCTCGTTAAAGACTCGAGCTGTGGGGGAGGTGTATAACGCCATAATGGCGGTTAGTAATCTAGGAGGCATTCCAAAACCCTCTAAGACCGCTTTCAGATACCCCCCAGTGGACCCAGTCAAATGCCTTCTCCGAATCCAAAGAGAGGAGCAGAGAAGGCGTTCGATCCAAGTGTGCCCTAGAAATTATGTTTAGAAACCTATGAGTCCCATCTAGCGTCTGGCGTCCCGAGATAAATCCAACTTGGTCCCTATCTATGACCAAAGGGAGGACATCAACCAGTCTTGAGGCCAGTAATTTGGCATAGAGATTGAGATCTGTATTTAACAGCGATATAGGCCTGAAGTTAGAGGGTGAGTCAGGCGATTTCCCCGGTTTGGGCAGTGTGACTATTACTGCCTCCAACATCTCAGGAGGTGGGGTGTTCCCTGCAGCAAAGTCATTAAAAATTCTTGTTAAATATGGGGTCAGAGATCTGCCATGCAGTCTGTAGAATTCATTAGTTATCCCATCAGGGCCAGAAGATTTGTTTGGTTTGAGTGATTTAAAAAGGTTCCCCCCCTCTTCAACCGTAAATGCTGCATTTAAGTGATTCAGTGAGGATTCTGGTAGAGAGGGGAGATAAGCCTTTTCTATAAATGAGGAGATAATTTCTGTGTTAGGCTGGGGTGTGGAGCTATCATTTTTAAGGTTATAAAGGATCTGTGTTTTTTTCACTGATTGCAAGGATTTGACATCTGTGCAATCAGTGAAAAACACGGATTGATTGTGGACTTCATCTACAGACCTTGAAAATCACTGAACATGTTAATAAGGGCCAAGACCAACCGCAGAAAAGCTAAATACATCCGCACTTCTGTATCTGTTTTACCCCTGCAACAGAAGAAGAACCACTATCATAGCAGCCGGTTCACAGTGTTAGGGGGATCCTAGGGGGCATGCCGTGTCCAACCAGGCTCCAACTGACTGAATGACTGCAGGTATGTTTTGGTATTATTTCTAAATCTGAATAAAATTATGTAATATTTGCTGAAATTTTGCATAAAATGTGACAAAATGACACATTACATGAGATGGCATCAATAGCAATTAAAAAGGTTAAAAGCCACTGTGGATATCATGAAGCAACCCTGAGGCCTTGCTAGAGCACAATTGGGCAAAAGTACGAGAAGGTAAGCAGCATGAGGAGTATAGGTACGTGCACACTACGGAAATCACGAAGATAACTTGTCACAGATTCACTTGTCTGATAGACGGCATCCATTACTAACCCCCCCCCCCCCCCCCATAATTACCCACCACCACAGGGATACTGGGAAGAGCCAGGTACCAGTAAACTTATAGCATCAAAAAAATGGACTGGGCAGTAGCAGGCTGGTATTTTTAAGGTGGGGAGGGCCAAAATAAACAGCTTTTTCAAACCTGGTATTACTAGGCTTCTGTTGTTTGTTCGTTTTTTTTTTTACCTGAATGGTTATGGAAAAGAGGGGAAATTCTACATACTTTTTTAAAATTATAACTAAAAGAGTGTGTGAGACCCTCTCCTTTTTCATAACCAGACAGGTAAAAAAACAAACAGCAGCAGCCTAGTAATACCAGGGTTGGAAGGGCTGGCATGGGTGCAATGCAGTTTGCTGAAAGTTTGGGTCCAAACACTGACCCGAACTCAAACTTCGACAATAAAGGCACAGACCTGATATTTGCAGTTTGGGTACACTCATCCCTACCCAGAAGACATCGTTGGTGAATGCGGCAGCCTGGCAACATATTCATTTTTCTTGGACAACCTCTTTAAAGGGGTTATTCACCCCCCCCCCCCAAAAAAATAAATAAAAAATCTTTCGAATCAACTGGTGCGAGAATGTGCATTTTCTGGCAACAGTTTATTTGAAAGAAAAACTATTTTGGTGAACAACCCCAGGTCAGAGCCTATTTTCTGACCTGTACTACTATATGCGGTTATGGCTCTGTGAAGCTGTAACATATCCTAGCAATTATTTGACACATTTGTCATATTATCGTGACATATTTTACTTTAGGTTAGTGGTAAATTTTGAGTGTGACTTCGTTGTGAAAAATGCCCCTATTTCATAAAAAAAAAAAAAAAAAGAGCATTTTTATTAAATTTTTATAGAAATTTTCTGTGGTCACCATGTGGGTTAGTCACGTAATAGTGTAATAGCAAATATGTGTACTTTTTTCCTACATTTATTATTGCATTGGGGGCTATGGGAATTATGGGGGACATTTATCAAGACAAGCGGACTCATGTGCTTAGCAGTAAATGTTGATGTAGATGAGGTCCATAGGGCTATTTCTAATGGTCCTTTAACACGGAGTGATAATTTGGCTAATCGATCGTTTAACGATTTAGAAGCAACAATTTTTATTTTTATAACGATCAGCGTTAAGACGAAAAGGTAAATCGTTTTAAAAATCGTTACTGCGATTGTTTTAGGCTCGCTTAAACTCATCTCACATATAGGCTGAATATGTGAAAGACTGTTTACACGAAGGGATCAGAGCAGGGGCGTAGCTAATGTCTCTTGGGCCCTGGTGCAAGAGGTCAACTTGGGCCCCCCCCCCCTTTCTCGATGCTATTGGTAGATATATATCTCAAGACTGATATTACCAATAATACCAGTATACAGGAAATATTATCACCGTACATATTACCGCCATACTGTTACTAAACAAATCCTGTTTACTGAGACCCATATTACCAGTACACAAGGGGAAATATTACTGCCACACCACAACCATCACCACCATATTGTTACTGACCAAACCCAGTATACTAAATCCAATAAAACACAGTACCAGATAACAACAAATAATACCACCACATACTGACTAACACCACTGCTGCTACTGACTAATACCACCACATACTGACTAACACCACCACTGCTACTGAATATAATCCTCTGTACATAGACCAATATCACCTCATCCAGTCATATAGAGGTGGATGCAGCTCCACACAGGCTCTATACACCATATACATTACAGTGCAGTTATATCAAGTGACTCACAGGGGACGTCTTCTCTGATCGGAGTTCTTCCCTTTTCATCTTCTTCTCCACCTTCCCTGGGCCATTATGAGAACGTCTGAGCCACGAATCCACAGAATCTGCCAGACAGACATATTAGTCTCCTCACACTGACACCATCCTCATCTCTAAACACACTGCACATCTGTATTGGCCCCTTTACACCCTCATTTAGTAGCTAGCCCTGACACTATGTGATCCCCTTATAGTACATATCCCCCTCTGTGCATGCCCTATTGTATACACCCCCCATGTAGTCCACCTTATAGATGGCCCCCCAATGTTTCCCCCTTATAGATGCCCCCCCATGTTATCCCCCATATAGATGCCCCCCATGTTATCCCCCATATAGATGGCCCCCCATTTTATCCCCCTTACAGATGCCCCCCATGTTGTCCCCTCCTCCTGCCCCTTCATCACCATACTACTACCCCTTTCATCCTCCTGCCCTCCATCATCATACCACTACACCCTTCATCATCCTCTTGTTCCTTCATCATCATACCACTACACCCCCATCATCCTCTTGTTCCATCATCATCATACCACTACACCCCTCATCATCTTCTTGTTCCATCATAATCATACCACTACACCCCCATCATCTTTTGTTTCATCATCATACCACTACACCCCCATCATCCTCTTGTTCCATCATCATCATACCACTACACCCCCCATCATCCTCTTGTTCCATCATCATCATACCACTACACCCCCATCATCCTCTTGTTTCATCATCATACCACTACACCCCCCCATCATCCTCTTGTTTCATCATCATACCACTACACCCCCATCATCCTCTTGTTTCATCATCATACCACTACACCCCCCATCATCCTCTTGTTTCATCATCATACCACTACACCCCCATCATCCTCTTGTTTCATCATCATACCACTACACCCCCCATCATCCTCTTGTTTCATCATCATACCACTACACCCCCCATCATCCTCTTGTTCCATCATCATCATACAACTACACCCCCCATCATCCTCTTGTTCCATCATCATCATACCACTACACCCTCCATCATCCTCTTGTTTCATCATCATACTACTACACCCCCATCATCCTCTTGTTCCATCATCATCATACCACTACACCCCCATCATCCTCTTGTTTCATCATCATCATACCACTACACCCCTCATCATCCTCTTGTTCTATGATCATACCACTACACCCCCATCATCATACCACTACACCCCTCATCATCCTCTTGTTCCATGATCATACCACTACACCCCCATCATCATACCACTACACCCCTCATCATCCTCTTGTTCCATGATCATACAACTACACCCCCATCATCTTCTTGTTTCATCATCATACCACTACACCCCCCATCATCCTTTTGTTCCTTCATCATACCACTACACCCCCATCATCCTCTTGTTCCTTCATCATACCACTACACCCCCATCATCCTCTTGTTCCATCATCATACCACTACACCCCCATCATCCTCTTGTTCCACCACCATACCACTACAGCCCCCATCATCCTCTTGTTCCATCATCATACCACTACACCCCCATCATCCTCTTGTTCCTTCATCATACCACTACACCCCCATCATCCTCTTGTTCCATCATCATACCACTACACCCCCATCATTCTCTTGTTCCACCACCATACCACTACAGCCCCCATCATCCTCTTGTTCCATCATCATCCCACTACACCCCCATCATCCTCTTGTTCCACCACCATACCACTACACCCCTCATCATCCTCTTGTTCCATCATCATCATACCACTACACCTCCCATCATCCTCTTGTTCCACCACCATACCACTACACCCCCCATCATCCTCTTGTTCCATCATCATACCACTATACCCCCCATCATCCTCTTGTTCCATCCTCATACCACTACACCCCCATCATGTCCTTTAAAACAAAAAAATCTTTACTCACCTGAATGGTTCCTCTAGTCTTCTAGTCACGCGCGCTGGCGGGCTTCTCGCGGCGGGGGCGGGGCTTCCCGCGGAGGGGCGGAGCTTCGCGGGACCTGTCTTTTTGCCTACCTGATGCACCCAGCCCCGCACGTCAGCCGGGGGGCGTCCCAGCCTGCCTCTTGTGATCGCAGGCAAAACATTGCTTGCGGTCACAAGAGGGAGTGGGAGGGGAGCAGTGCAGTGGCAAGGGGGGGCCTCGCGGGCCCCCCCTTGGTAGCGGCCCGGTCGCGGCGGCGACCGCCGCGACCGTGGTAGCTACGCCACTGCAAGCAGCTTCGGGGACACAGCAAGGTGGCATGGGGGGCCCAGCCGGGCCCCCCTGGCTGGCGGGCCGGGTCGCAACTGCGACCGTTGCGACCCCTGTAGCTACGCCACTGGATCAGAGAATTCTCAACGAACGACCAACGATGATTTGAGAACATGTTGAAAGACCAAGATTTCTCGCTCATCCCTTGATCGTTCGCTGTGTTTACACGAGCCGGTTATCGCTCAAATGCGATCGTTATCGTGAAAAATTTGAATGATAATCGCTCCATGCAATCAGCATTATGCCTCCGGTCACAAGAGGCCAGTCCCTCCCTCAACTTTCTGGTGCAATTGTCGACATATGTGAAAGAAAGTGAGAGTAGACAGTGGAGAGGATGATTATGGTGGTAGTGGCAATGGCACTGGATGACTAGGGCCTCTCTTTTTTTAACTCAGGAACAAGGAGATTTCTGATGAGCTTATGGGTGATTGAGAGCGACAACCAAACCTGTGGCCTTGTAGTTAACCACAGCCCCTGACCTGTCACAGTCACTGGTGATGAGCTGAGCTCTGGCCAGGTGTCTATTTTGGAAATCCAGAAATTTAATGGGGAGGAGCCATGATTCAGCAACATGAGATGTGGTCATGCACACCCTCCCTTTTAAGGTGGTGCTGTTCCCCAAGCTGTGGTGGTGACCTCCTCGGCCTGATCTTTCCCCGTGCCCCCTCTGCCAGATGGGAATTCTGACAGTAGTGTTTGTTGGTATTCCCTTATTTTTCTCTCCTGCTCTAATATTTGTACTAAGGATGCAATGTTATTCTTATAGCGGAGATCCACCTAGTAGTCAGCACTGCTTAGGATTCTTGCAACAGGGGGTCATTTCTTAGGAACTACTACTGCATATAATGGCTCATATGAGCAAGGCTGCCCTGAGAAGAACATGATGTCCTCAGTCAGAGGTGGTTCCTCAAATCCATGGTCCACTGCCGCCTGTGAGCTGCTCTGGGTGTCATCCTGATGTAAGCTCAAATCACCCTCCTGCTCTTCCTCCTCTTATAAACTGTCCCCTGCCTGGATCAAGGTGTGGACAAGTGGACCGACAACTAGGAGAATGGACCTTCTGCCTGCCTCCTCCTCTTCCTCCTGTGCTACCACAACATCTTCCATCGCAGCCTGAACTGATTTTTCCAGCAGGTATTGGGTGGGAATGGTATCTCTGATGATGGTGTCTTCATCACTGACCATATTTGTGGAGTACTTAAAGCATTTCAAGACAGTACAAATGTCTTGCATGGTGGCCCACTCCTTTAGCGTGAAGTGTTGTTGTTCCTGACTGAACTGAACCTCAACTATTCAAGGTTGTAGGTAAAGAGGCCAAAGTTTCGCTGCAGCGTAAACAGGTGAGCCGCAGCAGAAGGAGAGCGCCTAAAAGGCACACACATGGAACACCCTTTGTGCAGCAGGTCTGGCATATCCGGGTAATGCACCAGGAAGCTCTGCACCACCAAGTTCAGCACAAGCGCCAGACAAGGGACATGCTCCAAAACCGCTCAGAGCAGCTACTAAATTTTGCCTGTTTTTGCACACCACTTTGCCGGGCTTAAGGTTCAGCAGCAGCAACCAATGGTCTGTCTGCACTCTATCCCTGCCCACAGCTTCTGTGCGGTGTTTGGTTTGTCCCCTAGGCAGATCAATTTGAGCACAGCCTTCTGTCTTTTTTCCCCAAGCTGTGCTGAAATCAATGGTGCATGGGCTACAACAGCCGGATGAGGAGCTGTCAGAGGAAGAAATAAAGTAGGAGGAGGAAGACACTGGGTGGGCGCAAGGCGTGTGACAGGACTGTTCCCTGCGACATCTTTTATTCGAGGGGAGGTGAGCCTGTCGCTCAGCAAGTGGATGTAGAGGCTGAAAGCACAGAAGCAAAAGAGGGAGTGTCACACTTTAAAGGGGCACTTTTTTTGCTGGGACCGGTGAGGAGGTGGCTGAGGGAAAGTACGTCCACTCACCTCCCCGGTTCCAGCGGCGGGTCCCGCATCGCGGCGCTCCGGTGCCCGGCCGCAGGCCCGAGACCATACGTCTCAGGTCCGCTCAGCCACTCAGTGACAGAGGCGGGATCTGAGCGGACTTAAAAATGGATCCAGCCTCCTTTACTGAGTGGCTATGCGGACCTGAGACGTCACGTCTCGGGCCCGCATCAGACACCCGGAAGTGGCCGGGAACCGGGCACCGGAGCGCCGCGATGCGGGACCCGCGGCTGGAACCGGGGAGGTGAGTGGACGTCTTTTCCCTCGGCCACCTCCTGCCCTGGTCCCAGCAAAAAAGTGCCCCCCCCTGCTGGAGTACCCCTTTAAGATTCTTAACTTTGAAATTTATAACAACAGGTACCATTTAACCCTTTTTGTGTTGCAGCATGTAAGTGAACTTTATGTCACTTTCATGCTGCAGCACAGAAAGGGTTCAGCAACAGGATACTACTGGGATACTACAGGATACAACCATCACCCCTCAATGGGGGGGGGGCGACTCCTGCCTCCACCCACAAGAGAGAGTGTCTTCTTCAGCTCCCTGTACAGGAGTGATTTAAGAGACGTCAGGGCACTTGCCAGAGGTCAGGTGAGTATGTGTGATTGTTATTATATATTTAACCGCTTTACGACCGCGGGCATAAATATACGCCCCCACAGCCAGTGCCTCAATGCAAACGGCGTACACTTACGCCCGCGGTTTACCCGATCCCGATCGGGTAATGATGGCTGCTATAATCTATAGCAGGCCATCTCTGCAGGCCATAGCATGAATTCAGTTGAAACTCCCAGAAGTCACCCAGTTATGAAAACAACACCCCTTAGAGAAGTCTAGGTGTGTAGAGACAATCTGGACCCCACAAGTGAGTAAGGAAAGTGAAAAAAAAATTATCCTAGTAATATGTATTACTACAATATTATTATTATTATATGATGACAGGGGTTGTTGTGCTGACCACTGCATTTAGTTTGAGTTTAACTCCCAAAACCAGTGCCAGTACTGGTCTTGGCAGCTGTGGGAGGAGCTTGGCTGTGATTGACAGCCGGTTCCTGTTGCCAATTATGTGGGCTTAGCTACTGTATAGTTATAGCAAAAAGCAGGAAGGGGTTAAATATACAGAGCACAGACAGGTGACTAGGCCTAGCTGCATAGGCTGCACTCTGATACACTGCACTAGCGCACATGCGACACAAAGCAGAGAGTAAGGATGCCAAAGAACTGCAGCGTTCTAAGTCAGTGGACTATTTTTTTTAAATCGCACATAAAGTGACCAAACTTGGTAAAGGGGGCTACCAACAGGGCGCTGCCTAAATGGTAGGCTACCTACAAGAGGATTACCTACATAAGGGATACAGTCTGAGAATTCCCCCCTATATAGTATAGGTCCTCACAGTGC
This sequence comes from Dendropsophus ebraccatus, assembly GCF_027789765.1. Classification (NCBI taxonomy): domain Eukaryota; kingdom Metazoa; phylum Chordata; class Amphibia; order Anura; family Hylidae; genus Dendropsophus; species Dendropsophus ebraccatus. The sequence goes on from NC_091458.1 coordinate 12,133,527, forward strand.
AGTCCACATACAGTATAGACCCCCTCTGTACAGTCTCCATATAGCACAGGCCCCCTCTTTGCAGCAGCCCCCATATAAAGTAGTATAGGCCCCCATGTAAAAAATAAACACATACTTACATGTCTTATTGCCCTTCAGCAGCTTCTCTGTCCTCAATGTGCTCCAGTCCTCTACAGCTATTAGTAGAGATATTGGTTGGAGCTACTAGGAAAACCCAGAGAATGTTCTGTATAAGAGGCCGCTGAGTGTCAAATTTTATACTCTGGTTGTACATTTTCAAGGAAAGAAAGATCCACAACTGCTACATAAATGTGATGGGAAAGGGCTCTCCCGACTTTATGGCATAGGAGGAAGGGACTGCAACTGAAACTGTAGTGCAGCCTGCTCACGTCAAACCACTGTGTCATGGCAGAGAAAGCAGGCCATCTTGACACAGATTAGGGGGCAGGCCGGACATTGGGACTAAAAATGTTTAAAGTACAATCGCAAAGCAAGCAGGATATCTTGGCAAAGGAAGCTGGAGGGCATCAGAATTTCAGACGATCAGAAAAATCTGCAAGAGGCATCCGCCACTGATAAAGCTGGTCCATTCAGGTGTCACATGGACAAATAATATATTTCTTCATATTGTTTCCCAAAATAATTATTCATGGAATATCTATATCCGCCTGCTCTGACTTAACCTTTGTCAGGCTGCATAATTTTACAATGTTAACAGGCTGCAGAGGTACAATTGTACCTTCATATAAATCCACTATGGGAAGACTTTGTGCTGTTCTTCCCAGATATAATCATTATTTTGTTCATGTGCATATTTTACCCAGTATATACCAGTATAAATATACCAGTATAAATTTACCCAGTATATACATTTAGAACCAGCTAAATATGGCATAAAGATTTTCTGGGCTTGTGACTCGTCAAACGCCATTACAAGGTCAGCTCTACACTGGGAAACCAACTGACGGTCCTCGGCAAGTAAACATTGGTTAATGAACAGTATTGGACCTAGTGAGCTCATATAAAGGCTCTGGAAGAAATGTCTCCACCGATAACTTCTTTACAACCATGGAACTAGCTAAGGTATTGAACTCCTGGAACATGACACTAGTTGGTACAGTGAGAAAGGTTCCCACCTAGCAACATGCGGCCGGCCAAAGAAAGGCCTGTAAACTCGACAAATTTTGCCTACAATCATGATGCATCAGTCTGTTCATATGTACCAAAGAAGAACAAATCAGTCGTGCTTCTATCATCTATGCACATGACGGGAGAAGTTGAAGAGACACTAGCAGCCAAGCCAGAGATAATAAAATACTACAACAAAACAAAAGGCGGAGTTGATGTTATGGATAAAATGTTAGGACCATACACTGTGAAACGACCAACATTACGTTGGCCTCTGGCATTTTTCTACAATATGATTGACGTCACTGGGTTAGCATCCTACATCGTCTACAGAGAACACAATCCAAGCTTCAGGACAAAGGATCAACGAAGAAAGTTCCTGAAAGATCTCGCAAATCTGCTGTGTATGCCTGCAATTGAAGATCCTAGTACAAAACGAATGATGATGATGAGAAACCATTTTCTTCAAGGTGCAGTAGAAATGGCGCTTGGACAATGCATTGTGGTAGCATCGCAAGCAGCAGCTGGCCCTCAAATACCTCATGCTAGTCGTGGACCCTCCCCTGTTGTTGGTAGTTGCTATGTCTGCTGAGACCTGAGGTGAAAACTACGTAAGACTAGAAAGTCTTGTGTGGTTTGTGTGAAACCCATTTGCGATGAACACTCGGTAGCAAAGACAATCCTAACAAAGTAGCAAAGTAAATGCATTACTTAAAAAAAAGTTTCTTACATTTTCTTTTATAATTGAAATGAACAGTTTTTTTACTTGTTTATAATAATAAAATAGTATTATCATTAAAAAAATTATTCTTTTTTCCTTTCCATTTGTACCTATGCAGCTTGTAATGGATGCAAAAATATCTCGACCCCTTATCTTGGAAGGGGGTGGAGATATTTTATTGAAATTTGGCCAATATATTCTCGACCAAAACTGCAGAGATGTCACAAAATTTCAGTCCTCTACGGCTTTTCGAAAAAAAAAAATTATTGCAATTTTAATACGGAATTGGTACAATTGTACCTAGTCAGCCGGACAAAGGTTAAAGTGAGGGTCTAAGAGGTTTACATTCTGTGGACATGCATTAATAGATGATCCATGTTGCCCAGTAGAAGGGCACAGTGTAATGGTGGTAAACTGATGTGACTAATGTTACTGATATTTCTTACTTTTCTGATATCTACATCGTCAAACACATAACTAAAAACTTATCATACATATTGTTTCATTTCTTAATTGCAGACATCTCCTTTGTCCACTAAATCTATATTTTTTCTTCAACTATTCTTCTAATTGGCATCACAACACCTTTGGGATCTCATCCAAGTAAACAGAACTTCATTAGTTAAGACGTTAAGAAGTCATTGAAAATCTTAATTAGTTACGATCAGAGTGCAGGAGGTAATCCACAGGGCCGACGTCTCTAGCGGATGCTCATCTGCCATGGTTCATTCAAGAGAGTTCCTTACCGCCGATGTAGTTCTATAAAAGACCCTGGCTTTTGGCCCGCGTTGAATGATCTGGTCTAAAAAGCCATTTCTAACTCAGCAAAGTAAATCTGTATGAACCTGAGCACAGTGATGGAAAATGTGTCCATGGTCTCCAACATCCAAGACTTTGTTCTTTTAGGACTGAAGGAGATGGAGGAGCTGAGATATTGCTACTCTGTGCTCACCATTTTATATTTAAATGTTTTTATTAGTTTTATCAAAACATACAAACAAGTAACAACAGTCGAACATAGTTCGAAATCGATGTGCACAGGTATGAAAATACCATTGGCATACATAATGTCAACTAGGTCAAGAAAAATTACCTGTTAATGTGCAAATAAGTACAGAAAGAACAAAATGTGTATTTAAAACAGATACACAAACCTAACAAACAAAACAGCTGAAGCTCTCACCGGAGGCTCGAAACCGACCTCCGGAATGGGTGTATGGGACTCTCCGGCTCACCCCAGGTAAACAGGAGGATCCTCATCCAGCAACCTCCTCTGATACCATGTGGTCAGGCAAAAGCAATCTTTAATGGAGCGTCGTATCGGTAAAGGTAATAAAGCAATATAACTCTCCCAACAGTCAAAGAAACGCTCCACATGCGTCTCCTTCCTCTGCGAGGTCTCCACCCAATCCATCTTCATAATGAAGGAAAGTTTCTCCAAAAATAATTTAAAAGGGGGAGCCGTTGGGTGATTCCAAGTATGTAATATAGTTTTCAACCCGGCAGTAGAGATCATGTATAAGAGCTTACGGCCACCCGCAGAGCAAGGGACGTCGTGGGTGTCTATGTACCCAAATATTGCCCATATCGGGCCCAATGGGATGTAATTAACCAGATGAGTAATGGCAAATGTGTAAATTTGATACCAAAAAGAGCGAATCACCTGACACCCCCACAAACAGTGATATATGCCCGCCCCTCCCTCTTGGCATCTAAAGCATGTGTCTGATTTATAAATACCAATTCTGTGTCCCCTAAATGGTGACAGATAGGACCTATGGAGTAATTGCAGTTGCATTTCCAAGTACCGACTAGAAGGTAAATATCTAATACCCCTGCTGTGTGCCTTGAGAAGAACAGAAACCGTTAACTCAGGTATATCCTGTGACCACTTGGTCAAGGCTGCAGAGGACTGAGTATGATCTAAGGGAGTGTGTATAAATTTGTAATAGTAAGAGGTGTGACCCCGCATAGTAGGAGGATGCGCCATAGCTCTCTTAACATATGAGGACCATTCTAGGGGCCGAATCCCCTTTAATACCTTAGAAATGTAGCTGTGAGCTTGTAGATAAGGAAAGAAAGTTATGTTTATGTGTGGGAATTTGTTTTTAAGATCCGACATAGAAAGGATAGCATGCGTGTTGGCATGTAAAAATTGTGCAACATGGCTAAGGCCTGCCCTGTGCCAATGAAGAAAGTCTCCGTGAGGTGAACCAATTTGGAAATCAGGGTTATATATAAGAGAAAGGAATGGGGAATACCGCGGATGTAGTCCCTTGATTTGTCTAATTTTTTGCCATGCCCGCCACGTTGCCATTAACAGGAGGTTGAGCCTACAGGGTCCAGGCAAAGTGGCTGGCCAGGCATAAGGCTGATGAAGGAAATTGACTAAGGAAAGGCGTGGGAGAAATTGCTGGTCTCGCCTTAAGTCAGTAAAGTGATTGGTCTGATACAGCCAATCTATAGCTATTCGCATGAGAGTTGCCACATTGTATGCCCGAACGTCCGGGAAGCCCAAACTCCCGCTAAGTTTTGGCTGTTTTAGGAGGTGGAACGGGATCCTCGATCTGCCACCCTTCTAAATAAAAGAATGAAACAGGTAATTAATGGTACGTTCATCCTTGGGACGCAAGTAAATGGGAAGGCAATGTAGGAGGTAGAGAAGGCGAGGGAACTCAACCATTTTTAAAAGGTGTGCCCTACCAACATATGAGAGGGGCAGGTTGCGCCAGTTAGAGACAGTTGTTTCCAAGGAAGAAATGTACGGCTTTATGTTGACTTTATAAAGAAGAGCAGGGTTTTTGGGTAATGTGATTCCCAGATACGTAATCTCAGAGGAACACCAGCGGAACGGATAAGCATAGGACCAACGTGGGCGTGTAGGTCCTCGAAGCAGCAAGGCCTCTGATTTGTCTAGATTTATGTGGTAGCCTGAGAGTGTGCCTAGGGTCTGGAGGTCATCAAGTAACGGGGAGAGTGAACGCGTAGGGTTTTTAACAATGAGAAGAATGTTGTCTGCAAATGCGGTCATAATAAGGTCCTGACAGTAAGACGGGGGGTCCACAGAAGGAGCGACAGGTGAAATGTAATACAACAGAGGGTCAAGGGAGAGGTTAAAGAGTAGAGGGGAAAGGGGGCCGCCCTGCCTAGTGCCTGCAAAAATGTCAAAGGGCAGGGTATTAAGTCCATTAATTGTCAGTTTAGAAGTGGCATCAGTTTGCGTGTAAGTAATAAAATTGGCGAAGATTTGACCAAACCGCCTACGGTGGAGCGTAGAGTGAAGAAAAGGCCAGGAGACCTTATCAAAGGCCTTCTCCGCGTCCAAACTAAGCACCAGTGTCAGGGGGGAGGAAGGGTCATGAGCCTCCAGTAGGCAGGAAATGGCGGTTCTAATATTGCGGACAGCCTGTCTATTACTAATGAAACCTCGCTGAAGGGGGTGTATGAGGGTGGGGAGAATTTGCTGCAGACGAGTTGCCAAAACCTTCGCCAAGAATTTGTAATCGCTATTTAAAAGCGTTATAGGTCGGTAAGATTGTGGTAGCAGGGAATCCCTACCCGGTTTTGGTAGCAGAATCGTTCTAGAATCCAAGAAGAGATCGACTGGGGTATTGCGAATGAATACGTCATTGTATAAGCGAGTGAGTGTCGGTTTTATGTCAGGCTGAAGCATTTTATAGTACTCATTACTAAAGCCATCAGGGCCCGGGGTTTTGTTACAGGGGGAAGATTTAATGGCGGCTGTCACCTCTGCCTCAGTAATGGCAGCCTCAAGCATGGACTGTTGCTCATCTGTCAGAGTGGGTAAGACTAGGCCATTCAAAAATGAGTCAATTTTCGTTATATCAGTAGGGCCTGCTCTATAAAGGTCCTCAAAGTAATCATACAAGACCTCGCTTATGTCCTTTGTTTTGGTCAGGATGGCGCCGGTGTTGGGATCACGCAGTGATGTGATTGGAGAAAACTTATGTTTAGGAGAAGCCAGGCGAGCCAACAAACGCCCTGATTTGTTTGCATGTCTGAAGTATTTATTTTGCTCAGTTCTAACCAACCAAACCGCCTGTCCCTGAACAAAGGCATCTAGATTTTGCTGCGCTTCAGTAAGTGTTTTTTTAAGAAATGGAGAAGGGCGATGCGTATAGGACCGTTGGGCCCGCAATAGGGCCTGGTAAAGAATTTGGAATTTTTGGTGAGCCTGTTTGCGTTTTACAGAAACATAATTTATGACATGCCCCCTAATCACGGCTTTGGATATGGCCCACATCAAGGGATTATCATCCACATGGTCTAGATTGTCATCAATAAAATTTGCCCAAGACATTTTCAGATAATCCTGAAAGTTGCTCGAGTTTATGAGATAGGTAGGAAACCTCCAGAGTCTTGACCTAGTATGGGGTGTAAGTCCCTGCAAAGACAAAGTGATTGGGGAGTGATCAGAAATGGTAATGGCGTGAATCGCACCAAAAGAGATAGAGTCCATAAGGGAAAAGGAGGTAAGAAAGTAGTCGATACGAGAAAAACTCTCGTGAGCAGATGAAAAGAATGTGTATTCTCGGGAGGTAGGGTTAGCCAGACGCCATGGTTCATACAATGAGTGTGATTCAAGAAGATGCAGAAGATCCTTAGTAAAAGGGGAGGTATTGCATTGACCCGTCGTCTTATCTAATGAAGGGCACAGTACTGTGTTGAAGTCACCCCCTAATATGGAGGTTAGTGTAGTGACCCTGGAGTAAGAAGGAGTTCAATTTGGAGAAAAAGGCTGTATTAGGCTGGTTAGGGGCGTATAAGTTCAATAGAGTATATTGTGTGTCGTCAAGTGGATGGGTGCGGTCATGTGTCCGTCAGTAGTAGGTGATAAAGCATGTAGTAAAACATAAAGTTTGAGGTCCCCCGCCGTCCCAGCGAGCAACGGGAGACTGTGCATAGGCTAGTCGGGGTGAGGCCGGAGGTCCCACACGGGAGCAACAGAATGTCGTTGTAATATCTACAAGGAAAAAAAGTAAAAGTGAGCTTCAGCAAAAAACAATAACCAACTTGCAATAGATAAAAATCGCATAGGCACAGCGTCAATAGAAACCAAAGAAAAACATTAGATAGGACATGGCAAAAAATATATCCCATATGGGGAATCAGTTACAAATGCCCGAGTAGTCCCTTGGTGGAATCATCCTGGGCGGTCCTCCTGCTCTATACGGAAGTGAAGGCGGGCTGCAATTGGATCGTCAAAGAGGAGTTGTCTCCCCTCCGATTGTACCCTTAGTTTCGCCGGGTAAAGAAGTTGGAATCGGATGTCGTGGTCATGGAGATAGCGACAGATGGGAGTAAAGTTCTTGCGTTTCAAGGAGACATTCACAGAAAAGTCCTGGAAAATCAGAACCGAAAAGTCCTGAATTCTGAGGGCCCTTTTGTTCCTGAAGGCATGTAGGACTTTCTCCTTTACGGCCCAGTTTTGGTAACGGGCAATAACCGGTCTAGGTCGGACATTCCGTTCTCCAGGTGGTTTAGGAGGGCCAATGCGGTGTGCTCTTTCAATGGACAGAACATCAAAGGGCCCCTCTATTTCCAAAGCAGCAGGGAGGGTAGATGTTAGCAGCTGAAGAAGAGCCGGGCCCACATACGATTCAGGAATACCAACAAACCTAAGGTTGTTTCGTCGTTCACGGTTCTCCAGGTCGTCAAGTTTATCTTTAAGAGCATTTTCGGCTTCACGGTGTCGAGCAATAGCCTGCTCTAATGAGGACGTCGTAATTTCACAGGAAGTTATTCTACCCTCCAAATCGAATATTTTTTGTGAGTTCTCAGTAATCTGGGATAGAGCTGAAGTAATGGTCGCGTGTAGGGTATCCAAGCGTTTGTCAAACATAGGCATCAGCAAACGAGACACCTCCTGAGCTACCGAAGTTGCGCTAATAGGATCTCGATCCGGTGGGTCAACAGCGCTATGGTTTGGAGACATATTAGGTGGAGTGATATCGTCCCTTTCCGGAGAAGCCGGACTAAATAGGTCCTTTGCAGAACGTTGGGAGGAGATCATAGATGGTTTGGTTGTCACCTTGTCCTTTCTGGTTTTAGGGTTCTGTTTAGAAGCCATTGAAGCGGGGTAATTGTTCCCAGAGGTAGACGGAGAATGAGGCTGACGCTTAGATTTATCTGTCGGTGTTTTGGAGAGAAATTTGTCCATGACCCCTGTGGGGTAAGCAGGTTACTGTATGGTGTGCGGGAAACACTCAGGCATTAATTAGGAGGACGTTACATGAGGGCTAAATGTGGTAGGCGCCCAGTCTTTCACAGGAATATATGACACTGGTAGAGTCTGATCAGGCTGTTGTAGGCGGTGACCATACAAATATGGAGACGAGTATATCTCTCTGGTGATGCAGAGTCCGCACAGGAGTATATATCACAGGTGGTGCAGAGTCCGCGCAGGAGTATATATCACAGGTGGTGCAGAGTCCGCGCAGGAGTATATATCACAGGTGGTGCAGAGTCCGCACAGGAGTATATATCACTGGTGATGCAGGGTCCGCACAGAAGTATATATCACTGGTGAATGTAAGGTATGTACTCTGCAGACTGTACTGTGACTGAGATGATTTGCAATGTCCAGGCTGGAGAGGGTGCAGTTCAGTGCACTCACTGGTTATAAATTTGGTTGGACAGTAAAGTTCCCGGCAGGTTAACAGGGGAAGCCAGGGGATGTCATCCAGATGTACACCTCAGAGGGGGAAGTGCTGCCCTGAAGTGTTATGTGTAGCTACAGTACCTTGAACAAGGCAAGAGGGCGGCAAGGCAGCAGCACTGTGGTGTCCCTGGTGAAGTAGAACCTAAAGTCCCGCGGGGGGGGGGGGGGAGTGCAGCTGCAGCGGCAGCGGCGTGTCTCACACACAAACTGTCCCCAGGGAGGGAGCGCCGTTGCACCACGTGGGGCGGTAATGGCGTCAGGCCGAGTATCCGCCTTGTGTGTCTTCACCCCCGCAGTACCTCAGTCCCCAGGGAGATTCCGAGGGGATCGCGGCTCGCTGGGTGCCTCAGATGTATCTGTGCGTCGGCCCGGCAAGGTGAATGGTCCCGCCGGCTAAAAGGCAAGATGGCGCCACTCCTCTCCTCTCCTCGGTGGTTGCTGCGCTCTGCCAATAGCGGCCCCGCAGTTACCCGAACCGGGTCGGACTCGGTGGCTGGATGTCACTCACGGGCTGCTCGTCCTCTCAGGATGTTTGGAGGAGGGAAACGGGTGTTAATCCCTCTGATGTCCGTGGATTATAGGACGGGCAACCGGAGCTCTGGTAAAAAGCGGCCACCCTGGGTGTCCCGCCCACCGGAAGTCCTGTGCTCACCATTTTAATACATCTCATCACAATATTTTTATGTACATTAATTGTGTATGTTGTATGGACAGAACAATCTCTCCATGAACCGATGTACATCTTCATTTGTATCCTGGTGGGGAACGTTATGCTTGGCAGTTCAGTATTCCTCCTGAAGTTGGCCATAGACTTGTTCTCCGGATGTACCACCATCTCTCTGTCTGGATGTCTGGTCCAAGCATTCTGGCTTCAGAGCTTTGCTTTTGTAGATATACTGACTTTCACCATTATGGCCGTCGACAGATACTTGGCTGTTGGTTTTCCATTGAGATACCACTCTCTGATGACCAATAAGAAGACTCTACAGTCCTTGATTATCATCTAGTCAGTGATTGTAATAATCGTGTTAGTAAATGTCCTGTTAGTGGTCAGATTAACACTATGTGGTAATAGCATTAATAATGTGTACTGTGAAACCATGTCTCTTGTCCGTTTGTCATGTGGTAGTACGTTCATCAACGACGTCTGTGGCAGTACTTGTACTTTGCTGACATTCGTAGGCTCCTTAATGATCGTGATCTACTGCTACATACAGACATTTCTTGTCTGTCTGAGGATCTCTAAGGAAGCCTCCCAGAAAGCCATCCATACACTGGTGACCCACATAATCACTTACTCTAATTTCATGGCAACTTCTTTGTTTGTAGTTTTCAGGTATAGGTTGAATAGTGGTTCCCTATCTACTGTGACACATGTTATAATCTCAATAGGTGGTGCCATGGTGTCCATCATTATAAATCCACTGATCTACGGGATAAGGACAGAAGCTTTAAGGACAAAGATGATTCACACTTTAAAGAAAATTATTCAGAATCAGACAGTGAGTCAATTCAAGTAAGGATCTTTTTACAAGGGTGGATTTACCATCGTAAACAAACACCGAACAACTATAGAGCAAGCGGACTGGTTCTCATTTACTTTTATTTACAGGTTGATTGTAAGGCGGTGGGTAAACAATTGTTTTTAAAATAATTCATGTCATCATTCATAGAAACCCCTGTACGTTATATCGGCAGCACATCCCCTGCCGACACATGATCCTTCTTATTCCCGCACAGAAGATGAGCAGTTTATCGTATGTTATCTGACCCTGGAAGTATTCCCCCTGGGCAGTGACATCCTCTTCCTATGTAAAACATTATTAGTACATCTGTTTTTATTCTTGAGTCAATTAATTTCTTTCTTTTTTTTCCTCTGTCAATGTATTTGTATGGGGCTTGTTTTTCGCAATTTGTGTTTTTTAAAGGAAGAATTTTAGGGTACATAAAACGTGTAAATATAGAAAAAGGCAATTTCACCATTGTGTTTTTTTTTTTTTGCCCCCCTTACCTTTTACCACGCATTAAAAATCACATGGTGGGAATTTATCAAGGTAAGTACGCCAGTTTTCAGGCACAAAAAAACAGTGATACATTTGGTGATACGTGTTATACATGTGCAAAACACATTGATAATCTGAGGTATTTTGGGGAAATATTTGGGAATATATATTTTAAGCGGTTTTAGCATGGGACTATTTACATGTTTTTTGTAACTGCCTTAATAAAGTTCTTTTTATCACTACGTTTTTTGGATTGCCAGTTTGTCTCTATAGCATATTTCCTTTTCAACTAAATATGTGTTTTTTTTTGTACCCTTATACCCTTGTACCCTTAGACCGTCGCTCGTTTACTGGGCCTATTACACGGCCTGATAATCGTTTAACAAGGGCTGCAAGGACATCGCTACCGATGTCCTTGCAGCCCTTGCTTAACTATATACATTACCTATCCACGTTCCAGGGCTGCTGCTGCGGTCCGCTTCTCCACGGGTCCCGCACACTCTAACTTCAGAGTGGCCTGTCAGCCGACAGGCTGCTCAGCCAATCACAGGTCGGGACCACCGCGGCCTGTGATTGGCTGGGTGGCCTGTCAGCTGACAGGCCACTCTGAAGCTAGAGCGAGTGGGACCCGCGGAGTGGGACCCGCGGAGAGCAGCAGCAGCCCTGGAACGTGGCTAGGTAATGTATATCGTCAGTCGCCGGCCGCTCACCGCTATTACACGTAGCGGTGCGTGGTCGGCGCCCAACAAAAATCGTTGTATTTATTACATGGAGCAATAATCAGCCGAATCGTTCCGTGTAATAGTACCCTAAGAGAGTAGTCTGTGTGGGCACCAAACACGTCAAACATACAAAGGTCACACTGATTTATTATTCAGAGGCTGTTGTATCTGAGAAACTAATGTTGGATTCTATTTAGTACAAGCCCGTACTTAGCAGTGAACAAAACTATATCTGTCTATGGCAACACTGTATATCTTCAATGTCTGGGGCGCGGTTTTAGTTTTGTACACTAGAATTATTTTTGCTACGTGGACATTGTGCCACTTTCACGTTATATGTATATCTGTTGTGTACATAGTATACAGATAACTTGTGTCGAGTGTCACGACTGTGTCGTCGTCCTGTGCTTCGGGCCGCTGCTGCACCGCTCCCCCCGCACTCCAAGTCTGCCACCGCGCCTTACGTGTCCGCGCTCCTGCCCGGTCCCCTCTGTGCCACTGCACGCGTCTACGCCTTCTAGGACACATGTGGGCACTGGCTCACAGTAATTTCAAGGGGCGCTTCGTCCCTAATTGGTTGTGCAATTAATCATCTTTCCTCTAAAGCTGCACCTACCCTGTCATTCCCTGTTGGAGCCTCTGCATGCTTCCTAGCCTGTGGTACCAGCTCTCCTGTTACTCCTGCCATCTGCTTGTGGTTCCAGCCGTGGTTCCTGCTGTGTTCCTGCCTGACTAAGTGTCTCCAGCTGCACCTCGCCTGCTGCTGCTGGCAAGCCAAGCCAGGGCTAGAGACCTGGGGGTCGCCTGCTGCAGCAAGTCCATCAGGCCTTGCAGTGGGTACTGGTGAAGACTTAGTATGACTTACGCTAGAGGTGGAACAGCAGATCCACGACTCCAGTCGTGACATCCAGGGATATTGTTTTATTTATTTGTTACATTTATTTCACTTTGCACTCACCGGGCTCTATCATCTGATTATTTTTCACAGCAATTGCATTGTGTTTGTATCTGTATCCTATATGACCACTGACCCCTGATGATCTGTGATTTATGGGCACAGGGAAATGCGTTGGGCATAGGTTTTATTAATTCTTTTGTGGTCAATTGTTGACTAAAAATGTTTTATGTCAAAAATTATTTCCCATCAATGATTGAGAAATAGATATAAGACCTCTTTACTTTGGCCTATTCACCTATTATTATCTTAGGTTAAAGGTGAAATGTGTTTCTGTGGCGTTTAATTAAAAGTGAAGTTTTATTTGTGATACGTAGGGTTGTGCATGCCCACATTTTTTTCCCCAATGGGGGCTGAAGGGTTTGTTTGTATTAGAAGGCTATGTTTTACTTTTTATTGATCCAGTTTTGGGTAAATTTAGTGACTAGCTTTTATTAATTTTTAAATGGAATTAATGGGGAAAAAAACAATTCCGCAATAAACTACACATACAAGATATGTGTGTGGGATTTTATATTTTTATGAATAACTAGCTGTATTTTTTTAACTTTAAAGGGGAACTATAAGCAAGTTAGACTAACTTAACTTGCTGATAGCCCCCTATAGCGCCCAGGACGCTAAGGAGGAAGTTCTGCGCTGTTAGACAAGGTAAACTCCGCTCCGGAGCACCGTTAGTAGCACTGCCGCGTCATCCAGCCCGCTCCTTCTAATGATAATTAATAGAGGGGGCAAGCTGGATGATGTAACAGTGTTCTTAACGGTGCTCCGGAGCAGAGTTTACGCCAACTAGCAGCGCGGGGCCAGCGCCAAGGAAAAAAGGTAAGACACATACCTTTCTCCTTAACGTTCCGGGCGCTAACAGCAGGTTAGATTCGTCTAACCTGCTGATATTTCCCCTTTAATTTATTTTTGTACCCCTCTAGGGCACATTACAAGGCAATCTTCTGATCACTTGAATAATGTCGAATTTCTTAAACTTTCATTTATTAACATTTTCCAGGGATTATACTGTATGTGAAACATGCCAATTTTTTTTTACCTGTTTACCATACAAACACTGTAGGTTATTTTGCTTCAACGCATTAAAATGAAACAATTTTACTTTACATTTTACGTATACGAAGTCTTTTACAAAATCCTTGCATCGTATGGTTACAGACTGTGTGTGGTCTGATCCGTCATTAGAATTTGTAATGCTTTTATCAATCAGTTTAGCTGAAGTGCAGAATAAAACTGGGAAAACCCTATTTAAAGCCTTTCTAAGGCCAGCCCCAAAAAAGCTGAATGCATCTGCACTTCTGTAACCAAACTACCCCTGCAACAGAAGAGAAAGTACTATTTTAGCAGCCGGTTCGCAGTGTAAGGGGGATCCTAGGAGGCATACAGTGTCCAGCCAGGCTCCAACTGACTGAGTGGCTGCAGGTATGTTTTTGTATTATTCCTAAATCTGAACAAAATTGTGGAATATTTGCTGTGATTTTGCCCAAATTGTGACAAAATTACACAAAACGTACCAGCAATTACAAGCTTAAGGGCCATTGATAATATTATTAAGCGCCCCTGAGCTAATGCTAGAGCACAATTGAGCAGAAAGAGGAGTAGGTAATAAAGGTAGTATGAGGAGTATAAGAGGAAAAGGGTTATGAAAAAAGGTTTAGGGAGTGTATGTCTGAGATACAGTCTGAGAAATAGGGCAAATGTCAATACAAAAGGGTGGGCCAATAGCAACCTACGCATGTGTGTGTGTGGGGGGGGGCATGAGTGGCAGTCGGAAAAGTGGGGCATGTTTGAAAAGGGGCCATGAACAGCAGTCTCTGTGATAAGGTAAAGCAGCAAATCGTGTGGATGACTGAAGACGCGAAGGAGCAAAAAATGTGTTCCTATGGTCAGTAGGAGATCAATGTAGGTCTTTAGGAGTTGGAGGGGGGTTACATACTGGCGGCAACTGCCGCATGTGGAGTAGGCTGCTGAAGAGTCCCATCTGCCTTCCCTGGTAATTGTCTATCTTATTTAGGGGGGAAAGTTTTCCTTTGTCCCCGAGGGGGTCCTTGGTGTTGGTCCAAAAAAGGCGATGGAAGGGGTGCATACCTTCTTAATTTACATGGTCATCTGGGTAGGTCTGTTACGGAAGGCTCCTGAGCCAGTGGTAGATAGCTGGGGGTGGAACATAAAAAATTGGTGGTGCAGATTGGCAACTGGAAGTTCTTAGCCTCAAGGACCCTGTTCTGTTTAGCTTGTCAGGTTTATTCTTATTATTTATAGGTTATGTTAATAAATAGCCGTTATGGCCAATTATGTCTGAGTATTTTTGAGGGCAGATGTGGGTTAACTTGGGTTGGGGTGGTGGATGGTACCCAGTAGAGGTCTGTTTTTCCTGTGTTATGATGAAGGACTTGTGCATATGGGCCTTAGGGTACATTTAATGTACCATGTTTGCTTTGGATTTGATGCGGTGTTTAGTCATTTATTTACATTCATTTACACAGCATAAAGTCTGCAGCATGAAATCTGTAGCAATCACAGTACATCTAGCAAACACAGTACTTTCTTGTTTGATCAGACACTGGGCATGGGTATGCTGCTGCTGTCATATGACCTGTTCACCACCTGGCAGGAAATGTCCACACCTCCAATAGGACATATGCATGATGGATGACATCCTTACCAAACCCCTTGGTCAGCAGACCTAGCACACATGGCATCATGTGCCGGATCTGCACCAGAAGTGAGACAGGACACTGCTGCAGCTGCTAATTGGCTGAGCGATGATTGTAGGAAAATGTGCTCTGTGCGGCGGCTAAACTGGAGCCCAGGAGGGTAGGTATATCCACACACACACACACACTTTAGAGTCTTGTATCAAAGTGAAACCACATTCTGCCCTATCATTGACAACAGCCGAGGAAGTGACAATGTTGACAGCCTTGTTGAAACCCTGATCGTCATATAATAACCCTTCTGTGGCTCCATATAGTACTGGCTCTTCTCTGTTTTCCCATAGCCCACTTTATGTCTCCATATAGTAGTTCAGCCCCTCTTCTATGCTAACCCATAGTAGGTAGGCCCAATTTCATGCCCTATAAAGTAGTTAGGCCCAACTAGGCGAGCTACTTTAATGAGGCCACTTCCACTTGAAGTGGTGGCCTTATGTAGCACCCTCGGCTGTGAGAAGGGGAGTTAACTACAGGGGGATGTCTACATGGGGGGGGGGGGGGGGTGCTGTCTACTGTGGGGATTACCTACAGGGGGATGCCTAATGGGGGGTTAACTACAGGGAGGTTGCCTACTACATGGGGGATACTATTTACTGGGGCCCTAATTGAACAGAGAGACAGAACTACTACACAGTTAAACAGAGGGGGATCTAACTACTATATGGAAGCACAGAGGGGGCCTAGCTATAAAATGGGAGAACAGAGGGGGCCTAGCTATAATGGGTCTTTACTTTTTGGTGACCCATAGAAGCCTTAATACTATATAGGCGCACAGAAGGTATCCACTCACTACATGTGCTGGAGCGAGGAAAATAAAATGTTTCTCTGCCAGTTTGACTGTGGGCAACACCAGGGAGTGGAGTCTAAGTGCCCTCTAGGTATTCATACTTTATCCCGATCCAGGGAGTAAGTGTGAGGCACCAGAGGACAGACTGAATAAACATGGTGAGCAATCTGGATCATTGCGAGAGAGTCAGCACAGTACAAGGGATGAGATAGAAATCGTAGTCAGAGAAGCGAAGGATCAGGGCAGGCAGCTTCAAAGGCAAGTCACGTAATTCGAATAAGGAACAGGAGAGGCTAATGGTATAGAAAGGGATCAGACAGAAGCCTTCACTTTTTTACTTGGAATGCTAGAATCCAAAAATGCTCAGGCAAAGATGGATTGGTGGAGTGAGTTTAAACAGGTGAAGGTGGAACTTCATTGGCTGAAAGTAGGCACAGCAAGCAGCCATGCAAGCACCCTACTGGTCAGAGACGGCATTGCAGCAGCAGCCAGAAGGAAGAGAGAGGCACTGGGAGGAAAGCAGACGACCAGCAGGACTGGGACCAACATTTAGAGCAGTGGAGGAGTGGAAAGGATGGAGATAAAAAGCAGGAATGTGACAATAACATTGTCGCCATAAGTAAGTATTAAGACAGTACTCCGTCCTCCATACCATCTGCTCTAGGACCTGAGATGAGTATGAAATCTTTTGAGGTAAAATTGGGGCATGAATGTTCTCTTCAGGTTCCCAGAATTTTTTCTCTGGCCTGTAATTCTTTCAATCCACCAAAAAGTATGTCTTTTCTTTAACTACTTTACAATCCAGAATGTCCTTCAATATGCACTCAGTGTACGTGGTGACAAATGAGGATGGAGCTGGCTTGGAGTATTTGATGAGAACCAGAGGTTTGAGGAGAGATAGATGAAAGGCATTACAGAAGCATACCACAATTGTTTTTTTAAATTGCCGCTCTGTGCAGTGAGTGAGCGTTGCGTATACGCACCAGCTGCTTTAAGGATCTGCTTTAGCTAAGGGTTAACTGTCAGATAAATCTCTCTGGGAAAAGGCACCCTGAAGAGGAAACTTTTAACTGAGAACTCTCATCCAAATGTTCCTAGAAGAGAGACAGAATTTGTCATCCAGAGAAGATCATCTGGAGAAGATCTTCCCTTGACATAATTTTTTTTTCATGTAGTCCATAACTTGCTGCATGGACATCTTTGTCTTCCGCCAAATTCGTAGAAAGTCCCTGAATGAAGAATTGGCTGCTGGAACCTCGTGGACACTTGGACAGGAAGCAGGAGGAGCAGATGTTGCCCAAACATTATGTAAAAAGGTAAAGCTTCCAGAAGATTCCCTTAAATAGTAACAGAACTCTGCAGAGGGAAGGGGATGCCCTCAGTCTTCTGATATGTGATAACAAAATGGTGCAGGTAACTTGTTGATCTATGGGTGGTATCCAGAAGAGTAGTTCAAGTTGATCATTATTAGTGAGTAGAATGCCCTTCAGAAACTGGATGTGACCTGTACTCCATGATTGGAAAAATAAAATATAGGAAGGCCAATCATACAGGCAGAAGATGTGTTCCACACAAAGGTGGGCCAGATGGGTGGTGGATGGTAGTCCCAAGAGCCTAAGCCACCTTGGAGAAGTGTTCAACGAAGTGTACAGCCAGCAGACAAAGACAAGCCCACAGTCATATATATCCATTGACTGGTAATGGCTGCAGGAGTATGACCAGTCTGTTTCTAGGGACCTTGTTCTGGGACAGCTGGTACATGCTGACATATAGTCCTGAATGTCTTTTGCAATGATAGGCCAATGACAGTGCTGGTTTACCAAGTCTAGCATCTTGTGAACTCCAGAGTTACAAGCAAACTTTGAGCAGTTCTCTTAGACAAGGACCCTTTTTTCTTGGTGGAAGGCAAAAATGTTTTCCTAGGCAGGATATCTATGATTAGCACTGGAGCCACAGTTACCAGTAGCTCCTTCTCCCAATCCACAGTAATGAATGAAACACAATAGTGCATTAGCTCTGGGGTTTTAGTCTGGGGACCAAAAATGTTGCTCAAGGTTAAACTGGGCGACAAAGAGCATCCACTCGGCCTGATGAGGGTTTAGGTGTTGCACCATCTGCAAATAGGTAAGGTTTCTATGGTCAGGAATGGGTGATCTTCTCCTGACAGCATCACTCTTTCAGGGTGAGCTTGATGGCCATCAATTCTCTATCCCAGATAGAGTAATTCCACTTGGCTGTAGAAAAGATTCTGGAGAAGGCGCAGGTCTGCGAACATTAGGGTGGTTATGAAAGTATGGAGCCCAGAAATGGAACAGATGTCTTCTCAAAGACGCATTTCACAAGCTTAGCATATACAGTAATACCTCGGTTTTCGAACGCTTTGGAACTCGAACTGCTTGGTATGCGAACGAAAATTTACCCAGAAGTAGTGTTTGGAATTCGAACTTTGCTCGGTTTTCAAACGTTTTTGCGAGCGTGGATGGTGGGTTGTACCTGGCGAGTTAAGCAGTGGTGAGGCTTCACATACAGTACACAGGGGTGATTCTAGCCTCTCTGCTGCCCGAGGCGAACTATAGAATGACGCCCCCCCCCCCCCCCGTCAATCCGCCCACATTATAATCCACTACTGCCCCCCCCCCCACTGCTGTCCCCAATAAACATAATGTTTGGTCCCTTGCTGCACAGAGGATGTCAGGAGAGGAGGAGGCTAATCCTATAGGAGAGGTCCCAGCAGCACAGAGGATGTCAGGAGATGAGGGTGCTAATCCTATAGGAGAGGTCCCAGCAGCACAGAGGATGTCAGGAGAGGAGGGTGCTAATCCTATAGGAGAAGTCCCAGCAGCACAGAGGATGTCAGGAGAGGAGGGTGCTGATCTTTTAGGAGATGGTCCCCCTCTTCCCCCCTTATAGATGGTCCCCCTCTTCCCCCCTTATAGATGGTCCCCCTCTTCCCCCCCTTATAGATGGTCCCCTCTCCCTTATAGATGGTCCCCCTCTCCCCCCCTTATAGATGGTCCCCCTCTCCCCCCTCCCTTATAGATGGTCCCCCTCTTCCCCCCCTTATAGATGGTCCCCTCTCCCTTATAGATGGTCCCCCTCTTTCCCCTCCCTTATAGATGGTCCCCCTCTTTCCCCTCCCTTATAGATGGTCCCCCTCTTCCCCCCTTATAGATGGTCCCCCTCTTCCCCCCCCCTTATAGTTGGTCCCCCTCTTCCCTCTTTCCCCCCCTTATAGATGGTCCCCCTCTCCCCCCCTTATAGATGGTCCCCCTCTCCCCCCCCCTTATAGATGGTCCCCCTCTCCCCCCCCCCCTTATAGATGGTCCCCCTCTTCCCTCTCTCCCCCTCCCTTATAGATGGTCCCCTTTCCCTTATAGATGGTCCCCCTCCCCCCCTTATACATGGTCCCCCTCTCCCCCCTCCCTTATAGATGCCCCCTTATAGATGGTCCCCCTCTTTCCCCCTCCCTTATAGATGGTCCCCCTCTCCCCCTTATACATGGTCCCCCTCTTCCCCCCCCTTATAGACGGTCCCCCTCCCGCCCCTCCCTTATAGATGGTCCCCCCCTTATAGATGGTCCCCCTCTTTCCCCCCTCCCTTATAGATGGCCCCCCCCTTATAGATGGTCCCCCTCTTTCCCCCCTCCCTTATAGATGGCCCCCCCTATAGATGGTCCCCCTCTTCCCTCTCCCCCTCCCTTATAGATGGCCCCCCCCCTTATAGATCGTCCCCCTCTTTCCCCCCTCCCTTATAGATCGTCCCCCTCTTCCCCCCTCCCTTATAGATGGCCCCCTTCCCCCCCCTACCTTATAGATGGTCCCCCTCTCCCCCCCCCCCCCCCTGCACAGCAGATAAAACAAAAACAAAAAACAGCACACAACTCACCTGCCCTCCGTTCCCCCGTCGAGCCTCTCTGGTCTGGTCCCGGCTGATGTGCGGCTGCCCGGGGTGTCCCGTCCTGTCCCCGGCAGCGCGCGCATCACAGAGCTCCCCGTGCGCCTGTGGCTGTGACTTCCGGCGCACGGGGAGCTCTCTGATGCGCGTGCTGCCGGGGACAGGACGGGACACCCCGGGCAGCCGCACATCAGCCGGGGGACTAAGGCTGCATTCCCACGTTCCGTGATCCTGACGGATCACGGACGTGGAATGCATGTACTGGAGCCCCCCCGCCCCCGGGAAGTATCTGTAATGAGATGCTGGGAGCGGGGGAGACTGTATTTATAAGCGCCGCGCTGTAGTATCAGCACCGCGCGGCTGATTTAGTACAGCGCGGCGCTTATGAATACAGTCTCCCCCGCTCACAGCATCTCATTACAGATACTGCCCGGGGGTGGGGGGGCTCCAGTACATGGTACAGTCAGGGCCGTTTTAATACATTGGTGGGCCCAGTGCACAGCCCTCAAGAGTGGGCCCCCCCTTACCTTTCTGCACATTGTATAATGTACTGAATTTGCCCCCACACTGTATCAAGAGCCCCAATACATACAGTAGTTACCTTATAACACTATTTCCACCATACAGTGATTACATATTACATAAAAACTGCACTAAACAAAACAGAAAGATATCACCATTGATACCATTACATAATACCGCCATACCATGACCCCTAACACTACAACCCTATAACAGAGTGCAGTTACATCCAGTGACTCACCGGGGGCGTCTTCTCCGATCAGAGTCTGTCACCTTTTCTTTTTCTCTCCATCCAGCCTGGGCCACCTTGAAGTCTTCTGCTGGCTGTGAATCTTCTCTCCAGAATCTGCCAGACAAATATTTTAGGCTCCAACACATACAGTAGTTAGGTCCCTTGTACCCCTATACAGTAGTTACACCCCTCTGTACCCCTACATAGTTACACCCCTCTGTGCCTCCATAGTTTTAAGGTGTCCCTGTAGTATATAGACCCTCATGTGCTCCTCCAGTTATATACAGCCCTCCTGTGCGCTCCCCCATTAGTATATAGCCCCCCTGTGCACTCTCCCCAGTAGTATATAGCCCCCTGTGCTCACCCACAATAGTATATAGCCCCCCTGTGCTCTCCCCCAATAGTATATAGCCCCCCTGTGCTCTCCCACAATAGTATATAGCCCCCCTGTGCTCTCCCACAATAGTATATAGCCCCCTGTGCTCTCCCCCAATAGTATATAGCCCCCCTGTGCTCTCCCACAATAGTATATAGCCCCCCTGTGCTCTCCCCCAATAGTATATAGCCCCCCTGTGCTCCCCCTCAATAGTATATAGCCCCCCTGTGCTCTCCATAATATATAGCCCCCTGTGCTCTCCCCCATAGTATATAGACCCCTGTGCTCCCCAATAGTATATAGCTCCCCTGTGCTCCCCAATAGTATATAGCCCCTGTGCTCCCCAATAGTATATAGCTAACCTGTGCTCCCCAATAGTATATAACCCCCTGTGCTCCCCCATAGTATATAGCCCCCTGTGCTCCCCCATAGTATATAGCCCCCTGTGCTCCCCCATAGTATATAGCCCCCCTGTGCTCCCCCATAGTATATAGCTCCCCTGTGCTCCCCCATAGTATATAGCTCCCCTGTGCTCCCCCATAGTATATAGCCCCCTGTGCTCCCCCAAAGTATATAGCTCCCCTGTGCTCCCCCATAGTATATAGCTCCCCTGTGCTCCCCAATAGTATATAGCCCCCTGTGCTTCCCAATAGTATATAGCTCCCCTGTGCTCCCCAATAGTATATAGCTCCCCTGTGCTCCCCCATAGTGTATAGCCCCCTGTGCTCCCCCATAGTATAGAGCTCCCCTGTGCTCCCCCATAGTATATAGCCCCCTGTGCTCCCCCATAGTATATAGCCCCCTGTGCTCCCCAATAGTATATAGCCCCCGTTCTCCCCCATAGTGTATAGCCCCCTGTGCTCCCCCATAGTATATAGCTCCCCTGTGCTCCCCCATAGTATATAGCCCCCTGTGCTCCCCCATAGTATATAGCCCCCTGTGCTCCCCCATAGTATATAGCCCCCTGTGCTCCCCCATAGTATATAGCTCCCCTGTGCTCCCCAATAGTATATAGCCCCCTGTGCTCCCCAATAGTATATAGCTCCCCTGTGCTCCCCAATAGTATATAGCTCCCCTGTGCTCCCCAATAGTATATAGCCCCCCTGTGCTCCCCCATAGTGTATAGCCCCCTGTGCTCCCCCATAGTATATAGCTCCCCTGTGCTCCCCCATAGTATATAGCTCCCCTGTGCTCCCCCATAGTATATAGCCCCCTGTGCTCCCCAATAGTATATAGCCCCCGTTCTCCCCCATAGTATATAGCCCCCTGTGCTCCCCAATAGTATATAGCCCCCGTTCTCCCCCATAGTATATAGCCCCCCTGTGCTCCCTGATAGTATATAGCTCCCCCATAGTATATAGCTCCCCTGTGCTCCCCCATAGTATATAGCCCCCCTGTGCTCCCCAATAGTATATAGCCCCCGTTCTCCCCCATAGTATATAGCCCCCCTGTGCTTCCCAATAGTATATAGCTCCCCTGTGCTCCCCCATAGTATATAGCCCCCTGTGCTCCCCCATAGTATATAGCCCCTGTGCTCCCCCATAGTATATAGCCCCCTGTGCTCCCCAATAGTATATAGCCCCCGTTCTCCCCCATAGTATATAGCCCCCCTGTGCTCCCCAATAGTATATAGCCCCCGTTCTCCCCCATAGTATATAGCCCCCCTGTGCTCCCCAATAGTATATAGCCCCCGTTCTCCCCCATAGTATATAGCCCCCTGTTCTCCCCCATAGTATATAGCCCCCTGTGCCCCCCCATAGTATATAGCTCCCCTGTGCTCCCCCATAGTATATAGCCCCCTGTGCCCCCCCATAGTATATAGCCCCCCTGCTATATAACATTGAAAAAAACAAACACTGTTACTCACCTGGGTCCTCGCGTTCCTCTTCTCTTCCCTCCTGTGGCCGCACTTCCTGCAGTCACAAGAGGCTGCACTCCCCTCACCCTCGCGCCGACGCTCCAGTGACGTCGGGCGCTAGAGGGAGAGCGCGGCCTCTTGTGACCGCAGGAAGTGCGGCCACAAGAGTGAGTGACTGACAGGGAGGGAGCCAATGGCTCTCTCTCTGTCAGTGTCGCTGCTGCTGCAGCGCTGAAGCGCCGCAGCAGCAGCGGACGGGGGCAGCGGCGGACGGGGGGGCCCTGCAGGGGGCGCCATGGAGGGGTAAGTAGATTACCCATCCATGGCGCTCCCCCCTGACAGGCTGGTGGCCGGAGCCCTGTGCGACCGCATTGGTCGCACATAGCAACGGCTGGCCTGCTCGGGGGGGGCCCCTTTAACCAGTGGGCCCGGTGCACGTGCACCATGTGCCCTCTGGTTAAGGCGGCCCTGGGTACAGTCAGTGGCGGATTATAATGTGGGCGGCCGCCCGAACCGCTCATATTATAATCTGCCACTGAATGCCGCCCCCATGGTGACAGCTAGTGGCGCCGCCTGAGGCAGACGATTCAGGTCGCCTCATGATTGCGGCGCCCCTGACAGTACAGTGCTGTATAAGACTGCTGGAGTGCATATACAGTGCAGTAGTAGTACAGGCAGTGCACCACCATCTCCCATACATTACAGTGCTTGGATGGGGGGGGACGCTATACAGTAAAGGATGGGTGAGGGGTTAGTGACTAATGTACTATAATTGCTGGTTCTGATGAACATTTCTTATGTTTAATGTCCTGTACAGTATATAGTGCTGTTCTGTACTGTACTGTAGTGATTATACTGAGCACTTATCAGTGTAATAAATGGGTACTGTAGGTAATTATTGGTGGCTGCTGGAACCAATTCATCACATTTACATTATTTCCTATGGGAAGACACTGCTCGGTTCTCAAACTGCTTGGTTCTCAAACTGCCTTCCGGAACCAATTAAGTTCGAGAACCGAGGTACCACTGTACTCTATTTTATCTGATGAACGTGTCTCCAGTGGGTGGTGATATCTGGGGAGTATATCAGGATGTCATCTAGGTATATCACGACACAAATGTAGAACAGATCCGGAAAGTAGTAATGAGCAGATTGGGGGATATTCGGGTTTGCCAGTGTTCTGTTGAAACAGAAAAAAATCCAGTTCTGGCACACATTAAATTCTGTGTGTGCAGCTTCTGAAAAAAAGAACACACCCATGATTGTAAGTATAAGGCCCCCTTCCTAGGAAACACACTGGGGGAGATTTATCAAACATGGTGCAAAGTGAAACTGGCTCAGTTGCCCCTAGCAACCAATCAGATTCCACCTTTCATTTTCCAAAGAGTCTATGAGAAATGAAAGGTGGAATCTGATTGGTTGCTAGGGGCAGCTGAGCCAGTTTCACTTTACACCATGTTTGATAAATCTCCCCCACTGTGTCCACCCTAGTAAGTAAGGAAGAATTGTATTGTCTCTTTCCATTACTAAGCTGGAGTTTAGTGTTATCCCATAAAATGTGGACATATTGAAATTGTGGACAGGAAAATTAACCTGACCGGTGCTTCACAAGGTTAAATTAAACCTGGATAGGAAAAGAGGGTGGTCAGCACTCAGAACACAAGGTCCCTCAAATTGGAGTGCGGTGTTCTTGTTTTGGCTGTATGCCACTCCAGGAGCACGCGAGAATGATCCCCGGACCAAAGGGCATCCAACAGAAGACAAACATATGGATTCTCTCCAGCTCACTTTAAAATTAAAACTTTTATTCGTATAATGTTTTAAAAGGCCGACGCGTTTCGCATGGCTCTGTGTCAAATATTCCTGAGACGACTCATGGATAAGGAGGTCGTCACCCCACATATAGAGGGGGACTATCACTGTCCATTCCCCACAATGATAAGGATAAGTGAACAAAGTGGCGTGAGTAGCCACATGTGGCGTGGCTACTCACGCCACTTTGTTCACTTATCCTTATCATTGTGGGGAATGGACAGTGATAGTCCCCCTCTATATGTGGGGTGACGACCTCCTTATCCATGAGTCGTCTCGGGACTATTTGACACAGAGCCATGACTAAGGGCAAGAGAGCCCGAAACGCGTTGGCCTTTTAAAACATTATACGAATTAAAGTTTAAATTTTAAAGTGAGCTGGAGAGAATCCATATGTTTGTCTTAAACCTGGATAGTTGGATGTCTGCTATATAATAACATTTTTTATGCTAGATGCCGTTTTCCCGGGGTTAAATTGAACCTGCAAGGGTGAATGACTGAAGTATAATCTAGTTTGTCAGACACCGTTTCAGGAAATCACTGAAGATGTCACATAACAGGTGATTCAAAGGGTTAAAAGTAGAGCAAACATGCTGGTTCGAATTAGCGAACATACTGTTGCGAGCTCACTATTCGCTTGGGTATTGCAGTACTAGATACTCAAACCAATATCGATCACATGGTGCTTGAATAACATTGATAGTCTCCTCCCCACATGTTTGGCAGCTTTAATCAGCCAATAGGCATGCTGGAAGGTTCTGCTACATAGCCGCTATGTTGGCTGATGGCATAGCAGTGATTGGCCGGTTGCATCAGGTGGCCACTCACTTGTGGTCTGTTAGCTGACAGGGAGAGCCGATGGAGCAGGGACAGAGTAAGGGTACTATTACACGAGCCGATGAAGGCCCAATAATAAATGTAAATGAGCGGCGATCTGCTAGATCGGCGCTCATTTACTGGGCCTATTACACGGCCCGATAATCATTTAACAAGGGCTGCAGGGACATTGTTACCGATGTCCTTGCAGCCCTTGTTTAAATTTTATACATTACCTATCCAGACTGCAGGGCTCCTCTTGTTCTGTGCTTCTCCCCAGGTCCGCGCGCTCCAGCTACAGAGTGGCCTGTCTCAGCTGAAAGGCCGCTCAGCCAATCACTGGCTGCGGTGGTCCTGGCCTGTGATTGGTTGAGCAGCCTGTCAGCTGAGACAGGCCGCTTTGAGGCTGGAGCGTGTGGACGCGGGGAGAAGCACAGAACAAGAGAAGCCCTGCAGTCTGGATAGGTAATGTATTCTTCTTTGCATATCGTCAGCGCTATTACACATAGCGGTGAGCGCCCGACAATTATAGGCCAGAACCTATATCAACGATCAGCCGATGACAACGATCATCTTTATTACACGGAACGATAATCGGCCAGATAGGGCCGATTCGGCCGATTATCGTTTCGTGTAATAGTACCCTAAGTGAAGGGCTTAGATTGGCTAGTTAGGGAGGCGATTAGCTTACGAAAACACCCAACAGACCTTTTAAGGACTAGAACTCTGTCAGTACCAGTATTGTACAAAATAGTATACTGGTATATAGCTATTATATTTATGACTAGTAGTCTGAGTGTGTAATTAAAAAAAAGCTAATTCCATACAATATACCAATATTATAAGGAATATTATGCAAACGGTAGAGTGCAACGATCAGCAGGGGAGCCACCACCATCACACGGCAGTGATGACCTGAGGAGATGACAGGACATGCACTATCCAAGAATAATAAGGCTGGGTGCACAGTGCCAATACACATAAACAGAAGCAATGCCAAAAAAAAGAGAAAAGTTGTGTACTGTGAAAACAGCACTGGCACACCAAAATAATAGGTAAAACGTACTTTATTATTCAAGTACAGAAACTAGACAGTAAGAGGTCCCCATTAAAAACACTTAAAACATCCCATACTCAAAGGAAAGTATGAAATATAATGCTATCCAAGGTCAGCAACCCCTCACAGAAAGAAAATGTCTGACCCTCATACATCTGAAAATTAACCACAGGTACAGGGTCTATGCATAGATGAATAGTAAAATGCATCTGAAATGTAAAAAAGTAAAGCTAAAACGCTAGAATATCAACACTTGTGCAATAGGAAATATATAAGTGAAGGTGAATTGAGACAATGACCAAGGCTAATGCTACGTTTACACGAAACGATTATCGGGCGAATTTTCGCGATAATTATTGAATTCGAACGATAATCGTACGTGTAAACGCGGCGAACGATCGAAAAATCGTTCGTTTTGATCTTTTAACATCCATCTATATGTCCATTACTGCTCAGTGAGTAAATGTAATATGGCCGGTGGACCCCCAGCAACTTGGCCAGGGAAGGGCGATGACACCACCCCATTGTCACAGCAGGGTTCCTGTGTCGCGGTCCTCCTCCACCTCCTCCAGTAGGTCCAAAACCTCCTCAACCGCCAGTGTTCCTCCCTTGTACCATTTGGGTGTAGCACTGAAGTGTCACGCTGTGCTGCACCTAGCCTGCCTGGGTGAAAGGAGACACACAGGGGAAGAGCTGCACTGCCTGCTCGAGACGGAAATCCTCTCTGGCTGACTCCACGCCATCTTAAAGTTAGGACGGTGGTGAGTGACAATGGGAGCAACATTCTCTCTGCGCTGCGTCGAGGAGGTATGAGACACGCCCCGTGTATGGCACATGTTTTACACCTAATAGTTACAAACTTTCTAAAGTCTTCATCCCATTTACAGACTGTGCTGTCAATGGCTCGAAAGCTGTGTAAACATTTCAGCCATTCAAGTTGCTCTTACCACATCCTCCTCGACCTGCAGCGGAGGAATGGTCTTCCCAACCATCGTCTCATTTGCGATGTAGCCACGCGGTGGAACTCCACCCTCCACATGCTGGGCCGCCTCTATGAGCAGAGAAAGACCTTGACTGATTTCCTCTTCATACAGGCGGACATGACGACTCCCCTGTTTAACCTCGAGCTCGGCTAGTGGCAGCTCATGCGTGACACCTGCCGCTTGCTACGACCCTTTGAGGAGGCCACCTTTCTGGTCAGTGGGCAAGACACAGGACTAGGCGCTATCATACCCATGCTTCATGTACTGGAGCTGATGCTGATGTGACTCAGTGGCGAGGGGGAAGAGGTCATGCCACTGTCGCAGCCTGGGTCGCCGGAGGAAGGCTTAGTGGAAGAGGAGGGAGAGGAAGTTCAGGAGGAGGAGGACAGGAACTCTTAGGGGAGACGGATCGAGGAGAAGGAGATGAGCCTTCCTACCAGAGGGTGCCAGAGGAGGATATGCAGGGCTATCAGGAGGATGAGGAGGATGGAGACAGTACCCATTGGCAGTATGCTGTGGAGACGGAGGCGGGGACTCCTTCCCACTCCCTGGTGAAAATGGCTAAGCGCATGTTGATATTCTTTCGGGCTGACCCACGCTTGCAAAGGATTCATCAACGGGACGAGTTCTGGCTGGACACACTACTGGACCCACGGTATTGCAACAAGCTGTGTGAATTCATTCACCCTTCCCAACGGGAGAAAAAAATAAATTATTATAGAGAGGAGCTGGGTGCACAGTTAGTGGTAGCCTTTGGAACACGGCACTCTCATTCACGCCATTCCCACCAGGGCCACACCAGCAGCACTGCCTTCTCCACATTCTCCTCTAGCAGCTTGGATGGCATGAGCAGCGGCACCAGTCTGAGCCTGATGTCCATGGTGCACGCTTTCATGCAGCCACAGGCCGGGGTAACAGGAGCACCCGCACAGCAGCAGGACATTTCGGCACACCTCAAACAGCAAGTCCAGGTGTTTTTGGACTCTACGTTGCCACCTAACGTCCCCGAACCCCTGGACTACTGGGTGGGAAAATTTGATGTCTGGCCACAACTTGCTGAATTTGCTTTGGACATACTCTCCTGTCCGGCCAGCAGTGTGTCATCCAAGCGAGTTTTCAGCGCAGCAGGTCATATTGTCAGTCACAGGAGAACCAGATTGTCCTGTGATAGTGTGGAACGTCTGACTTTCATTAAAATGAACACCACATGGATAGATAAGGACTTTGTGACACCTAATCCTGATACCACAGAGTAGGATTTAGTCCTGTTGTCACCAAGATGTAGGACCTTTTCTGCATCTATTATGGCCTATATGTGAACTAGACCTTACTGGTCATTCCACCCTTCCTGCTGCCCTGCTACCTCTTGCCTGTCCATGGACCTCATTATTCTGCTTCTGCTGCTCATGTCACCCCATTACAACTGCTACTCCTGCCCTAGCCTCCATCTTGGCTACTGCTGGGCCTTCACTGGCCTCATAATTGGCTACTGCTGGGTCTTAACTGGCATCCATGTTGACTACTGCAGTGCCTGCCCTTGCCTCCTTGTTGGCCACTGCTGGGCCTTGACTGGCATCTAGGTTGACTACTGGTGTGCCTGCCCTTGCCTCAATGTTGGCTACTGCTGGGCCTTGACTGGCATCTAGGTTGACTACTGCTGTGCCTGCCCTTGCCTTAATGTTGGCTACTGCTGGGCCTTGACTGGCATCTCGGTTGACTACTGGTGTGCCTGCCCTTGCCTCAATGTTGGTTACTGCTGGGCCTTAACTGGCATCTAGGATGACTACTGGTGTGCCTGCCCTTGCCTCCTTGTTGGCTACTGCTGGGCCTTGACTGGCATCTAGGTTGACTACTGCTGTGCCTGCCCTTGCCTTAATGTTGGCCACTGCTGGACCTTGACTGGCATCTAGGTTGACTACTGGTGTGCCTGCCCTTGCCTCAATGTTGGCTACTGCTGGGCCTTAACTGGCATCTATGTTGACTACTGCTGTGCCTGCTCTTGCCTCCTTGTTGGCTACTGCTGCTCCTGCCTGGCCTCCATGTTGGCTACTGCTTCTCCTGCCTGGCCTCAATGTTGGCTACTGCTGATCCTGCCTGGCCTCCATGTTGGCTACTGCTGATCCTGCCTGGCCTCCATGTTGGCTCCTGCTGCTCCTGCCTGGCCTCCATGTTGACTACTGCTGCTCCTGCCTGGCCTCCATGTTGACTACTGCTGCTCCTGTACTGCCCTCAAATAGCTATTGCTGGACCTCCTCTGGCCTCCAATGACTACTGCTGCGCCTTCACTGCATTTCTGACCTTTTTCCTGCATAGACCCTGTAATGGTGAGTTTCCTGCATAGACGCTGTAATGGTGAATATTGAAGTCTAAAAAAAAAAAATTTGACTTAGAGATATCGAAAAGATAATGATGTTACTGACATGTAGAGCCCTAATGTCAACCAAATACACTACCCCCGTATCATATAGATGCTTTAAACTATGAAATCCGAAGAAATCCGAAATTCAGTCGGACCAAACTTTTGAAAGTTTGCTTATCTCTAGCTACTATATGAGACTATGGGGGAAGCCTGGCTAATATATGAGACTATGGGGAGGGCTGACTACTAGGGAAGGCTGGCTACTATATGAAACTACAGGGAGGGCTGGCTACTATAAAAGAGAGTATTGGGGAGGGCTGTTTACTATATAAGAGACTATGGGGAAGGTCTGGCTACTTTATAAGGAAAAATAGGGAGGGCTAGCTATTATATGAGATAGTGCCAGGACCGCCGCATTCGCGCTTAACTAATTTTCAAGATTGGCCCGCGACTTTGTCCAATTTTTTTATTTTGGCCCATTGTGTATTTGAGTTTGACACTCCTGATATAGAGGTTTATATTCTGTGGATAAGCTAATAGATCAAACATGTTGAAGGGCACAATGTAATAGTGGTCAATTAATGTCACATTCTAGTTACTGATATTTTTTTTCTTTTACTGATACCCATATTGACTTATAATGTAAATAATTAAAATGTTTGATAAATATTTCTGAATTATAGACATCACCTTTGTCCGATAAATCTATACTTTTGAATTACCTCACAAATCTCTATTTCTTCTACTATCCTTCTAATTGGCATCACGATACCCTCAAGATCTCATCCAAGAAAACAGAACTTCATTAGTTAACACTTCTAAGTCATTAATGATCTTACTAGTTACACTCGGTAGCGTAATCCACTGGGGAGAAGTCCCTGACGGCTCCCGCTGCTCATCTGTCTTGTGTTATTCAGGAGAATTCCCTACCGCCAATGTAGTTCTATATAAGGCCCTGTTTTTTTGGTCAGTGTTAATATGATCTGGACTATAGGGCTATTTCTAACCTAGCAGTGTATATCTGCATGAACCTGAACACGATCTTTAAGAATGTCAAATATGTCCATGGTCTTCAATGACCAAGACTTTGTTCTTTTAGGCCTCAAGGAGATGGAGCAGCTGAGATATTTCTACTCTGTGGTCGCCCTTCTAATATATTTCAGCACAATATCCTTATGTTCATTAATTGTGTATGTTGTACGGACAGAACAATCTCTCCATGAACCTATGTACATCTTCATATGTGGCCTGGTGGGTAACGTTATGGTTGGAAGCTCAGCGTTACTTCCCAAGATGGCGATAGACTTGCTCTCCGGATGTACCACCATCTCTCTGTCTAGATGTCTGGTCCAAGCATACTTTATACAGAGCTTTGTTTTTGTAGAGATATTAACTTTCACCATAATGGCGTATGATAGGTACCTAGCTGTTGGTTTTCCATTGAGATACCACTCCCTAATGACCAATAAGAAGGCTCTACAGTCCCTGGCTATTATCTGGTCAATGATTTTATTAATTGTGTTGTCAGCTGCCATTATGGTGGTCAGGTTAACACTATGTGGTAACAGTATCAATAACGTGTATTGTGAGACTTTGTCTCTTGTCCGTTTGTCATGTGGTAGCACAGCCATCAATGACATCTATGGAACTATTGTGACCTTGCTGATTATCGTGGGTTCCTTAACTCTTGTCATCTACTGCTACATACGGACATTTCTTGTCTGCCTGAAGATCTCTATGGAAGCCTCCCAGAAAGCCATCCATACACTGGTGACCCACATAATCACATTCTCAACTTTCATGACAACTTCTTTATTTGTAGCTTTCAGATATAGGTTAAATGGTGGATCTCTATCTACTGCCACACACGTTATAATCTCACTAGTCGGTCTATCCATCTCCATCACTGTAAACCCTCTGATCTATGGGATAAGGACAGAAGCTTTAAGGACAAAGATGATCCACACTTTAAAGGAAATCACAAAGAAAAAGACAATGAGTAAATTCAAGTAAGAATTTGTTTCCATGGGAGGATTTACCATCCAAAATAAGTGCCGATTAACTATAGAGATAGCCGATTGGTTCTCACTTACATGCTGATTGTGAGGGGTGCGTAAATAATTGTTCTTAATATTATTCATGTGATTATTCATAGAAACCTAGGAACAGCAGCATTGCAGCTCCACCAACGTATGGTGTTTGGCCAAGGGTTCAAGCAACAAGAAGCACTCTAGTCCTCATATATAATATATATAGGGACACTCATGGCCATGAGTAAGAGTCCTAAAGAGCTGAAACACATCGATGGATCTGTTTGCTTCTGCCATTATCTTCTGTCTCCTGTAAAGTGACTCAGAATATAGAATTTTAATATTTTCTGAAATAATTTTACACAATTTGATATGTTATGTGCAGCACGGTGATGCTTGATGCTACTCCACCCATATGTAAGGAAACTGGATCCAGTCCTGGGAAACTTCTCCCAGTTACCCAGCACTGGATCCAGCTTTTCCCTACACCCAGATGGAGCGGAAGGGAGCTGAACAGAGTAAGCCGCTTTATGGTCAACCGAAGTGATTCAGTTCGTTTAGACGGTTCGTGGGTGATTCTCTAATCACTAAATAACATATCAAATTGTGTAATTTTATTCCAGAATATATTAAAGTTCTATATTCTAAGTCATAGTACAGTACACAAAGCGATTCACTTCGTTTAACATCTCTAATGTTATTCATAGAAACCTCTTGGTTACATGGGCAGCACATCACCCGCCGGCAAATGATCATTTTTATTCCTGCATAGAAGATTTGATAAACAACAAACAAATATATATTTTTTAATGTGGCCCTGGGAGGGTTCCCCCCACACTGCCTGAAACACTATTAATTCTTGTTTTGCTCTGTTTATGAACTATGGGAATTTAATCCATCTATTTTTTTCCTTGAGGAAATTTTTTTGCAAAAAGAATTTTTTTTTCCAAAGGAAATGTTTTAGGCTACATGCAATTTGTTCATTTTATTTGATAGAAAAGGTAATTTTACCAATGTTTTTAACAGTGTAGCCAAAAAGATACATTGGTTTTGGAAGCATAGCTTTTATTGGTTCTAATTTGGGTTACATATAATATAGTCACTAGGTTTTATAACAAAAAAAATTGGGAAAAAGGGATTCTGCAATTGTTCTTTTTTGTGTGTGTGATGTTCATGGTAAGATCTGACTAACATGTTTCAGCAGGTTGTATCACATGGATACCGGATATGTGTGGGGGATTTAATTTTATACTCTCACGAAATTAAACTACTTTTTATTTTTTAAAAATTGGTTCTATTTTTCCTGTGCACATTTTTAAACTTTGATTAAACTTCTTTTGTTTTTACCCTTCTATGGCACATCTTCTATGCAATCTTCATTTGTATAATGTAAATTCTTTCATGTATGTAATATACTCAAATATTACCATTAATAATCGCAGCATTTATAGGTTAAAATGCCTGAATCGGAATCTTTTAAAATTCCAGAATTCACAGGAAGGTCCCGGTTGTGTATTACAACCAGAATCCTGCTGTCTGGAAACCTGCCTGTAGCGTACTATTACAGTGCAGTTCTTACAGAGATTATATGTGAAACCATTATGTGCCAAACTTTAATTTGTTTACCTGTTTACCCTGGAAATCCTGTTTGTTATATTGCCTCAATGCAATAAAATTAAATTACTTTACATTTCACTTATGCAGCTCCTTTACAAAAGCTATGTGGTTACATATGGTTACAGACTGCAAACAAAACCTGTGTGGTCTGATCCGTCAACAGAATTTGAAATCGGTTTATCAAGTAGTTTCGATGATGGGCAGAACAAAAACTTATTTGAAGCCTTCCGAGGCCAACCTCGAAAAGGCCAAAAAGGATAGGCCATTACTTGAATAAGCGAGGGAACCAAAGATGTCTTAGTATAGTCTGTAGTCTAGTCTTCGGGATGTATTACACGTCACGATCACTAATGTAAGCCAGCGCCATTCTGCTTAACCCCTTAACGACATTGGGCGTAAATTTACGCCCTGATGCCGGTAAGGGAGATCAGAGCGGGGCCGCGCGGCGACCCCGCTCTGAACCGCGGCGGTCCCGGGTGTCACTTGTAGCCCGGGACCGCTGGTATACAGTAATCAGATGCAGCTGTCAAACATGACAGCTGCATCCGATTACCGGACGCAGCACTTCCCTGGTGTCTAGTGGAGGAGATCTCTCCACTAGACACCATCCCGGAGGAGCGATCGCATCCCGGAGGAGCGATCTCCGTAACTGAAGCCGGCTGGGGACCGCTCCAAGATGGCGCCGTCCCCGGCTCGGCACTTGTTTGTTTCCGGCTGGATCTCTGCATATCTATGCTGCAGAGATCTCAATGAGAGATCAAAGCACTTATACTAGAAGTCCCCCAGGGGGGCTTCTAGTATAAGTGTAAAAGTAAAAAAAAAAGTGTCATTATTAGTAAAAATCCCCCTCCCCTAATAAAAGTCTGAATCACCCCCCTTTTCCCAGGTTATAAATAAAAGTAAATAAATAAATAAATAAATGAACATGTTTGGTATCGCCGCATGCCTTATCGCCCAAACTATTAATTAATCACATTCCTGATCTCGCACGGTAAACGGCGTCAGCGCAAAAAAATCCCAAAGTGCAAAATTGCGCATTTTTGGTCGCATCAAATCCAGAAAAATTGTAATAAAAAGCGATCAAAAAATTGTATATGCGCAATCAAGGTACCGATAGAAAGAACACATCATGGCGCAAAAAATGACACCTGAAACAGCCCCATAGACCAAAGGATAAAAGCGCTATAAGCCTGGGAATGGAGCGATTTTAAGTGACGTATATTTGTTGACAATGGTTTAAATTTTTTACAGGCTATCAGATACAATATAAGTTATACATGTTATATATCGTTTTAATCGTAATGACTTGAGGAACATATATAACAAGTCAGTTTTACCCCAGAGCGAATGGCGTAAAAACACATTTCCCCCAAATAAACAAAATGCGTTTTTTTTTTTCAATTTCACCACACTTTGAATTTTTTTCTGGTTTCGCAGTGTACTTTATGCAAAAATTCAGCCTGTCATTGCAAAGTACAATTAGTGACGCAAAAAATAAGGGCTCATGTGGGTCTCTAGGTGGAAAAATGCAAGTGCTATGGCCTTTTAAGCACAAGGAGGAAAAACCGAAAACGCAAAAATCGAAATTGGCTCTGTCCTTAAGGGGTTAATGAGCCTATTGATTCTTTGCCTACCTTATCTGAAGCCTTAGGGCCCTATTAAATGGAGCAATAATCTGCCAAATCAGGCCGATTCTGCAGAATATCACAATAAAAAACAACGATCAGCTGATGAAACGATCATAGGCTGATTTAAGTTGTTTATTCCAGCCTAAAATACATTGACCACCAGGTGTACATTGCTTTGTGTAATAGCAATGCTTGGCCGATGGCTGATGACTGTGATGCAAAAAATAATAAACTTTACCCATACCTGTCCACGTTCCCGGTGTTCCTCTCGATTCTGCCCGGTCACTGCAGCCACCAATGGAACTTTAGAGCCAGTGTCTGAAGTGACAAGCCGCTCAGCCAATTACTGGCCGAGGCAGAACTGCTAGTGCTTGGCTGAGCGACCTGTCACTTCAGAAATGGGCTCTGAAGTTCCAGTAGCGGCTGCGGGCAGAAGCAAGAACACTGGGAGCATGGACAGGTACAGTATATATATAAGCTTTATTATTTCACACTTTTAAAGCAAGGGCTGCACAGACATCTCTATCTACAGCCCTTGCTGCATGATTATAGAGCCGTGTAATAGGCTCAGTAAGCGAGTGCTGATCTAGCAGATTGGCGCTCGCTTACATTAGTGATCAGGCTGTCTAATAGGGTAGCCACTCCATGGAAGAAGACGTAATGGATCAAAAAGCTCTATATACCAAGCTTACAAAACACTAGGGGGTAAAGGACATAAAAAGCTGTGGGACATCAGAGGAAGACAGAAGCATTCTGTACACGTGCCGGTGCTCCTTCAATGGAGTTTAGGCAGATGATGGTCACGTTTCTGGTTATGCTGATGTAAGTATTTCAAACTTTGTATTTAAAATTAACTAATATCACACTATTGTCACCATTAATTAATATCACACTATCACTAATAAATTTGCATATTACATAATTTATTATAATCAGATGGTGACCGATATACTGTTTTAAATAAAAAAATGTGCAGCTTAGGCCGCATTTGTGCGTTCCGTGTTCCACACGGAACACGGGCGTGGAATGAATGTACCAACCTTCTCGCTCATCTCTAGTAGCCTTCTTTAAATACGTATCAGAACCTGTTTCATAAAACACGGCAAAACATAAATTGGCATAGCTTGCAGGATACATTGAAGGCTCAAAATTCAGATAATTACCAGAATTTAAAAAACATCAGATTATCTGTCTGTAGAGCAACAGGCTACAGTTGTTTCGCACGTCACAGCATGCTTCGTCACACTGAGGGCTGAGAGGAAGGACGTGCGAAACAGCTGTAGCCTGTTGCTCATCTGCTACTCGTGTTGTTGCCTGATTATGAAATAAAGAAACATAAATTTTTCCTCCAATCCTTAACGGCCTCTGCTACCTGTCATTGAATGGAATTACCAGATGACATTGTCTGCAGCTTTGGGAGAGTACCACCGGTGGCATTGGCTCAGGAGGATGGTGCATTGTTCACCTGTACGGTCTAATGCTAACAAAAGGTATTGCCGGGGTGTGTTTCAGCTGGGATTTACTTATCTGTATGTACTGTAAAAGTATATAGAATGGCCCTGATTTACATATTTTCTGTCATAAAATTGTCCTTCTTTTTACTAGTTTTCCTCATTTCACCATATTTACCAACATTGTATGCCATAAAAATCTCTGAGAAACTATACATCCATCATTTCGAGTTTTAAAATAGGAAGAGGAGTGGTGTCAGGAACCCCATATGGTTAAAGTGACTCTGTACCCACAATCTGACCCCCCAAACTGATTGTACCTTCGGATTGCTGCTTTTAATCCAAAATCTGTCCTGCGGTCCGTTTGGCAGGTGATGCAGTTATTGTCATAAAAATGTACTTTTAAAATTGCAGCTCCGTGCCAAATGGGAGTATCTGTGCCCTGACTTTGCACCACCCCTCCGTCCCTCCTCCCCACCCTCCTCATCAGGCAGATTGCCTCCATTAAGACACCTGTGCAATGTTCAAACAGAAGTAAATGTTCCAGTGGCATTCCTAATGATGAGGAGGGCGGGGAGGAGGGACGGAGGGGGTGGTGCAAAGTTAGGGCACAGATACGTCTGTAGGGCACGGGGCTGCAATTTTAAAAGTAAATTTTTATGACAATAACTGCACCACCTGCCGAACGGACCGCAGGACAGATCTTGGATTAAAAGCAGCTATCCGAACGTACAAGTGGTTTGGGGGGGTCAGATTTGGGTACAGAGTCGCTTTAAAGGACCTCTGTCCCCTTCAAAATACCCAAAGTTTGAAGCTACAAATTACAGATTTGGAATCCACATCCTTTATTCTACTTACAGATGACTTAAGTTTAGAGTTTTGAGGAGGGTGTGTTGGAGATGACAGAGTCCCTTAAACAAGCAATAGCAGAGACTGGCGGGCAGCGGGTGGAAGGGCTCAGGGATCCCACATGGCCAATAAACAAGAGCAGAGGGGGGTGGGCCGCAGAAGAAGCAATTTAAAGGACCCCACATTTCCTTCTAATGAGAGCATAGTGCATTGGGCAGCAGGAGACTTGGGGCTCTATTACATGGCCCAATATTGAGATGAAAGCGAGCGTCAACCTTCAGGTCAGCGCTAGCTACCTGCTCATTCTCCGCTCGCTATTGAGCGGAGAGGAGCAGGGGTAGGAATGCATAAAGCTTTGAGAGGGGCTGAATTGACGTGGCCTATAGAATAGAGTGGTGGTCTGCTGTCACCACTCCTAAAACATGGAGCGACGGGCAGCAGATCGTTGCTATCGTGATCATGATTTTAGAAAATCTTGAAAGACAATGATCAGCTGACACTGTGCATGTTGGATGACCGTTGCCTTTCAACATGAGCTATTATACGCAGCGATTATCAGCCGGAACAGCAAGTACGGACGATACTCGTTTCTTATAATGGGGCCCTTACCTATCTATCTGCTTACATCAGAATAATAACATTTAGGAACTAATATATATGGACCCTGTTGTGTCACTTCATTATAAGATACTTACCTGGGTGCTGGTGTTGTGTCATGGACTTGGATGGCATTCGTGTGACACAGCATACAGTCACTACCATCTGTCACAAATAAGAATATTACGATCACTATTCAGGATAAAGCTGATCATTGAGGGATATCTATCCATAGCCACCTTGGGGGGTGGAGTATTATAGACCTTTATTTACAGTATCCTGTCATGTTATAAGCTAACATTAAAAGTTACATAATAGATACATTATGTTATTTTGGATACTAAGGTTTCCGAATGAGAAACCCTGGTAACATCAGCCTCTAGTGACACCTACTGGCCATTCTATGGCTGACACTCATTAAATGATCCTGCAGATATAGCTGCCATTCTCTGACACTACTGTAGACACAGGGCTAGAATTGCGGTTGTGATAGGTAACGGTCAGTATAGGTAATTTCTATAGGTGATTACTATGAGCGAGCATGCTCGTCCGAGCTTGGTACTCGATCGAGTATTAGGGTACTCGATGGTACTCGTTACTCAGACGGGCATCTTGCGATACTCGAGAAAATCTCATCATCCGTTTCCTGTAAGTTTGGGCGCTATTTCTCAGCCAATAAACATGCAGGAGACTCTTTGGTACATCCTGCGACCATGTGGGACCCATACATGTCGATAGCAGCGATTGGTTGGCCAGATCAGATGACCCTGCCATATAAAACGCACAGCCGGCAGTACTCGCTTCAGACGTATGCTGTGAGAGATCAGGGACAGAGCTGCTGCTGGTCAGGGAGAGTGTCAGTGTAGGATCTAGCGTTCCAGTAGGCAGGGTATATACTAGATATACATCTATACAAACAAACAGGGCTTCAAATCGTTTTTTAATACTATTACTACAGACTACTGGCTGGGAGTTGCAGTGCTGCTACCACGATTTCACCAGCACACTGTGGTGACCGGCTGCTGGCAGAAAGGGGACATTAGGTTTTGCATACAGACAACTAAGAAGTGCTCAGTGTACTCTTTTTTGATTTTGGGGCTGGTGGTGCTGCTGTACTACATTGGATTGCTGGGATTTGTAGTACACCTTTATAAAACTTCACTGCTCATTGGAAGGGGGTATCACAGCGTGTGTCTAGGTCCAGCCAGTACCAGATAGTACCATGCAGCCCCCCCTAAACTAGTGGGTACTACACTGTATTGCTGGGATTTGTAGTACACCTTTATAAAACTTTACTGCTCATTGGACGGGGGTATCACAGTGTGTATCTAAGTTCAGCCAGTACCAGATTGTACCTTACAGCTCCACAAAACCAGTGGGTACTTTAAGTATTTTTCCTGATTTCTGTATTTCATACGCAAGGCCTATCTAAGTTCCATACTGTGCAGTGTCCATAAAATGGTGAACCCCAGGGGTAAGGGTCGAGGACGAGGGCGTGGGGTTCCAAGTGATGCCGTTGCCGGAGGCCGTGGTTCAGGGCAGGGTGACACAGCAGCACCTGTTGAGGAGGGAGCAGTGGCACACCGCAGACGTCCACTCCCTAGCATCTTTGCCCAACTTACGGGGTCTCATGGTAGACCGATATTAAAACCGCAGCAGTGTGAACAGGTAATCACGTGGATATCGGATGTGTCCAGTAACTTATCCACCACCCAGTCTTCCACGCAGTCCGCCCACGCTACCCAAGGGAGTGGAACCCTTGCTCCATTAGCTCAGCCTCCTTCCCCATAGCCTGGCCCCTCCAGGGAAAGAAGGAATTCAGATCCACCACCATGTTCCCAGGAACTCTTTTCTGGACCCTTCCCTGAGTCAGAGCAACCAGAGCAGTCGATCTGTCCTGATGCCCAAACTATGCAGCTCACGCAGTCAGTGGATGATGAGAGTGGGGACTTGCAAGCGGGGTTGGAAGAGGTGTCTGATGATGACCTCAGACAGTGAGGTTGTTGTCATGGATGTAACTCAAAGTGAGGAGAGTGAGGAAATGGAGGAAGAGCTGGTGGATGAGGACGAGGTGACTGACCCGAGCTGGGTGGATAAGCCTGGTAAAGACCGTGCTTCTGAGGGAAAGGCAAGTTCACCAACAGGACCAGTTGGAAGAGGAAGAGGGGTGGGCAGAGGGAGAAGCAGGGGCAGAGCAAGTAGATCAGCAACTGTTTCACAGAGTCAAACTCCCGTGGCCAGGGCTAGATGTTCCCAAGTCTGGAGGTTTTTTAAAGAAATTGCGGATGACCAAAGGACTGTAGTGTGCAACATGTGCCACGCCAGGATCAGCAGGGGAGCCACCACTACCAGCCTTACCACTACCAGCATGTGCAGGCATATGAATGCTAAACACCCCACTCAGTGGAACCAAGGCCGTTCAGTGACTGCAAGTCGCACACCTGCTCCTTCCCCTGTGTCACGTGCTGGCTTTGTCAGTCCCCCCCGCTCAGGCCCCAGGCACAAGGGCCTCCCACCCTACACACACCCCTTCACCTCCACTATGCTCCACACCCTCCAGAAAGGTGTCCACCCGCAGCGTTCAACTGTCCCTGCAGCAACTGTCCCTTGCCTCAATGTTGGCGACTGCTGGGCCTTAACTGGCATCCATGTTGACCACTGCTGACTACTGCTGTGCCTGCCCTTGCCTCCATGTTGGCTACTGCTGGGTCTTAACTGGCATCCATGTTGACTACTGCTGGGCCTTTACTGGCATCCATGTTGACTACTGCTGGGCCTTTACTGGCATCCATGTTGACTACTGGTGTGCCTGCCCTTACCTCCTTGTTGCTGGGCCTTAACTGGCATCCATGTTGACTACTGGTGTGCCTGCCCTTGCCTCCTTGTTGCTGGGCCTTAACTGGCATCCATGTTGACTACTGCTGTGCATGCCCTTACCTTCCTTGTCTTGTCCATTTCAAACCATATTATCTGTGGATGTCATCTTATATTACGGGTGTCCTATGCCATTCTTTCACCAGTACCTTCTACCTTTTTTCAATGTTGTAGCCATTTTTAATTCAGGATTGACCAGAGCAGTAATGGACATCCATGTTGACTACTGCTGTGCCTGCCCTTGCCTCAATGTTGGCTACTGCTGGGCCTTAACTGGCATCCATGTTGACTACTGGTGTGCCTGCCCTTGCCTCCATGTTGGCTACTGCTGGGCCTTAACTGGCATCCCGGGTTCGTGTGTAATTAGCAGTGAGCTTGGTTGCGTGTGACAAGGGGCGGAACCTGGTGGCGGCTCTGCAACTCGGCAGCCTCACACATGTACCATGCCTGGCCCACGTCTTCAACCTACAGTAGTGTTGCTGCGGTTCCTTAAAACTTACCCCAATGTGGCTGACTTGCTCACCAATGTGCCCCGCATCTGTGCGCATTTCCGCAAGTTCCACAACCAGTTAAACTAATCCCATCTGCTACAGTCAAATTCAAAGTCAAATTCAAACTCAAAAAAACGGTGGTGGGAGAAGTGGTGAGTCACATGATGCAGGGAATGTTACCCCAACTGCTAGAGTGAAATTAATAGTCAAATTTAATTTACCTTCCTTGTCTTGTCCATTTTGAACCATATTATCTGTGGATGTCATCTTATCTTAGGGGTGTCCTCTGCCATCCTTTCACAAGTACCTTCTACCTTTTTTTGATGTTGTAGCCGTTTTGAAGGCAGGATTGACCAGGCCTTTCACTAGTACTAGGGATGGTCCAAACTGAGTTCGGTTCGGGTTCGTATGAACCCGAACTCTCGGTAATGATTCCCGCTGTCTGCCCGCTCCGTGCAGCGGGTGGATCCAGTGGGAGGACCACCTGGAAAACTGTGATACAGCCATAGCCATAGGCTGTATCCCAGTTTTCCAGGCGGTCCTCCCGCTGTATCCACCCGCTCCACGGAGCGGGCAGACAGTGGGAATCTGATGCCAAGCGTTCGGGTTCATATGAACCCGAACCTCGGAGAGTTCGGACCATCCCTAACTAGTACCGTCTACCTTCCTTGGATGTTGTAGGCAGGATTGACCATGTCTTTTTAATAGACACTTGCCCTCTCTTAGAGACTCTTAAAATGATGGAAAGTGTATTCATTCATTCAAATCAAATTCCGGAGCCTCTTAAGAAGACTGTATTGTTATTCTTCGTCCCTACCTCCAAAGATATGCCTCTCACACACAACTGCATGTGAGTATGAGGCTAAATCTAGCTATAATTGTATTGTCCATCTTGGTCTGGGTCTATGGTGTTTGTGTGGTGAGGTGTCTGTGGTAAGGCTAAGGTTTTGGGTGGTCCATATGCTACCGGTGTTTGAATGGTTCCATGTGTTCTCACCACCATGCTGTGTCAGGCTAAATTTTGGGTTGGTTCAAATGCTAACTCTGCTCTAATGAAACTCTGTGTCCTCACCGCCATGCTGTGTCAGGCCTAATTTTTGGGAGGCTCACTTGCTACCTCACTTTTAATGGTTCTCTGTGTCCTCACTGCCATGCTCTGACGTCACACTACGTCTGCGGAAGAGCGGACTGGTTTCCGGGGGCCCGCCGACCGCACCCTCGCCAACCAGCCAGCTGTTTTATTTTATTTATTTTTTTGTCTAGGCGTGGCCTCACCATCCCCCGGTCGAGAGGCATCAGGTGTACCCTTGATGGTGACTGACAGCTGCCCTAGCCAGTTAACTGTCAGCACCAAGGTTCGTGTCCACTAAAAATCCCTGCCCCTGGACTCACTCCAATTTCTGGGTGGGGTCTCTTGCTTCCTCACTCACTTTTAATGGTTCTCTGTGTG
This sequence comes from Dendropsophus ebraccatus, assembly GCF_027789765.1. Classification (NCBI taxonomy): domain Eukaryota; kingdom Metazoa; phylum Chordata; class Amphibia; order Anura; family Hylidae; genus Dendropsophus; species Dendropsophus ebraccatus. Next base: position 12,176,136 of record NC_091458.1, read on the forward strand.
CTCAATGCCATGCAGTGTCTGGCCTAATTTTTAGGAGGCTCGCTTGCTTCAACACTCCCTTTTAATAGTTCTCTGTGTGCTCAATGCCCTGCTGTGTCTGGCCTAATTTTTGGGAGGCTCACTTGCTTCCTCACTCACTTTTAATGGTTCTCTGTGTGCTCAATGCCATGCTGTGTCTGGTATAATTTTTGGAAGGCTCACTGGCTACCGCTTCTACCTTGTTCACTCTGTCCTCACCCCTATGCTGTGTCAGGCTGAAATTTTTGGCTGGTTCATGATATGCTACCTCTGTTTTAATGGTTCCCTGTGTTCACACTGCCATGCTGTGTCAGGCTGAGTTTTTGGGTGGTCCATATGCCGACCTTTGTTTTAACCAGGCTTTTGCACAGAATTAGGCATACTGGTGCTATTAGGCAGCCTCAGAGGCATGCATACATTCTGCCCCTTCTGTTTCCTGTCCATTTCCGTTGCGTTTCCATCAATTTCTGAGGTTGACAGGTTTTCACATGACCTTCCCTCTACCGAACTTGAGTCTCCTGCAAAAATACTTGAATCTTCCTTTGACTTCAATGGGGTTCGTTACTCGAAACGAGCACTCGAGTATCGGGAAATACTTGTCTAGAGTAACGAGCACCCGAGCATTTTAGTACTCGCTCATCACTAGTGATTACCAGAGCACTGTTTGGGGTGTGTTTAATATTTAGGACACATAAAAGGGTGACACAGCCAAGGAGGAGGTTGATAGCAATGCTTGCTGAGGACATCACTGCTGTGATGGAACATGTTAAAACTAGGGATGGTCCGAACCCGCCGAGGTTCGGATGAACCCGAATGCTCGGCATCGGATTCCCGCTGTCTGCCCGCTCCGTGCAGCGGGCGGATACAGCGGGAGAACCGCCTGTAAAATTGGGATACAGCCTATGGCTATGGCTGTATCCCAGTTTTCCAGGCAGTCCTCCCGCTGGATCCGCCCGCTGCACGGAGCAGGCAGAAAGCGGGAATCATTACCGAGGGTTCGGGCTTGTACGATCCCGAACTGAATTCGGTTCTTACCATCCCTAGTTAAAACCCTCATGCACTTTTTGATCACTATACCGACCAGCGAATAAAACTGGTCATCCTTTTAGGCTCTATAAATGATAAACATACAATGCTAGGGAGATTGTGTTTTTAAACTTTTGTCCTTTGGTTATACCCACACTGATGACTGCTGCATTCTTAACAATGCCCTGCGGAATCAGATGAGGAGTGCCACACAACTCAAGGCACATTTTAAAGAGGATGTACCATCAGGCACATCCTCTTTAATATGATTTATGGATAGAGCGGCACCGTCACTGGGAATCCTGTGCAGCGGTCTGTTCTTTGAACCGCGACCCGGCTCCCGTGTACAGCGTCATTCTGTCCACTGGCACCGGGCTGAGGCTGAAGCACAGGAGGCGGTCTAGGCCTCCCCCAGTGGGAAGAAACCCCAGCCCCTCTATGACGCGCCTCCTTTGATTCTAATGGAGTCGCGTCATAGAGGGGAGGGAATTCCCTCCTACTGGTGGCGGGCGCCATTCTATCTGTGGGTCATATTAAAGAGGATGTACCTTTAAGGAAGGCGAGAGGCCTCTAAGTGTCATGTCAGTACATTTAAAACCATTCACATCAAGGTGATCTTGCTGCTACACAACCAGCACGGTTGCCTGACCACACCACCAGACACAGACGTCATTGTCTTGCATGGGCCAAAGAGCATGCTGGATGAGGAACCAGTTGGCCTATATTCTGAAAACTGATAAAATTTGATTCATGCTAAACAGAAATGATGACTGTCAATGATGCCCAGTATACATTACCGGTACTCTTTGTTAATTGGATGCGTGCGTTGCAGCATTGCCGAACCAGCTGCACCATGCTCCTGCGTGCCTAGCATTCCCTTCTGAACAACAGACCGGATCAGACCGTTCTGAAAGTCGGTGAGTATGTGAGGGTGGGGAGATGTTTCCGGATGAAGGGATGGGGACAGTGGGACTGGGGGGGGGGGGGCTGGTGAAGGGATGGGGCAGTGGGAATTGTGTGTGCTGGTGAAGGGAAGGAGACATGTGGCCTGGGGGGGGGTGTTGGTGAAGGGATGGGGATAGGGGGCTTGTGTGTGCTGGTGAAGGGATGAGGGGGTAGGGGGACTGGGGGGGTGTGCTGGTGAAGGGATGAGGGGGCAGGGGGACTGGGGGTGTATGCTGGTGAAGGGATGAGGGGGCAGGGGGACTGGGGGTGTGTGCTGGTGAAGGGATGAGGGGGCAGGGTGACTGGGGGTGTATGGTGGTGATGGGAAAGGGCAAGGGTAGTGGGGGTGTTTGCTGGTGAAGGGATGGGGACAGGGGGACTCGGGGTGTATGCTGGTGAAGCGATGAAGGGTGACTGAGGGTGTATGTTGGTGAAGGGATGAGGGCGCAGGGGGACTGAGGGTGTATGCTGGTGAAGGGATGAAGGGGAAGGGGGACTGGGGGTGTATGCTGGTGAAGGGATGAGGGGGAACGAGGGTGTATGTTGGTGAAGGGATGAGGGTGCAGGGGGACTGAGGGTGTATGCTGGTGAAGGGATGAAGGGGAAGGGGGACTGGGGGTGTATGCTGGTGAAGGGATGGGGACAGGGAGACTGGGGGTGTATGCTGGTAAACAGAAGGGGGCAGGGGGACTGGGGTGTATGCTGATTAAGGGATGAAGACAGGGGGCTTGGGGGTGTATGCAGGTGAAGGGATGGGGACAGGAGGACTGGGGTTGTATGCTGGTGAAGGGATGAGGACAGGTATATATTTTTATTAGTTAACCCCTTAGCGACCCATGACGTACAGTACCTGGTACGTCATGGTGCCGTGGGGGGGGGTGTAGTTCAGAGAGGCTCTAAACGGCGCCGCTCCCGGCTGTGATCTGCAGCCGGGCAGTGCCTCTATTAGCCGGCGTGGGTCCCATGGCCACGCCGGCTTATTAAGCACTTCAATGCAGCTGTCAAACCTGACAGCTGCACTGAAGTGCTTTATACTTCATATCCCTGGTGTCTAGTGGGACGTATCTCCCCTACGCGATGCGATCGCAGGGGGGAGATCCGTTCTTCTGCCCGTGCTGGGCCTCAGCGTCGCAATGAAAATGATGGAAACTCTTCTAAAAAAGAAGATAATGGATCACCTAAGAATCAACAATTTGATGGATCCAAACCAGCATGGCTTTACTGAGGGCCGATCCTGTCAGACTAATCTCATTGATTTCTTTGATTATGCCACAAAAGTGCTGGATGAAGGTGGTGCCAGGGATATCGCCTATCTGGACTTCAGCAAAGCCGCAGATACAGTTCCCCATAAAGAGCTGATAGAGAAGTTGGAGAAAATTGGACTTAATCCCTGGATAGTTCAGTGGATTTGTGGTTGGCTGAAGGATAGATATCAGAGGGTTGTTGTTAATGGTGTATATTCCCAGAAGAGACTGGTTACAAGTGGTGGCCACAAGGGTCTGTTCTGGGTCCTATTCTTTTTAATATGTTTGTAAGTGACATTGGAGAAGGTTTGGTAGGTAAAGTTTGTCTGTTTGCTGACGACACAAAAGTGTGCAATAGGGTTGATATTCCTGGAGGTGTCAGTAATATGGAAAATGATTTAGCTTTGCTAGATAAGTGGTCCAAACAGTGGAAATTGAAGTTCAACGTTTCCAAATGTAAAATAATGCACTTGGGGAGGAGGAATCCTCTATCCGAGTATCACATCGGCAGTACTGTGTTGGAAAAGACTTCAGAAGAGAAGGATTTAGGGGTAGTGATTTCTGACAGCCTTAAAATGAGGCACCAGTGCAACCAGGCGGTGGGGAAAGCAAATCGTGTGCTGGGGTGTATATATATATATATATATATATATAATGGTATGCTGGGGTGTATATATATATTGGTATGCTGGGCTGTATAGCTAGAGGTATAACCAGTAGGAAGAGGGACATTGTGATCCCGCTGTATAGAGCTCTGGTGAGGCCACATCTGGAATACTGTGTCCAGTTCTGGAGACCTCATCTAAAAAAGGACATTGATAAAATAGAGCGGGTCCAAAGACGGCTACAAGAATGGTGGAGGGTGTGAGGCATAAACCATATCAGGAAAGACTTAAGGATTTGAATCTGTATCGTCTGGAGGAAAGAAGGGAAAGGGGGGACATGATTGAAACTGAGTGTTTTTAGTAAAAAACTGAGATCAAGAACAAGAGGACGCAGTGAGAGATTAGTTGGGGGAAAGATCAGAAGCAATGTGAGAAAATATTATTTTACTGAAAGAGTAGTAGATACCTGGAACAAACTTCCAGCAGAGGTGGTTGGTAAATCTATAATAACAGAATTTAAACACGCCTGGGATACACATATATCTATCCTAAGATAATAAGAAAGAAAATACTAAAAGGGCAGACTAGATGGACCCAGTGGTCTTTTTCTGCCGACAATCTTCTATGTTTCTAATGACGCTGATCCCGGCTCGGCAATACATTGCACTGGCCTGCAGCAGGCCAGTGCAATGTATAACCGATCTAATGGATCTTTGCTGTGTATAAACACAGCATTGATCTCTATGAGAGATCAGTGCTGTGTATATACAAGTCCCCCAGGGGGACTTCTAGTTAATGTAAAAAAAAAGTGTTTTTATTAATAAAAAATCCCCTCCCCTAATAAAAGTCCATATCACCCCCCTTTTCCCATTTTATAAATATAAATAAACAAATAAATAAACATGTTTGCAATCGCCGCGCACGTAATCGCCCGAACTATTAATTAATCACATTCCTGATCTCGCACGGTAAACGGCGTAAGCGCAAAAAAAATCCAAAGTGCAAAATTGCGCATTTTTGGTCGCATCAAATCCAGAAAAAATGTAATAAAAAGTGATCAAAAAGTCGCATATGCGCAAACAAGGTACTGATTGAAAGTAAAGATCATGGCGCAAAAAATGACACCTACCACAGCCCCATAGACCAAAGCATAAAAGCGCTATTAGCCTGGGAATAGAGCGATTTTAAGGAACGTATATTTGTTAACAATGGTTTGAATTTTTTAAAAGACATCAGATAAAATAAAAGTTATGTTACATATCGTTGTAATCGTAACGACTTGAGGAACATGCATAACAAGTCAGTTTTACCATAGGGCAAACGGCGTTAGTGCAAAACTCCCCGAAATCCAAACAAATTTCGTTTTGTTTTTTTTCAATTTGACAGCGCAAATAATTTTTTTCCGGTTTCGCAGCATATTTTATGGAAAAATAATGCCTGTCATTGCAAAGTACAATTGGTTTTGCAAAAAATAAGGGCACACATGGGTCTCTAGGTGAAAAAATGCAAGTGCTATGAACTTTTACATAAAGTGGAAAAAGCAAAAGTGCAAAAAAGAAAATTGGCTTTGACCTTAAGGGGTTAAACTATAAATATCATGAAAGTGACAAACCACCCAAATTTTTTGCAAAATTTTAGCACACCAAGTTGAAAAGGTTTCCCATCACTGGTCTAGTCAATACAGAAGATAGCAAGTTTAAAGATACAGCACTCAATAAAAAAAATGACCTTTATTCCATTCTAAGGTCGAGAAGCACCAAACACTGTGCGCTTCATCTAGGCCCTCTAATCAATAAAGATCTTTCCTACACTTTGTGAATAGTACAGAGACAAGCCCATACTACCTGAATAACATCAGTAATCTAATCATTCGGCCTCTGCATGAACAACACAGCCCTAATTTCAAAGCCACGCGACATGCGTGCAGGAGTGGCGGGAGATGTCCAGATGAGGCCCTGTGGAGTTGAAGTTCTTAGCTTGTCTTGCAAAACCAAGTTGCTTGTAATCCAAGGTTTCAATGTATTTAGTTTTTGGATGGTTTCCCAATTCAAGCAAAACCTTGTAAAAAAAAATCTCTCTATACAATATGGCCTTTACTGCAATTCTGACAAACCGAAGAATGGCAAGAGGCTGAGACTACAAACAATCTATGAGGAACCTCAGACAGTAGAGATTTTGGTTGTGTCTAGTTTGGAGCCACGGAGAAAGCCCAGATAATGTATGAGAGGCCGCTGAGTGTCATCCTCCAGACTGTGGTTGTACATTTACCAGAAAAGTCACATCCACATTTGCTACAGTAGTAATATAAGTTGCGTGCCAGTTCCAGTTGTGTGATGGGAAAGGGCTTTTCTGACTTTGAGGACTAGGAGGAGGGGGCTGCACATGAAACTAGTGCAGCCTGCTCATGTCAAACCACTATGTGCCACTGTGTGGCCGTGCAGGCCAGTTCATCTTGACACCACTTAGTGGGCAGGCCGGACATTGACTGGGACTTTGTAAGTAATTAAATAACAAGAGAAATTGGTGGCACCGAAAAAGGTTGACTCTATCGAAGAGCATCATTGCAGCAATCAGGCCCTGCCTAAAGCTAAAGACATTGTAACCAAGTGGATGTCTAACCTCAGAGAGTCATGGCAGATGCTTTGGGATCAGTAAGTCAAGACAAGGCAAATCAGAAGAAAGAGAAACTGTAATATGCTATGCTGGGAAAGCATCAGAATCTCAGAGGATAAAAAAAATCTGCGAGTCGTATCGGTCCCTGATGTGACTGGTCCATCCAGGTTTTCCTGACAAATGGTATTTATCTTTATATCGCTTAAACAATTAAAGAAGCTTTCTCAGCATAAGCATTCATGGATTATCCACAGGGGTCAGCTGTACCTATAGGTGGGGGCAGGGCCGCCATCAGGAATTTCGGGGCCCCATACAACCAAAGTGTCTGGGCCCCCCACATTAATAAAAAAAATAATTGTGTGTTTGCCCCACGCCTTGCTGGGAGGTATAATTTGGTTCAGATCAATTCTAGAGAACTGGCTCATATTCCCCATTTTCCCCAGTGGCTTAAAATGTAACCTCTGTTATACAGTTATAAAAATGTAGAAACTAAATGTGAACAAGGTGCAATGTAAATGTCACCATACAGACACTTACTTGTATAGCTGTCTCTTGTGCTCTGTATGCAATGCATTATATTCACCCCTGCAACGTACAATTTATAGCGTGTCTACAAGCCCAGCGGGGCTCATTATGATGGAGACTAAAACTTATACAAGAGTGGGGTAGGGGTTCCCCTGTATTCAGAATGCTGTACATGAGTACTAGGCAGTGCCCCGTTTGGGGTTATTGAATTTCGAGGGTCTGGGGGGCTGTTTGATTTGTATATGTTCACCAATATCCCCCCCCCCCCCCCCCGGGTATGCTCACTAACATAGAATATGTTGATAAGGCTAATATAATGAGGCTGTTCCATGTTAGTGAGCATATACAAATCACCCCCCCCCCCCCCCCCCCCCCCCCCCCCCAGGCAGACTAGTTTAGCTCACCCAAGCCAGTGATAGCGAATACATGGCGGTGAGAACGCTTTCTAGGAGATCCTGTTTGTGCAGCAGAGGTGTCTTTATCCTGCTGCATAGACCCTCGAAATTCAATAATCCCAGACGGGGCATTGCCTAGCACTCACCAGCATTCTGAATACAGGGGAACCCCTACCCCACTCTTGTATAAGTTTTAGTCTCCATCATAATGAGCCCCGCTGGGCTTGTAGACACGCTATAAATTGTACGTTGCAGGGGTGAGTATAATGCACTGCATACAGAGCACAAGAGGCAGCTATACAAGTAAGTGTCTATTTGAATTGCACCTTGTTCACATTTAGTTTCTACAATTTTATAACTGTATAACAGAGGTTACATTTTAAGCCACTGGGGAAAATGGGATATATGAGCCAGTTCTCTAGAATTGATCTCACACACAGACACCAGCACACATGTATACAGACACCAGCACACATGTATACAGACACCAGCACACCAGGGCACGATGAAGTTTGAACTTCTGCAACCTGGAGAAATCACCTGATATCACCTGCAGTCCTATGTAACACCACATAACACAGTGGTATCTCTGAGTACAGATAATGTAGTAGATTTCACCTGCAGTCCTATGTAACAGCACAGATAACACAGTGATATCCCTCTGAGTACAGATAATGTAGTAGTCACCTGCAGTCCTATGTAACAGCACAGATAACACAGTGATATCTCTGAGTACAGATAATGTAGATGTCACCTGCAGTCCTATGTAACACCACAGATAACACAGTGATATCTCTGAGTACAGATAATGTAGTAGCTGTCACCTGCAGTCCTATGTAACAGCACAGATAACACAGCGATATCTCTGAGTACAGATAATGTAGTAGTCACCTGCAGTCCTATGTAACACAACAGATAACACAGTGATATCTCTGAGTACAGATAATGTAGATGTCACCTGCAGTCCTATGCAACAGCACAGATAACACAGTGATATCTCTGAGTACAGATAATGTAGATGTCACCTGCAGTCCTATGCAACAGCACAGATAACACAGTGATATCTCTGAGTACAGATAATGTAGTAGCTGTCACCTCGGGGCACCCCTACTAAATGATGGTCTACAAAATAAGAAAAGTGTCATACAGTGACTCACAGGTGATGTCTTCTTTGATCTGAGGCGTCACTTTCCCTTTTCCTCTCTATTTGGCCCGGACCTCCATGATGATTCCTTCCAGATATGTTTCATCTTTTCAGAACCTGCGAGACAAACAATTTAGGCTCCGCACATTTCTAGCAGCTTCCTTTCCTTTCTCCCCCCTGTAGGCTCCCATAGTAACTGCGCTGTGTGGGATGCCCCCTGTATGTAGGATCCCCTGCTGTGCCCCCTGTATGTAGGATTCCCTGCTGTGCCCCCATGAGCTAATAATGTCCCCAGAGGTGCCCTCATGAACTAATAATGCCCCCAGAGGTGGCCCCCATGAACTAATAATGCCCCCAGAGGTGGCCCCCATGAACTAATAATGCCCCCAGAGGTGCCCCCATATACTAATAATGCCCCCAGAGTTGCCCCCATGACCTAATAATGCCCCCAGAGGTGCCCCCATATACTAATAATGCCCCCGGAGGTGCCCCCATGAACTAATAATGCCCCCAGAGGTGCCTCCATATACTAATAATGCCCCCAGAGGTGCCCCCATATACTAATAATGCCCCCAGAGGTGCCCCATATACTAATAATGCCCCCAGAGGTGCCCCCATATACTAATAATGCCCCCAGAGGTGCCCCCATACACTAATAATGCCCCCAGAGGTGCCCCCATGGGCTAATAATGCCCCCAGAGGTGCCCCCATATACTAATAATGCCCCCAGAGGTGCCCCCATACACTAATAATGCCCCCAGAGGTGCCCCCATATACTAATAATGCCCCCAGAGGTGCCCCCATATACTAATAATGCCCCCAGAGGTGCCCCCCCATGAGCTAATAATGGCCCCAGAGGTGCCCCCATATACTAATAATGCCCCCAGAGGTGCCCCCATACACTAATAACGCCCCCAGAGGTGCCCCTAAAAAAAAAAAACATCCTACTCACCTAATCCACGCTGTGCAGGCAGCAGCTCTTCCTCCTCTTCTGGCTCCATCTTGCGAGCCGCAGGGACGGGACTTCCGGCAGGCGTGATGACGTCACATCATCACGCCTGCCGGAGAGGTCACGGCCCGGCCTCCCATAGGCTGCTGGTATGAAGTGCCGGCAGCCTATGGGAGGGAATGCAGGAGGAGGACGCTGACAGGTCCTTTTCCTGTATTCTGATCGCTTTAATGTTCTGCCCACTCACTGTGCGGGCGGAACATCAAAGCGATCAGTGCATCCCGAGAAGCTGTGTGGCCACAGCTTCTCGGGATGCTCAAAAACAGGTGGCAAGGGGGGCCGTGCGGGCCCCCCTAGCGTAGCGGACAGGGGGCGGCGGCCGGCGGGGGCGGCGGGCCCCCCGCCCATGTCTCTTAGGGTCCGGGCCCCATACGGCAGTACCACTTGTACTGCCCTATCGGCGGCCCTGGGTGGGGGTCCAAGAGATTTATATGCTGCAGAAATGCTATAAAAATATTTTAGCATTCAGAAAACCCTTTTAACCGTTCATAGATTTTGCCCGGTAGAAGGACACAGTGTAATGGTGGTCAATCAATGTGACACTCTGATTACTTGAATTTTCATTCTTTTACATGAATTATATTGATAGATAATTAGAATATTGTCGTAAATGTAGTATATTCCTGAATTATAGACATCTCCTTTGTCCACTAAGGCTATACCTATGAATTGCCTGTTTGTGCTACTACCCTTCCTATTGGCTTCACAATACCCTCAGGATCTCATCAAGTAAAAAGACCTTTAGTTAAGATGTAATGATCTCATTAGTTACAGTCAGCGTTCTGTAGGTGAGATCCACTGGGCAGAAGTCCCTGGCGTCTCCAGCTGCTCATCTGTTATGTTTCTTTAACGAGAATTCCCCACCGCTGTTGTGGTTCTATATAAGAACCAGTTTTTTTCTGTCACTGTTTAGATGATCTGGTCTACAGGGCCATTTCTAACATAACACTTCAAATCTACAGGATACTGAGCAGTCTTATATGATGGAAAATGTGTCAATGGGCTACAACATCCAAGACCTTGTTCTACATAATACGGAGCAGACTATGGTGGAGAATGTGTCCATGGTCTTCAACATCCAAGACTTTGTTCTTTTAGGACTCAAGGAGATGGAGCAGCTGAGATATTTCTACTCTGTGGTCGCCCTTCTCATATACCTCAGCACGGTATTCTTATGTACATTAGTTGTGTATATTGTACGGACAGAACAGTCTCTCCATGAACCTATGTACATCCTTATATGTGGAATGATGGTGAATGTTATGTTTGGAAGCTCTGCGTTTCTTCCCAAGTTGACCATAGACTTGTTCTCTGGATGGACCACCGTCTCTCTGCCTGCATGTCTGACCCAAGCATTCTTTATTCAGACCTTTATTTCAGTAGAGATACTATCATTTACCATCATGGGCTTTGATAGATACCTGGCTGTTGGTTTTCCATTGAGATACCACTCCTTGATGACCAATAAGAAGGCCATATTCTCCTTGATTTTCATCTGGTCATTTGTTATTCTAATTCTGTTGGTAGGTTTCCAGTTGGTGATCAGGATAACACTATGCGGTAATAGTATCTATAACGTGTACTGTGAAACAATGTCTCTTACCCGGTTGGCTTGTAGCAGCACATTCACCTATACCGTCTATGGCACTACTGTGACCTTGCTGATTTTCATAGGCTCCGCAGTCATTGTGATCTACTGCTACATATGCACAATTATTATCTGCCTGAAGATATCTAAGGAAGCCTCCCAAAAAGCCATGCATACCTTGGTGACCCATATAATCACGTATACTACTTTCATGGCATGTTCCTTATTTGTAGCTTTCAGGTATCGGTTGTATAGTGGTCCCATATCTACTGTGACACATATTGTAATCTCAGTAGCCGGTCTATTGATCTCCTGCACTGTAAACCCTCTGATCTATGGGATAAGGACTGAAGCTTTAAGGATAAAGGTAATTCACACTTTAAAGAAAATCAGTCAGAAGAAGACATTGAGTAAATTCAAGTAAGGCTCCATTTACGCGGTGAGTGCCGATCATCTATAGAGATAGCCGATTGGTTCTTATTTACTTTTATTTACGTGATTGGTTGGGTTAACGATTGTTAACTATTCTTGTAATCATTTATGCTGTATCCACAAAAAATTTTTTTTTATCCCTATGCTTTACCTTGCATTAAAAATCATAAACAGGGAAATGTATCAAGGTAAGAAAAAAGTGGTACATTTTTGTGAAAAACACATTGATAATCTGATATATTTTGAGGAGTCTGATGGCATGTATTTATATGGCTTCTGATCAAAAAAAAAAAAAAAAAATATATATATATATATATATATATATATATAAAAATAAATTATCCTTATTTCTAGTCTGTGTAATTATGTGTGGCTCTATTAGGGGGAGATAATTTGTATGAATTATTCATGTTATACTTACGTGTAGCACTAGATGGTACTATATTATTGAATAACCTTATCTGTGTACTTGACTTTTAAAGGGGACCCGCAGCTCTATATATTCCTGTGGCATAGCTACCATAGAGGCTTTGGCTGTCCAGGCATGATGGGAATTGTATTTTTTGAGTTTTTACACTGTTCACTGTGCAGAAAAAATATTGTTATATTTTATTAGATCAAACAATTGTGCATGCTACAGTATCATGTTTATTTTATCATCTAACCCCTTTATGATCAAGATCATTGATGCCCGGATGTCCAGGTCACAATGAAGCAGTGTGGCCACCTCGCCTTTTAAGAGCCATGATGCTTTTATTTTTCCATCTACAGGACTGGTTGAGGGCTTATTTGTTGTGCCATAATCTCTAGTTTTTATTTGTATGATATTGGTGTAAAAAAAAATTACCGCTTTTTATTTTTTTTCTGATATATAATATAAAAAAATCAGCCAGGTAGGAAACCAGGTAGGAAAAATATTGTGATATTTTAATAATTCTAAGAGCAGACTCTATGCAATAATCGCGGATCCAGCAAGGCAGAGGTAAGTGGCTTACCCCTTCCTGTCAGTAAAAGTGATCGGGACCCCGAACCAATGCTGCAGAGGTCTAGATCAGTCAGTGACAGGTGGTTATTGGGGGAAGGGCTTTGGGACATGTTTTGAAACTTATTGATTTTTTTTTCCTTACACTTTTTAAGTCCCCTTAGGGGACTTTTACATCAATACATTAGATTTCTCACACTGATCCATAGCAGTGATCAGTGGTATCTGTGATCTTCTGATAGAGCCTGCCTGTGGCCTGTGGCAGAAGACCAGACTGCACGGAGGTAAGCAGCAGACCCCTGTCAGTCAGGCAGTGCGATCGGGACCTCCCCAGGTGCTCCTGACACTTACACTTAAACGCAGCGATCGCAGCATTTGAGGGGTTAATGGCGGGTGGCCGTGTATTCCTGAGCCCGCTCCACAGCCTGGGACCCCCGGCAGGGCATACATTTACGTCCTCCTGCCTTAAGGCCAAGGCAGCGGGGGCGTAAATATACACCCGTGGTCGTTAAGGGGTTAAAGCCCCTTCTGTTCTGGAAACTTTATATACGTTCCTACTGCATGGAGCATGTGCAGTAGGAATATATATATACACGTATTGTGGACGTGAAGGGTTCATTTATTTTTACATGTTTTATTTATAAAATGGGAAACGGGCGATTTAAAGTTTAAATGTGGGAGGGGCTCTGGCATAATTTTAAGTCATTTTATTTAACTTAATTTTTTTCTTTTTGTATAATGTAAAAGGCTTTCAAATATTGAAAATATTGAAACATTACCGCTACTGAGCGCAGCATTTATGGGTTACCCTCCCAGAAACGGACCTAATGTTCCGGCTGTGTATTACAACCTGGATCCTGCTACTGACCATGCAGGCACAATGACCGGTTGCCTGGAAACTGCTGCTTGCGGCGCAGTATTAGGTCATGTTCACACACATTATTTTTTGTCCTCATATTGCAACCAAAACCAGGAGTGGATTGAAAACACAGACTATGTTCACACACTGTTGAAATTTTGTTAATGGCCGTCATTTAATGGCAAATAATTGTCATTATTTTAAAACATTGGCCGTTGTTTTGAAATAACAGCCATTATTTGTCATAAAATGACGACCATCAACTACATTTCAACAGTGTGTGAACATAGCCTGTCTGTGTTTTCAATCCACTCCTGGTTTTGATTGCAATGTAAGGACCAAAATACTGAGCAAAAATACTATGTGTGAACCCAGCCTTACAGTGCAGGTCTTCAAGGGATTGTATGTGAAACCACAATGTGCCAAATTTTTTGATCCGCGAACTTACTGACCCACTGGGAGTCACATACCGAGCGTTCAGGTTCAGACGAAATCAAACATTCAGTAAGTTTGCTCATTACTAATCCTAGATACAGATCCTATACATCTCCTATAGAGCTACCTGTAGTATACAGATCCTATGCATCTCCTATAGAGCTACCTGTAGTGTACAGATCCTATGCATCTCCTATAGAGCTACCTGTAGTATATAAATCCTATGGGGAAGATTTATCAAACATGGTGTAAAGTGAGACTGGCCCAGTTGCCCCTAGCAACCAATCAGATTCCAGCTTTCATTTTCCAAAGAGTCTGTGAGGAATGAAAGGTGGAATCTGATTGGTTGCTAGGGGCGACTGAGCCAGTTTCACTTTCCACCATGTTAGATAAATCTCCCCCTATATGTCTTCTATACAGCGCTATACATTTGCTATAGAGCTAGTATACAGATCCTATACATCTCCTATAGAGCTAGTAAACAGATCATATACAGATAGTATACAAGTCCTATAGAGCTAATATACATCTCCCATACAGATAGTATACGGATCCTACACATTGTCTATGTAGCTAGTATACAAATCCTATACATTTCCTATAGAGCTTGTATACATCTTCTACAGAGCTACATGTCCTATAGAGCTAATATACATTTCCTATACAGATCCTATACATCTCTTATAGAGCTAGTATACAGATAATATAGAGCTAGTATACAGATAATATAGAGCTAGTATATAGCCGTATGGTCCCCTGTCTCACATATAATGCTCCCTTATATACATGTTTCCCACCGTCCCTATTACCTCCTTCCTCACATGTCCGCCTGCTGCCTGCAAGGACCTGGGATATCAGTAAGAAGGTCACGGAAATGCAGCCCCCAATACCCCCCCTGAAATAAGACTAACAAGCATTTGGAATATAAAGGCCGTGGCACTTTAATAAGGGTAAGCAAATACACTGTTAAGCACCAATATCATAAATAATCAAATAATTTAATCAATAAATAAATCAATAAATAAATAACCGAGCCATAGCTTAACAGAAGGACATGCCCGCCCTGAGAGCAGGGCGACAATACCCCCTCTATCAAAGTGCCACGACAAAGTCCTTGAACATAAGGGAGGGCGGGTGGGAGCAGCTTCTTCTGTATAGCTACTCTGACTGACACAGCTGAGAGCCGGCTCCCCTATAAATACCATTCCAAATCTCCCGCTCTCAGCCAGCTGACCAATCCAAACAGAGGGCACCTTTCTATTTTTAGCTCACTGTATTCCCACACAGCTGTAATCACCAATCACAACGCTGGCTGTTGCTAAGCAGAATCTCCAAGGCTTGTGGTACCTGTAGGAATAGAAAGAAGGGGGGGGGGGAGAGAACAACTACCACATACATGTAAAACCAAACTTGTACTAAAAAGGGGGGTGGGGGCGCAATCCCGTGTGTCCCCCTTTTATAAAGGGGGGCCCTTTACACGGAAATGCAGCCCCCAATACCCCCCCTGAAATAAGACTAACAAGCATTTGGAATATAAAGGCCGTGGCACTTTAATAAGGGTAAGCAAATACACTGTTAAGCACCAATATCATAAATAATCAAATAATTTAATCAATAAATAAATCAATAAATAAATAACCGAGCCATAGCTTAACAGAAGGACATGCCCGCCCTGAGAGCAGGGCGACAATACCCCACCTGCCTGGTCAGAGAAGCTGACCAGGCCCCACCTCCAACAGTGCCACGGCACCCAATTCTATAATTGACTGAAAATTGGCATTTAGAATGTCTGACCCAATGTCGGATAGGTGCACGAGGTCAGACCAATAAAGGCGGGTAAATATCCCTCAAGGTCCAGGTGCCTAAATGATAGGCCACCTAGAGAGGGGATAAATTTAGACACTGCAAAGTTAATACGCTTCCTAATTTTTTCGTAGAAGTACAGTCCTTTGCGCATCCAGGAGAGACGAGGAATGATCTCAGAAAAAACTAAAATACACTCAGGAAAAAATACATTTAAACAACGACAGATCCCTCTTGATCTCCACAATAAGTCCAGAGTTTTTAATTTTCCTATGTCATCGCCCCCGGCGTGTATAATTAAAATATCCGGGGGGGGGCAGAGCTGAGGCTAGACTATGCAGGATGGCATATATTTCCCTCCACCGGAGACCACTATACCCGAACCACTGCACCTCAAACTGCTCCAAGTCAAAACTCAGGTTTACCCCATAATTATGCCGCTCAGCTCTCTTGGAAGCCCATACCACAAATGAGTGGCCTAGGATCCATACACGCCTACTCTTACCTGAAAGAAAAGAAGATAATTACTAATGAACTAAACCAGGTCTAAATGTATAATCTAAAGCGATCAGAGTCCCATCTGCCCAAACGCTTAATCAACTGCTCGTCCAACCCTGCTGCAGCGGCCTCAGTTGCCGCGCCAATCCTGAAAGAGTGACTGGTAAAACGCAATTCAGAGAGGCCTAGCTCCGCAAAGCAACTTAAGAACCCTGTTAAACTGGTACCTAGTAACAAAAGACAAATCCTGGTGTATAAATAAAATACCATCAATAGCAGGTCTAACAGCAAGAAAAGCCGCCATACACTGTACTGGACAAACTACAGAGCCACTAAATGTATTTAACTTTACAAGCGAACCCCTACCCAGCTGATCAGTTTAGAATATCTTAACAAAACACATAAAACGCCAAAACTAATAGAAATGTCTGAAAACAACAAGCCCGAGGGAGAGGTTTTACTAAATGATACTAACTCACCCAGGCGAAAAGCGCCAAAGAAAGCTAATGAAAATAATGCTTTAAACAAAACATCCTCAAAACTAGAACAACAAACAATATGTAAAACTTCATGTAACTTTAATAACAGATCAATAGTAATAGGGCGACGCACATCTGGAGAGACACGTCCCTTTTTGTAACCTTTAAGAACCTGTTTAATAAGGAAAAAACTAGAAATACTATGCAGACCCAGAATTTTAAAAAAGAACGAAACACCATACAAAGATTTCACTATAGCAGAGTGAGAAAGCTGTTTAGCAATTAACATATTTACAAAAGCTAATAACAACCACACATCATGTTGTAGATGGTGCTCCTGTAAGGAAAAACAAAAGACTTCCACTGGGACCATGCAACTGCGTAGGCAGTCCAAGTACGAGGTGCCACTGACTTCCTAATTAGCTGCGCTGTTAGTCCCAGATCAGCGACCACAAGTGATTTGGGCAAGCAGTGCCCACAGCCACCGCCTCCGGAGCCAGACGCCGGAAATCTGCAAACTGACCACGAGATAAAGAATCAGCTATAGTGTTCTTACTACCCTGTAAATGTACAGCCTTTAGCCAGATCTTATTAGACATACAGTACAATACTAAGTGGCGTAACAATTTTATAACCATGGCTGATTTTGAAGACAGGCAATTCACTGCATAAATGACTCCTTTATTATCAGACCTTAATAAAACACCGGGAATAATTCTAACAGAACAATATTCTTCCATACACCAGCCTGGACCCATGTATCAGGCCAAGGCTCAGCTGACCACTATCCAGCAAAATAAGCCCCGTAACCGTGAGCACTCGCCGCATCAGTATATAAAGCAATAGCATCAGACTCTACAAACTCCGGTAAAAAGACAGAATGACCATTCAAAGTAGATACAAACTCCAACCACATGCTCAGATCCTCCCTAAGCGGTTTGGTAAGGCGGATGTGAGCACGGGGAGATTTTAAACCAGCAGTAGCTGCATAGAGTCTCTTAGAAATATACGACCCATAGGAATGACACGCATAATAAAAGCCAACAAACCTAAAACTGATTGCAATTCCTTTAAAGTCACCTTAACTTTCTGTAACATACACTTCAATGCGCATTTTAATCTGGATAACTTTTAATCTGAATTCCATTCTCACTGTATCCAATGTGATACCTAGAAACTCTAAACAGTGACACGGCAATAAACCAATAAACCGAAAATCGTCTAGGTAGTGAACGACGGCACCATCCGGTACCCCATAATTCACCATCCAGTGCAGAAACGTTGCAAAAAAAAAAAAAAAAAAAAACTCAAAGTAATAGCATGAAAGAGTAAAACCCATTGGTAAACAACGATAAAAGTAATAATTATTATCAAAACAAAAGCCAAGTGAACTAAAACCTTCAGGATTAACCAGTAACAAACGGAACGCAGACTTTACATCACATTTAGCTAACAGGGCCCGAACACCAAAAAAACACGAATAACTCTTACAGCGTCATTTAATGAAGCATAAGAAACTGATGACAAAGATTTATCTGCATTATCATTCAAGGAAGAGTGCAACGGGTAAGATAAATGATGAATTAACCTGTACTCCCTGGCTCCTTTTTAGGGACCAATCCTAAGGGGGAGATGCGAAAGTTAGGAAAGGGGGGTGCAGAAAAAGGTCCCGCAACCCTCCCTTCCCGAACTTCCTTCATTATTTTGTCCCTACCCACGGCCTCATGCAAGGACACAGATTTTAAATTGTCCACCACCACGCATCCTAAACCATCCTAAGGCGGAACATCAAAGCCAATTGAGAACCCATGAATAATCAATTCAGCTTTCTGCCTGTCTGGGAACCTGGCAAGATGAGCAACATTCTTTCCAGGCTCAAACATTTCATCATAGTTAAACCAGGCCATACCGCCAAAACTGCGGTATGCCTCTAATATCTTATCCATGTGCTGAAATAAGGAGGAACACAGCTCAGGGCGCTTCTCTCCCACTACAGCACAATAGATGGCTTAATAAGCATGTAACCAGTTAAAAATAGAACGAGGTGGTGACTTTTTAACATCATCAGGTTTATCATCTGTACGCTTCACCAACACATCCTTACTAGCAGGTAGCAATGACATCACATCTACAAATTCACCCTTCCAGATTTTTTCCTTCACACATAATTGTAAGTGGAAGCCAAGCGGTGACATCTCACAGGCTAGAGCCTCTTTAACACAAATCTCAGGCACATCAGCACCTTCTCAATCACTGGCGTATTTAAGAAGCAGAGCGCTCTGCTCCCAGGCTAGAGCCTCTTTAACACAAATCTCAGGCACACCAGCATACTTCTCAATCACTGGCGTATTACAAGAAGCAGAGCGCTCTGAACCTGGAACTGACACATTAGGTACAGCAATCGTACTCTGAGACCACACATTAGCCAGCGGTGGACTGCTATTAAACCCTTTAGCTACCAGGGCACAAAACTTTTTCACAGCATCATTGGCAAACAAATCACTCCTGCTCACATCAGGGACAGGACCCACATTGATGTTCTCACCCACAGCTGCTGACTCCTCTCCACGGATCTGCTGCGGTGTAAACTCCTCTGCGGCACTCTGCTGGGATGCGGACACCTGCGGGGCTGCGGTCACCTGCGGGGCTGCGGACACCGGTGGGGGCGCGGTCATCTGTGGGGAGGCTGCACCGCGGCTCCTATGGGAACCTCGGCTATGATGGCGATGTGCCGGGGGTACTGCCAGAAGGGGGCGGCGGGAGGGGAGCTGAATCAGCTCTCTTACTGCTCCTACTCCGCTTATATGGCCGCTCCCCCCGGCTGCTTCTTCCTCTATGCCTCCTGTCTTCCGCAGCACTCGCCTCTTGTAATACCTCCAGGTCTCTAGGGGGCAGTATACGGCACACAATTCTCCTCTTCCTCCATACGCTAGGGAGCAACTTCCTCGGACACCGGCTCTGCTAGACACCGCCTCAGCCATGCTTCACCTCCAGCTCCTTCTGCCCTCCGGATAAGCTCAGTGAGAAGGCTCTCTATACCGACTATGGCAGCTGCTGAAACCTGTTAGCTATGTGACAGGTACTGCTGAAGCTCTTTTACAGGGACACACTAACAGCCTTGCTATGCTTACAAGCACCGCTCTAGCCCAGTGTGCCCTTAGCTCTTTCACAGAAACCAGCAGTACACAGCAGAGCAGCTTCTTCTGTACAGCTACTCTGACTGACACAGCTGAGAGCCGGCTCCCCTATAAATACCATTCCAAATCTCCCGCTCTCAGCCAGCTGACCAATCCAAACAGAGGGCACCTTTCTATTTTTAGCTCACTGTATTCCCACACAGCTGTAATCACCAATCACAACGCTGGCTGTTGCTAAGCAGAATCTCCAAGGCTTGTGGTACCTGTAGGAATAGAAAGAAGGGGGGGGGGAGAGAACAACTACCACATACATGTAAAACCAAACTTGTACTAAAAAGGGGGGTGGGGGCGCAATCCCGTGTGTCCCCCTTTTATAAAGGGGGGCCCTTTACATTTCAGGTCCTTGCAGGTAGATAAAAGCAGTTTATGATCCCTCCATGGCCCCTGAGCAGCCTCATACACAGGGCCTGCTACAGGTTTTTGCGGGCCCTCGGGCAGCAGAGCCTTAGCCGGCCCCTCAACCATCCACACACTATGCGCAATCACTTGAGACACCACTAACATACACAAACACACATTGCTGACACAGACACTGACTGACTGACACTGACACACTCAGACACAAACACACCACTAATAGCTCAGTCTTCTCCCTCTTCCTCTCTGTCAGACTTCTCTCCACACTGTAAGGTTGAGGACCTTCGGGTCATGTGATCAGGTCCTTCACCCTTTTCTCTCTCTATACAGGTCCTGCTCCTTCTCCTGTGTCTTCTGATGTTCAGCCCGCTCACCCTGCACTATAGTGATCAGGCTGAACATCAGAACCCCGGGCCTCTCTGGGGCCCTAGAGGCACTGTGGGCCCCGGCACTTGCCTGGATAAGCCCTGTGCTGACGCCGGCCCTGCTCATACACCATGCCACATCGCTCACATTATTGCAGTCTGGTGAATCTCACCCTATGTGTTATTTTCGGGGGATGTCTTTTTTTCCCCTGGCTGGGAGGGGGGGGAAGTTGGAGAGAAATAAGACATTCGGACCTCCCCAGAATACTTAACCTCAGCAGCGGGTCAGGTGTGCGTCGGCGTCAGGTCAGGCATGCGGCTGCGTCAGCGTAGGGTCAGGCGTGTGGGGAGACGTGCGGAGGACGTGGGGGCCATGGACCAGGCTGTCTGCGGTGCTGGTTTCGAAGGTCCACAAGGTTATTAGGTGAGTCCTGGGTGGCGTGGTGGGGCGGGGGAATGGGGGATGCCTTACTTTCGGGGGATGCCTTATTTTAGGTTAGAGGATAGAGTAGGTGGGGTGTCTTATTTTCGGGGAAACACTGTAAAAAATACATGGACTTGTGTCTGTACTATGGTGTGCTGCATCAATGTTATATTCAGTGCAAAGTCTTCACCCCTGTGTATTACCTCATGTATCTACTTATAGGTTATATGGGTTACACAGCTTGTATATACACTTTGTTTTTGAGACATAAGTTTTGGTATATAGCTGGTGTACATGTCTCTTAACCCCTTTAGTACTGGGCTGATTTTGGCCTTAAAGAAGTCCCACAAACACTAAAATCGGCAGGCAGGTACCCATCCTCATACCTCTGTGGTGCCGCTCCCAGGCTCATGTTCACATTAGCCAGGGACCTGCAGCTCTTCTAGCTGCAACGTCACGACCCCGGCTGAGTGATTGAGTAAGGGATGCTGCCCCAGTCACTGACTCGCTGAGCGGGTAATCGCTCAGCCGCGCTGTGACGTTGCTGCTGAAGATGACAGCCGGCGGTGGGGAACGGTGGTATGTGCACACTGAGCAATTCTCGCGGAATTCCGTGCAGATTACTCCGCAAAATACATGCAGAATTCTGCACGTTTAAATGCAACATTGCTCCTTTCTATAGAGCAAAATGGGAATTCCGTCTGTCTGTGCACACAGAGGAAATTATCGTCCGGAATTCCGTCCGGATTCCTCGTTCCGCCCAAAGAATGAGCGGGTGGATTCTGCTAGAGGAATCCTATAGAAGTCAATGGGGCTTACATTTTCCTTGAATTCCGCTTGTATTTTGCTTGAATTCTGCTCAAATTCAGCTCCTATTCTGCCAGAGCAGAATAGGCGAGGAATTTCAAGCAGAAAACTTTCAACTACAATTCCTCGAGGATTCCTCAGTGTGCACATA
Organism: Dendropsophus ebraccatus; assembly: GCF_027789765.1. NCBI lineage: Eukaryota > Metazoa > Chordata > Amphibia > Anura > Hylidae > Dendropsophus > Dendropsophus ebraccatus. The sequence continues at coordinate 12,198,037 of NC_091458.1, forward strand.
CCCTTAGGACCAGATCCCATTTTTTTAAATGTGACCTGTCTCAGTTTATGTGGTTGTAGCTCTGTGATGCTATAACTTATACAAGTGATTTTAAGATTGTTTTCTCACAACATATTGTACTTTAGGATAGTGGTAAATTTTGTCCGATAGCCATACAATATTTTTGTGAAAAATTTACATTTTTCATGAAAAATTACAAAATTAGCATCTATCTCATTTTACATTTTCTTTGGAAAGAGTGCGGGTTTAATCATGTGATACTTTTATTGCCAGCGTCATTACACACAAGGGGATACTAAATATATGTCCTTTCCCCCTACATTTATTATTGAATTGGGGGCACAGCCCCAATGTGAACAGAGGGAGAATTCTCCCTCTTTTCTGCACTATAGATGATGCAATCTGCAATTGATCGCAGCACCTGTAGGGTTAACTGCCACGATCTGGGCTCGGCCTGGGTCTCAGCAGCTGTGGCGGGTGCCAGGCTATCACTGACAGCAGGGACCCACTGTGGATAGCTCGGGCACAGCTCTTGCACCACATGTGATCCCAGGACGTAACATAAGAGTAATCCACATGGTAATAACATTGATTGTACCTTATTAGGTTTAAAAAATAATATATGAATGTTTCTAACAGTGTGTTTTTATTTTTTTTTCCACAGCTGGAGAGAAGTTTTGCTCTGATAAAAAAAAATTGTTTTTCGCAGTTGTGCCGGATGGACACCAAAAACTGCAATTGTGTGAAAATACCAATAATTACTCATTTATATTTTATGAGAGAAACACCAAATGGTAATATTGCCAGCTTCCGGTTAAAGCGCTCAATGCAGTAAACTCCTAGGTGCATTGCTCCCTGGGAAACATGCATATGCAAAAGAAGAGCCCGTGGAGCCTTATTTAAGAGTTTCAACACACAGGACTAGCCAGATATCCCTCCGGGAAGGACCCAGCCAAGGGGTGGCTCCTGTAAGGGAACCACCAAAACCACCATACTAAATGGCCCTATAAGTCAATGCAATGACAAAGGAAAATCCAAGACCAGGTATCCATCCACAGACAGCTGTTTCGGGGTGTTGCCCCTCATCAGTGTGGAGCAGGATTCTGGCTAGGTGGGAGCAATGCCTAGTAGAGCCATGAGAGAAACAGATTGTTGATCTCAGGGAGACCAGCCAAAGATAACACTGCCGGCTGCCGTTTAAAGCACTCAATGCAGTGAAATCCTAGGTGCATTGCTCCCTGGGAAACATAAATATGCAAAAGAAGCCGTGGAGCTTAATTTTAGAGTCTTAAAACACAGGACTAGCCAGATATCCCTCCGGGAAGGACCCAGCAGTGTTATCGTTTTGCTGGTCTCCCTTTGACCAGTGATCTGTTTCTCTCATGGCTCTACTAGGCATTGCTCCCACCTAGCCAGAATCCTGCTCCACACTGATGAGGGGCAACACCCCGAAACAGCTGTCTGTGGATGGATACCTGGCCTTGGTTTTTCCCTTGTCATTACTTAGACCTACAGGAACCAACCCTTGGCTGGGTCTTTCCTGGAGGGAAATTTGAGACTCTTAAATGAGGCTCCACAGGCTCTTCTTTTGCATATTAATTTATATTTTAGGAACCCAGAAAGAACATGTGGCCAGAAAAGAACAATGTGAAAATATTTTTCAGTATTTACTTAGAAGATAAAATTTTGAGGCTTTTTTTTTACATTTTCAAATGGAGCTTCATGTTTTTTGCTTTTTTCCCCACTTTGTGTGAATTGTAAGTTTTGATGGGACCATGTATGCTTTATGTTTGTATCCGTATTGTCACATGTGTTGTCTATTCTGTGACACATCAAAACACTCAGTAGTAGGCCTTTCTGATTCCAGGGTTACAGACAACTGACCAGAAGAAAGAAAGTGCAAAGACCTGGACATGGGTCATTCACCCATCCGCAGAAACCAGTCCATGCATGGACAACGTCCTGTGGAGTAGTCCTTGCAGCTCCCAGCAGCATAATTAATTATGATGTTGCAAGATCCGTAACTGTTAAAAACTTTGCGCTAGTGTACTGACACAACCAGGCGGCTGTCATACAGCGTGAACTTTAAAGCAGTTTCATAGCTCACGACATTAAAATATATCATGATGCTGGGAACTCTGAGGACACCGTTCATGCATGGACTGGTTTCTGTGAATGCCCCCTTAAGGCTCCCATGCACTTTAGACTATTTTCAGTCAAACCCATAGCTGTTTGGCCATCAGTCTAGCATGTATAGGACCACCACCAACGACAGATGTTTTTGGTGGCGATAGTGGTTGGCCATAATGGAAAATCACGAACTGGACTGAAGCGCTTCTGTGTATGGGGAGAACTGATGATGGGTGGGAGATTTAACTTAGAGCCCAATGATTGTTCGGCCGTCAGTTATTTAAGGTTTATGGCCACTTTAAGAATGGTGTTGGTGGGAGGAAAGAGGTGAGACCTCTTATGCAGAATGTCAGTCCCTTAAGTTTATATATATATATATATATATATATATTATATATATATATATATATATATATATATATATATAATGAATGACAAAAGCCTGAATTGTCTTCAGATATATGCGTGGTGCCGTACAAGTGATATATCTGAATGCTGATTTGATTTTTTTTTTTTGAGCCAAGAAGTAAGAAGCAAAAATAACATAATAAATTCAATAAACTTGAGGGATTGAAAAATATTGATAAAAGATGAAATGGAAGGATCGGTGAATTGTGTTCATGTCATTGGGTGACCACTTGGGTAACTCAAAATATGCATAAGAAACCATGACTGGGCAGAGATCTGCATTCATGTATGCCAATAGATCATAATGTATTTGCTCTTCATGGGATGGTTACTGAAGGATACTTGTATATACATTTTATGGCTATGTTCCCACTATGCTGAGAAGCACAAACAATGGCTGTTGTAAAACAATGGATAGAATTAATGTTGATGATCATGCTGGTTTAGCATTAAACAATGGGCAATGACTAAAATGGTCATTGTTAGTACGTAATAGGAACACAGCCTTTATGGGGTACATTTATGAAGACCGCAAATAACCCCAAATTTATGAAGATCCCAAGTAAAGCGCCGCCCCCTTTTCCCCCGGCCACATTTACTAAGAGGCTCTGTGCAGCAAATCTACACCTACTTGCAGCTTGCAACTTTTTGCTCACAGGCGTAAATCATGATTAATCCACACCTCCTCCCGGCCTTGCCGTGCCCCCATACCCCCCTTCCCTCACACACACCCCATAAGCCCAACAGGCGAGATGGGGATACAGGCGTAGGTTTGCCCCTTCTCCCTGGTGGACATCAGGGGCCGAGTCATACGATAGATTGAGACGATATAAGATAAATAAACGGCGTTTGGATGTTAGATGAAATGAATATATGGATAGTTAGATTAGGGAGAGAGAAGATCATGTCCTTGATATTAACAGAAACACTTTCCTGGGCAGAGAAGAGGCACAGGAGCCACCAAGGACACTTGTAGGCCATGATCTACTGGTCTTGTGTGACGAAGATCAGAGTTGCCATACTCATTCCAAACTATGTTTGCCATCTGCTGTGGACTGATTCATTTCTATCCGGATACTGACAGCTGTTCAAGTCTATCTCTAAACTCAATCTTCAGTAAGGCTCGAAATGCAGAGAGACCTGAAGAGCCGAAATGATCAACTGTAAGGGTGCCAAAATGATTCAGATGTGGTGGAAGACAACCCTCACCAGGCACAGCACCGCTAAAGAAAGTAAATTGTGGGAGCAGATGCCTGCTTAAGGTCTGTTCTTTGGCCAACCTGGAGAAGTAGTGAAGTCACCTCACGGTGAGATCACAATAATTCCCCTGATTCCCTGCACCAGACACCCTATAGCATTAGGTTCTAAGAAGAAGATCTACACAAAAAGGGACATTTGTGTTTTATATTTCTTGACATGTATTTCTTTATTTCTTTTTTTAAGCCTAACCGTGACCCCAGGTTTCTGTTAGTAGCAACTGACAAATGGACAAAAGAGGTAGAAGCCATAGGGGGACATTTACTATTGTTGCATCCCTGGCACACACTAGGCAGAAGGCACAAGTTCATCCCCTCCTCTGGTGTGCGCCTGCTGTAACCCCTGCTCATCTGATGGGTAGGTAGGGGGTGCGGCAAAGCGGGGAGGAGACGTAGCCAGTGTCGGACTGGCCCACCAGAGGACCCGGTGGGCCCCCAGCTTTATAACCTGCACTAACATTAATTGACATGTCGTTTCTCACTGGTTCTTTATTGGTGGGCCCCCAGGATCATTTCCTCTGGTGGGCCCCAGATACCCCAGTCTGACACTGGACGTAGCCTTGAAATAGTCAAGGGTGGATTGTAGTACTAGGACTAACTTGTGGCTTAATGAAGTCTACACTATGGAATTAATTTCATACTCCTTACAAAGCCTTCAGCCCTGTGTATTACCTCATGGATCCACTCATAAGTTACACAGCTTCTATACACACTTTGCGTGACAAATGTTTTGGTCTATTGTTCATGTTGATTGTTTCTCTACCTTATGTAAATCTGGACAGCTGGCCACTCCATGGTAGAAAATGCTCTAGACAAGTAATCTCTGTTATACCAAGCTTACGCAACACTAAGGGGTGTGCGTCAATATTTAATAGACACGAAAAGCTGGGGCAGATGAGAGGAAGACAGAAGCAGGCTGGGTGTTGATTCCCCGTTGGCTCTGCCTTCTGCAAGTGCTGCTTATGGTTGATGAAGTTACCGGCAGATGATGGTAACACTCTTGGATATGATGATGTAAGGATTGCAGTTATTTGCTGATATTATAATATAATAAATTAAATACAATTGTGCTGTATCTCAATTTGTAGCCTTTTGTTAAATATGTATCGGAACCTGTTATTATGGGAATATCTGTGGAGCTGGTGAACAAGAATAAAGGTCCCTGAGCGATTACCCTTTCTATCTTCCCTGATGAGAACCTGAGCTTAACCCTTGAAGTGATACTCTGATGGTCCAGTCTAATCTGAACAAGAAAATTCTGGAGACTACAAAATTTCAATATTAACCCCTAAGTGTCATTAGGGGTGTATGGAGATGGTTTAGGAGTCCTGCCCACTCCATGCCTAGTGGCTACACTCAGCAGCAGAGAACGACCACTAATAGACCGCACTGATCCATAGTTCTTTGTGGACTAATAACTGTTTAAATGACACCGTCAAAGGCCCATCATTGGTGGTAAAATGGGGCAGATTGGCCTCCTGTGACAAGATTTCGAGGAACTAGTCCATTGTCATAGCAGCCTGGGGTCTGCACTATGGCTCCATGGCTGCCGAGACCAATCTATTGCTCAGCCAAGAAAAAATACATATCCCTAGTAGAGATGAACGAACCTCGAGCATGGTAGAGTTCATCCGAACCTGAGCGTTCAGCATTTGATTAGCGGTGGCTGCTGAAGTTGGATAAAGCCCTAAGGCTATGTGGAAAAGATGGGTATAGTCATCGGCTGTATCCATGTTTTCCAGACAACCTTATAGCTTTATCCAACTTCAGCAGCCCCCCGCTAATCAAATACTGAATGCTCGGGTTCGGATGGACTCGGGCATGCTAGAGGTTCGCTCATCTCCAATCCCAAGGTAAAAATAAATTAAAAAGTTAAAGTAGTCAAAACAGTATTTTTAGCCATAATAATAAAAAGAAAATATGAAAACCATTACATAATTTAAAAAAACTACGCAAATTGGGTATTGTAGTTATTGTACTGACCTGAAGAATGAAGATAACAGGCAAGTTTGACCGTATTGTAACATAAAAAAGCCCCACCCCCTTCCTCCAAAAAAATTAAAACTGCATTTTTTTTCCCTAGTTCACCTATACAATATAGTTCAATATATTTTATAGAAAATTACAAAGCTCAATTGGTTCAGAAAGAAACAACAAGCCGTCACATTGTTTTATAGATTGAAGAAAAATGATGGGTCTTAGAAGGCGAGGAGACAAAAACAAGAAATAATTTGGGTATACGTTTTATGTAAAATACCAACAATAAGTAAATGTAAACCTGTCTGGCATGAACACATCTATGCTAAGAGAAAAATACAAAGGGAATAATAGAAGGGCAGATTCAATGGACCAGGTGGTCTCTTTCTTTCTTTTCAATAGAAAAAAAAAAGAAAAACATACGGCTCAAGATAATGCCAAGTAGAGGGAAAAAAGGTAATGCAAGTAACACAGGTCAGGGCATGCTTAGAGGAAATTAAAACCTCAGCCTCAAATCATTACAAGAGCTATCATAAATGCAATAATATTCAGCTTAGGTAAAATAAAAACAGAGAAGGTGGTCAATCCAGGAGATAGGTGATGATGGGTGGAGATAGAGGTCGAGCGTGATGGCATTTTGTTCTCTCAGGGGTTGGCTGTGACTTAGGGTACTATTACACAGAACAATAATCGGCCGAATCGGCCCTATTCGGTCGATTATCGCTCCATGTAATAAATACAACGATCATCCGATGACAATGATCATCGGCTGATCGTTAATATAGGTTTGGACCTATTTTCGTCGGGCGCCGACCACGCACAGCTACGTATAATAGCGGTGCGCGGCCGGCAACTGAAGATATACATTACCTATCCATGTTCCAGGGCTGCTGTTACGGTCTTCTTCTCCCCGGGTCCTGCGCGCTCTAGCGGTCCCGGCCTGTGATTGGCTGATCGGCCTGTCAGCTGACAGGCCACTCTGAAGTTAGAGCGTGCGGGACCCGTGGAGAAGAAGACCGCAGCAGCAGCCCTGGAATGTGGATAGGTAATGTATATAGTTAAGCAAGGGCTGCAAGGACATCGGTAACAATGATTACTTTACATATATCACCCAGTGTGTTGTAGCGGCACAAGTCCTTTTTTAACGTCCTAATTCAGCATGTAGCCATCTGGACGCTGTTTCCGGCAGGGGGTGAAATCCAACATTTCCATGAGGAAGATCGCGGCGTTTCAAGAGCACATGCTCCCTTTGTCAAGCCTACTACAAGTGCATCCCATCACCATTAAGTATACCTCGCACTCTCGCGAGATCTTACATCTGTTAAAACAATGTAGAAAAATACATCAAAATCATGGAACTAGTCATGTAAAACAAACGGAGAGGATATCAGTGTTCTATTCATTATAAAAAGACACTAAAATTACAATTTTCATTTAACCCTTTCGGGCTTACTGCTTCCATTTTTTGAATCCAATACACCTCACGCTGTAGGAGTTTCCTTTGTACCTGCTTGCTATCTGACCCTTCTACTTCTTCCAGTACGAGCCATCTTACTCACCCAGTACGAGCCATCTTACTCACCCAGTACGAGCCCAGTACGAGCCATCTTACTCACCCAGTACGAGCCATCTTACTCACCCAGTACTCACCCAGTACGAGCCATCTTACTCACCCAGTACGAGCCATCGCAACTCACTCACCCTATGATTACACTGATGGAAATGTCTGGCTATACTGGTTTCACCGTAGCTCTGTTCTCTTTTCTCTGTTTTATCTAGCATACTCTCTTTTTTCAGCTTTTGTTCGTAATTCCTTATTGCACTTCGATGTTCATTAAGTCTTATTTTTACTGGTCTTACTGTCTGCCCTATATATACTTTCCCACAAGGACACTTTAGCAAATAAATGACTTGTTTAGAGTTGCATGAATGCCAGCCCTTAATCTTTACCGGGTATCCTTTAGTGGGATGGGAAATCTGATCTCCTTTGATTACTGCATTGCAATTTTGACAGACACAGGAATGTACCCATTTTTTTTTAGCTCTGAGCAATTTTTGTCTATGCAAAGTAAAACTGTATCATGAACATATTTATGTTGCTATGTGAAAAAAGAAAAACGATAATGAAGTTTTGAACAATTTAAAAGAAGTCAGTTGTCTGTGTATTTTGTTTGCTATGGACGGAGTTATGGGCTGAGGAGCGGCCTTTATACACACGATTCACATTTGTTGTTGCTTTCCGAGGACAGACATCACCACCATCTATTGGGAATGTTAGGAAATCATTAAGGGATGGAAGTACACAGAGTAAGCGCCCTATTACATGGCCCGATATTAGGAGCAAGCAAGCGCCAACCTGTTACATCAGCGCTCGCTTGCTCTTCGTTCCCTGCTGGATGTTGGTGCTATTACACACATCAACATCGGATTTTGCTAAAGCGTTTGACACAGTTCCTCATGGACGTCTGATGGGTAAGTTAAAGTCTATCGGTTTGGAAAGTTTAATGTGCAACTGGAATGAAAACTGACTTAATAATCATACCCAGAGAGTGGTGGTCAATGATTCCTACTCCGAATGGTCACCCAAGTGGTGTACCCCAAGGGTCAGTACTGGGCCGCCTTCTGTTTAATCTGTTTATTAATGATATTGAGAATGGAATTAACAGCAATGTTTCAATCTTTGCAAATGACACCAAGCTTTGTAGTACAGTACAGTCTATGGAAGATGTGCAGATGTTACAGGATGACTTAGACACACTGAGTGTTTGGGCGTCCACTTGGCAAATAAGGTTCAATGGGGATAAATGTAAAAGTTATGCACCTGGGTACTAATAACCCGCATGCATCATATGTCCTGGGGGGAGTTACTCTGGGAGAGTCGCTGATGGAGAAGGATCTGGGTGTACTTGTAGATAATAGACTACAGAACAGCACACAATGTCAGTCAGCTGCTTCTAAGGCCAGCAGGATATTGTCATGTATTAAAACAGAATCCTCCGGTGGGCCCCCAGCTTTAGAAACTGCACAAACACTGACTTACATGTTGTTTCTCATTGGTTCTTCATTGGTGGGCTTCCAGGATTAATTCCTCTGATGGGCCCCAGATACCCCAGTCTGACACTGTCTGAAGGACATTAAATTAAAATATGTAAGGCATCAGGGTGCCACCACAGGATGATGCCGGTGTGTACAATAAAGAAAGAAAGTTGAGGGTAATGTTGGGGGAGAGGCGAGCAGAGAGTCAAGGCTGGTAAGAGAGAGGATGCCAGTGGGAGCCAGCCAGCATGGACCACACAGAAAGCAGCAGAACAGCTGGCACAACCAGGACTAGGTAACACCATGTTATAGGCAGAAACCTTATCAAATAAATAATTAAAAGGGTATTCCCATCTGTTCTTTTTTATCAGTCCATCATGAAAATTCCTCCTGGCCATGACTTCTAAACATTTGAGGCTTCACACTCCACCGTCACCCATATTTCTATACAAACTTCCCATGTGTTTGGTTTCACATAGTAACTGTGCTACTTCTATTCCCTCATATAAGCAGTTAGGCCAATTTTGTGCCTCTGAATAGTAGTCAGGCCCCGCTATGCCTCCCATATAGTACATAAGTCTCCTCTGTGCCCCCATATAGTATTGATGAAATACAAAAGGGAGGGCAGACCTTTGGAAGGCCAATCAATATCAATATTAGAGATGAGCGAAGCAGGCGGAAATTCGTTTTGTAAGGTTCACAAATTTTGGGTGAAATTTGTTAATGTTTACAAATCAAATCTTAACGAATTTTAATAAAAAAAAGCCAAACTATAGTAGCTACTGTACTGGGACTATTACAGAAGTACTGTTTTTTATGCATGTTCTTATGCAAGTGTCAAAAATTGGAAAATCACAATTAAAAAAAAAAAAATCAGCCAGTCAATCCTCAAAATTCCGCCATGGATAGAAGTGGACATCGGTGGAACAGTGGTGGAACATCTATTTTCTCCCAGGACAGCAGTGGACATTGGTAAGTGAATAGTGTAAAATGACAAATTTTTAGAATGGAGTGTGAGCACTGATTATGTAAAGTGCATACTCAGTTCACTGATCCCAGTAAATTGGTATAACTCAAAAGGAGTTTATAGTGCCCAGTTCAGGAATTTTTTTGGACTGTGTCTTCACTGGTCCTAGTGAATTCCTATAGGCACCCAGTTATTTGGTAAACTGGATGTGGTGTACGCCCAGTGTGATGTTATATCGGAGGAGCGGCCAGTAACTTGCTAGGTGTTGTAGTAGGACACCACTTCTATGTTGGATGGCCGAGATACAGCTGGACCTTAGGTTGTTGTCACGTGACGCCAGTGCCTAGAGGGCACACAGGTGTGATGGCATGCCTGCTTTTATGTTAACAGGTCTGCTGTACCCTTTTCCCCCAGTGGTCAGTGTCTTGCCAGGATGCTACCGGGTCCCTTGGGATGATGTAGTCACGGATGATGTAGTTAGATTATGGTTCATCGCTTTTTCTTACCCTGGTACCCCCCAGACAACGTGTGGCCACTAGGTTTGTGAAAAATGTTCAAGACATGTCAGTCATTGATCTAACTGGACCTTCTGGTGTCACATGGACAAATTATGTATTTCATTCTATGGTTAAGACAGTTGAAACAGTAAAACCCTTGAAATAGATCATTGCTTTTTGCCCAGTAGAAGGGTAGAGTGTAATGGTGGTCAACCAATGGGTCATTCTGGTTACAGAATTTTTTTTTCCCTTTAGGCTGCATTCACTCGTTCAGTGTTTTTCCTGGTCTGTGGATGTAGTCCGCTAGCTTCATCTGTGATCCATGCAAAACTGTCCGTGTTTACATCCGTTTTGCATCTGTTTTACATCCATGTCCTATGTTCACTAACTGTACTTTTTACAAAAAGAATGTCCATTGTTCAATGCATTGTGTTAAAACAGCGGCCGTTTTTGCATTGACTTCAATGCATATCATTGCAGTATGAAAAGAATGGCCGTTGTTTTAATGGGAAACAATGGCTGTTCTTTCCGTAAAAAGTACAATGTGTGAACATTGTGTTTTTCACGGATAACGGAAGTACGTGGATGTCATATCCGTGTACATCCATGACAAACACTCATCTCATTGATCTCTATGCGGGATTCCGTGCAGTGTTTCCGCTCCGAGTTGTCCTGTTTTTTCACAGAATAGATTGGGGATCTATGAAAACACTGAACATCTGCATAGCCCAGTACAAAGCAATGGGCTTTAAATTTGGCCGTGCGCACTGACATCTTCACGGAACGTGAGAATGCAGCCTTGCCGGTATCTATATGGATTCATCAAACTCCTGTTTTTGAGTTATAGACATCTCCTATGTTGACTAAATTTATACATTTATAAATGACCTAACAAACCTCTATTTCTTCTACTATCCTTCTAATTGGCATCACAATACCCTCAGGATCTCATCCAGGTAAAAAGAACTTTAGTCTAAGTCATTAATGATCTCATTAGTTATAGTCAGCATTCTGTGTGTTTGATCCACCGGGCAGAAGTCCCTGATGCCTCCCGCTGCTCACCTGCCGTATTTGATTTAAGAGAATTCCCCACCACCAATCTTGTTCTATTTAAGACCCAATGTTGAGATGATCTGGTCTATAGGGCAGTGTAATTTTACATGATCCTGAGAACAGTCTCCAATGATGGCAAATGTGTCAATGGACTTCAACATCCAAGACTTTGTTCTTTTGGGCCTCAATGAGATGGAGCAGCTGAGATATTTATACGCTGTGATCGCCCTTGTAATATATCTCAGTACAATATCCTTATGCACATTAATTATTTATGTTGTTTGGAAAGAACAATCTCTCCATGAGCCTATGTACATCTTCATATGTGGACTGGTGGGGAACGTTATGGTTGGCAGTTCAGCATTCCTCCCCAAGTTGGCCATAGACCTGTTTGCTGGATGGACCACCATTTCTCTGTCTAAATGTTTGACCCAAGCGTACTTCATTCAGACCTTTTTTTTTGTAGAGATATTAACCTTTACCATCATGGGCTTTGACAGATACCTGGCTGTTGGTTTCCCATTGAGATACCACTCTCTGATGACCAATAAGAAGGCAATACTGTCCTTGACTACCATCTGGTCAGTGATTTTACTACTTCTGTTGATAGGTTTTATAATGGTCGTCATGTTAACATTATGTGGTAATAGTATCTATAATGTGTACTGTGAAACAATGTCTCTTACCCGGTTGGCTTGTGGCAGTACATTCATCTATAACGTCTATGGCACTACTGTGACCTTACTGATCATCGTAAGCTCCTTAGCCATCGTTGTCTACTGCTACATATGGACATTTATTGTCTGCCTGAAGATCTCTAAGGAAGCCTCCCAGAAAGCCATCAATACACTGGTGACCCATATAATCACTTACTCTACTTTCATGGCAACTTCTTTATTTATAGCTTTTAGATATAGGCTAAATGGTGGATCTCTATCTACCGCAACGCACGTTATAATCTCAACAGCCGGTCTATCGGTCTCCATCACTGTAAACCCTCTGATCTATGGGATAAGGACTGAAGCTTTAAGGGCAAAGATGATTCACACTTTGAAGGAAATCATTCAGAAGAAGACATTGAGTAAATTCAAGTAAGGAACCTTTTACATGAGAGGATATACCATCCACAACAAATGCCGACCATCAATTTAGATAGGCCGATTGGTTCTCATTTACATGCTGATCGTGAGGGAGGTGGGTAAACAATTGTTTTTGGGATTATTCTTGCAGCCATTTATAGAAACCTCTTTATGCTGTATCTGCAGCATATGCCTTGCCGAAAAATGATCTATTTTGTATGGCAAACAACAAATGATCACTTGTTTTCTGACCCTGGGAGTGCAAGTATAAGAAACTCCCTTATTGTGTATTACACTGTTAAATCTCGTTCCATGCTATGGTAATTTCACCTTTAAAGGGTTATTCCCACTTCCCCTTCTTACCTTGCACTTGCACATTGCTTGCAGATTGCTCCACTTCCTGGTTTCCTCTGTGGGCGGGCTCCTTCACTGTGATTGGTTTTCCTCACTAGAAACACTAGGACTGGCATCCTGGCTGCTGGCCTGAGCTCTGCTGTTCTGTGCTTAGCTTAGCTACACCAATCCTGACAGCTCCATGCAGCTGGAAGCTATCAGGAAGATGGATTACTGTAGGTAAAGTGGCCAACAGGGGACACAGTGGGGGAGATTTATCAAACATGGTGTGAAGTGAAACTGGCCCAGTTGCCCCTAGCAACCAATCAGATTCCACTTTTCATTCATCACAGACTCTTTGGAAAATGAAAGGTGGAATCTGATTGGTTGCTAGGGGCAACTGAGCCAGTTTCACTTTACACCATGTTCAATAAATCTCCCCCAGTGTGCTCACTCCGGCCAGGGAGTCATCAGCCCAACCAGGTCACTGCTGATAGGAACCAATTGCAAAGTTTCTTAACTTTCAATTCCCTAATGTTTTAGATATAGTTATAGAGATGGGAATACCCTTTTACTGCTGAAGACGCACCTATTTTTTTCCCTAGAGGTAATTTTTTTCATCGTAGTTTTTTTTTCCCCTTCAGTGTATTGGTATTTTCAAAGGAACAATTTTAGGGTACATGCTATTTGTTCACTTTATTATTTTGGTTTTATTATATTATATTTTTTCTTTGATATTTTTTCACGTCTTTTACTGTGAATTAAAAAGTATATAGGGGGTTATTTATCAAGGTATGTATGCCAGTTTTCAGACAAAAAAAAGTACTAAACAAATTGATATTCTATTTAAAGATTGGTTTGTCAGGTTTGTCAAACTTTACCGAAAAGTTGGGGTTTTCCTGAACCGATTCTTAAATGAACCACATTAAAACAGCAAAATATTGCAGCTACAATAGGGGGGCTGAAGGGGTCCTTTGCGTATGAAAAACATGTTTTACATGCAAACACTGATGTTTTAATGTCCCATTTATTTCAATGGGGGGAAGCATGTCATGTCTTAGGAACGTTTCTGTTTGTTCAAGTATTAAAAAGCACGGTGGCAAAACCATAGAAGAAGGTTTTTGATAACCATGTGAACATATCCTTAAAGAGTATTGCTATGGGAAGCAGCAGTGGGTTTTACTATAAAAGAAAAGTGTAAAATCACAGAGTGTGAATAATGCCAATCCTTAGCCAGTGCATTAACTTTGACAAAATCTTACACATTCCACACCATTGAAGTTGGCAGCAGCAGTCTAAGTGACCACAGAGAGGACAAAACACACAGTATATGATGGCAACAGCCCAATAACAGGCTGCGTACTTGACCTCAAAGGGTCAAAGAGAGACAGGTGAAAGATTTATTCAGACACAACTTGCCCCGTAAAAGGTTTGGCCCAGTGTAAATGACTCCACAGAGCCTAGAAAGTTGAAGGTAGAAGCAGTAGCAGCACTCTCTTCGACTTCACGCCTAACATTCTTCAGGATCTCAACGCTGCCTTCCAATTGTAGACTATCCTGAAATTCCTTTTCATCATGCGGTTGAGACTCCAATGTGAGCTATAGGCTTGCCAAAAACTCTTGAGCTAATGGTGCTCCAAATGTAAAAGGCGCACCCAGAAAAGGAGAAGGGGCAAGTGTCTTTCCTTGCCACAGATTGGTGGTGTCCATGGATCTCACTGATTGATGGTTACAAATTTGGCTACTGGCTGGTGTGGAGCTAAAACTCTGTGTTAACCAATCCAGGACTGCAGACTGGCTGGTCAAAACATGACCACTTGATCTTACAGGTAGCTACACGCTTGTTGCCATGTGTGTTGCTAACACCACCAGCACGACCGCCTGTGCCTTCACCTGTCCCACTTTCACTGCTTGTTCTGCCACCACTACTGGTCATACCCGTAGAAGAAAAATACCTTTGACACCAAATTATTAAGTTGAATTTAACCTGACAGTTGCTTCATAGCATTAATTTCACACCTAGGAGAGCTGTGGACAGCGGTGGATCACTAATGTACAATGACAGTTATTATTCCTCAGGCCAACCTTGGAAAAGCTGAAAACATCTGCACTTCTGTAACTGTATTATACCTGTAAGAGAAGAGAAACTGCTATCATAGCAGCTGGTACACCACAGTGTCAGTGCGATCCTAGAGGGGCATGTAATGTCCAGCCATGCTTAGAGTGAAACAAAGGGGGCTGCGGGCAATTAAAATCTTAAAAGTGTAGCTGTGTCATTTAAAATATTTTTGCAGAAATCAATAGTACAAACAATTTTAAGAAACTCTGTAATAGGTATTTTTATTTTTACTTTTTTCTGTACTTCAAAAGCTGTCTTCCAGACCCCCCCCCACCCCAACTTCTTATCTGTTTATTATCAGGCAAAGTCGTCTACATTACAGAGTAGCAAAGTGAAGACGGCTTTGCTGTGTCCCTTATAACCTATGAAGGGGGAAGGTGCTGAGGGGGATAAGTGAGCAGGAAGAGCAGACAAACAGCCTGCAGGGATTGGAGACTAGGCACATAAAACACTGGATTCTCAGGTCAAAAAGCTCAGTGCTGGTCTGGGAACTTGGTGAGGTAAAACCACTGGATGTTGTGTTATGCTGGCTCCTATACACAGGCTGTTCTCTATTCTCCCTGATCACTCATCCCCTTGACCCCTCACTCCTCCATAGACTGTAATGCTTCTTCTGAAGTGAGGGGGAGGGAGGCTTTAAAACAGCATTTTGAGTACAGAAGGAAACTCTTTTGCTTAATACAATCTGTAACAATGTTTCTTAAAATCGCTTGTATAATTGATAATTATTGATTTTTGCCTATTTAAATTACAGTTACACTGTAAGAACCTTTGTTCATGTCATCAAAGGTCCTTGAGCTCTAGTGAGAGCACAGTGGAGAAGAGGGAGGAGTAGGAAATAAGGGCAGAATGAGGAGTCTGTGAGGAAAAGAGATGGGTCATGGGAAAAACTTGATCATTCTTTGGACGGAGGAAGGAATCTGCCCGTGCATAGAATGGAGTCTATGACACGGGCGGAGATGCACGCGCCCGCCGCTATCCGCGAGCGGGCGCGAGGGACGGACTTTCCGTCTAAATTACTCAAAGTGCACATACCCATAGTCTGTAGGGGAAGTTGTGAGAGCAGTCTGGTGAGGACGGAGAAGAAAAGACAGGAGATTGTCTACAATTAGTCCTGGCCCTACTTTGGGACAAAGAACCTTAAAATGTAGACATCACCACATGGACCTGTGTCTCTAATAGGGACACAGAAATTTAGCTGTATTACACTAATCTGAAACTATCCCCCCATCATTTTATAGCATCTACCCTATACTAACCATCAATTTCATCCGAAGGTTGAGTTGTTTCTAAGTTATTCCTAAATAGTTATGGGACTATCTGGGAAGGGCTGGTGAGAAATTATAAAGCTCCCTCAGCAATTGCCCACGAGAAATAATTTTGTGTGGGCTAATAACTGAATGCCACTGTCAAATGCGTTTTGCATGTTTTGAATCACTTCAGGTCAGGTTACATGTTACAGGTTAAAACCATGCCTGGCAGATTAATAACAGTGATTGTACATGAGCCATCCAGTGCTGCAGGTTGGATTTAACCCTTTGAATCACCTGTCAGGTTACATCTTCAGTTATTGATTACAACTGTGTCTGGCAGCATAAAAAGTGTGATTGTATGTCAGTCATTCAGCTCTCCATGTTGGATTTAACCCCTTGAATCTCCTGTCAGGTATCATCTTCAGTCCTTGAATAAAAAAAAAGTGTCTGGCAGTTATTATACCTCAGTGATCCACCAACATTCTGTGTTCACCTGTGAGAAGTTAATTATGTGTAGCAACTGTCAGGTTGAGACGAGTGAGTAGTAAAATACTCGAAAGATCAAAATTTTCGAATACTTTGAAATGCTTGAAAATATCGAACGCCATTGAAGTCAATAGGAGATGCATGCTTGTTTCTTGGAAACGTAAATGCGACCCCTTGGAGGTCATCAAGCATGCCTGGGTGCATCTAACATGTCCAAATCGCAGTATTACGCCAATATCACAGCCTGCCTACAATACACTCCAAACACAATATAACACAATGGAAAAAAAATACAGTGGTACCTTGGTTTAAGAGTAACTTGGTTTAAGAGCGTTTTGGTTTAAGAGCTCACAGTTTTTCAAAATTGTGACTTGGTTTAAGAGCATTGCTTTAGTTTAAGAGCTCCCTGTACTGGGTGGGAGCGCCAGTGGAGAAGGGGCATAGTCTGCATAGCGGGGTCTACAGCCCTGTACTCTGACCCAGGAAGTCTCCCCCACCTTCCAAATCATAGCAGATCCACTTCAGGCTGGGGCTTACATCAGGGGACAGGACTGTGGGGGTAATATCTCCATAGCTGTAACCCCTCTCTCCCCGGACAGAGAGCGCTGCTATACTGTGCCCACACATCTGCCCTGTTCATTCCATCCTACTCCCTGCAGTCTCTGTCCGCCATTGTGTTTCCCATCCTCTTCATTACTGTACAGTAACTTATAATATGACATATTCTGATGTTTTTGAATGTTTGTTTCATCTGTTTTAACTGTAATAGTTAATAGTAACCAATAGTAGAATAGTAACCAATTGTCTGCATTTCTGTGATTTCTTATTGGAAAATTTGCTTTGGTTTAAGAGTGCATTTGGATTACAAGCACGGCCCCGGAACGAATTATACTCGTAATCCAAGGCACCACTGTACATGGAAACCTTCTTTTCTCTACATTAGCATGGATAGAAAGCCAAATTGTAAGGAAAAATATCCTGGGCCCCTTTAAATCATATTGCCTATGACAACCACAGATGGCATAGGCAAGGGGGAAATCAAACAGCACTCACCGCTAACTGTCATTGTGTGTGTGTGTGTTTATTTGTAAGATGTGCTCAGACACGTCCTACACATAAAGGAGGGTGGGTCTCATGGAAACCCTATAAAAATTGAGTTTGAGGCCCTTGAGTTGAGCCCACAATAATAATTAACTGAGTTTGAGGCCCTGGATGTGACCCTTCCAAAAATTGAGTTTGAGGCCCTTCAGTGAGGTGAGCCCTCCAAAATATGAGTTTTAGGCCCTTCAGGTGAAGCCACAAAAATAAATAATTAAAATTTGAGGCCCTTGTGGTGAGGCCACAATGGTAAATAATTAATTATGAGGCCCTTTAGGTGAGGGTTGAAGAGTAGTGATGAGCGAATACTGTTCGATCGAATAGATATTCGATCGAACAGTGAGATATTCGAATATTCGATATTCGTACGAATATCCTGCAAATATTCGATAAATGTTCGATAAGCGTTCAAATCCCCCAGCTTCCTGTTTCACTCTCCAAATGGTCAAATAGATGTTCTTTGACTTTAATGGGATCGAATATTCAATTGAATATTCAAATATTCGCTGGATATTCGTTCAAATATCGAATATTCGAATATCTCACTACTCGCTCATCACTATTGAAGAGTAACCCCCCCATAGAGTGGCCTCTACCGAACTGATTAATCCTGCCTGCAAAACAGGTACTACTTTCACGTAAGGGAGAAGGCATGAAAATTATCAGTACTGGATCAGTGACAAAAAATAAGTATGGCAGTTCTGGCAGACCGGGGTATACTTTATATTTGTAATTAAAATTTTAAATTGAATTTTTTATTGTACAATACTGTGATCCTGGTAAAACAGCAACAAGATCCTGATCCAAAGGTTAAATAGGAAAATTTTGCCCTAGATCCTTAGGGAGACCCTCCTATTAATTGTGCATGAGAGTCTGGCGGTGACCTTCTGTAAAATTTTTGGAGCGAGTAAAGATTAGTAAGAATATAGTATTTCTAAGAGCTCCGGGAATTTGAGTGAACACACAGCTGAACCACCAAGTTGAGAATGTGGCCCAGGCATGACACGTGTGGGCGCTGGAGTAAAGGTTGGTGGCACAGAATAGAGAGACAGCACTCCAACATATACCAACTTTTAAGGGTGCTCTTATAAAAAAAAAAAAAACATTGATATTTAAATTTAAATAGAATTTGGAGTTGAAAATTAAAAAACCGCCTTGCAGAGGCGACCTAGTTGATCCTGTCTAAAAAACAGCTACTAGTTCCCCAGAAGGCAGAAGACGTAAAGTTATCATTGCAAACTCATATTTGAAAAGGAAAAAAAAATTAAATTGAAAATAAATTGTGGTGGCTCCCCTGTTGTTCTTAGCACTCTACAGGTTGTAAACGTCAGCGAAGAGTGCCAAGACTTGCCCCGCTACAATTAGAATGTAACAGCAAATAGGTCAGTAGAACCTATTCTGGAGAATTATCAGCTGCCTGTCTGTCTAAGCAGATGATGTGCTGGTAGGCAGCCTATTCAATGTATGGACAGAGCTATATGCTGTGCTGGGTAGTAGCCTTAAGAAGGGCTTTTGGGGTCTTGGCTGCCTACAATTACTTTAAAACCTAACTGTTCCTACTCCAAGATCTTCCTCAACTTGTCCTGCGACAAATACAATGCAGGAGCAAATAATACTACTGCAGCCGCCTATTCTGCACAATCAGCAGCTGCCTGCCTGTCTGTGAGACTAGGTAGCTGATGTGCTTTTAGCCGGCCTATTTACTGTATTTACTGTGAATTGGGCCATCAATATGCTTCATTCTGCGAAGCGAATTCCCACCAATTCATTAGAAAATTTGTAAAAAAAACAAAATGATGGCTGCACATGCTGTCTGGAGCATCACTGGGCGGGAGAAAGGCATTACACATAATCCCTAGTGCCCATCCATTCAGCTTCAGGCCCCTCTGTGATGTCAGCACCTCCCCCTCTTTATAAGTCGGTTCATTTCTGGAGGCGGCCAGTCGGCTGTGTGTGGAGAAGAGAGCAGGATGGCAGCAGGCAGTTAGAGCAGAGCAGGGAGAGACTAACAGAGTGATATAGAGACATAGAGGAGAGGATAGGAGGGCTGATTGTGGGTGACTGTTGTAGCTGTCAACCAAGTGTCCAGTTTACCAAGTAACTGGGTGCTTATAGTAATTCACTTTCCTATTGAGTTATACCAAGTTACTGGGATTGGTGAATGGAGCGTGCACCTTACATAATCAGTCCTCGCACTTCACTCTAACTGTGTTATACAATTTGGGTTTCATAAGATTGGATGATTTTTTTTTATGGAGATTTTCCAATTTTTTCACACTTTTACAAGAACATACAAATTCTGTAATAGTCCCAGTACTGTAGCTATAGATTGGCTGTTTTATTGAAATTCGTTAAGATTTGATTAGAAAACTCATTTCCAGCTGCTTCGCTTATCTCTAGTAATGGCTCTATGAAGAGCTTTTGGGGTCTTGCCTTTTTAACCCCTTAGTGACCGCCGCACGTATCTTCACGACGGCCACTAATGGGCTTTACTCCGATACGTACGCCTTTTAACGACGGGCGCATCGGAATAAATTACCGCCCGGCAGCAGCAGCAGAGTGAGTGATCAGCGGTCAGTGTGACCGCTGACCCCCTCCTGTAACTGCCCGGAGCGGAGGATTCTCCGCTCCGAGCAGTTTAACCCGTTAAATGCAGCTGTCAAACCATGACAGCGGCATCTAACGGGTGCCGGTGTGTCCCGGTCGTCGACGCAGGTCACTTGCGGGATCGCGATGTCCTGCGGCGCCGTCCGGTGTCCTGGTGGTCTCCATGGTGATCTGGGGTCCTAATGAAGGCCCCCGGGGTCACCATGGAGATGCCTCATGCTGACAGGGGTGGCCGTGGCTATTGCCTGTCAGCATGAGGCATGATACAATACATTGCAGTACATTAGGTCCTGCAGTGTATTGTATCAGTGATCTAAGTATTTTACACTAGTGTACAGTAATGTACACTAGTGTACAAGTAAAAAAAAGTGAAAAAAGTGTGCACCAAACACAACACAGCCCCCCCAATAATAAAAATGCATTACATTCCCCATACACAATAAAAGTTGACATAAAAGTGATCAAAAACACAAATCCTATACATATTTGGTATCGTTACGTCCGTAACGACCCAATCTATAAAACTATATCAATAATTACACCGCACAACACACGCTATAAAAAAAAAATAAAAAAAACAGTACCAGAATAGCAGTATTTTATCAATCTGCTTTGGAAAATACGTTATAAAAGGGATCAAAAAGTCATATACATATAAAACTTGGTATCAATAGAAACTACAGATCTTCCCGCAAAAAATAAGCCCAAAACAAGCTCTGTCGCACAAAAGATAAGAACGCTATGGATCTTGCAATGTGGCGACAGTTTTTGTGGGGTTTTGCTAGGAAGATGTTTTCTATTGCGCCAAAGCGGTAATAGTTAAAAAAAACCTACACAAATGTGGTATCGCCGTAACCGTAGTGACCCAGAGAATACATGTATTGTGTTATTAGTGACCGCCGATAATGGGCTCTATTCTGCTGCCATCAGCTCTTTATGGTGAAGGCGCAGAATAGTGCAGCGGCGCCGGTAATGCCCGCAGCCCCCTCCTCTCAGCTATCGGAGGTAGCTGAGGGGTTGGGGTAGAATGTGGGGTCAGTCCCGGCCAGTCCCCTCACTGGCGATTGCCGTTATTACCAGTATAATGGCGGCCACCGGTAACGGGCATTGCCAGCACAGCTGAATGCTTTCATCTCTTCTCACAGTGAATCCACAGTGAGAGGAGATGAGAACATGTCCCCCCCCCCTGTCCCCAGAATTAACCCTAGTGACCTGGTCACTGACCCTCCCCTCACTGGGCGGCCATCTGATCCAAGATGGCCACCGCCATAACTGTAAACAGACTCTGTTCACAGTGATGGATTCCTAAAAATGATCAAAGCTCCATTCTCTCCACCACCGGAGGTGGCAGAGAGCATGGGGCAATGATCGGGGACCACTGATCGCTTGTTCCAAATGGTGCCAGCACTTTTTTACCCCTGTCACCAAAGTCAAAAGCCGCCCCGGATTAGCTGTAACCACTCCAGATTACCCGTAACCACCCCAGATTACCTGTAACCACCCCAGATTGCCCGTCACCTCCCCAGATTGCCTTTAACCACCCAGATTGCCCGTAACCCCCAGATTGCCCGTAATCCCCCCAGATTGCCCATAACCCCCCCCCAGACAGCCCGTAACCACCACAGATTGCCTGTAACCATCGCAGACAGCCCGTCGCCACCCCAGATTGCCCGTCGCCACCCCAGATCACCAGTGAACACCACCAGATTGCCCGTCACCACCCCAGATAGCCAGTGAACACCACCAGATCGCTCGTCACCACCCCAGATAGCCATAGAACACTCCCAGATAGCCAGTAAACACCCCCAGATAGCCAGTAAACACCCCCAGATTGCCCGTAACTACCCCATGTAGCCAGTAAACACCCCCAGATTGCCCGTAACCACCCCAGATTGCCCGTAACCTACCCAGATTGGCACAGACTGCTCGTAACACCCCAGATTGCCCATAACCACACCAGATTTCCTTTCGCAACCTCAGATAGCCAGTAAACACCCCAAAATTGTCCATTACCACCCCAGATAGTCAGTAAATACCCACATATTGCCTGTAACTAAAATAACACTCCTTCCTTTCTGAGCCCTGCTGTGTGCCCATACAGTGGTTTATGCCCACGTATGGGGTACCGTTCTACTAAGGAGAACCTGCGTTACATATATTGGGATGAGTTTTCTCCCCTGTTCCTTAGTGAAATTGAGAAATTTCAAACTAAACAAACATGTTCTAGGAAAAATTCAATTTTTTCATTTTTACGGTTTAGTTTTGAATACTTTGTACTCAGGAGAACATGTGTTACAAAATTTGGGGTGCATTTTCTCTCATGTTGCTTATGAAAATGAGATGCTTTAATCTTAACAAATATATTATTGGAAAATTTCTATTTTCCATTTTTTTTGTCCTAATTGTGAATACTTTCCTCCAGCCCCTGTAGGATTAAAATGCTCATTATACCCCTAGATTAATTCTTTAAGGTGTATAGTTTCCAAAATGGGGTCACTTATGGGGGTTTACAATATACAAGCCTCCTAAATCAACTTAAAAAAAGAACTGGTGCCTAAAAAAAATCAGTTTGGGAAATTTCATGAAAATTTCATAATTTGCTGATACATTTCTAAGCCCCATAACACCCTAAAAAAGTGAAATATGTTTACGAAATGAAGCCAGAATAAATCGGACATATTCATAATGTGACTTACTAACTAATTTTTGTCATGTGACTTTCTTTTTTTAGAAGCAAAGAATTTCAAAGTTCGTAAAGTGCAAATTTTTCAAATTTTTCATGATATTTTGATGTTTTTCACAAAAAAACAAAAGACAGTGACCAAATTTTGCCACTAACATGAAGTACCATATGTTACGAAAAAACAATCTCAGAATCGCTAGCATACGTTAAAGCATCACTGAGCTATAAGCGCATAAAGTGAGACAGGTCAGATTTTGAAAAATGAGCCTTGTCATTAAGGCCCAAATAGGCTTGGTCCCTAAGGGGTTGAAATCACCTCAATCTTCACTGTCCTTACTCCAAGATCTCTCCCTCAATAGGTTCAAGATGGCATCTGATGATGAGCACCTGGAGCTGAGTTTAATCCAATCAATTTAGACGTTGTTCTTGCAATGCTTGCATGCCCCTCAGGCCCATCACAGCCTCCCTGCATGGTTATTGGCCTATTAGAGTTCCCATTGGAGTCTCAACCACTGTTCAGCCACGATGTAGAGCAATTTGAATATAGCCGTCAGTTGGAAGGAAGTGCTGAGATCCAAGAGAATGTTTGGCCTGAAAGTACAGTCATGGCCAAAAGTTTTGAGAATGATACAAATATAAATTTTTACAAAGTCTACTGCTTCAGTTTTTAAAATGGCAATTTGCATATACTCCAGAATGTTATAAAGAGTGATCAGCTTATTAGTAATTACCTGCAAAGTCAATATTTGCCTAGAAAATGAACTTATTTCCCCAAAACACATTTCAACATCATTGCAGCCCTGCCTTAAAGGGACCAGCTAACGTTTCAGTGATTGCTCCGTTTACACAGGTGTGGGTGTTGATGAGGACAGGGCTGGAGATCAATCTGTCATGATTAAGTAAGAATGACACCACTGGACACTTTAAAAGGAGGCTGGTGCTTGGCATCATTGTTTCTCTTCTGTTTACTATGGTCATCTCTAAAGAAACACGTGCAGTCATCATTGCACTGCACAAAGATAGCCTAACAGGGAAGAGTATCGCAGCTAGAAAGATTGCAACTTAGTCAACAATCTATCGCATCATCAAGAACTTCAAGAAGAGAGGTTCCATTGTTGCAAAAAAGGCTTTAGGGCGGCCAAGAAAGACCAGCAAGCGCCAGGACCGTCTCTTAAAAGTGTTTCAGCTGCGGGATCGGGCTACCAGCAGTGCAGAACTTGGAGCAAGGCCTGGTCTCAAGGAGGGAAGCAAAGAAGCCACTTTTCTCCAGAAAAAACAGGGACAGACTGATATTCTGCAAAAGGTCCAGGGAGTGGACTGCTGAGGACTGGGGTAAAGTTATTTTCTCTGATGAATCCCCTTTCCGATTGTTTGGGACATATGAAAAACAGCTTATTCGAAGAAGACTAGGTGAGCGCTACCACCAGTCTTGTCTCATGCCAACTGTAAAGCATCCTGAAACCATTCATGTGTGGGGTGGCTTCTCAGCCAAGGGAATCGGCTCTCTCACAGTCTTGCCTAAAAACACAGCCATGAATAAAGAATGGTACCAGAATGCCCTCCAAGAGCAACTTCTCCCAACCCTCCAAGAGCAGTTTGGCAATCAACAATGCCTTTTCC
This sequence comes from Dendropsophus ebraccatus, assembly GCF_027789765.1. Taxonomy (NCBI): domain Eukaryota; kingdom Metazoa; phylum Chordata; class Amphibia; order Anura; family Hylidae; genus Dendropsophus; species Dendropsophus ebraccatus. The sequence continues at coordinate 12,222,639 of NC_091458.1, forward strand.
AGCATGATGGAGCACCTTTGCCATAAAGCAAAGGTGATAACTAAATGGCTCAGGAAATATAACATAGAGATTTTGGCCCATGGCCTGGAAACTCCCCAGATCTTAATCCCATTAAGAACTTGTGGTCAATCATCAAGAGACGGGTGGACAAACAAAAACCATCAAATTCTGACAAAATGCAAGCATTAATTGTGCAAGAATGGACTGCTATCATTCAGGATTTGGTCCAGAAGTTGATTAAGAGCATGCCAGGGAGAATTGCAGAGGTCCTGAAGAAGAAGGGTCAACACTGTAAATATTGACTTGCTGCATTAACTCATTCTAATTGTCAGTATAAGCTTTTGTTACTCATAATATGATTGCAATTATATTTCTGTATGTGAAAAAAAACATCTGACAAACACACATAAAAACCAGAGGGCAGCAGATCATGTGAAAATATAATATTTGTGTCATTCTCAAAACTTTTGGCCATTACTGTAGTCAGGAAAACCAGGGTGGGTAACCCTGTGCCAAATCTATTGGCACTTAGTTCTTGGGATTGTATTCTTTCTTCTTCCTCCTCCAAACACAGCAAGTGGAGTTGACATAAAAAATTTCTCTTTTGGTTTCATCTGACCACCTGACCTTCTCCCATGCCTCCTCTAGATCATTGAAATGGTCATTGGTAGAGATGGGTGAATTTACAGTAAAAACAAAGTAAATTGACTCAATATTTCTGCAATCTGCTAGTCAGCTGGCTGCCTATTACCTCAGTGCCGCTCCATGCCGCTCCATGCCGCTCCTTTCTGGGTGCCTGGAAAAGCTTGATCCAGTCCTGGGAAATTCTCTCAGTTTCCCGGGACTGGATTTAGCTTTTCCCAGCACCCAGACCAGAGCGGTACTGAGTTAAAAGGCAGCAGATAAGCAGATTGCAGAGATAACAAAGAGATTCGCTCATCTCTAGTCATTGGCGAACTTGTTGTTGTCTCACCAAGCTGCTTATGTATTGTCCTGTAGCCCATCCTAGCTTTGTGCAGATCTAAAAAAAATTGCCTGGTGTTCTTAGACAGAGCTTTGGTCTTGGCAATGGTGGAGAAGTTGGAGTGTGATTGATTGAGCGTGTGGACAGATTTTTTTTAACACAGGTAATAAGTTCAAAGAGGTACAATTAAACCAGATAATGAGTGCAGAGTAGGAGGAGCTTATAAAAACTAACAGGTCTGTGAGAACCAAAATTCTTGCTGGTTAGTAGGTAATATTTATGTTGCAGGGAAGTGATAGAAGGATTTGATCAAATCCCGGAAAATTATGAAATGACCAAGCCGTTACATCATTTGATTTGATCAAATCCCTAAACCCTTTCAGGTAAATGATGAGATGCATGAGTTGCATTGCTTACCCTAATGGGCCAATCGTCTGTAGTGTTCCTCGCATCAGAAGGGGAAGCGGCTGTCGGCGACAGTAAAGCACACTGCGTTGTTTGTGGAACGGAATCTGCCAGAGCCCATTCATGTGAGGTTTGTAAAAAAAATCTGGTGCACGTCATATGTTTGTGGCAATACCATAGGAGAAGAAGCATACGGGTCAAAAAGTCCATCCTATTTATGTCGAAACGGTGGAGAGCGTTAAAGATCCAAGGGAAAAAGCCGCAAAACACTTGAAAAGATCGTCTGAAAAAAAGTTTCTTTGAAGAAATCGAAGTGTCGTGGATTCAACAGTTTTGGTGTATTGTTCCTAAGGTTGATAGAGGCCCATTAAATAAAAGATCGTATAAGATATAAAAAAATATATATATATGTCAGGACTAGCCATGAGCGAACCAAACCGTAACGAACTAGATTCGAACTTTGCAAAAAGTTGGTTCGTCACAGAACTGAACTTTGAGAAAGTTTGTAACGAATCTGGTTAAAATAACAATAACAAATAAAATCACAGAATAGACCAGGATACAAGGGATTATTACTCCTATAATCCCTTGTATCCTGGTTTTCTGTGAATAGGGTAAGACCTTAAATTAGTCTCCTCAGATATACCTGGGTGCTGCCTAATCAAAAATGTAATGTGACAGCTGTCTGTGAGTATTAACCAAGACACATGAAAGCAACTTCAGTGTTCAAGCTGATCTACTTTATTAAGTGAAAATATCAGTTCATATCTTTACAATAAAGGTTCAAAAAATAGGAGAACCCCATTTAGCCGCAAAAAAAAAACAGTCCAAAAAAAGTCCCATCACTGTCCCAGAAAAAAACAGTCCCATCGGCTGTCCCATCACTGCAGAGTTGTGAAGAAAAATGTTGGGGACTCATTGGGATTCTTGGTGTCCAAGACCGTGCACCCCAGTGCTGAAGTCTGGTCCTTTAATTATGGGCAAAGGCAGTACATGTCTGTTACTGCCCATTGGGTCAACATTCCCCCAGAAGACCATCAGAAAGCTAGCCCATTCTTGCCACTGTCACCTCCCCGGTGCTTTAGGGGGCCAGATCTGCAAAAGTTCTGCCTCCACCAGCTTGCAACCATCCACCACTTTGACTGCAGTCCAACCTGCCCCGGTGTCTTACCAACTATGTCAGGCCCGGCACTCTCAGACTGTCCTCCATTTTGTGAGCCACAATGGGTAGGAGCTCCTCCAGACCATCAGGGAGGAGATATATGAATGGCTGAGCCAACGTCAACTAACGGTGGGAAGTGTTGTAGCCCACAATAGGAGGAACATTGTCTCTGCAGTGCAGCAGGGAGTCAGACACCTTGTATGGCACATGTGATAAACCGCACAGGTTTCTTCAAACATTTCCTGCCAATTGTTGATCCCTTTTGAGGACGCTACTCTGTTTGTGAGCAGGCATGACTATAGATTCAACAACATAATCCCACTCGTCCGTGTTCTGGAAAGTGCGCTGAACAACATCATCAGCGAGGATTCCCAGGCCACCACTCCAAGGCTGAACATCCTCCTCCTCTGTCAATTGTCTGTTCTCAACCATACTGCCCTAGGTGCAATCAGGTACTGCCACCTCCTCCTCAAATAATCTGTTCTCAACCATACTGGGCAGGGTGCAATCAAGTGCTGCTCCCTCCTCCTCCTCCTCCATCAATTGTCTGTTCTCAACCATACTGGGTCCAATATCGTACTGTTATTGGTGCTGGTTCCACTGTCAAATGTCTGTTTTCCACCCTACTGGGTCCAAGGAAGTTTGTGTCCTATGTCCCATGTAATCACTTACACCTTGGCTTATTTTTTTTTCACTATTTTTGCACTTAGATTTTTTCCACTTTTTTCATTGTAATAGCAACTGCAACTAAACGAAACTATACCCTATCAGACTCCCACTATTGTAGCTGCAATTATTCAGCCGTTGTAGCAAGGTTAGTTTTAGGTTCGATTCGTACAAATCCAAACTTCACGAAAGTTCGCCGGATCAAACCGAACTTTTCAAAAGTTCGCTCATCCCTAGTAGAGACAAGATGAGACAGTGGACACTAAGGCTGAACCCACCCACTGTCGCTACCTACTTACCTCAGTTGGCCCTAAGTGGCCACGGACAACCACGAAGACGTTTCCTACACTTAATAATTGTAACACCGAACAAGACAGACAGACAAACACAACAAAGGAGAGTCCACAAGCCAGGTCAGAACCAAACGGACAATGCAGTACAAAATCAGGGATCAAACGGATGGTCAAAAAGGTCTAGCGGGAGGTCAGGTAACGAGTCGAGTAAATAGTGGAATTTGGAACGGGGATCGCAGGAGTAGACAGGGGGAGCTTGGATCAGGGTATGAACCTTAATTGCCACCAAGGAATAACTGGCTCTGTTTTCATTTATGAGGATCAAGAGCCTGGTTCTGATCCCCATTGGACCGGCGCTCTGATCCTAAAGGTTCCAGACAGGTAGAGGCATCTGTCAATCAAAAAAAAAAAATGACCGTATTTATTAATTTCATTCGGTAAAAGTATCAGCTTAACTACCTATTTCCTTTGTTAATTAGTTTTGAATAAATAATTCGCATTTCAACGACTATTGTCGTATTACTTAATAAATAAACACAGAGCCGGGCGACTCCTGACTCGTTCATTTCATAATTTCTGACTTTCTTTAGGGAAATGATGGAACGGCACGATCACCTCATCATTTCCCGGGATTTGATCAAATCCCTGATTCTATCATTTCCCTGTAACGTATAGACTTATTAATGCAACAAAATGCAAAAAAAAATAAAAATTTAAAATCATACAATGGGGTTTTTGGGATTTTCCTTATAAATTTTTTCTCTCACAGTTGAAGCGTACCTATGATAAAAATTACACACCTCTCCATTCTTTGTACATGGCAAGACTTGCAACATCGACAGTGTATGAAATACTTATTTTCCCCACAGTATATATTACCTGGAAAAATCTCTATTTTTCTACTATTCATCTAGATAGGCATTGCAATACCCCCAGGATCTCATCAAAGTAAAACTTCATTAATGAAGACGTCTAAGTCATTAATGTTACTGACAGAGTGTGTAGTAGTGTAATCCATTGGGCAGAAGTCCCTGACGTCTCCGGCTGCCATATTTCATGTAGGAGAATTCCCTATCTCCAATGTAGTTCTATATAAGGCCGTTGTTTTCAGTCAATGCTGAGATGATCTGGTCTTTAGAGCCATTTTTAACATAACAGAATAAATGTACTTGAATCTGAGCACAAACTCCGATGATGGCAAATGTGTCCATGGACTTCAACATCCAAGACTTTGTTCTTTTAGGACTCAAGGAGATGGAGCAGCTGAGATATCTCTACTCTGTGGTCGCCCTTCTTATATATCTCAGTACAATATCCTTATGTACATTAATTGTGTATGTTGTATGGACAAAACAATCTCTCCATGAACCTATGTACATGTTCATCTGTAGCCTGGTGGGAAATGTTATGTTTGGCAGTTCAGCATTTCTTCCCAAGTTGGCCATAGACTTGTTCTCCGGATGTACCACCATCTCTCTGTCTGGATGTCTGACCCAAGCATTCTGTATACAGAGTTTTTTTTATATAGAGATACTAACTTTCACCATCATGGCCGTTGACAGATACTTGGCTGTTGGTTTTCCATTGAGATACCACTCTCTGATGACCAAAAAGAAGGCTTTACAGTCCTTGACTATTATCTGGTCAGTGAGTTTACTAATTCTGTTGGTGTGTGTCCTGTTGGTGGCCAGGTTAACACTATGTGGTAATAGCATCAATAATGTGTACTGTGAAACATTGTCTCTTGCCTGGTTGTCGTGTGGCAGCACAGTCATTTATACTACCTATGGCACTACTGTGAGCTTGCTGATAGACCTGGGCTCCGTAGTGATTGTGACCTACTGCTACATGCAGATATTTCTTGTCTGCCTGAAGATCACTACGGAAGCCTCCCAGAAAGCCATCCATACACTGGTGACCCACATAATCACTTACTGTAATTTCATGGCAACTACTTTATTTGTAGTTTTCAGGTACAGGTTGAATGGTGGTTCCCTATCCATTGTGACGCACGTTATAATCTCAGTAGCCGGTCTATCGGTCTCCATCACTGTAAATCCCCTGATCTATGGGATAAGGACAGAAGCTTTAAGGACAAAGATGATTCACACTTTAAAGGAAATCATTCAGATCAGACATTGAGTAAATGTAAAGGAAAGGATCTTTTTACGTGGGTGGATTTACGTTCTACAGCAAGTGACGATCAACTATAGAGCAAGCCGATCGGTTCTCATTAGTGTTGATTGGATCCGTCCAAACGTTTGGGCTCTGCCTCCTTATCTGAACCCCAATGCTTGCCGTTGGATTCTCTGCGGCTGTAGAAGCTTGGGGAATGCTGGCAGCCTTAGGGTGACATTCAACAGCTGCGGGGAATCGTACGGCAATCATGCGGGTTCAGATAAGGCAGCAGAACCTAAACATTTTGACAGATCCGCTCAACACTAGTTCTCATTTATTTTCATTTACATGTTGGTTCGTATGAAATTTATTTGGAAAAACAATAAAGGTATTACATGTGTCGTTTTGGTCACGAAGACCAATCGACATGAAGGTCTGTATATAAGAAAATAGTAATTAGAAAGAGCATCAGGAGCTGTCAGCCTCACACAGAGCTCTAGTCCGCACTAACCTTACCTTCCCCTACAAGGAGCCATAAGGGGTGTCTCTGCGACCACAACAAGGTAGGAAATGGGTCCAGCATGGTGTTATGGTTAGACTGGGAGCCATGGATAAAATGTCCGCTGGAGGACAGACGGGGGAGGGAATGTAGCTGGAGGCTTTGTGTGGTGAGAAAGGGATGCAGCAGTAGGATTAGGGGCCCCTTGGCAGGGAGAGTTCTGCTATATGCGGCAGCTCTGCCGTCGGGGGGTGGGGGGGCCTCAGAATGGACTTCTTCAGCTGGAACTGATGTTCTAATTTCTGGTGATTTGTGTCTGGCCATTTTTGCTATAATGTTAATAAAGCGCAGCGTATGCTGCCAAATTTTCTGCCAAGAATGTTGTATGTGTTTGTTGTGGTTTATATTGGAAGTTGGGTCATTTTGGGAGTGGGGTTACCGTATATACTGATGTTAACGGAATCTGATGAATTTAACAGGAAACTTTGAGCTGTTGTGCGGAGTACCTCTCTCTATGGTAACGGGGGACGCCCCTTCTCCTGCACCCATAATACAGGCCCATCCTGCGTAAACCTTTATTTAGTTATTTATTTATTTATTATGTGCTTTTATTTTGGGAGGTTAAGTTGTAGTTTTAAGGTGAACCCCCCCCCCCCCTTACTCTATGTGTGGTTCTCCGCACCATCCACAAGCTTAAATTCTGCCCATGTGATATATATTCCTGTATAACACTTGTCCGTATCTTTTTTCTGCTCTAAAATGGCATAATTTCATCAGGGGACAATGTCACCTATGCGGGGCTTCATGACAGTGGCGCCCCCTCTCCCCGACTTTTAGGTGACACTGTTAACTGATGAAATGACGAGAGAGTAAGGGGGGCACAATATCACTTTAAGTGGTTCTATTTTGGCTTACACATCATTTTTTGAGTTGCTTTTAATAATGTTTGGATGGAATTGATGGGGAAAAACTTTTGGATGGATTGAATCTTTGAATGGTGTTTGTGATAGGATCTAACTTAGGTTGGTCGGGGGACTGCTGCCTGCTGCGTACGATTACTGTGCAGGTCTTCCAGGGATTACAAACCACAATGTGCCAATATTTGAATTGTTTACCTGTGTTACCCTGCATGTACTGTACGTTATATTGCTTCAATGCATTAAAATAAAACCACTTTACATTGTTCGTATGCAGCTCCTTTATAAAACCTGTGCGTCATATGGTTACAGACCACAAACAACACCTGTGTGGTCAGATCCATGATTAGAATTTGTAATCCTGTGTGGTGGATCTCTGTCTGCTATATATTGGTAGGTATCAGAATTTGTAATCGGTTTATCAAGTAGTTTATATAAAATGCAGAACAAAAACCGACTGTACAGCGAAAAAACCCGTTTGAATCCTGTCCAAAGCCGACCTCGAAAAAGCCAAATGTGTCTGCCCTTCTGTAGCTGGATAAGGTTGCATGTACACATCTGTTTTCATTCTCACCACTGGGGGCTAAAACTAAGCTGAGAATTCCTGTTGCATCTGCGGTGATAAGAGGAGGCTGCTGTAAAGTGATCTGTGCAGCATAACAGCATCATGTGACACCAGTGGGTAGAGGAGACAATAGCAGCTCCCTGGGGAACGACCTCTTCAAAGGTCACAAAGCGCACTCAGTAATGTTTCACATTCATCTCAAGGGGACAGAGTCTGTCTATTGCCGTCTATGTCCATGAGGCTTGCCGTAAAGCTTGTCAGTAAATGCTGTTAAAACAGCTAAGGCAGTATGGCCGCCCCCATAACAATGTACAAAAATGGAAATTAAAAAATTGAAGTCACAAAATAGAAACAGGTTAGAATAAAAGAACAAGTTTAGGTATGTTCTCTCCTATAGTAGATTGGCCCTTTCTCTGCCCCCTTTGTACCCCCATATAGGACAGGGCTTCTCTCAACCCTCATATAGTATTAGGCCCCCTTCTGTGCTCCCATATAGTATTAGGCGACATATTGTGCCCCCCATGTAGTGTTAGACCCCACTGTGCCTCTATATTGTATTAGGCCCTATTTGTCTCTTTATTTAGTATAGCACTCTATGCCTCCATATAGTTTAAGCCCCCCCCCCAATGCCTCCATATAGAATTTTAGCCCCTATATGTCTCCATCTAGTATAGCCCCTCTCTACCTACGTTTTGTATGGATAACTATTGGGCCTCCACATAGTATAGGTACTCTCTGAGCTTATAAATAGTATAGGTCCCTTCTGTTGCTACACATAGTATAGACCCTCTCTGTGCCTTCTTACAGTGCAAGTCTCTTCTGTGCCCTGTATAGTATAGGTGCTCTCTGTGCTTCTATATATTATAGGCCCCCTCTGTGCAGCCCCTGTAAAGTATAGGTCCCCATTAATCAGCCCCTATAAAGTATAGTCCCCTCTATGCAGCTCCCGTACAATATAGCACCCCACTGTGCAGAATCCCCCATATAGTAGAGACCCAACTTCCATGCAGCATCTCCCATAAGCTGCATGTAAAAAACAAAAACATACTCACCTCTTCGATTGCTCTCTAGCAGCATCTATCTCCTTCCTATCCATGGCCGGCGTTAGGGGGGGGCAAACAGGGCACTTGCCTAGGGCCCCCATCCCCCGGGGGCCCCCTACGGCAATGAAATAATGTGTCAGGGGCAGGAGCACAGTGGGAGCGTCCTGCAGCGTCTGTGAATGATCCCCGGCTACAGATATCAGGGGTCACACGGAGGCTACAGGACGCTCTGCTCTGGTGTGCTGCTCCCCTCTCCCCCTCCCTCCAGCTTCACTACACCATGTGACCTCCCCTGTGTCACATGGTGTAATATTACAGCAGTCGGGACATGGAGGAGAGGGCTGCAGGCTGCAGTGTGAGGATCCCAGCCTGCTGCTGCTGCATGGACATGTGTGGATGCACCACTACTCCCAGCATGCTTCTAGAGGTAGTAAGTATACTGTGTATGTAGTGTGTAATGTGTATGAGGGATGAATGTATGTGTGTTACATGTCATGTGTGTAGTGTGTGGACTGGATGGGTTGGATCTGTATAATGTGTTTTCATGGATGTGTTAGTGTGTGTGTATATATATATATATATATATATATATATATATCAGCACTGCTGACTCCACTGTCCAGCAGAGGTGTAGAAGTGAATAGACTGTATATAGGAGCTGCAGCCATTCTCTGGCCTCATCCGTCCTATGTAATTGCTGCAGCTCCTATGTATAGTGTATGATGACATCACTAAGGCAATACGGTGTATTTTATTGAGAAAAAAATAAGGTGGTGGTCACTGTATGGCGGTAATATTGGTCTGTATATAGTGTGTATATAGTCATTATGTGGCGGTCACTCTATGGGGGTAATATTAGTCTGTGTATAGAGTCATAAATGCCATAGAGTTACCACCACATAATGACTCTATATACACACTATATACAGACCAATATTACCGCTATAGAGTGACCACCACATAATGACTCTATATACAGACCAATATTACTGCCATAGACTGACCACCACATAATGACTCTATATACAGACTAATATTACTGCCATAGAGTGACCACCACATAATGACTCTATATACACACTGTACAGACCAATATTACTGCCATAGACTGACCACCACATAATATTGGTCAGTATATAGTGTATATAGAGTCATTATGTGGTGGTCACTCTATGGCGGTAATATTGGTCTGTATATAGAGTGTATAGTGTCATTATGTGGTGGAAGAAAACACATAGTGTGTTTTCTTCAATAGCAGTATGGAGGTAATATTTGGCCCTGATATAGTTTTTTAAACATTTTTTTAAAACAAAGCATATGAATAGTTTTTGTGTTTACAACACTAGCTGCAGTCCTGGCATGTATAGTAGCTGCAGTCCTGGCATGTATCGGCAGTCCCGGCATGTACAGTAGCGGCAGTTCCGACATGTACAGTAGCTGCAGTCCCGGCATGTACAGTAGCGGCAGTCCTGGCATGTACAGTAGCGGCAGTCCCGGCATGTAGCGGCAGTCCTGGCATGTATCGGCAGTCCCGGCATGTAGCGGCAGTCCTGGCATGTACAGTAGCAGCAGTCCCGACATGTACAGTAGCTGCAGTCCCGACATGTACAGTAGCTGCAGTCCCGGCATGTACAGTAGTGGCAGTCCTGGCATGTACAGTAGCGGCAGTCCCGGCATGTAGCGGCAGTCCTGGCATGTATCGGCAGTCCTGGCATGTACAGTAGCAGCAGTCCCGACATGTACATTAGCAGCAGTCCCGGCATGTACAGTAGCGGCAGTCCCGGCATGTACAATAGCGGCAGTCCCGGCATGTACAATACCTGGCAGTCCCGGCATGTACAATAGCGGCAGTCCCGGCATGTAGCGGCAGTCCCGGCATGTACAGTAGCTGCAGTCCCGGCATGTAGCGGCAGTCCCGGCATGTAGCGGCAGTCCCGGCATGTAGCGGCAGTCCTGGCATGTAGCGGCAGTCCTGCCCTGTAGCGGCAGTCCTGGCATGTAACCTTCTGAACTAACTCAATGTGAGTAAGGGCCTAATACACGGAGCGAAAATTGTCCAAATCCGGACGATATCGCTCTGTGTAATAAAGACTACAGTCATCAACTGATTATTGTCTTTTGGCAAGTGTAAAAATCATTGGCTGCTAATGCGTGTGCGTATAACATAATAAAGCTGTTACTTACCTTATCACGTCCCCCGGTGTCCTCAGGCTTTGTCTGTTTGTTACGGCCAGTGATTGTCTGAGCGGCCGATCACTTCAGAGAGGGGACCAGAAGTGAGAGCTGCAGCTGCGGTGACTGGGAGATCCCACAGACACGGCCGGAGGACACCGGGAAACGTGATCAGGTAGTATATATCTTCATCGTTCACTATATACAGCAAGGGCTGCACAGACATCACTAATGATATATATATATATATATATATATATATATATATATATATACAGCCTTTGCTGCACGATAATTGAGCCATGTAGTAGGCTCTGTAAGCAAGCTCCATTCTACTAGATTGGCGCTCACTTCTCCGGAATATCAGGCCGTGTAACACGGCCCTTAAAGTGGCCGTACACTTCCAATAACTGCTGGCTGAACAGTCCTTCAGAAGACAATTCTCTCTCCCATCTGGCCCCATCCTCCCCATACACAGGAATGTTCTGCACAGATGAGTGTTCCTGTGTTCTCTATAAGAGGGATAAGCTCTAGCCAGACAGATCTGATGGCGGCTTATCTCTCTGAGAACAAAGAGGTTGGATGTTGATTTTCCATCACGCCCGACCCCTTATGTCCACTGATGTCATCTGTCAGACTGTCCACAGAGCCCCATACACCTTACACTGATGGCCGAACCCACCACGAGCAGCAGGTACCACCAACAAAAGTGTAAAATGTATGGGGACCTTAAATTATTGCTACAATATTTCAGCATATGGGGCCCCACCTTTAACTTTGCCCAGGGCCACATTTAGTCTAAAACCGGCCCTGTTCCTATCCTATCCTCAGAATTTACTCAGTAAACTTCTGGTGCCGACATCTTGATAAACAAATACTCCTGCACTGGAACAACCCTGCTCGGGTGCAAAGTTCCCTCTAGTTGTGTGTACTTCTTAAGGCTATGTTCACACGTCGTATTAGACCGGCTGTTCCGTGACCCGGATCATCCCGGATGCCCGGATCATCGCGGCCGGTACTGCAGTACCAGCTGGATGATCTTTCTGGCCGTAGTGTTTTGATGCGGGCACATCAGCGCGCGCACACATCAGAACTTGCCACTGCACAGTGTTCACAGGCGCTTTAAAGTACTTTTACGTAGTGTGAACATAGCCTAAAGGTGTACATAAATCTAAAGGTCATGCTCATCCAGGGACCTGGGACATAAATCCCGGATCTCTATACGGCCATGACCCTACACATCTGCTGGGGTATCGGATTGGAAGCCACCCTGCCCCCCTCCCCCTGCACTCCTGTTAATTGCACATGTTTGAACTTGTTAGGCTAGGTTCACACTGCGTTTTCAGCATCCGTTTAACGCATCCGTTTTTTGCAAAAAACGCATGAAAAACGGATTGCAAAAAACGGATTCATTTGTGTGCATCCGTTTTTCCATTGACTTCCATTATAAAAAAAAAAACGGATCCGTTTTTTTTGACGGACCAAAACGGACAAAAAAACGTTGCTGACCCTATTTTTCTGGACGTTAAAAAAAACGGATCCGTTAAACAGATGCTGAAAACGCAGTGTGAACCTAGCCTTACCTGTATAAAAAACACCTGTCTACTTAATCAGTCACATTCCAACCTCTCCATCATAGCCCAGACCGAAGTGCTGTCTAAGGGCACAGGTGACAAAATTGTAGACCTGCTCAAGGCCGGGATGGCAAGCAGCTTGATGAGAAGGTAACAACTTTTCCCGCAGTTATTAAAAAATGGATGAAACACAAGATGACTGTCAATCTTCCTCAGTCTGGGGCTCCATGCAAGCTCTCGCCTCGTGGGGTAAGTATGATTCTGGAAAAGGTCAGTAATCAGCCAAAAACTACACAGTCTCAAAGATTACCATTATTAACAAACTACACCGCCATGGATTAAATTAGTGCAGGATACACAAGGTCCCTGATCGCACCAGCACACGTCCAGGCCCGTTTAAAGTTCACCAAAACCAATCTGGATGAACCAGAGGAGGCATGGGAGAAATGAGACCAAAATAGAACATTTTGATATCAACTCCACTCATTTTGTTTGGAGGTAGAAGGTACTGTATGGAGACAAACAGTGAGCCCTGAACTTGTCCCTACCCACTGTCCCTGCCTACCTGCCTCAGACAGCCCTAGGCGTCCCTATCTTGCGAATATGTGAGATGCAGAACAAAGAAAAGACGAACAAGGCCAAGGTCAAATCCAAATGAGCAATGTGGTACAAAGTAGGAATCCAAGTAGGTCAAAGCTACAATAAGCCAAAGGCAAGAAACCAGGTATAGGAGAAATTAAGCAAACAAAAAAACAGAAGGTGCAGCAGCAACCCACAGGTGCCAGGGCCTACCTTATATACTCCTCCTAGTGTACACACGGTAAACACCTGCCCTGTAGATCTTAAAAAGTGAGGATCCTAGCAAACTATTTGATCAAACAGAGTGTACCATGTCGCCACGTTAAGGCGTCCTTGAGACATGGTCCCTACTCTAGCATTTTCACACTAGCAATGGCCTCTCCTGGGCTGAATAAGCCTACAACTGGGCAGATAGGAGCCAAATGATCTCTTTATATAGCAGCCTTGGGACATGGGTGGAGTGCAGGCCAACAGGAGGTAGCCACACCCCCCACATTCACCAGAAAAAAAGGCAAAATTGGCCGCACAGCTATGACTCTGTTCACACTGCAGGTTGCACGCTGCTTGTGGCTAAAGTACAGACAAAAAACAGAAGGTGCAACAGCAACCCACAGGTGCAAGGGCCTACCGTATATACTCCTCCCAGTGTACACACGGTAAACACCTGCTCTGTAATATTAAAAAAGTGTACCATGTCGCCACGTTAAGGCGTCCTCGGGACATGGTCCCTACTCTAGCATTTTCACACTAGCGATAGCCTCTCTTTGGCTGAATAAGCCTATAACTGGGCAGATAGGAGCCAAATGATCTCTTTATATGGCACCCTTGGGACATGGGACGTGTGTACGCTGGGAGGAGTGTATACGGTAGGCTCTTGCACCTCTGTATTGCTGTTGCACCTTCTGTTTTTTGCCTGTACTTTAGCCACAAGCAGCGTGCAACCAGGGCCGGCCTTAGGGTAAATGAAGCCCTGTGCGAACCTTTTTTTCGGTGCCCCCCCCCAAACACACACACCTTTTAAGGTAACATAAAGCTCCTTCAGCTTCCAAGCCCTCCAGACAACACCCATGACCCGACCATACACACAACTACCCCCAGCCATTCACAAAACTACCCCCACCAAACACACAACTACCTTACCCCTCAGCCATACACACAACTACCCTACCCCCCCCCCCCCCCCCCCGGCCATACATGCAACTACCCCTCCACCATTCACACATCTACCCCACCAGCCATATACACAACAACCAACCCCCCTGGCCATACACACAACTACCCCCGATCCATTCAGCAAACTACCCCCCAGCCCTCCACACAACTACCACACCCAGCTCCCCAAACTCAGACACTTAGACAGACACACACACACGACAGAGCTATGTACACACACACACAGACACATGAAAGAGCTATGTACACACACTCGGACATACACATGACAGAGCTATGTACACAGACACAGGACAGAGCTATGTACACACACACAGACACATGACAGAGCTATGTACACACACAGACACATGACAGAGCTATGTACACACACTCAGACACATGACAGAGCTATGTACACACACACACACACAGACACATGACAGAGCTATGTACACACACACCAGAGCTATGTACACACACAGACACATGACAGAGCTATGTACACACACAGACACATGACAGAGCTATGTACACACACTCAGACACATGACAGAGCTATGTACACACAGACACAGACAGACACATGACAGAGCTATGTACACAAACAGACACATGACAGAGCTATGTACACACACTCAGACAGACACATGACAGAGCTATGTACACACACTCAGACAGACACATGACAGAGCTATGTACACACAGACAGACACATGACAGAGCTATGTACACAGACACATGACAGAGCTATGTACACACGCACACACACACACACAGACACATGACAGAGCTATGTACACACACACACACACACACACACAGACACCTGACAGAGCTATGTACACACAGACACAGACACATGACAGAGCTATGTACACACAGACACATGACAGAGCTATGTACACACAAACACACACACGCACACACAGACACATGACAGAGCTATGTACACAAACACATGACAGAGCTATGTACACACACACACACACACACAGACACATGACAGAGCTATGTACACACACACACACACACAGACACATGACAGAGCTATGTACACACTAGGGCTCCTCATCACACACTATGGCAGCCTCCTCAGTGTATACAGGGCTCCTCATCACACACTATGGCAGCCTCCTCAGTGTATACAGGGCTCCTCATCACACACTATGGCTGCCTCCTCAGTGTATACAGGGCTCCTCATCACACACTATGGCTGCCTCCAGTGTATACAGGGCTCCTCATCACACACTATGGCAGCCTCCTCAGTGTATACAGGGCTCCTCATCACACACTATGGCTGCCTCCTCAGTGTATACAGGGCTCCTCATCACACACTATGGCTGCCCCCTCAGTGTATACAGGGCTCCTCATCACACACTATGGCTGCCCCCTCAGTGTATACAGGGCTCCTCATCACACACTATGGCAGCCTCCAGTGTATACAGGGCTCCTCATCACACACTATGGCAGCCTCCTCAGTGTATACAGGGCTCCTCATCACACACTATGGCTGCCTCCAGTGTATACAGGGCTCCTCATCACACACTATGGCAGCCTCCTCAGTGTATACAGGGCTCCTCATCACACACTATGGCAGCCTCCTCAGTGTATACAGGGCTCCTCATCACACACTATGGCAGCCTCTAGTGTATACAGGGCTCCTCATCACACACTATGGCTGCCCCCTCAGTGTATACAGGGCTCCTCATCACACACTATGACAGCCCCCTCAGTGTATACAGGGCTCCTCATCACACACTATGGCAGCCTCCTCAGTGTATACAGGGCTCCTCATCACACACTATGGCAGCCTCCTCAGTGTATACAGGGCTCCTCATCACACACTATGGCTGCCCTCTCAGTGTATACAGGGCTCCTCATCACACACTATGGCAGCCTCCTCAGTGTATACAGGGCTCCTCATCACACACTATGGCAGCCTCCTCAGTGTATACAGGGCTCCTCATCACACACTATGGCTGCCTCCTCAGTGTATACAGGGCTCCTCATCACACACTATGGCTGCCCCCTCAGTGTATACAGGGCTCCTCATCACACACTATGGCAGCCTCCAGTGTATACAGGGCTCCTCATCACACACTATGACAGCCCCCTCAGTGTATACAGGGCTCCTCATCACACACTATGGCAGCCTCCTCAGTGTATACAGGGCTCCTCATCACACACTATGGCAGCCTCCTCAGTGTATAAAGGGCTCTTCATCACACACTATGGCAGCCTCCTCAGTGTATACAGGGCCCCTCATCACACACTATGGCTGCCTCCTCAGTGTATACAGGGCTCCTCATCACACACTATGGCAGCCTCCTCAGTGTATACAGGGCTCCTCATCACACACTATGGCTGCCCCCTCAGTGTATACAGGGCTCCTCATCACACACTATGGCAGCCTCCTCTGTGTATACAGGGCTCCTCATCACACACTATGGCAGCCTCCAGTGTATACAGGGCTCCTCATCACACACTATGACAGCCCCCTCAGTGTATACAGGGCTCCTCATCACACACTATGGCAGCCTCCTCAGTGTATACAGGGCTCCTCATCACACACTATGGCAGCCTCCAGTGTATACAGGGCTCCTCATCACACACTATGGCAGCCTCCAGTGTATACAGGGCTCCTCATCACACACTATGGCAGCCTCCAGTGTATACAGGGCTCCTCATCACACACTATGGCAGCCTCCAGTGTATACAGGGCTCCTCATCACACACTATGGCAGCCTCCTCAGTGTATACAGGGCTTCTCATCACACACTATGGCTGCCTCCTCAGTGTATACAGGGCTCCTCATCACACACTATGACAGCCTCCTCAGTGTATACAGGGCTCCTCATCACACACTATGGCAGCCTCCAGTGTATACAGGGCTCCTCATCACACACTATGACAGCCTCCTCAGTGTATACAGGGCTCCTCATCACACACTATGGCAGCCTCCTCAGTGTATACAGGGCTCCTCATCACACACTATGGCTGCCCCCTCAGTGTATACAGGGCTCCTCATCACACACTATGGCAGCCTCTAGTGTATACAGGGCTCCTCATCACACACTATGGCTGCCTCCTCAGTGTATACAGGGCTCCTCATCACACACTATGGCAGCCCCCTCAGTGTATACAGGGCTCCTCATCACACACTATGGCAGCCTCCTCAGTGTATACAGGGCTCCTCATCACACACTATGGCAGCCTCCTCAGTGTATACAGGGCTCCTCATCACACACTATGGCTGCCCCCTCAGTGTATACATGGCTCCTCATCACACACTATGGCTGCCCCCTCAGTGTATACATGCCTGTGTGTGGTGTGTACAGCTGCAGTCATTCTTTATGTACAGGAAGCACAGCGCTCACATTTCCCCCCAGCTAAGAGCAGCATTCCCGGGTTACAGCCCTTCTCCTCTCCTCAGTGTATACAGGGCTCCTCATCACACACTATGGCAGCCTCCAGTGTATACAGGGCTCCTCATCACACACTATGGCAGCCTCCAGTGTATACAGGGCTCCTCATCACACACTATGGCTGCCCCCTCAGTGTATACATGGCTCCTCATCACACACTATGGCAGCCTCCAGTGTATACAGGGATCCTCATCACACACTATGGCTGCCTCCTCAGTGTATACAGGGCTCCTTATCACACACTATGGCAGCCTCCTCAGTGTATACAGGGCTCCTCATCACACACTATGGCAGCCTCCTCAGTGTATAAAGGGCTCTTCATCACACACTATGGCAGCCTCCTCAGTGTATACAGGGCCCCTCATCACACACTATGGCAGCCTCCAGTGTATACAGGGCTCCTCATCACACACTATGGCTGCCTCCTCAGTGTATACAGGGCTCCTCATCACACACTATGGCAGCCTCCTCAGTGTATACAGGGCTCCTCATCACACACTATGGCAGCCCCCTCAGTGTATACAGGGCTCCTCATCACACACTATGGCAGCCCCCTCAGTGTATACAGGGCTCCTCATCACACACTATGAATAGTTTGCTAATTCTCACTTTTTAATATCTACAGAGCAGGTGTTTACCGTGTGTACGCTGGGAGGAGTTTATACGGTAAGCCCTTGCACCTGTGGGTTGCTGTTGCACCTTCTGTTTTTTTGTCTGTACCTTAGCCACAAGCAGCGTGCAACCTGCAGTGTGAACAGTCACAGATGTGCAGCCAATTTTTCCTTTTTTTCTGAGAAATAAAGCAAAGGCACAAGGGGGACGCTTTGCATTCTTTACAAGAAAGACTAATAGCTAGCGAGGGTTAATAGAGCAAGAAAATGTTATATAGGAGGTCAGGGGTCTGGTCCAGAATGGGATTTGATCAGCTCTCTGATCCTCTACCACACCCTCTACATGTTACACAATAAACTGACTGGCAGGTCAAAAAATTACACACCTCTCAATTCTTGGAGGAATGGAAAAACTTGCAGAATCGATATTCGGTATCAAATACTTATTTTTCCCCACTGAATATATATATATATATATATCCAGTGGGGAAAAATAAGTATTTGATACCGAATATCGATTCTGCAAGTGCAACCTGCATATATATATATATATCCTAAATATATATCCTTCTCATTGGCATCACAACACCCTCGGGAATTTATCCAAGTAACCAGAACTTCATTAGTGAAGAAGTGTAAGTCATTAATGATCTTCATAGTTACGGTCAGAGTCTGGAGTGTAATCACTGGGCAAAAGTCCCTGACGTCTCCCACTGCTCATCCGCCATATTTCATTCAAGAGAATTTCCAGCCGTCAATGTAGTTGTATATAAGACCCCGTTTTTTTGGCAATGTTAAGATGATCTGGTCTGTATAACATAGCAGTATTTATAACATAGCAGTGTAAATCTACATTAATCTTAGCAGTCTTTAATGATGGTAAATGTGTCCATGGACTTTAGCACCCAAGACTTTGTGTTTTAAGGACTCAAAGAGATGAAGCAGCTGAGATATTTCTTCTCTGTGGTCGCCCTTCTTATATATCTCAGCACAATATCCTTATGTACGTTAATTGTGTATGTTGTACGGACAGAACATTCTCTTCATGAACCTATGTACATCTTCATATGTGGCCTGATGGGGAACGTTATGTTTGGCAGCTCAGCGTTTATCCCCAAATTGGCCATAGACCTGTTCTCTGGATGTACCACCATCTCTCTGTCTGTATGTCTTACCCAATCATACTTTATACAGAGCTTTGCATTTATAGAGATACTAACTTTTACCATCATGGCGTATGACAGATACCTGGCTGTTGGTTTGCCATTGAGATACCACTCTCTTATGACCAATAAGAAGGCTCTACAGTCCTTGACTATCATCTGGTCAGTAATTTTATTAATTGTGTTGGTAAGTGTCCTATTGGTGGTCAGGTTAAGACTATGCGGTAATAGCATCAATAATGTGTACTGTGAGACGATGTCTCTTGTCCGGTTGTCTTGTGTAGTACACTCATCAATGATGTCTATGGCAATATTTGTACTCTGCTGTTTTTCGGGGGCTCCTTAATGATTGTGGTCTACTGTTACATACGGACATTTCTTGTCTGTCTGAAGATCTCTATGGAAGCCTCCCAGAAAGCCATCCATACACTGGTGACCCACATAATCACATATACTATTTTCATGGCAACTTCTTTATTTGTCGCTTTAAGGTATAGGTTGAATGGTGGATCCCTATCTACTGTGACACGTTGTAATCTCTATTGCTGGTCTTTCGGTCTCCATCACTGTAAATCCCCTAATCTATGGGATAAGGACAGAAGCTTTAAGGACAAAGATGATTCATAAGAAATCACTCAGAAGCAGACAATGAATAAATTCAAGTAAGGAACCCTTCACATGGGAGAACTTATCATCCACAAGTATCGATCACCTATAGAGATAGCCGATCGGTTCTCATTTACCTTTATTTCGCTGTTAATTGTAAGGGGAGGGCAAACAATTGTTCTCCAGATCATTCATGTCATCATTCTTAGAAACCTCTTTATACCATATGATTAATGACAATCAACATATGATCGGTTTATGATTATCTGAACCTGGGAAGTGATCTGGCAAGTACAAGAGATCCCCATCCTGAGTAAAACACTATTCATTCTTTTTTTTTTTTGCCGTCTATGAATGATGGGAATTTCACAATTAACCCCTGAACCTGACCCATCATTTTTGTTCTTTGTGGACTTAGCAATTTTTTTTTGTAACTTTTTCTATTATAGCTCTTTATTTATTCCATCAGTGTATTTGTACATCAATGTATTTCACTTTGATTTATCTATAGTGGGGTAAATTGAAGCTTAAATTTATACAGCTCCCAGTTGCCATAGGGTCCTATTAGACGGGCCGACGAAGGCCCGATCAATATTGTAAATGAGTGCCAACCTGCTAGATCGTCTCTCGTTTACGAGACCTATTACACGGCCCGATAATCATTTACCAAGGGCTACTTAGCTCCCGGTGTTCTCATGTCTTCTGTATGTGTCCCAGCACCGCACGCTTCAGAGCCACGGTTCCGGCCCGTGAATAGCAGAGCCGCCTGTCAGCTCAGACAGGCCGTTCTGAAGCTGCAGCGCGCGTGTATGAATTTTTTCACTTTTTATTATTTTTTCACTTAAAAATTTTTTTTACACAGAAATGTCACTTTTCTATTAACTTTTTCCTTTTTTTTTTTTTAAGCCTTCTAGGACACATTACAGAGCAATCCTCTAACCTCTTGTATAATATAAAATGCTTTCATACACTGACTACACGAAAACATTCCCCCCGTTGACTCATTCTCAAATCTGGCAGTTGCAGCAGGGTCCCTAGCGCAGGTTGCCTAGGAACTGCTACCTGCAATTTACTATTAGGCTATGTTCACACAATGTATTTTTTCATATTTCGCAATTGGCAACAACGGCCGTGGTAAATATGAAAAAATACATTGGCTTGCCTTCTATGGGATTTCGGTCGAAGCGTATACACAGAGTATACGCTCGTGCTGGGACCCCTAGTGGCACCGCAAACAACTGACGTGTCAGTTTCTGCGACCGCTATTCAGTGAATAGCGGCTGCAGAAAATCATGTCAGTGCTCACTATGGAGCGAGCAGCTGCGGCCGCTTGCTTCATAGAGAGCAGTGGGAAGATCCGATGTGGGCGCTCAGGGATGCGCCCGCATCAGAACTCTGCGGCCAGAATAATCATCCGCCCGGGACTTCAAGGATGATCTTTGCAGAGACCGGCCACCGTCCGGGTCAAGGAATGGCCGGTCTGTTACAGCGTGTGAACATGGCCTTACAGTGCAAATCTTCAAAGGGTTCAAAGGGAAACCACATTGTGCCAAAGTTTCACGCAAGTGTTCAATAATCAGACAATAAAGGATTGGTTTACCCTGCAAATACTGTATATTATATTGCTTCAATGCATGAAATTGAAAAAAACTTTACTTCCTTCTTATTTCAGCTTCTTTATAAAATCTATGTGTCATGTGGTTACAATCCCGTGTAGTCTGATCCATCATTATAATTTATGATCAGTTTATCAATCAATTTTGATCAGGTGCAGAATAAAAACCCACCGAGAAATACCTGTTTAACCCCTTAACGACACAGGGCCCGCTGATCCCACCTCATAGCTGGTGAGGACCGGCTGCTATCTGCAACCAGGCCCTCACCCTCAATGGCGGGCCACCGCGATCGCAGCGTTTAAGTATAAGTGACCAGAGCATCTCCGGTCATGTAGCGATCGGGACCCCCGCAGCGTGTCTGCGGAAATCCCGATCGCATTTCCTGACTGCCGGAGGTCTTCTCCTTACCTCCGTGCAGTGTGATCTTCTGGTAGAGTCTGCCACAGGCCACAAGCAGGCTTAATCAGAAGATCACAGATAAAACTGAGCCCTGCAATGCTATGGCATAGCAGAGATCAGTGTATGTAATCCAATATATGTAAGTGATAGTTCCCTAAGGGAACTGTAAAAGTGTAAAAATAAATAAATAAATAAATGTTTTACAAAATGCCCCAAAGCTCCTCCCCCAATAAAAGTGAAAATCACCCCCTCCCCATTTTATACATTAACCCCTTGCCTCTAAAGCCTGTTTTGGCCTTAATGACCAGGCTCATTTTTCAAAATCTGACCTGTCTCACTTTATGCGCTTATAGCTCAGTGATGCTTTAACGTTTGCTAGCGATTCTGAGATTGTTTTTTCGTCACATATGAAACTTTATATTAGTAGCAAAATTTGGTCACTACTTTGTGTATTTTTTGTAAAAAAAAAACAAAATATCATGAAGAATTAGAAAATTTAGCATTTTATGAACTTCTGAAATTCTCTGCTTCTAAAAAAGGAAGTCATAGCACATAAATTAGTTACTAAGTCACATTACCAATATGTCCTCTTTATTCTGGCATAATTTGGGAAACATATTTTACTTTTTTAGGGTGTTATGGGGCTTAGAAATTTATTAGCAAATTATCACATTTTGTGAAAATTTCCAAAACTGATTTTTTTTAGGGACCAGTTCTTTTTTTAAATGGATTTAGAAGGCTTATATACTGGAAACCCTCATAAGTGACCCCATTTTGGAAACTAGACACCTTGAAGAATTAATCTAGGGGTATAATGAGCATTTTAACCCTACAGGGGCTGGAGGAAAGTATTCCCAATTATGCCGTAAAAAAATTCGAAAATTTAAATTTTCAAATAATATATACTTTTAGATTAAAGTTTCTCATTTTCAAAAGGAACATGAGAAAAAAGCACGCCAAAATTTGTAACGCAGGTTCTCCTGAATACAAACCACTGTAAACCACTGTATGGGTTATGGGCAACGTGCGGTGGTTATGGGCAACGTGTGGTGGTTAGGGGCAATGTGCGGTGGTTAGGGGCAATCTGGGGGGTTAAGGGCAATCGGGGCTGATTACGCACCATCTGGAGGGGGTCACTGGCAATTCGGGGTGGTTACGGTCAACATGTGGTGGTTACAGGCAACGTGCGGTGGTTATGGGCAACGTGCGGTGGTTATGGGCAACGTGCAGTGGTTATGGGCAACGTGCGGTGGTTAGAGGTAACGTGCGGTGGTTAGAGGCAACGTGCGGTGGTTATGGGCAACGAGCGGTGGTTAAAGGCAACGTGCGGTGGTTAGGGGCAACGTGCGGTGGTTAGGGGCAAAGTGCGGTGGTTAGGGGCAACGTGCGGTGGTTATGGGCAACGTGTGGTGGTTATGGGCAACGTGCGGTGGTTATGGGCAACGTGCGGTGATTACGTGCAATCTGGCATGATTACGGGCAACCTGGGGCAGATATGGGCAACCTGCGGTGGTTACGTGTAATCTGGGGGGGTTAGGGGTAATTTGGGAGTAAACTGCAATTATTACTATAATAAAAAGTGTGTGTTTTATTTTTTTGTATGTTTTTCACTGTTTGTATTTTTACACATTCATTTTCACTGTATTACTATGATTACTGTGATATTTTCTATCACAGTAATCATAGTTCAGTGACAGAGACCAAATTGGTCTCTGTCACTTTAAATTTTCAGAGTTGGCTGGCATGCGCACTTCATAACCAGCCAGGACGCTGAGGAGGAAGGAGCTCCAGGATCAGGTAACGTATATGGGGAAGGGGGGCTGACTGGGGGACAGGGGTGACAGGGGGGGGGGCGACTTGGGGGGCGACACACTGACACTTTTTATCCCCTGTCACCAATGATTTATGGTGACAGGGGATAAAAAGTGCTTCTTTGCACTGGGAACAGGCGATCAGCGGTATATAGTATATACCGCCGATCGCCTGCTCCGGGACCACACGGGGGGTCCCCAATCACTGCCCCATGCTCTCCGTGTCGGCGGAAGGAGGCAACGTTCTGCAGCCTCCTCCCGCTGCCCGATCGGCGGGAGGACACAAATCTCCCCATAGACGCTGCGGTCGCATTGACCGCAGCGTTTATGGGGTTAACTGTCCGCGGGGAGCGCGGCTCCCCTCCGGGCAGAGGCAGCGGGAGGATGCTATGTGACATAGCCTCCTCCCGCTGCCCGATCACTGTTAGGGACAGCGGGGGGAGGCAGGGAAAGCATGACGTTTGGGGAACGTCATGTTGCGGGAACTACTTGTTTTACATGACGTTCTCCAAACGTCATTTTGCGGCAAGGGGTTAAACACATAAAAATTAATAAAGTTAATTAACATATAATATACCGTAGCGTGCGTAATCGTCAAATCTATTAAATTAAAACAATATTATTCCCGCACGGTGAACAAAAAGCGGTAAAAAACCCCCACAGAGATTGCTTTTTTTTAATGGATGTATAAAAAAAATTATAAAAGTGATCAATACGTTTGATCTAGAAAAACTAGAGATCATGATGCAAAAAATTACGCCCCATACGACCCCGTAGGTAAAAAAATAAAAGCGCTTTAGGAGCTACAATGGGGCCATTTTAAATATACCTATTTGCAACAAAAAAAAATGTTTTACTGATAATAAAAATGGTAAAATGATAGAAAACCTAGTAACCATGCATATCACTGTGTTCAGACCGACCTATAGAATAAAGAACAAATGCAAGTTTTACCGTAAAGTGCATTACCTAAACATGGAACCCCCAAAATTTATTTGACCCAAATTCACCCCATAAATAATATTTTTTTTCCAGGTTCCGTCATTCATTTTATGGCTGATTGAAAGTTGCCATTACAAAGAACACCCGCTCCTGAAACAAACAAGCCGTCACATGGCCCTGTAGGTTGAAAAATGAAAGAGTTATGGGTGTCTTACCTTACACATAAGCACTGGCGTTTTTGAGACAAACAGAAGAAATTCCATTGAACGCTAAGGAAATGCCAGTTTGCAGAAACAAAATGCCAAACCCCCAACATGCTACATTTTTGGAAAAACAGCAACAGAGACAAAAAAAGAAAAATGACAGAGAAGAAAGAAAAACACCTCAGGCAAAAGACACCAAGTAAGTACGAAAAAATTCCATTGACTCAAAGCTAAAATCTGGCCACATCATTTATGCAAAAATTTTAGCCAGTTTGAAACCAGCCTAAAAGGGGTTTACAGGCCCAGAAAAACATGGCTGCTTTCTTCCAGAAACAGCACCTTCTGTTCTCAGTTGGATGTTGCTTTTGCAATTCAAGTTCCATTGACGTGAATTGAGCTGAATTGTAATACCAGACACAATCTGAGGACAGAGGAGGTGCTGTTTTTGCAAGAAAGCAGCTGTACTTTTTCTTATACAGGATAACCCCTATTAATAGTACAAGCAATTTTAAGAAACTCTGTAATAGGTTTATTAAGCAAAAAAGCTATTTTCAGTACTCAAAATGCTGTTTTGCAGCCTCCTCCCCTCACTACAGAAGAAGCAGCTTTTCTGTGTCCATTATGCTCTATGAAGTTGGGAAGGGACCCTGGAGAGGAGAAAAGGCATCCTGCATTCTTCTATCATAAAGTTCCCAGACCCACACTGAGCTTTGTGACCTGTGAATCAAGCATTTTATGTGCTAAGACAGTCTGCAAACAGGACAGCTACTTCTCTGCTCTCCCTGCTCCCTCATCCCCCTCGGCCCCTTCCCCTCCATAGGTATTAATGGACACAGCAAACTGTTTTCACTTTGCTCCTCTGTAATGAAGACGACTTTGCCTGATAATGAGCAGATAAGAAGTAGCCTGGTGTGAACTGGGCCTGTTTTTACTATTGTGTGACACACCCGCTTTTTGCTCAGCTTCCTGGCAGTGTAGGAGTTAAGCTGTTTTTCTACTGGACTTGATTTATGCAGCTGATTGGCTTTTGACTGATTTGTTCCTCTGCCTGTCTCGAGTCTGGAGGATCAGAGCGCTGGTCCAATAAGGATCTGGACCGGGCTCTTGGTCAGCATAAAACTAAGCTGAGGCAGTCTCTCAGTGCTGGCTATTAGGTTTCACACCCTGGTCCCAGCTCAGCCTGTCTATTCCTGCGATCACCGTCCTAACTCCCTCTGCTTGTTATACTTTGTTACCTGACCTCTGGCTTGACTTTTGACTGATTGTGTCTTGATTTTGTACTGCGCTGCCCGTTTGGTTAGGACCTTTGCTAGTTTACTATCCGTAATTGTGGTTGTCCGTCTGTCTCGTTCTGTGTGCACGTACCCAGTGCAGGGAACGTCTTTGTGGTTGTCCACGGCCGCCTAGTGCCGTGTGAGGCAAGTAGGTAGGGACAGTGGGTGGGTTCACTGTTAGGGCTCACTGTCTTGTCTTGTCCCTACCTGCCCCGTCCTGACACTGTCTGGGATAAACACACAGCAATCCTAAGAGAAAAATACTAAGGCAACAATATAATGGCAGATTCCATGGACCAGGTGGTCTCTTTCTTTCTGTTGAATAGAGAAATAAAAATATATAACTATTTTCTGCAGAATCTGTCCCAGAAACATATTAGGTTCCATGCTCCAGCAGGTATAGCATTAGTCCCTATGTGCCCTCATATTGTGGTGAAGCCTCCTTTTTTTCTCCCATAATATAAAGGTCACCTCTCAGCAGAATCTGCCAAATATTTTAGGCCTTCAGCTCCAGCATCATCCTCCCTTCTATACAAACTCCCCATGTTTATTGCTTCACTTAGTAACTGTGTTGTCTTTGTGCCCCCTGTATGTGCAGTTAGACAAAATATGTGACTCTGAATATTACTCAGGTCGCTCTATGCCCCCCAATGACACTTGAAAAAGAAGCCAGTCCGGTTTGGAAACGCGTTGTGTCGCTTTTTAGCTTTTTTATGGAATTTTAAAATAAAATATTTTTCCTATCACTGTATATTCCTTGGACCTGCGCCCCCAAAAACTCCCCTACACGGAGAGGAGGTGTTCTGTTTATATATTATAGGCCCTGTCTGTGCAGCCCCTATAAAGTATAGGTCCCCATTGTTAAGCCACTATACTGTACAGTATAGTCCCCTCTATGCAGCTCCCATACAATATAGTTCTATATAGGTCTACATCTTGCCACTGCGGTGAGCTGTTGCACAATCTCAGCCATAGCAACGCACTCCTGCCTAGTGTGAATGGTGTGAATGGTGAATTTGTCTTATATAGCACCCCACTGTGCAGAATCCCCGTATAGTAGAGACTCAACTTCCATGCAGCATCTCCCATAAGCTGCATGTATAAAACAAAAACATATCCACACTCGTCCAGGGACCTGGAACATAAATCCCAGATCTCTGGACAGCCGTGACCCTACACATCTGTTGGGGTATTGGATCAGAAGGGGGGAGCCCCCCTGCCCGCTGCATTCCTGTTAATTGCATATGTTTGAATTTGTTACCTCTATAAAAAAAAAACACCTGTCCAAACACTTAATCAGTCACATTCCAACCTCTCCACCATGGCCCAGACTGAAGTGCTGTCTAAGGACACAGGTGGCAGAATTGTAGACTTGCACAAGGCTCGGATGGCCTACAAAAGAATAGGCGAGCAGCTTGGTGAGAAGGAAACAGCTGTTTCTGCAATTATTAAAAAATGGATGAAACCCAAGGTGACTGTCAATCTTCCTGCTCCATGATGCAAGCTCTCGCCCCGTGGGGTAAGGATGATTCTGGAAAAGGTCAGTAATCAGCCAAGAACTACACAGTCTCAAAGATTACCATTATTAACAAACTACGCCACCATGGACTAAATTATTGCAGGGTACACAAGGTCCCCTGATTGCACCAGCACACTCCACTCATTTTGTTTGGAGGTAGAAGAAGGATGTCAAAACCACACATACAGTTCGGCCAAGGAAGGTACGGGGTGGACACAAACTGTGAGCCCTGAACTTGTCCCTACCCCTGTCCCTGCCTACCTGCCTCAGACAGCCCTAGGCGTCCCTATCCTGTGAATATGTGAGATGCAGAACAAAGAAAAGACAAGCAAGGCCAAGGTCAAATCCAAATGAGCAATGTGGTACAAAGTAGGAATCCAAGTAGGTCAAAGGTACAATAAGCCAAAGTCAAGTAACCGGGTACAGCAGACATTGAGCAAAGGCACAAGGGGGACGCTTTGCATTCTTTACAAGAAAGATTAATAGCTAGCGAGGGTTAATAGAGCAAGGAAATGTTATATAGGAGGTCAGGGGTCTGGTCCAGAATGTGATTTGATCAGCCCTCTGATCCTCTACCATAGGCACCTGCCAATCAAACACCATAGGCAGAAGGAGATTCAAATCTTTGTTGTGGACTTGCGTTGGGTATCCAGGACGTCACCTTTCCGGAGGAAAAATGATCCATCTCACGCACGTGCAGTGCCTTTACTGTGACACTGCCAGAGAGCACTTCTGGACGTCTGGGGTGGTGCTACAGCTGCAGACAATGCTGGAGAGCAGCCAAGTAAGTATCTAACAAAGGATGAGGACAAATCCAAGAACACAGTTCCAACTGTAAAGCATAGGGATGTAAACATCGTACTTTGGAGGGACTTTTCAACCAACGGGACAGAATGACTGCAGGGAGGGAGGATGGATGAGGCCAGTATGGCCAGATTTTGTTCAACAACCTCCTTCCCTCAGAAAGAGCAGTGAAGTTGGGTTGTGGCTTGGTCCAGCAGCATTACAATGACCCGAAACACAACCAAGGCAACAAAGGATGAAACACACAGCCAGGACAACTAAGGGCCTCTCCGCCACGAAATACCACCAACCTCCGTGTCATAAAGGCAGTCTATGGGAGGGTTCACGTGCCTCCTCTCTCCGCGCCTCTCCACTCGGAAGAATTGACATGTCAATTCTTCCACAAGGAGAGAGGAGGTGCGAGCCAGAGGCTCGCGGGATTCTGTGGTGGAGAGTTCCACCTCCGAATTCCGCCAGTTTTCATCCGTGTGAACTGGCCCTAAGAATGGGCTCCATAAGAAGCAATTCATGATCCTTGAGCAACCTAGCCAGTCTCCACACATGAACCCAAAAGAAAATCTTTGGACGGTGCTGAAACTCAATGTTGCCCCCAGGGACAGCCCCGAAACCTGAAAGTTGTGGAGAAGATGTGTATGCAGGAGGGGGACACAATCCCTGGTGCTGTGTGTGCAAACCCAGTCAGGACCTCAAGGATGCGTTTTACCTCTGTAACTGCAAACAAAGGTTTCTGCACCAAATTGGAACTTCTCTTCTATTGTACAAATCCTTATTTTATGTAAGGATTTGAATAAAACACAGAATAATTATTTAGAAATAATGGAATTTTTCAACGATAAAAAATTACACACCTCTCAATTCTTTTTAGGTGGGAAAACTTTCAAAATCGATAATGTATCAAATATGTATTTTCCCCACTGAATATATATATACATATCCAAAATATATATCCTTCTCATTGGCATCACAACACCCCCGTGATTTTATCTAAGTAAACAGAACTTCATTAGTGAAGAAGTCTAAGTCATTAATGATCTTCATAGTTACGGTCAGAGTCTGGAGTGTAATCCACTGGGCAGAAGTCCCTGACGTCTCCCACTGCTCATCTGCCATATTTCATTCAAGAGAATTCCCAGCCGTCAATGTAGTTGTATATAAGACCCCGTTTTTTTGGCAATGTTAAGATGATCTGGTCTGTAGAGCCATTTATAACACAGCAGTGTAAATCTACATGAATCTTAGCAGTCTTTAATTATGGCAAATGCGTCCATGGACTTCAGCACCCAAGACTTTGTGTTTTTAGGGCTCAAGGAGATGGAGCAGCTGAGATATCTCTACTCTGTGGTCGCCCTTGTAATATATCTCAGCACAATATCCTTATGTACTTTAATTGTGTATGTTGTACGGACAGAACATTCTCTCCATGAACCTATGTACATCTTCATATGTGGCCTGATGGGGAACGTTATGGTTGGCAGCTCAGCATTTCTCCCCAAGTTGGCCATAGACCTGTTCTCCGGATGTACCACCATCTTTCTTTCTGGATGTCTGACCCAAGCATACTGTATTCAGAGCTTTGCATTTGTAGAGATACTAACTTTTACCATCATGGCGTATGATAGATACTTGGCTGTTGGTTTCCCATTGAGATACCACTCTCTGATGACCAATAAGATGGCTCTACAGTCCTTGTCTATCATCTGGTCAGTGATTTTATTAATTGTGTTGGTAGGTGTCCTATTGGTGGTCAGGTTAACACTATGTGGTAATAGCATCAATAATGTGTTTTGCGAGACGATGTCTCTTGTCCGTTTGTCTTGTGGTAGTACAGCAGTCAATGATGTCTATGGCACTGTTTGTACCCTGCTATTTTTCGGGGGTTCCTTAATAATTGTGATCTACTGCTACATACGGACATTTCTTGTCTGCCTGAAGATCTCTATGGAAGCCTCCCAGAAAGCCATCCATACACTGGTGACCCACATAATGACATATACTACCTTCATGGCAGCCACTTTATTTATCGCTTTTAGGTATAGGTTGAATGGTGGTTCCCTATCTACTATTACACATGTTGTAATCTCTATTGCCGGTCTATTGATCTCCATCACTGTAAATCCTCTGATCTATGGGATAAGGACAGAAGCTTTAAGGACAAAGATGATTCACACTTTAAAGGAAATCACTCAGAAGCAGACAATGAGTAAATTCAAGTAAGCATTCCTTTACATGGGAGGATTTACCATCCACAACAAGTATCGATCAACGTATGATTGGTTTATAATTATCTGAACTGAGAGATCTCCACATATACGGTAACTGTGCCACTGTTCACACTATATGATGTGAGTCCAATCAAAGCCTGGTCGCCTACCACGACAAACAATACAGTCTCATAAAAAAGAAATCAGGACTCAAACAGTACTTTTTGCTAATTCTTTGTTTAAAAAAATGTAGGAGGAGAAGAGGAGAAAAGGAAATTTGGAGAAACCATCACTGAGTGTATGACATTAAGGCTATGTTCACACTGCGTAGTGCGAACCGCGAATATACGCACGTAGTTTTGAGGTTGATGCAATCGCTTGAAAGTATACGATATACGCCCGCACAGTGCACACTACGTATGAGCTTACGGCCGGATCGTATACGGCGCCGTGAAAAATGAACAAGACCATTATTTGTATCATCTGACACAGGACGTTTTTTCGTAATAAATACTGAGTCTTAATAGAATGATAGGTTTTAAAATGTATAGATATATTATAATATAGATTCTTACATGACTCCATGTTATTGCGAGAGTGACATTCTACTATGTATGTTTACTTAAAAATTTTTTCTAGTGACGTGATTCTACTTATCAGTAGTATAAATTGGTGGAGGGTGCACTTACGAGTATCGCTTGAGAAAGGGGGAGGAACCCTGAAACGTTGCAACGTAAGCACGTCTCTGACTAGTTCCCCGAGAGTGAGAGTCTCCCATGGACTAGGGAGACCGAAGAGCGCCGTCTTGCTGGCGTGAAGACCGGATTCCCGAACGTCTCTGCACTGTGGTGATGTCTTTGTTTTAATATTTTGTATTACATTTTTTGAACAAAGAAAGAATTAGCAAAAAGTACAAGAGATCCCCATACTGAGTAAAACACTATTCATTCTTGTTTTTTGCTGTCTATGAATTATGGGAATTAACCCCTGAACCTGACCCACTTAGCAATTTTTTTTCTTCTCTTTTTCTATTATAGCTCTTTTTTTATTGCTTCAGTGTATTTGTACATCAATGTATTTCACTTTGGTATCTATAGGGGAACATTTGTATTCTTGTAATGAACAATTTTGGGGTACATGCAATTTGCTTTGCAAAATTAATTTTTTGTTGTTGTTCCCCCCACACTTAAGATTAGGTTTTTTTTCTTTTTTTGTGTGTGTGTAAAGCACTTGGGTGGGTTGCTCTGCAATTTTTTTTTTAAGTGATTGGAGTTTAACGTAAAGTGGTATAGCCTCTCACCACCACCAAACTTACTAAAACCTAAAGTGGTGTAAATTGTAGCTGAAATGTATTCAGCTCCCAGCTGGCATAGGGTCCTATTAGATGGGCCAATGAAGGTCCGATCAATATTGTAAACTCGCACCAATCTGCTAGATTGTCGCTCATTAAACGGCCCGAAAATCGTTTATCAAGGGCTTCGTGTTAGCTCTCGGTCTTCTCCCACCTTCTGTATGTATAAAGTTTTTGGAGAATCTGCTCTTTTATCTTAACTCTGTTACAAATGCAGTGATACCAAATGTGTATACATTTTTACACTTTTTTAGAATTTTTGTATTTTAAAAAAAAAAAAACATTACGCAGAAATGTCACTTTCATGTGAACTTTTTCTGCTTTTTTTAGCCCTCTTGGACACATTACAGAGCAATCCTCTAAGCTCTTGTATAATATAAAACGCTTTCATACACTGACTACACTAAAACTTTCCCCCCATTGACTCAAATCTGGCAGTTGCAGCAGGGTCCCTAGTGAGGGTTCGCCTAGGAACTGCTTTCTGCAATGTACTATTACAGCGCAAATCTTCAATGGGTTCAATGGGAAACCACATTGTGCCAAAGTTTAACGCAAGTGTTCAATAATCAGACAATGAAGGATTGGTTTACCCTGCAAATACTGTATATTATATTGCTTCAAGGCATTCAATTGAAAAAAAACTTTATTTCCTTCATATTTTAGCTTCTTTATAAAATCTATGTGTCATGTGGTTACAATCTCGTGTAGTCTGATCCATCATTATAATTTATGATCAATTTGGATCAGGTGCAGAATAAAAACCTACCGAGAAAAACCTGTTAAAGGATGTCCTCAGACACTGCTTTTTTTGTGTCTTTTTCTGGCATCTAAAATAACACCAGAAAAACTGCCAAAGATTTTTTTTGTGTGTGTGTTTTTTTTCCTGCCATTTCTGACTTTTCTGGGGGGGGTTCTGACTTTGTGTGCAGGGCTGCGGTCAGGCAGGGGTTAACATTTTCCAGCGTATAAAGCAAACCCCTGACAATCTTCTTAAAAGTCAGGGGTCATCTTATACGCCCAGTGGCCTTATACACAGGAAAATACGGTAATTGTTGGGCAAAATAAGCAAAAAAAAGTCAACAAAAATTACCATACACATAAACACTGGCGTTTTTGAGACGAACAGAAGAAATTCCATTGAACACCAAGGAAATGCCAGAGTTTTCAAAAACAAAATGCCAAACCCCCAACGTGCTTCATTTTTGGAAAAACAGCAACAGAGCGCTAGAACAAAATGACAGAGAAGAAAGAAAAACATCACAGGCAAAAGACACCAAGTAAGTACAACATTTTATAAAACTCCATTGACTCAAAGCTAAAATCTGGCCACAGCATTTTTGCAAAAATTTTAGGCAGTGTGAAACCAGGCTAAGGGGTTTACAGGCCCAGAAAAACATGGCTGCTTTCTTCCAGAAACAGCACCTTCTGTTCTCAGCACTTTTGCAATTCCAGTTCTATTGACGTGAATTAAGCTGAATTGTAATACCAGACACAATCTGAGGACAGAGGAGGTGCTGTTTTTGCAAGAAAGCACCTGTACTTTTTCTAATACAGGATAACCCCGATTAATTAGTATAAGTGATTTTAAGAAACTCTGTAATAGGTTTATTAAGCAAAAAAGCTATTTTCAGTACTCAAAATGCTGTTTTGCAGCCTCCTCCCCCCACTTCAGAAGAAGAAGCTTTTCTATGTCCATAATGCTCTATGAAGGGAGGAGGGGCCAAGGAAGATGAGTGACCCTGGAGAGGAGAAAAGGCATCCTGCAATCTTCTATCATCAAGTTCCCAGACCCACACTGAACTTTGTGACCTGTGAATCAAGCATTTTATGTGCTGACACATTCTGCAAACTGTACAGCTGCTTCTCTTCTCTCCCTGCTCACTCACTTCCCTTGGCCCCTCCCCCCTCCATAGGTTATAATGGACACAGCAAACCGTATTCACTTTGCTCCTCTGTATTTTAGACGGCTTTGCCTGATAATGAGCAGATAAGAAGTGAGGAGGGCGAAGGCTGGGAAGCAGTATTGAGTACAAAACTGATAAAACCTGCAACAGAGTTTCTTAAAATCGCTTGTACTATTGATTTTAATTTTAAATGATAGTTTAAGGTCAACTTTAGCCTTAAAAAGGTTATCTAACTAAGAGCTAAAAAAAAATTAAATGCTCCCAAACCTTGCTGGTCTTACTCACCAAGTCCTTCTGAGTATTTGGAAACTTCTCCTGTCTTTCTAGCTGCTGCCGTTCCTGGGTTACAAGTTTTTCTTAAAGCCGAT
Organism: Dendropsophus ebraccatus; assembly: GCF_027789765.1. Lineage (NCBI taxonomy): Eukaryota > Metazoa > Chordata > Amphibia > Anura > Hylidae > Dendropsophus > Dendropsophus ebraccatus. The sequence continues at coordinate 12,256,948 of NC_091458.1, forward strand.
CTATATCCAAGATGGCGCCGGCTACATTTCTGAACATGCATCTCCCTGATTGGTCCATTTGCGTACTCGCTCCCTTAGCTTTCTTAACTGCCCGCTGCTGTCATTCACTGATTTTGCATCACATCACCCCAATATGTATTCCACACTAGCTGATGATGTAGTAGAGCAGGTGCAACCATGGTGTAGCTATGTGCTGCATAACGGGCATCTGTTTACCGGAGCTGGGGGTGTGGTGTAGGTTTAGATCTTTGCTTGCTGACTGTGAATAAAAACATTCTAGTTCCATCCAAACTCTAAGAACATCCATAACACTTACAATATACAGAGCTGTGACACACAGACAGGTACATATTCCTGTATTCACTAACAGTAAGCAGAGGTAGAACTTTACCTTTTCATATTACAGAAACCTAGGCTCAGGGACACATGTAAGTCTATGGAAGCAGCACAGGTGCATGGAGATGATGCAGATAATGTCTCCTGGGGGTTGGGTCACCAAGTCAATAGACAGCTAACCCAGCCCTCAGAGGAGAGATCACATGTCCTGTGATTACACAGGGAGGGGGGAAGAGGGAGCTGAGCGTGGTCAGAGTGGACACAGAGAAGATGACTTTAGATGTTCAGAGCAGGTAAGTATGAGAAAAAAAACAGGGAAAGGGTGAAAGAAAGAAAAGAAATTGTGGAGGGTCTTTAGTAAAGAGACAGATATATGTTCCTCGTATCTCCTTCTCGTATCTGGAGACTTCAACCATGCTTCTCCATCATCCACACTATCCAGTTTTACACAGTATGTAACCTGCCACACAAGAGACAACAAAACATTGGACTTGTTCTTTGCCAATGCAAGGGAGGCATATAACTCATCAGCCGTACCAGCCCTGGGAAGATCAGATCACAACCTGGTGCATCTTCAACCTGTTTACGTAGAGAACCAGCTGTCGTCCGCACAGTGAGGATATGGACCAAAGAGAAAGATGAGGCTCTGAGGGATTGCTTTGAAACAACTGCATGAGAAGAGCTGCAGGATTCCCATGGGGGGGGGGGGGGGGCATGGAAGGCCTCACACACTGTATAACAGACTACATTCATTTTTGTGTGGAGAACACAGTATCCACAAAAGTGGTGAGGTGTTTCTCTAACAATAAACCTTGGAATAATGCTAATATAAAAGCTCTTATTAAGGAGAAAAAGACGGTCAGGAGACAAGGAAAGACTAAGAAATGTGCAAAAGGAGCTGAGGCGTCAAATCCGGGAGGGAAAGGCCAATTATAAGAGGAAGATGAAAGAACAAATGGAACACCGAAACATTAGTGAGGTCTGGAAAAGTCTTAAGTCAATTTCTGGACACAGACAGCCTGTTTCCCAGGTAGAAGGAGATACAAAGTGGCTTAATGAGCTCAATCTATCCTTCAATAGGTTTGATCACACACCAGCTCCCCCCCCCCCCCCAGCATCCGTCCTCTCTCCTACCCTAACAGTGACCTCACCCCCTGCTGGGAGCTCTCACCTCCAGCTCCTCCCACCCCAGCATCAGTCCCCTCTCCTACCCTAACAGTGACCTCACCTCCTGCTGGGAGCTCTCACCTCCAGCTCCTCCCACCCCAGCATCAGTCCCCTCTCCTACCCTAACAGTGACCTCACCTCCTGCTGGGAGCTCTCACCTCCAGCTCCTCCCACCCCAGCATCAGTCCTCTCTCCTACCCTAACAGTGACCTCACCTCCTGCTGGGAGCTCTCACCTCCAGCTCTCCCACCCCAGCATCAGTCCTCTCTCCTACCCTAACAGTGACCTCACCTCCTGCTGGGAGCTCTCACCTCCAGCTCCTCCCACCCCAGCATCAGTCCCCTCTCCTACCCTAACAGTGACCTCACCTCCTGCTGGGAGCTCTCACCTCCAGCTCCTCCCACCCCAGCATCAGTCCTCTCTCCTACCCTAACAGTGACCTCACCTCCTGCTGGGAGCTCTCACCTCCAGCTCCTCCCACCCCAGCATCCGTCCCCTCTCCTACCCTAACAGTGACCTCACCTCCTGCTGGGAGCTCTCACCTCCAGCTCCTCCCACCCCAGCATCAGTCCCCTCTCCTACCCTAACAGTGACCTCACCTCCTGCTGGGAGCTCTCACCTCCAACTCCCCCCCCCCCCCAGCATCAGTCCCCTCTCCTACCCTAATAGTGACCTCACCTCCTGCTGGGAGCTCTCACCTCCAGATCCTCCCACCCCAGCATCAGTCCTCTCTCCTACCCTAACAGTGACCTCACCTCCTGCTGGGAGCTCTCACCTCCAGCTCCTCCCACCCCAGCATCCGTCCCCTCTCCTACCCTAACAGTGACCTCACCTCCTGCTGGGAGCTCTCACCTCCAGCTCCTCCCACCCCAGCATCAGTCCCCTCTCCTACCCTAACAGTGACCTCACCTCCTGCTGAGAGCTCTTATTTCTAGCTCCTCCCATCCCAGCATCAGTCCCCTCTCCTACCCTAACTGTGACCTCACCTCCTACTGGGAGCTCTCACCTCCAGCTCCCCCCACCCCAGCATCAGTCCTCTCTCCTACCCTAACAGTGACCTCACCTCCTGCTGAGAGCTCTTATTTCTAGCTCCTCCCATCCCAGCATCAGTCCCCTCTCCTACCCTAACTGTGACCTCACCTCCTGCTGGGAGCTCTCACCTCCAGCTCCTCCCACCCCAGCATCAGTCCCCTCTCCTACCCTAACAGTGACCTCACCTCCTGCTGAGAGCTCTTATTTCTAGCTCCTCCCATCCCAGCATCAGTCCCCTCTCCTACCCTAACTGTGACCTCACCTCCTACTGGGAGCTCTCACCTCCAGCTCCCCCCACCCCAGCATCAGTCCCCTCTCCTACCCTAACTGTGACCTCACCTCCTGCTGGGAGCTCTCACCTCCAGCTCCTCCCACCCCAGCATCAGTCCCCTCTCCTACCCTAACTGTGACCTCACCTCCTGCTTGGAGCTCTCACCTCCAGATCAATGAATGTAATGCTGCGTTTACACAGAACGATTATCGCTTGAATTTGCACGATAACGATCAAATTCGAACGATAATCGTACGTGTAAATGCAGCGAACGATCAAACGACGAGCAAAAAATCGTTCATTTTGATCTTACAACATGTTCTTAAATCGTTGTTCGCAAAAAATTCGCAGATCGTTCTGTGTAAACAGCTGTTCACCGGTTTAGCTTATGTTCAAGATAGGCATAAGCGATCGCAAAACGATCGCAAAACGATTTTTCCGTACGATATATCATTCCGTCTTAACGCTGATTGTTATAAAAAAAATCGTTGCTTCGAAATCGATCATTGTACGATCGGGCGAATTATCGCTACGTGTAAACCCAGCATAACAGTCAGTCATCTGACCCCAGGCTGATCTTCACAAGTGCCCAGGTGAGAAAGGAACTCAGAAAGATCAAGGCTGGAAAGGCTGCAAGGCCAGATCACATCAGTGCCCGGCTACTTAAGACTTGTGGGGACCAGCTGTGTGGTATTATTACATATATGTTTAATATGAGCCTGAAGCTAGAAATGGTACCACAACTGTGGAAATTAGAGATGAGCGAACCTGGAGCATGCTGGAGTCCATCCGAACCCGAACTTTCGGCATTTGATTAGCGGTGGCTGCTGAAGTTGGATAAAGCCCTAAGGCTATGTGGAAAACATGGATATAGTCATTGGCTGTATCCATGTTTTCAAGACAACCTTAGCGCTTTATCTAACTTCAGCAGCCACCGCTAATCAAATGCCGAAAGTTCGGGTTCAAATCGACTCGAGCATGCTCAAGGTTCGCTCATCTCTAGTGGAAATCATCATGTGTGGTACCAGTTCCAAAGACACCACATCCAAGAGACCTGAACGGCTATAGACCTGTAGCACTGACATCCCACCTGACAAAGGTCTTGGAGAGATTGGTTCTCACTAGAGATGAGCGAACCGGGTAACAGTGTGTGATATGGTGATAATATGTTAACCTATACTGTCCTATTCTCTATTATGCAGTTCTGGGGTCACTTCCATACACTGAGCCCCCAAAGAACTATGTATTCTGATCTTCCACAAAACATCTAGTGTACCCAGGATCCTTCAACTACAATAGCTGCAAACACCACAATTCCCAACAGTTACTGGGGGTAAGGGCCCGTTCACATTGCAGACAAATGGCGGAAATTCTGAGCAGAAACACCCACCACAGACTCCGCTCGGAATTCCGACTTCCTCAGTGTCTCAATGATAAGTATAGGCGCCTCTGCTCTTCGCTGAAAGAACTGACATGTCGATTTTTTCAGCAGAGACCCTAGGCACCCTCTACTTTTCATTGAGACACTGAGGTAGCCAGAATTCCGAGCGGAGTCCGTGGCGGGGATTCTGCTCAGAATTTCCGCCTGTTTTCTGCAGTGTGAATATGCCCTTACCTGAGGATATGCTGGAATTTAAAGTAAAAATGAACAGACCAGGAGTTGTCCCCTCAGAACCTTCAACCACCATTATATCCTATGAGCTTCACAAGTCCGGGGTGTTCTGAGAATTGTAGTTGTTATTCACAGGGGAGTTGTGGTCACAGATACAGTGGAGGATGAGACTGGGTCACTGTGTTGCTTCTCACTTGTTCTTTATTTAGCTGCCCCCAGCCTCAGCTCCACTGGTGGACCAACGTCACCCAGTCCAACACTGGAGCCCGCTTAGACTGCAGTACAGCACAGACATCAGAGCCCACTAGACATCTGTGCTGTAGGGCCCTCTAGGTGATCCAGAACATGTGTCCCAAACACCTGGTCAAACATAGGATTAGGTTATGGGGGGGCCGAAGCACATTTTTTGCTCAGGAACCCTCTGCAGTATGTGTTTGCCCCTGTCATCTGTTGTAGATAGAGGGTAGGTGTATCATAAAGTTCATGAAATATCAAACGCTTTCACAAATGACCGTAATGTTTTTACGTTGCCTTATAGGTGGGTACAGTGTCACGATGGTCAACCAATGTGACAGCAAATTATTTGGTAATTTAAGTCTTTCTTTTTTTCTGTATTTAAAATGATAACGTATGATAAAAAATATTTTGAGCAAGAGCTACCTCCTTGGTACATTAAACCTATACATACATATAAAGGGCACATAAAACCTATACATACTGTATAAAGGGCTGATAAAAAATATCTTTCTCTTACTATTTGTTATAATTGCTGCTAATTGGGATCACAACTCCCTCGGGATCTCATCCACATTAACAGAATAGTTAGTAAAGAGGTGTAAGTCATTAATAATCTCATTAGATACAGTATGGAGTGAGATCCACTGGGCAGAAGTCCCTGACGTCTCCCGCTGCTCATCTGTCATAGTTTATTCAGCAGAATTCCCTACCGCTAATATAGTGCCATATAAAAACCTGTTTATTGCTATACGCTGACCAGATCTGGTCCACAGGGCCATTTCTATTTTGCTGTGTAACTCTATGTCAACTTGTCCAAAGATTTCAACAATGGAAAATGTGTCCATAGTCTTCAACAACCACAACTTTGTTCTTTTAGGACTCAAGGAGATGGAACCACTGAGATATTTCTACTCCGTGATCACCCTTATAATATATCTCAGCACAATATCCTTATGTACATTAATTGTGTATGTTGTACGGACAGAACAATCTCTCCATGAACCTATGTACATCTTCATATGTGGTCTGGTGGGGAACATTATCATTGCCAGTTCATCAGTTCTCCCCAAGTTGGCCATAGACTTGCTCTCCGGATGTACCACCATCTCTCTGTCTGTATGTCTAATCCAATCATTCTGTATACAGATATGTGCTTTTGTCGAGGTACTCATTTTTACCATCATGGCCTTTGATAGATACCTGGCTGTTGGTTTCCCATTGAGATACCACTCTCTGATGACCAATAAGATGGCAATACTGTCCTTGGCTACCATCTGGTCAGTGATTTTAATAAGCGTCTTCGTAGCCATCATGTTGGTGGTCAGGTTAACGTTATGTGATAATATTCTCAATAATGCGTTCTGTGAAACCCTGTCTCTTGTCCGATTGGCTTGTGATAGTATAGTCATCTACTACACTTACGGAACATTCATGAGCCTGCTGTTCTATATAGGCTCCATAATGATTGTGATGTACTGCTACCTACGGACATTTCTCATCTGCTTGAAGATCTCGATGGAAGCCTCCCAGAAAGCCATCCATACACTGGTGACCCACATAATCACATATACTACCTTCATGGCGGGTTCTTTATTTCTCAATCTCAGGTATAAGCTAAATGGCGGTTCGTTACCAATTGTGATGCACACTGTAATCTCAGTAGGTTGCCTTTTGATTCCCGTCACCCTAAATCCTGTGATCTATGGGGTAAGGACGGAAGCTTTAAGGATGAAGATGATTCACACCTTGAAGGAAATCATTCATGAGCAGACACTGGGGAAACACAAGTAATTTTTGTGAAATCATTTGAAATTTGAACTTCCAAGTCTAAAAGGAGTCCAATACATTGAAATAGATCAATTGTACAAATCCATTCATAGTTAACAGACTCTTTATAGACCTCCGTGCTTAGTGGTTACATACTACAAACATACCCTTCATTGGTAATCACTTTATGGTCTAAAAGCATGTTCACACCAGTGTCATTTTTTGATGGGCCGCATATTATACTTCTATGATAACCATGGCCAGTGCCCCCCTTAACCCCTTATCAATGGCGTTTTATAACAGGTACTCCAGTCTAACCTCTGACTCAAGCCCAAATTGTCCTCTGTATTGGTTTCAGACTATTTTCACACAGAGTTTTGAACTCAATAGAAAAACTGCCCTTTGCCCCCCACATGTATTAATTATATGGCTGTATAATTAAGGTCACATCCATTACTTATCCAATTAAAAAACATTTCTGATAAATTATGCGAACATCCTCACTGGAAAGATAGAAAGCACAGACAGGCGCACATAGCGTGAAACCGCAAGCAGTGAGGAAAAAATTAGATAGGGACATGGAGAGAAAGGAGCGCTGCACCTCACACCTATGATTGACACTAATGCCTCTCGGCTACATTTAAAAACCAACGCTAGGATGTTGGTATACAATTTGACCAAACCATATTGCCTCATGTACTACGTGCAGGGAAGGAAGGCCACGGAATGGCCCTGCAACCCAACTGTCACAGGACCAAAACCTCAAGGGCCTCACCAAGGGCTCCTTTCTCTCCATGTCCGTATTTTACTTCTCTCCCTTTTCTGAGTGCTAGCACTTTTCCGGCAAGACCCATGTGACCCCAATTAGCAGGAAGCACCTGTGCACACATGGCAAGTACCTCCTAGTTTTCCCATTCTACCTACTGGAGCAATGGTGAGTAGTAAGACCGTGTTCATATTTGTGTTGCTTGGAGGTAGCTTTCTCCACCAGCGGCGCCTGCTGGGTTTGTGGGGGCCCTTGGAGTTTGGGCCTTTGACATTGGGGTTGCAGGGCCATTCTATGGCCTCCCTCACTTGCTTGCACTTGCTTTGCGGGGTTGGCGGTCGCTGACCGACACAGTGTTGAGTTAGTGTAGGGACTCATGTGAACCAGGGGACCTGCGCGTGGTACATGAGGCAATATGGTTTAATCAAATTATATACCAACATCCTGGTGTTGGTTTTTAAATGTATAAAAGAGTCATTAGTGTCAGCCATAGGTGTGAGGTGCAGCACTCCTTTCTCTCCATATCCGTAAAAAAATTAGATGGTTAACTTAGCCGCGACCTCTAGCGGTTGTGCTTAAAGCCAGACACCGCCAAGCATAGGGATGAAATAGCCATCTGCTGCCCGTTCTGGAACGCCAGAGGGCCGGTGGAAGAAGCTGTAAGAAATTGCAGCAGGAGTACCTGACATGCAGGGATTCCAGGATGTCAAGGTGCTGAACGGCTTGTAGCGTGCTCCTCTCAGAGAGATGACGGAGGGCATAGTGATATCGGAATAATAAGTTTTAGAAGAGGGTGACTTTGAAACGCGTTATCCACAAGTAAAACTAATTATTCCGATATCACTATGCCTCTCGTCATCTCTCTGAGAGGAGCGCGCTACAAGCCGTTAAGTGCCTTGACATCCTGGAATCCCTGCATGTCAGGACCTCTTGCTGCGATTTTTTACAGTTTATGCGAACATGGCTAACTAAAAACAGCCACACAGTATTGTTTTTTGTTTTTTTGACAGCTCTTTTTTTCGGGCTGACATCTTTTTGAGCCCAAATAACAGCCTTTTTTTTGGAGGGGGGAGGGGTGTTAAGTGCAACCTTAGGGCTCACCTTCTGAAACCTTCCTGTCACAGTGGGGTCCGAGGGTGCTGGGGCCCTTGTCTTCTTCAGCATACACGCAGGGACATATCATTTTTAATAAAAGTCTTCACACAATAGCGGTGAAAGTATATCAAGACTTTACTTGAAGGATAACTATATACAATCCAATACAGGGGCATCTGATGATGGCAAACTGTTGGCTTGATCAGAGTCCTTTGCCTCAGGGGGAGGGTTACCTTGGTTACTATAGCTTAGACTTGGTGGATAAATAGGATTTCGAAGTGACAGACCTGTTCCAGCAGATAAAGAAACAGAAAAAACGCAAGGCAGAGCGCCTCATAGCATGACACTGTGTAGATAGGTAGCAATCATGCAGGACGGGAACACATAGGTTTAGGCTCACCTGATGTAGTTGTGATAAGCCACAACCACTATGAAGCGCATCAAAGGAACAAGGTAAAATGGTCGCTGCTGGGGACTCTCAACCGCAGACTCTAAGGTGTGCGAAGTCAATTGCAAAATCCAAAGAACAAAAAGGAGATATTGTCCTCGCGCAGACCATATGTGAAATATCTAATTTATTGGTACATAAATATCCATAGGTAACGCGTTTCGAGAGCCCTATGCTCTCTTTATCAGACCTCCAGGATGAGACTCCAGAGACTTTATAGCTTTTCGCCTTTAAAGGTACGTGTGAATAGGTACTTGAAGTTACTGAAGAGACTTGACGCTGTCAACGCTCACTATCATGTAGGAGTAAGACGCATGGGCACACTGACTTGGGAGCCAGGAAGATGTGGACGGTGAATGGGAGACCCTCTATCCCTTCACCAATCTGACAGCAGGAACTTATTAATACAGAGGATGTCCTGCTGAGACTTTGAAGACATGTATTAGTCCTTATGGCTGACTGGAAACAGGTTAGGGGGTTGAAGATGAAGTCTGACAGGATTACTGAGGTGATGCAGGGAGGTTAGATGTGACTGTGGCAATGCCAGACCACCAACAAGACCGCACAGCCCTTCTGGGTAAAAGGTGGGCGGAGCTAGCTTTCTCCTGGCCAATCACCAGAGTGTGATAGGTTGGAGGGGAGGAGCACTGATCAAGCTCAACACTTGTTAGCGATTAATACATAACAACATATTAAATAAATACATAGCAGAAAACAATACCACTACAATAGAGCTAAGGAAGAGCAGCAAATACATAGGCGCTAATACAGACTGTCTAAGGTTGCCAATAGCAACAATACATTTCCAGACGCCTGACAATAAATACCGTTCTGGGCCATTACACATGAATATATTGCATATATATGTCCACTTTCAGTATTACGCCACTATTACAGACTATCAACTGTAGACTCCAAACACAATATAACCTCTTTGTATAATGGAAAAAATACACGGACAACTTATTTCCTCTACATAGACAGAAAGCCAAATATTGAGCAAAAGAAAATTTATCATGCAGCCATTTAAATCACAAAAAGCAAAGTTGGTGTGTGGATTACTTTAAACGGCAATAGAGTCTCTCTCCCCATGCTGTTTAGCCAAACAGCAGTCCTTTTATTTTTTTGAGGCAATGGAAAAGTCTTGAATACGTTGGAGCAGTCGCCCCACCCGTCGCTTCGACTGCTCCAATAAAGCTGGACCCAGATCATTTAATAAAAGTGTCAATAAACTACAGTTACTTTCTAAAGCTACCGGTTCACTTCACCAAGGCCACGCACCTCGGTAACACATATTTGTCCTCTAAAGTGACAAATAGTATCTTCTCACAAGGCCCATGGGGTGAACCCTCTAAAAATTAGCTTGAGGCCCATGAGATTAGCCCTCAAAAATTAGCTTGAGGCCCATAAGGTGAGCCCTCAAAAAGTTTTATAGAGGCCTATGAAGTGAGCCCTCAAAAAAATTGTATAGAGGCCTATAAACTTTGGGCCATGAGGTAAGCCCTCAAAAAAATTGTATAGAGGCCTATAAAATTAGGCCCATGAGGTGAGTCCTTAAAAAAATTGTAAACATGGGTCTGGGTCTATCCACTGAACTTTCATTTTGATCAATATATACAAAAAAGGTTCACAGTAGAGGGACTGAATCACCTTCAATATAAATACGGTACAGCCCTAAACTGTAGCCCTAGGTGTCACTCTACCATATGCACAGAAAACCCCCACCACAAGGATGAATACACGATAAAATTATGGGCATAAGTTCTGAATCATTACAGAAAATATTTTATTTACCATGATTGTGTTAATAACATGATAAGAACAATATAAAAAACACTTAAAAAATATATTTAAAAACAACCAAATCTTAATACAATTCCATATATTACTGACAAACAACATAGAATGAATGGATTAACACTGGGTGCCTCACAGGGGATTGTCTAGTAAAATGCCACTATATTTGTTACCATGGATTAAATAAAAAAAGATAAACCACAAGCCCTTAGTCTTATCAGCACTCACCCATTCTTACTATGAGGGTCACAGCCGTCCCTACGTACGTTTCACCTCAACCGGGCTTCCTCAGGGAACTGCCCCCCTAAATCCCCGTCTCCCTTATATATGTACCGGGCCTCACTATGAGTTAACATCGCTTCCGGACTTCGGCGCGCCGGACCGGAAGTCGAGGCCGCGTCACTTCCGGGTCAGCAGCTCACCCCACGCACGCACAGCCGCGACGCAGGAGCGTCACGGACATGCGCACTGGGAGATTTGAGGCCGCCTGGAAGTGACTGCTGCATCAACGACCGGCCGGGCGCGCACACCCATCCACGATGCACTCCCACATTAACTCTAACCTCACTGGGACAGCGGTGACTAGGTAGATGATAGTATTATATACAGTAATCATGATACAATGAAAAGAGACAACATTACTAATCACAAATCTTAATCAAACAAAATCATGAATAAGCCAAAAAAATTAATTATAATATAATTAATATCCTAGTAGAAATATAAATTGTGACTCATAACTTTAAAAGTGAAAAAATAACAATATTAAGAGTAAAGAGATAATATGTAAAAAAAGTGACAAGTGCAATCATTCAAAAGTGATTAAAGTGCCTAGCAAGTCAAGGGCGGTGTAATACCACATTATACAGTAAGGTGCTCAAAAACCGCATAAAAAATGCAAGTGCAAAAAACGCATGTGTGATCGAGTGTTAATACTGAATTTTTTATTTTTTATTTTTTATATATTATATTATATTATTTGTTTATATGATATTTTTTATTATCCCATAATTAAATCTTACATTACAATAAATTATAATACATCTTATAATGTCCTTTTTCATTGTTATCCTGGAAGTCCATAACACATTATCCCAGTTTCCAGTTTTCTTGAGGTCCCGTAACCTAAAGTAGATAGAAAGCCTATATAACAGAAATAGAGAAATATAGTAAAAAGAAGAAGAAAGAAGATGGAGAAAAAGGAAAAACATTAGTACCACATAAAGAAAGTTCAAAAATATGGATTCACAAATTAGGCCCATGAGGTGAGCCCTTAAAAAAATTGTGAACATGGGTCTGGGTCTATCCACTGGACTTTCATTTTGATCAGCACTGTCAGTTAACAGGCGGCTACGCTTATCTGTGATGATGCCCCCAGCTGCGCTAAAGACTCTTGCAGACAGAATGCTGGCAGCAGGGCAGGCCAGTACCTCCGAGGCATATAATGAGAGTTCGAGCCAGGTGTCCTACTTTAAGACCCAATACATATAGGGCGCCGAGGGATTGGGGAGGACAGGGTTGTGGTCAGCCAGGTACTTCCGCAACATCCGCCGATACTTGTCCCTCCTGTTACTACTACCAGGGGCGGATTAACTTTACCATAGGCCCCGGGCTGTTCACCAAGCCTGGGCCCCCCCCACCGCACTGTAACTATGGCAGCACTAGCCTGGCGTTCATAGTACAGTATAGATAATGTCATGATGTCCTGATTTGTGCAAAATTGACATAAAAAACTGATTTTTTGCAAATCATGGCGGAAGTGTAGCCAGGAGACAGTACACCACTGAAAGTATAAGTCTTTTTGGGTGGTCATGGGCCCCCCAGGAGCTCAGGGCCCCGAACTGCTGCCCAGAACGCCCCTATTATAATCCACTACTGACTACTACTCTACTACTACTAGTTTGTAGTGACATAGCGTGCACACTGCGCTCAGCTTGTCATCCGTGCAAACATTAAAAAAACCTCCACACCAAAGAACTGCGTGACCTCAAGGGGGAGCTTGGCGTGATTTGCTGCTTCAGGGAAAGTATCGGCACTGGTGACTCTGGCCTGCCTCCACTGACTCATCTGTCCTCTACCTCTGGACATCCCTCTGCCTCTTTGCGCCTTTTTTGGTGCTGCGCGGGCCTCCACACCTCCACTACTTTCCCCACTGGACATCACCCCCTGCCAGTTCGGGTCATTCGTTTCATCGTCCAGCCCCTCCTCCTCTATATCCTCACTCTGCTGCTCCTCCTGCACACTGGGCATGTCAACTGTTTGGGTCAATGGCAATTGGGTTTCCTCATCGTCAGTCCTCACGACTTAAGGTTGGCGGTCCACAACAGCAAAATGAATCGAATTTTTACTACTTTTTGGCTCCAATATTCGACCGCAGTCGAATACCTCGAATAGCGTCCTATTCAATCGAATAGCTGTTCGGACGAATAGTATTCTCTTATCTCTAGTGAAGGCCCCTAAGCAATTACCCCCTTATTGTCACCGTAATTAGAAATTAAATCTAAGTATACGCATGCGCTGTAAAACAAAGGTATTATTGCAGAGAATACTGCATGTATACTGGTTTGTTCAGTGCTATCTGTGGAGTGTGTGTGTCTGCCTATACCTGTATACAGAATGTGTTTTGTGTGCTTGAATGTAAAGTATGTGTGTGTTTTTGCATGTACAGTATATGTGTATGTGTGTGTCTACATGTACAGTATGTGTGTGTGTGTGTATGCATGTGCATGTACAGTATGTGTGGGGTGTACATGCAGGGCCAAGACAAGGAGTTTTTGTGCCCTAGGCAGAGAAGGCAAATGGTGCCCCCCAGTGTATAGACCCCACATACAGTACAGCCTCCTGGCTGCCCCCACATAGTATATAGCAGGGGTCCCAAACTTTTTACACAGGGGGCCAGTTCACTGTCCCTCAGAGTGGTGGAGGGCCGGACTTTATGCTGCTGTTATATCTGGTCCACGGGGAGACGTTGCCGCTAGTGGAGGACACTGTTTCTGCCCATGAGGAGGAGATGGAATGGAAGCTAATACTGCTCACCGTCTATGGTCCAGGACAGGAGCATTGGGGGTGGCTTAGGATGGTGGAGCTGTAGTTCTACCACAGCCACAGAATCATGCTGGGAGTTGTAGTTCTACCATAGCCACACAGGATCATGCTGGGAGTTGTAGTTCTACCACAGCCACACAGGATCATGCTGGGATCAGTAGTTTTACCTAAGAAACACAAGAGCATGCTGGGAGTTGTAGTTCTACCAAAGCCACACAGGTGCATTCTGAGAGCTGTAGTTCTACCACAGCCACACAGGTGCATGCTGGGGGTTGTTGTTCTACCAAAGCCACACAGGAGCATGATGGGAGCTGTAGTTCTACCACAGCCACACAGAATCATGCTGGGAGTTGTAGTTCTACCACAGCCACACATGATCATGCTGGGAGTTGTAGTTCTACCACAGGCACACATGATCATGCTGGGAGCTGTAGTATTACCACAGCCACACAGGATCATGCTGAGAGAGATGTAGTATTACCACAGCCACACATGAGCATGCTGGGAGCTGTAGTATTACCACATCCACAGAGTATCATGCTGGAAGTTGTAGTTCTACTATAGCCACACAGTATCATGCTGGGAGTTGTAGTTCTACCTCAGCCACACAGGATCATTCTGGGAGTTGTAGTTCTACCTTAGCCACACAGGATCTTTCTGGGAGTTGTAGTTCTACCTCAGCCACACAGGATCATTCTGGGAGTTGTAGTTCAACCTCAGCCACACAGGATCATTCTGGGAGCTGTAGTTCTACCTTAGTCACACAAGAGCACTAACACACACACTCCATTAGCACACACATTCCACTAACACACACACTCCATTAGTGTGTGCACACACACACATATACATATACTCACCCACAAAGCAGTAGCAGTGGAGGATGACACTGTCTCTGTTGGGAGGGGGGGCGGGGGTTGGGGCATCTGTCACTACAGTTGTCCCTGCACTTCACCCCTCTTCTTCTCCCCTCTTCTGCTTGGCTCCGGATGTCATGTGACATTGGTCAGAAGTTTATCTTCAGCTTTGTCCTTAGGGGACACAGACAGTTTTCCTTTTTGCGCTTTCCTTTTTTCCTCCTGGTGTATAGGCTATAGCACTTGCATTTTTCCACCTAGAGACCCAGATGAGCCCTAATTTTTTTGCGCCACTAATTGTACTTTGCAATGGCAGACGTATTTTTTTCCTAAAATATGCTGTGAAACCAGAAAAAATAGTGGTGAAATTGAAGAAAACACACTCAATTTATTTTATTGGGGGGGGGGGGGGGGGCGTTATACATGTTCCGCCACCCTGGTTCTCCACTATATTACTGTGAGCGCTCCTTAGGAACACTCACAGTCTGAGGGTGCTGACGCTGACCTTGCAAAGAGGCAATTCTAGGAAGAAGGTATGAGATGCAGCATTGAACATAGATCAAGAGGACTGGCATAGTGGAGAAGGAGGTCCGGTCTTGCGACTCAACACCCTTGTACCTAAAAATGATTATCCATTATATAAACATTAGTAGCATTTTTTACTTAGAGCTTGCCATCTTAGCAAAAAAGTAAGACCAACAGGCATGTAGATAACACCCAGCAAGTGGGGTTCAGAAAACAGAGAAGGAAAAATCAGTCAGGAATGGATACAAAAATGCCTTTAAACATTATAAAAATGACAAAAAATAAAGGCATTTAAAATACAGCCTATTTATTTACACGAGAAAGCTACATTACATCAATTCAAATTTGTAAAGACTGAAACGATTGACTTTGTTGAGGCCTCTTGGAGTCAGGGTTCCCAGTCTTTCAATCCATTGGCACTCTTGTTGAGCAAGGGGTTTTTCCATTCCCCCATCCGTGGGCTAATGTATACTCTCTATTCTCTGACCCTGATCTATTTCTCCGACCCTGTGGACTGAAGGATCTGAGTTATGTATTACCTTAAAGTGTCTACCCACCGCTTTGTTAATGGCTGTAATTTCCCTGTCATTGGTAGACATGATGTCAAGGACATGCTCCCTCACTCTTCTCAACTCTCGTGTCCATCCCAATTTAGATTTTTCCGCAAGGACATGTGGCATAGTATACCACTCCTATGGAGCCACAGTCAATCCTATGCGTAATCCTAAATTGTTTTTCACTGGTAGCATCCGTTAAAGTATCAGTACTGTATGTTCGATTTTATATTCGATGTTCTGACAAGCCACACAATGGCCACATGTATAACTGTCTCATTGCGTCCCTTTGCTACCAAGGGGTTGTACCCCTCAGTGATAGCTTTTGGGTACCATGGTGTCTCTCAGATTTTTGGCACGTCAGAAGGATATAGGGGGATGTGGGATGTGACATCATTGCCAGGGTTTCGTCACTCAGCAGAATCGGACGATATTTTTTCAAAGACATTCCTCACTTTCTCCGTTTATGAATAATAAACCATAATTACCCTTACCAGGTGTTGTTCCTGAGTCCTTTTCTTTTTTGATGGTTTACTTGTAATAATTCAATTTCCCTAATGATTTTAGCTCGTACGTACGCCCGACTGATGTTCTGTTCACTATATCCCCTCACAAGGAAGCACTTCTCCGAATCCACTGCTTGCCTTTCAAATGTTGTCTCTATAGAGGACAATCACCTAACCAACAGGAACTGGCCCCCTCAGGATGTTATTAACCAGATAAATAGAATGTCAAGATTTTGAATGTAAGATAATATTAGCAGATGTACTTTCTGAAGAGATCTCTGGATACATAGCCATTGCCATCAACATGAATTTGCATGTCAAAGAAATCTATCATGTCTCGTCTCACTTTATGTTTAACTCATTTTGGTTCAACTGGGGGGAAAAAATCACTCAGTTCCTGTCCTGTCCCTTGCCATACCATCAAGACGTCATCAATATACCAACACCAAAAATCTACCTTTTAAATGCCTGGAGGTGGTTCAGATAAAAAGATGCCCCTTTCCCTCAGCCCCAGGAAAAGGTTAGCATATGAGGGTGCACAAGACACCCCCATTGCTGTTCCCTGGTGCTGCAGATACTAAAAAAAAAATCCAGGCTCTTTACTAGGAACTCACACAAATGACTGTTCAAATTCCTGTTTAATAGAGAAAAGCTTACCACTCTATGGCCATCTTGGTGCTCGATTGAGGTGTATAAAGACTTAACGTTACATGTTACAAAAAAGGTGTGTTCATCAAGGAGTAGGTTTTCCAGTCTTCGAAGGAGATCCTTCGTGTCCTTCACATACTGTATGATGGAAGGGTTTCCACTAAAGGTAAGAGGAATGAATCTATATATCTACTCAGAGGCTAACACAAATTATTGCACCAAGATACTATTGGTCTACCTGGGGGTATTTTGTCCTTTTTGTGCATTTTAGGTAGTATATATATTGTATAATGTGGCCACAGTTGGATTATCCGTAATCAGTGCTTTGGCTAGTTTCTGTGTAAGGACTCCTTTCTCCTGAGCCTCACAAAGTAAAGATGTTTTACTACAATACACATACATAGGATATGCACAAGTTATGGGGATCTGCTCCCCTGGCAGGAATCCCAGAGGTCTAAGTCTTACCATAAAATATCTTATAGATAAGACCGTACATTAAATTAGACCAATGTTTCTCAACTCCAGTCCTCAATTACCCCCAACAGGTCATGATTTGAGGATATCCCATACAAATCTGATACCTGATGTATTCAGTACAATTACAATACCTAAGAAATACTAAACAAAACTGAAATCATGACCTATTGAGGATACTTGAGGACAGGAACATGGCAAAAGACTTTTCCCAGAAGTGGATAACGGCAAGGTGGCCAACCAATATAACAGAAACCATTCGTTAAGTTCAGGTCACCAAATTTTTTTTTTAAATTTTTTGTTTTCTGTATATTTTTTCAAAATATCATATATATTGTGAATAGTAGACATGTATTCCCATAGCTATGATGTAATTCCTAGTGTTACAGTTTACTATCATTGCTCCTAATTGGCATCACAGTCTCATTTTAATTAACAGAACTGTTCATTAGTGAAAACTTCAAAGTCATTACTGATCTCATTAGTTACAGTCAGCGTTCTGTATGTGTAATCCACTGGGCAGGAGTCTCTGACGGCTCCTGCTGCTCATCTGTCTTAAGTTATTCCCTACCTCTAATATAGTTCTATAAAAAGGCCTGTATTTTGGTAGACGTTGACCAGATCATGGTCCATTTCTAACACTGCAGTGTAAATCTCTATAAACCTAAACAAACTTTTTAACGATGGAAAATGTGACCGTGGTCTCCTATGTCTACAACTTTGTTCTTTTAGGACTCAAGGAGATGGAGCAGCTGAGATATTTATACTCTGTGATTATCCTTGTAATATATCTTGGCACGGTATTCTTATCCACATTGGTTGTGTATGTTGTATGGACAGAACATTCTCTCCATGAACCTATGTACATCTTTATATGTGGCCTGGTGGGTAACGTTATGGTTGGCAGCTCAGCATTCGTCCCCAAGATAGCCATAGACTTGCTCTCTGGATGTACCACCATCTCTCTGTCTGGATGTCTGGTCCAAGCATACTGTATTCAGATCTTTGCAGTTGTAGAGATACTAACTTTTACCATCATGGCCTTTGATAGATACCTGGCTGTTGGTTTTCCATTGAGATACCACTCTCTGATGAACAATAGGAAGGCTGTTCAGTCCTTGGCTACCATCTGGTTGGTGATCTCAATAAACGCATTGGTAGTTGTCCTGTTGGTTCTCAGGTTAACAATATGTGGTAATGGTATCAATAATGTGTACTGTGAAACATTGTCTCTTACCCGTTTGTCTTGTAGCAGCACAATTGTCAATGATACCTTTGGGACCATTTATTCCTTGCTGACATTCGGGGGCTCTTTACTCCTTGTGATCTACTGCTACATACAGACAATTCTTGTCTGCCTGAAGATCTCTATGGAAGCCTCCCAGAAAGCCATCCATACATTGGTGACCCACATAATGACGTACTCTACTTTCATGGCAGCTTTGTCATTTGTCACTTTCAGGTATAGGTTGAACATTGGTTCTCTATCTACTGCGACACATGTTTTAATCTCACTAGGTGGTATGGTGGTCTCCATCGTCATAAATCCTCTGATCTATGGGATCAGAACTGAAGCTTTGAAGGTAAAGATGATTCACACTTTAAAGGGTTTGGTTCATAAGCAAACATTGGATAAATTCAAGTAACCCTCAGTGGGTGCAATCTGCCAGATAGCCAGATGTAATTAAGTGAACCCACAATTTAACGTAACTTTAAAGGAGAAGTCCCGCCATTTTCAAAATCTGGCAGCCGGCAGGGGCAGGGGAAAATTTGATCAGGAGTTTGACCTTACCTCTCCCCATGTCCGCAGTGAGTGGCAGGACTCTATTCTCTCCTGAGTTGTCATGACGTCACAACTGGGGAAAACTCAGCCAAACAGTGACTGGAACAGCATCCCACCCCAGCCACTGACTGGCTGAGTGGCCTGTCCATCAGTCCATCATGACATGTGCAGCACTGGTGATCCCTGGGTGGGGGTCTCAGGGCTATTCCCACCACTCACCACGGGCACAGGGAACGGTAAGTTCATACTCCTGATCAAATTCCCCCTGCCAGCTACCAGATTTTAAAAATGGCAGAACTTCTTTAATTTAAGTGTTTACTAGTTCAGGTGTTAAAGGATTTGTTCACTTCAAGTGTCTGACTGCTTCAAGGCTTTGAAATGAAGAAACATTTGATTTAAAAACTAATTCCTTTTTTAAGTATACAGCTCCCATGCTCACCTATGTATAGTCTAAAATATGACCTGTGTAGTCTGATCCTTGTCAAGAATTTTAATGTCAGTTTAGGTTTCAAAACTATAATATACCATGAAAAAAATTATGTTGGATACCTACCTAAATGTGTGCTCATGGGTCAGGTCCCACTTTTTATGAGAACCATGGTCAAAGGGCCCTATTCCACCGCACGATTATCGTTCAGATTATCGTTACTTCGTTCGAAACTAAACGATAATTGTTCAGTTGAAATGCAGTTAACGATTAACGACGAATGAGAAATCGTTGATCGCTTTATAAGACCTGGACCTATTTTTATCGTTGCTCGTTCGCAAAACGTTCGCAAATCGTTCGCATTGAATAAGACGTTGTTCGGTCGTTCGCAGTAGATACAAACGCAATAGCGAAGAAATAGCGAAGAAAAAACTATCGCAAATACGATTATAGTTCCTTGGAAATGAGTGAACGTTTTCAGTTCTTTCGCAATAGCGGACGTTTGAGATTGTTAATCGTTAACGATTATGCAAACGATAATCATCCAGTGGAATAGGGCCCTAAGATTCCTTAACGTGACAAGCACCCTTCACTCTTTATCGGTGCCTTCAGCTGTTCTGTGCTAACACCCAACGTCCAGATGATAGTGGTCCTTTCTTAGCTATTGTTACCTAGAGTGTTCCTTTAAGCAATCAGTTCCTAAAGTGGTCTGTTGTATTCATCTCACCTTTACTAGTTTATACAATAAAGCTTCTATTTTCCAATCAAGTATTGATAAATGTTTCTGTATTATTAGTATTGTCGGCTGCTTTCTATCTTTAATTCCTACTATTGGGGCACATCTATGATTAGCGACTCCGGCTCAACTAATGATCCAGCAGTTGTTGACATAGCCCGGGTCCATGATTAATTAAGCCTTGTAAAGACGATTTCTGATCTTGTTGATCAGCGCTCATTTGCCATCTTCCATTGAGCTTTGTAAAAGGACCCTTAAGGTGGCTGTCCCATAATTACAAGTTATCCCCTATCCCCCTATCATGGGGAATGACTGCTGGTACCCCTCACAATCTTAAGAACAGGGATCTGAGTCTCCGGACAAAATGGGATGGTGGGAACCACATATGCATGGCAACTCCTGAGGATGGGGAATCAGGTACATTTTATACATTGTACAACGGCAACTCACCAAGGTAGAGCGAAAAATCAGATGCTTTATTTCAGGGACAGAGCAGTGTACAAACAAGCGGTGCGTTCCACAGATAAGAGCAACGACGTTTCGCGCTTGCGCGCTTCAACTGGCTCACAGTTTATGTGAGCCAGTTGAAGCGCGCAAGCGCGAAACGTCGTTGCTCTTATCTGTGGAACGCACCGCTTGTTTGTACACTGCTCTGTCCCTGAAATAAAGCATCTGATTTTTCGCTCTACCTTGGTGAGTTGCCGTTGTACTTCTACTTGTCTTCAGTTGTTCAGTGGACTTTGGTCTTTTACAATGAGCACCACCTGAGCGGCTATGTGCTATATGGAACGCTGGACTGTTGGAGTGTGTTGAGTGTCGTAGTGTCTGCATTTCTCCTTCTACTCGTGGTTTTGTACATTTTATACATTGTATCTCATGATTTTGCTGGACTGTCTGACTACATTTACTCACAACCTTCATCAACATTATCTCATCAGATCACTATAATCAGGAGGGGCGGTGTCATGAAGAAAACTAGCTCTATTCTGGGGGATTATCTTACATTAAACATTTACAAATTGAACAGTACACTTAAAGGGAACCTGTCACCCTAGCTGCCGGGGTGAAGCCTGCCCGACCCCCCGGTAGAGCCCCTTATGCTTACCCCTTCCCTGAAGTCCCGGACCCCCTCCCGACGCCAAGAAATCCCCATTGGAAGCCGTGCGTGCGCTCACCAAAGATGAGTCCGATGCCTATAGAGTCATTCTCTATGGGCGTCAGACTCATCTCTGGTGAGCGCGCACACGGCTTTTGACTGGGATTTCTCGGCGGCAAGAGGGAGTCCGGGACCAGGACTTCAAGGAAGGGGTAGGTATAAGGGGCTCGAGCGGGCTTCACCCGGCCAGCCGGGGTGACAGGCTTCCTTTAATAGTGTAGTAGTGTAGTGCAAATCTTGACAATTGCCAGAGGAGCCCTGCCCAATGTAGAATTTGTATTCTGCCAGAACTGAAGTGTAGATAAGGAGAAGTGATACTCATACTCACATTTAGACTATAATCTGACTGCATTCTGCCCCCTAGTTGCGTAGATCCCATCCTAGGTGTGTATCACGAGCCGCAGTCATTGGTTATCTGGGTGTAGCAGACTTCCAAGATTACCCATTCATCCTGCACTGTGCAGTAGGATACATAGACCTATTCTAATAGCTTTGTCCTACTAGGGTCAGTTCCTCTTATTTCAGGAGATCACCCTTCACATTTTAGGTGTAGGCTAGGGTTATCCTAGGTGGCTTCTCTCCCCTAGGGTGAACTTAGCACTGCATAACTGTGGTAGCATAGTTATGCTCAGCCAATCGCAGCTGAGCAACTGATGATGCGCCGCAGAGGGGACGGCATGAGGGAGGGCTGGAGCGGTCCGGCCGGGCTCCTGAAGATGATATCATTGTCCCAAGATGGCGGCCGGGGTTGACAGTAATTATTTGAGTATAATGCACCACACTTCCGGGGTGAAGGGAACACAGGGAAGGGGGCCATTCACTTGTATAACTTTGTAATGTGTGTTATTTTGTGAATAAATGTGTAGCACCACACTTCCCCTTTAATGCCTGAGGCCTATTTTTCAAATCTGACCTGTCTCGGTTTATGTAGTAATAACTGTGATACTGTTACACTTAATGTTTGTGGTTAATTTTGGTTGATACACTCAATAGTTTTTTTGTAAAAAAAATACAAATAAATTCTCTTTTTCTAAGAAAGACAGTCATGCCACATAAACTAATTATTACTGCACATCTACAACATGTCTACTTTATGTTGACGCCATTTGGTGAATGTCCTTTTACATTTTGAGGATGTTAGAGGGCTTCAAAATTTTGCAGCAATTTTAAAAATTTTCAGGAAAATTTTAAATTCTAATTTATTAGGGACCAGTTCAGTTATGAAGTCGATTTATGGGGCCTGTATGTTAGTTACCCCAATATTTCCCTCCATTGTAAAAACTGCACCCCTCAAAGTATTCAAAGTAATATTTCACAAGTTCATTAACCCTTTAGGTGTTTCACAGAAATTGAGGCAAATTCGTGGGGGAATTTTTTGGCAGATATTCCATTCTAATCCATTTTTTTTCTGTAACACAGCAAATACTAACTGAGAAGTGTAACTCACTAGTTATTTCCATTATTCCAATGTTTCCAGGAATCCCCCTGGATGACAAAGTGTGTCACCTGACTCAACCACACAGGCTTCAGGCATGACAGAAACCTAGTGAAGTCACAGAGGCCTTGAGGTGGCAAAATATTTTCTATCATTTCTATCATTTCTATTTCATTTTCTATGAGGTGGTTTAAATAAAAATAAAAAAAACAATTTTTAACTTTTATTTTTCTGTCTCATCAGGGGACTGAGGCCACACCAACAAACACTGACTACTGTGCAGCACCAAATACTGCTATGTAGTGCACATAACATTTAGTAATACCAAACCAGCATAAATACTTGTCTACCAGCGATAAACCAGAACAATGTGGCAACAAATACTGCTCCACCTATATTTAACCAGCATCAAAGTGCAGAAATAAATGTTGCTCCATGTGTTGTAAACAAATGCCACAGTACAGTAATACATACTGATCCACCTGGAGTAGACCATCACTGCAGTGCAGAAATACATACTGCTTGACCCATAGTAGACCAATACCACAGTGTAACTACACACAATGCTCCACCTGCAGGTAACCAACACCACATTGCACCAATAGATAATGCTTCACCTGTGGTAAACCAAAACAGCAGTGCATAATTAAGTTGTGCTCTGCCTGCAGTAAACCAACACCACAGTGCAGCAACATACATTGCCCCAATTGTAGCAATCTAACACCACACTGCAGAAATGCATACTGCTCCACCTGTAGTAAACCAACTCTACATTGCTGAAATACAAACTGTTCCTCGTGTAGGAAACCTACACCGCAGTGCAGCAGTCCTGTCCTCATCTACCCACCTGGCAGTTTTCATCCCACACACACACATACATTAAGGGACCATTCACACTACGGAATCCGTGCGGAACCTCCACCCACGGAATCAGTGCCAAATACTGCCTGCTATGTAATTCAATGTGAGAATTGACATGTAAACAATGGAGCGGGCAGGCTGGCCCTCTTTAACCCTTTGAGGACCAGGCCCAAAATGACCCAGTGGACCGCGCAAATTTTGATCTTAGTGTTTCCGTTTTTCCCTCCTCCCCTTCTAAGAGCTCTAGCACTTTCAGTTTTCTATCTACAAGCCATGTAAGGGCTTATTTGTTACAGGAATAGTTGTACTTTGTAATGGCGTCATTCATTTTACCATAACATGTATGATGGAATTCCAAATATATTATTTATGAAGATATAAATAGGTGAAATCATAAAAAAGAATGCAATATGGTAACGTTTGGGGGGTTCCTGTGTCTACGTAATGCACTATATGGTAACAGCGACATGACACTATTATTCTATAGGTCAGCCCGAACACAACCATATGCAGGTTACACAGATTCTCTAATGTTATATATATATTTTTTTATGAAATCCTTTTTTTTTTGGCAATTAATTATAAATAAAATGGGCCTATTGTGACACTTATAACGGTTTTATTTTTTCACCTACAGGGCTGTATGGGGTGTCATTTTTTCCACCATGATCTCTAGTTTTTATTAATACCATATTTGTGAAGATCGGACGTTTTGATCACTTTTTATTAATTTTTTTTATATATAATTTAACATAACATCGGTAATCCGCGCATTTTTTCCCCTCTTTTCGTTTACACCGTTTACCTTCGCAATGATGCTTGTTATATTTTAATAGATTGGACAATTACGCATGCTACGGTATATTATATGTTAATTTGTTTATTTATTTTTATATGTTTTATTTATATAATGGGAAAGGGGGGTGATTTCAACTTTTATTGGGGGAGGGGTTTTGGGGTTGTGTGTTAGTGTTTTGAACTTTTTTTTTTTTACACATTTGAAGTCCCTTTGGGGGACTTTTACATCCAGTACTTGGACTTTTACACTGATCATTGCTATGCCATAGGCACGCCGCGATCACGGTGTTTAAGGGGTTAATGACACGCGGCAGCGCGATCGCTGCAGCGTGTCATTACCGGTGAGGTCCCGGCTGCTCACTGCAGCCGGCCCCCACCTCCTATGAAGTGCGCTCCGCTCCGGAGCGCGCTTCATAGCGGGAGAAACACCCAGGGCGTACAGTTACACCCTAGGTCGTCTGGGGACAGACTTCCATGGCGTAACTATACGCCCTGGGTCGTCTAAGGGTTAAGGACTAGAAAAAGAAACACTTTTTTGCTCACAGTAGCATGCACACTACCACCAAAAAGTCATTTTCTGACTAGTGTTATCCCTTTCTGGAAAACAAACTACAAAAAATCAAACTGTATAGTACCAGTATTATATGATCTAACCAGTGTCCTAATGCAACAGCCTAGTGGTAAGACTAGTGTAAAGGGATGAGGAGGAAGACGTGGGTGAGGATGTGGGTGTAGAGATGAGGGTGCGTGCACAAGCTTTGGGTCCGGGCTTGTTACAACAAGAACACAGCCTATGTAGGACTCTTGGCCACTGCTTTTGGTTAGCAGGGACACGCAGCACGCAACTACTGAATGCACAGCAGCGCGGGCAGGTGTTGACATGGATGGTGGATGACACGGCCAGTCGGTTTGCCACCAAGCAGTCTGAGACTATGTTTCAGGAGGCACCTGACAAGATTGTGTCCACCGATCCCCCAAGCATTCACCTTGCACTGTTTCAAGGTAGTGAGGAGGGGGTGGAAAAGGTAGTAACTGGTTCAATTGTTGAGCCAACTGGACACAGGGGAACCATCAGGCTGACCACCACCAGCATGTCCCGACACATGGCATTAAAGCACCCAAATAGCGAAGGCTGTGCTCCTTAATAGGAATGAGCAAGTACTGCTTGATCGAGTATGTATTCGATCGAGTAGTACACTATTCGAAACACTTGTTTTTGATCAAAAACGCACAGAAAATTCGATTCCCCTTCCACCTTCTATGGCGTTTTTTTTAACCAATAACTATGCAGGAGCGTGGGACAGGCACTAGGAGCACACATGCAGTGAAAAGAATCACCTACAGTACATTAATTGGCTGGCTAAACCATGTGACCTTCACATTAATAGAATAATGGTTTTCACTTGGAACCAGTGTATATCAGGGACAGTCAGGTGTTTGGTGATTTTAGGCAGGAGGGACCCCCAAAAGCCCTTGTTAGGTCTAAAATTAAAGATAGCAGAGATTGATATCACAAATATATACAGCTATTAAACCGGCTAGCAGCACATCAGTGTGTTCAGATAGGCAGGCAGCTGAAGTGCACTGGGAGGAATAGGCTGCAGTGTATATACTTGGTGAAAACCTCAGATATAGGGTATACAGCTGTATACTGAGAGTGTGCCAAAAAAAATAATTTGGTACACCTGTTTTGCATTCTGTGCGTAACATTAACCATTGGAATGCCTGTTGCCTGAAGGCATTTCTAAAAAAAAAAAAAAAATCATATATATCAGGTATACGGCTGTATACTGAGAGTGTGCAAAAAATATATATTTTGGTACTACTATTTTGCGTACTCTGCACAATTGAAAACAGTTCAACAGCTTTAGGCTGCGTTCACACTATGTATATTTCAGTCAGTATATTTCAGTCAGTATTGCAACCAAAACCAGGAGTGGATTAAAAACACAGAAAGGATCTGTTCACACAATGTTGAAATTGAGTGGATGGCCGCCATATAACAGTAAATAACGGCCATTATTTCAATATAACAGCCTTTGTTTTAAAATAACAGCAAATATTTGCCATTAAATGGCGGCCATCCACTCAGTTTCAACATTGTGTGAACAGAGCCTTTCTGTGTTTTTAATCCACTCCTGGTTTTGGTTGCAATACTGACTGAAATATACTGACTGAAATATACATATACTGACTGAAATATACGTAGTGTGAACGCAGCCCCAATGTGTAAGGCTAGCGCGAAGGGATGGGGACGAGGATGGGGACACAGAAATGCCAGTGGGGGCACAAGCCGCGGTCAAGAGAGTGGAGATACAATGCGTGCTGGTTAGGGGCAACCAGCATTACACTCATCCAGCATCCCTGGCTTCATGGGACAGTTAAGTGGGGGCTGGGGTACACCGCTGTTGAGGCCCAAGCAATGGGAACAGGGGGTAAAGTGGATAGCCAATAACGTTTCCACTCACTTGTCCACCACCCAGTCATCTACACAGTCCAGTCTTGTGGATAGCCAAGCATCTGGACTCCACGAACCTCACTCTGACCCTCCTTCCTCCCAACCTGCCCAATCTCCCCAAAAGAGTCATCCCACACTTGCCCACTCCCAGGAGCTATTTTTGGGTCCTTTTCCCGAAGCACTACAAGAATCCCAGGAGCTACCTGAGGATTTTCTGTGCTGTGATACCCAAACACTGGAGCATCTGCCATCTCCTGGTTATTTTGGTGGTGTGGACCGGCAACCTGCACATGAAATGAGCAAAGAAGATGAGACACAGTTGCCATCGGGGGAGGCTGTAGTTATGTTCAGTGGGCAGGAGGAGGAGCAGAGAGAGGAAGTGGAAGAGAAGGATGCAGGATGATGAAGTCACCGACCCAACCTGGCAAGGGGGTGATGTATAGCAGGGAAAGCAGTGGAGATGAGAAGAGCTGCGCAGCACCGCAAAAGGCCATTAGAGGCAGTGGAATAGCTAGAGGCAAGCAGGCATTGAGCGAAGGCAGGCTAGAGCCACCAGGACCCCAGCTCTTCCCCGTAGTAGCCACTCGCGCAAAGGTCCCCCAGAGGCTTGTTCCTCTTTGGTGTGCAGATTTTTTAATGTGTGCCTGATGACAAACTCAGTGCAGTTTGCATACTCTGCCATTCTAAGTTAAGTAGGGCTCTGAGAAGAGCAACTTGACCACCTCAGGCATGCGGCGTCACTTGGAGGCTAAGCACTGGGCTGAGTGGTAGAGAGCAACGCCCTGCGTTTCCGCAACCGTCTCTTCCCCATCTGCAGTCGCCACCACCAGCAAGGACACCTCCACATCTGCCTCTGCTTCAGCCACTTTGAGGCCTTCTCCTTCAACTTACCCTTTGCCTGCATCCACTCCTTCGCCTGCTGTTAAATACGATGTGTTTTACAATGAACAATATCTTGGTATAATATAATGTAAGTCATATATACTACTGACCTCACCATAATAGCATAACACTATTCACTGTATAAAGTGATTGTAATACTGACATTATAATATCATATTCTATACTAAGGGGACGTGTATACGTTGGAAATAGATACATAAGTGTACACATCACTATTCATGATTCCATGACGTATGTAGGGTGGTGATGCCAGTACACAGCACGATAACTATACATCTATAACTGGGAACAGGTTATGCTGATGCATAGAGAAAGAGTTCTATATTTGTTATGGTCATATATGTACAGGTACACAGACTCAATTATAATAAACACACCCACACATGACATTGACAGTGAGTCATGAACCTATATAAACGGTAGTCACCAAGATGGAGGTGGGGTTGGATCAGGGCTATGAGCCCTATGTCACAAGAAGGATCCAGAGCCTTCAAGGAAAAGGTTGTGTCGCGTGAGGAATCCAGGATGCTTGAGTGAAGCAACAGCTGCCTGAAGCTCGTGACGTTTTGTAAGACAAACCCTTCACTTCAAAGGACTCTTATATGAACTATGGACACTAGACACTAAGGGCTGTAAGACGTTTTTCTGATATTCATTTCTATTCAATTCTGTAACTTTCACTACTTTTAAAGAAGAAGCAATAAATCTCCATTTTATAAAGAAACCTCTCTGATGTCATCCTACTGCGGCGAGCCATAAACTACAGGTGCCAACGCCATTTTCTACACCTGCACCATCATATACCTTGTCTCATCAACTGTCAATCTACCAGGCATTTGATCACAGGTGGAAGCCTTAAACTGCCACATCTCCAAATTGCTGGCCCTGGAGATGTTGCTGTTTAGGCCGTCCCCGGCACAAAGGTCCACTTGACCACAGACATGCGGACAAGCACCTGTGGCCAAGGACAGTACATCTCCCTGACGGCACACTGGGTGAATGTTGTGGAAGCGGGGATAAGGTCGCAACCAGGGACGGCCTACCTCCTATCTCCGCCCAAGATTGCCAACATGGGTAATGACCCCTCCTCCTGCAGCACTAGCATGGGGAGACCGTGCTCAAGCTTATCCGCTTGGGCGATAAAAAGCACAGTGTCCCAGAGGTGATGGTTGCCATATTGCAGCTAGGACCAGACATGGTCGTGTGCCATATTGGCTGTAAACTGGTCGCGCCTCTGGAGTTTGGCAAACTCCCACACGTACCGGGCCTGTCACACGTGTTCAATTTGGTGGTACAACAATTTCTAAAATCTTACCCCATTCTCCCCAAGCTACTGGTGAAAGTACATCACTACTAGCCTCTGAAAACATCAGCACATGTTGGAATTCAACGTTCTATATGTTTTTCAGGGTGTGTGAGCAGCAGATATCGTTAATGGAATATCAGCACCAAAACCCATGTGTGCCTCCACACACTCCCTGAGATCTCCAACCCTCCCTGAGATCTCCAACCATGAGTGGCCATGTGTGAAGTAT
The DNA here is from genome assembly GCF_027789765.1 of Dendropsophus ebraccatus. Classification (NCBI taxonomy): domain Eukaryota; kingdom Metazoa; phylum Chordata; class Amphibia; order Anura; family Hylidae; genus Dendropsophus; species Dendropsophus ebraccatus. Next base: position 12,286,177 of record NC_091458.1, read on the forward strand.
TACACATATTTGAGGAGTACACCAAGAGGGTGAGCTCTGATGACGCCATGTTCAGCATAACCATCCCACTCTTCCCATGCTTCCTTAAAGAATCCCTCATTGCCATAAGGGAGAATGCATTGTGCACAGAGGAGCCCAGGATAGGAGGAGACGTACACAGTCAGATCACACTCATGTCAGCTTCTTAGCTGCAATTGCAGGAGGAAGAGGAGGATGAGGACATGGAGGAGGCTGGCGAAGAGTAGGAGGCTGGCGGCTATAGCACTGAAGTTGAATGTGTCCCATTGGTTTAGCACGGATGGGGCAAGGAGGAGGTGAAGGAGGAAGAGGAGGAAATGGAGAGTGATCCTTCCGGTAGCAGCAGTGATGTCATGCCTATCCAGAGCCTGGCACACGTGGCTGACTTTATGCTGGGCTGCTTTTCCTAGGACAAACACATTATTGACATAAAGAAATCTTGCAGAACATGATGGAAATATCCCCACTTACCATAGCTGGTGGCAGAGAGGAGAGTTTCTCCCAGAGCCTGACAACACCCATCAGGTCCACAGCCACCAGGGTAACACACTCCAAGGTGTCAGACACGTTCATGGCACCCCCTTGCAAAACCTCCATCACTGAGGGGCCTACTGTAGAGGGAGGGACAAGTATCGGCAGATGTTGCGGTAGTACCTGGCCGATCGCAGCCCGATCCCTCGGCGCCCTACACCTATTGGGTGTCCAAGTTGGACACATGGCTGGAACTGTCCCAGTATGCCTTGGAGGTGCTGACCTGCCCTGCCGCCAGTATTCTGTCAGAAAGGGTGTTCAGCGCAGCCGGGAGCATCATCACAGATAAACGCAGCCGCCTGTCAACTGAAAGTGCTGACCAGCTGACGCTCAAAAATGAACAGGCACTAGATTGACCCAGACTTTGCTTCTCCACTGGTGGAAAGCAGCCAAAAGTGAATCAGTCTGTAAGATATAGCGGTCTGGCACTATCCGACTAAGGTAAATTGGAACTTGGTAGCAGTGTAAGGGAGTGGAATAATTACGGAGGTGCTCACTGAAGGAAAAAATACATGTGAATCATCAGAAAAAAATACATGTGAATCATCAGAAAAAAAGAATAAATTGAGGGCACTCACCGTTAAAATGAAAAAATCTTTATTTAATCTTCTTTAAAAGCGTATATGTAGTGTGCAGCAGTGAACTGGGACGCCAGGCTACAACTGATTGCTAGTCCATAAGCCAAAAGTGAAGTGACATGAGTCTGCTCCAGCTCATTTCCTCCTCCTTCTCCTCCTCAACCACCGTAGAAATGGGCCATGTAAAAAAAACAGCATTAAGGCTCACCTGAAGGGCCATGCTAATTATTTTTTCGGGGGCCAGCTCAAGGGCCTCCATATAATTTTTTAAAGGGTCCATCTCAAGGGCCTCCATATAATTATTTAGAGGGCGCACCTCAAGGGTCATCCATACAATTTTTTCGAGGCTTACCTCAAAGGCCTCAAACTCTTCTTCTATAAGGCTCACCTCTAGGGCATCAAAAGTAATTTTTGGAGGGCTCACCTCAAGGGCCTCTAAATCCACTTTTAAAAGGCTTGTGAGAAGGTATAAGGTGTCATAGTATATGACAGATACGTGTTCACTTTGCCTGGCCTCGGTGAAGTGAACCGGTAGCTTTTGTCAGGAACCCTAAGTTACTGACGCTTTTTAAAAAAAAAATAATATGGCTGCACAGCTGATCTGGGCCGGTCTTTCACTGGAGTAGTGAGTGCTGGATGGGATGACTGTTCCCACAAATTCCAGGCTGAGTTTTCAATTGCCTTATAAAATATTTGCCTAAACTGCATATGGAGAGAGACTTTTCTATTGCCATTTGAACTAATCCCCACACATCTAACTCCACTTTTAAAAGGCTCACCTCAAGTGCCTCAAGCTAATTTTTGGTGGGCACACCTCAAGGGCCTCAACTCTGCTTTTAAAAGGCTCACCTCAGTTTTTAAAGTGTTTCAATGAGACCCACACTCCCTTATGTGTAATTAAGGGCATGTGGAAGTGGCAGATGAATTTGAAAATATAAAGAGGACGTGTCTGACCACATTACACACATACAAACAATGACAGTTGGCGGTGGGTGCTGTTTGATTTCCCCCTTGCCTATGCCATCTGTGGTTGTCATAGGCAATGTGATTTAAAGAGGTGCATGAAAATGTTTCTTTTGCTTAAAATTTGGCTTTCTGTCCATACTACTACTACGGTGTACTCAAATCGAATTTCGAAATTTAGAATATTTCACTACTCTCTCATCTCTACTCCTCAATAAGCACATGCAGATTACACCACGCAGATTACATCCGCCCCCTTGCCCACAATGTTTGAGGGGGTCACTCCAGGCTCTTCCCCCCCAAATTTTTTAATGGGTCACAACAGGCTCACGCCTAAAATTTTTCAGAGGGTCACACAAGGATCCCGCTCAAAACTTTTCAAAGGGTGACACAAGGCTCCTACCCACAATTTTTAAAAGGGTGACACAAAACCCTCTCCCACAAAAATGTAGAGCATGTGCATAAGGCCCTCCTTTATGTGGAGGGTTATGGTATTGTTTCTTTCCTTTAAATTTTTGGAAGTCCTTGCACTTGGTGCATTGGCTTGATGAGTCTACAAGTCCATCCTTCAAAATTTGAACAAGATGGGTCTAACCAAGTCACACACATGTAATGACAACAATATTGCTTGAAAAAGGCCTGGGACCTAATTGACAGGCCGAAATCCGTTGCTAATAAACAGAATATTGAGTCACATCAGTGTGCGATTCTCTGACCTCAACGGTATCTAAGAACTTTGGACATCTATCTGCGCTGATCCTCCAATGGGGTTTTTCTAGTTCCAGTGACCCTTCGTGGGACACACTCCTTAAGATTTTACCCATGGTTGGTGGTGTTAACCCGAGGGACAGCTGCAGTTTCCGTCCAAGTGACATCACATGCCTACAGTAGAGTTGTGCCTATCTCTTGCCCAACTCCCCAAGGTGAGTGCGTCTATCTAGCACCCTGTTAAGACACACCAGCCTCTAGCTTTATTGCACCAGGTGGTGCCCTTTTCTTGTTTTATTCCAGTCACTATAATAACATCACCTGTGAAAAACAATAGACCATAGACTTTGCCCAGAAGGAGGAAACAGAGACAAAGTGGTCAGCCACTATAACAGAAACCAGAGTGAATTCTGGTCACCCCCATTTTTTTATTTTATTTCCTGTATATAGATTCAGCAAAAATATGACATCTACTCGTATTGCTATAATGTAATTCCTAGTGTTACAGTTTATTATCATTGCTCCTAATAGGCATCAAAGTCTCATTCCTAATTAACGGACTGTTCGATAGTGAAGACATCAATTTCATTAATGATCTCATTAGTTACAGTCAGCGTTCTGTGTGTAATCCACTGGGCAGAAGTCCCCAATGGCTCCCACTGCTCATCTGTCTTACGTTATTCAGGAAAATTCCCTACAGCCAATATAGTTCTATATAAAAACCAATTTGCTGGTAAATGTTAATGTAGATCAAGTCATTATGGCAATTTCTAACACTACAGTGTAAATCTCTGTGAACCGGGGGAAACTTTTAACAATGGAAAATGTGACCATGGTCTCCTATTTCTATGACTTTGTTCTTTTAGGACTTAAGGAGATGGAACAGCTGAGATATTTCTACTCTGTGGTCACCCTTCTAATATATCTCAGCACAATATCCTTATCTACATTAGTTGTGTATATTGTATGGGCAGAACAATCTCTCCATGAGCCTATGTACATCTTCATATGTGGCCTGGTGGGGAACAATATGGTTGGAAGCTCAGCATTCCTTCCTAAACTGGCCATAGACTTATTCTCTGGACGTACCACCATATCTCTCTCTGGATGTCTGGCCCAAGCATACTTTATACAGAGCTTTGCTTTTGTAGAGATATTAACTTTCACCATCATGGCCGTTGATAGGTACCTGGCTGTTGGTTTTCCATTGAGATACCACTCTCTGATGACCAATCAGAAGGCTGTTCAGTCCTTGGCTATCATCTGGCTGGTGATCTTAATAAGCTCATTGGTAGTTGTCCTGTTGGTGGTCAGGTTAACACTATGTGGTAATGGCATCAATAATGTGTTCTGTGAAACAATGTCTCTTACCCGGTTGTCTTGTGGTAGTACAATCATCAATGACGCTTATGGGACCATTTATACCTTGCTGACATTCGGGGGCTCTTTAATCCTTGTGATCTACTGCTACATACAGACATTTCTTGTCTGCCTGAAGATCCCTATGGAAGCCTCCCAGAAAGCCATCCATACATTGGTGACCCACATAATGACGTTCTCTACTTTCATGGCAGCTTCTTTATTTGTCACTTTCAGGTATAGGTTAAACATTGGTTCTCTATCTACTGTGACACATGTTATAATCTCAGTAGGTGGTATGGTGGTCTCCATCGTCATAAATCCTCTGATCTATGGGATCAGGACTGAAGCATTAAAGGTAAAGATGATTCACACTTTAAAGGATTTTCTTCATAAGGATAAATCCAAGTAATCCTCAGCAGGTGCCATCTGACAGATAGCCAGATGTAAATAAGTGAACCCACAATTTTAACCTAACTTTAATTAAAACGCTCACTAGTTTGTGATCAATCAGTTTAAGTTAATTACAAAGCTATCATATACCATCAATAAATATCCAGGATACCTACCGAAGAGTTTGCTCACCTCAGTGTCGGTATGTCATGGATTGGGTTCTATTTTTTATGAGGACCATGGTTCAAGGTTTATAAAAGATCAAGCACCCATTACCAGACCAAACCTTTCAGCGGTAAAACCTGCAAATTACCGGCTAGATTTAACTCGGAGGGCTCTCTAAGGCTCTCTGGTCTTATAGACAAGTTGGCCAAAGTCATCCACAAGTCATCTACACTGCCAGTACAGGGCTCCGGTCCTCAGGGAAGACAGGCTTCCAAAATGGCGGTGGCAAAAATAACGAGGGAAGACAGACAGCCTGAAAAAGAAAAACCTAGGCTCTTTATTGCAAAATTTCTAAGCTTTGCAGACAAGGCTACCTTACTGCAACTATGTAAAAAAAATCTACCTCAGAAGTCAAACCGAGAGGACATAAAGTGCTACTTTTTAGCAATTATTTGCCTGATGTTGCAAGAAGACCTCATGCATTTTCCAGCATTTGCTCAGAATTATTCAAACGCAAACTGAGATTCTATCTCCAATTTCCAGCCATTCTACGCATATATTTGGAAGGAGGCGCCTCTAAATCTTTCCGCACACCTAAAGAGGCAAAAAGCTGTCTAGATGCATCTTCTAGTGGAGTTTTCCAGAGTCAGGATACAGCCAAGAGAAGATGGACTACCAAGCCAAGAAGCATCTCAGACTCCATGAACTGATTGCAAGTAAAAGACTACTACTTAAACAGACTCCCATTAACCTTATGGTATTCATAGTAACATGCTGTAATGGATCTATTTCAGGAATCCATAATGTTCTTTCTCATTTTATTTTAAGACATACGAAGATCTTATTTTTAAACTTAATATTTCTTGTTTCCTTTTCTTCAACCTTTACTTAAGGTCTACTCCATTGAAATCATTTTCTTTTAAAACAACTGGTTTTAGAAAGTTATACAGATTTATAATTTACTTCTATTTAAAAAGTCTTTCCAAACTTATAAGCTGCTGTATGTCCTGCAGGAAGTGGTTTATTCTTTGCAGTCTGACACAGTGCTCTCTGCTGCCATCTCTATCCATGTCAGGAACCAGGACGATATGTTACAATGAAATTAAATCAGGTAAAAAACAATGACCGACAAGCTTGTCAGGGGTTTAGCTTTTTTGCTTTGTCTAGGTATTTTTGTGGTCTGTAAAAACCACCACTTGGTGTTTAGCCCCTCCAAAAGTGTCTCCACTCTTTAAAAGCCCACTTTTTGACCAAAATTTCCCAATTACCGATGTCGTAATTGACCTCAGAAGTAGAGAGCTTCCTGGAGAAATATACTACTGGTCTCAGATAGTGTAAGGTTCTTTACCTTGTGACAAAACTGCTCCTACAACAGTTTCGGAGGCATCAACCTCTACCACAAATGGTAGCTCCAGGTTCGGATGCACTAACACGGGGGGCAGTAGAGAAACATTCTTTTCACAGGGTGAAGGCCTGTTCGGCCTCTGGCGACCAAGAGGTTGGGTCCAATCCTTTTTTAGGTTTTACAATTAGTGAGAAGTTTTGGATGAACTTTCTATAGGAGTTGGCAAAACCTAAACACTTTCGGACCTCTTTCAGGGTGGTGGGTCTCGTCCACTCAGATTCAGGGGAAGTGGATGCTGGTCCTTGATGGTAATTTTGTTAAGCTCCTTTTAATCTATACAGGGACACAAACCTCCATCTTTTATTTCTACGAAAAAGAACTCAGCACCCATTGGTGACACAGACTGGCATATGCAACCTTTCCTCAGACTTTCCTGAATATACTGGTGCATCAACTCTCGTGCTGGGGAGGCCAACTTAAAAATACGGTCAGTAGAAAACTGACCCAGACACGAGATCGATGGCACAGTCATAAGGATGGTGGGGAGGCAAGGCGTCAGCAATAATCTCATTAAACACATCGACAAATTCTGAAATATAATCTGGGAGATTCAATACATCTTTTACAGCACACAGCAATGGATTAACCTGAGGAACTACCCCACTTGACCAGTTCCCTGGTTCTCCAGTTAACGATACTAACTTGTGATGAAGACACCTCACCCCCATGGTAACTTCAGGGGTTTGGAATCTGATATTCCCACCACTTAGGGAGGCAGAGTTGGCACCTGCCACAGAAAACAGGTAACAAAGGGGGACCAGTTCCAGTCCCAAGGACAAGGCCACTGAGGTACGTATAAAGCTCAGGGCGGCACCTGAGTCAACCATAGCTTGACAAGAAAATGTAATATTTGGGGAAACAGGGTAACTGGTAGCAGAAACTTATCAAAAGCTTTTGGAGGTACCTGTGTGCCTGAATGACCCTCTGGACCATCACTCAGGCACTGGAGTTTTTCTTACTGCTACCTACTGGAGGTTTAGACAGACAGTCTCGGATGAAGTGGCCGGGCTCTCCACAATAGAGGGTGAGGGACTTTTCCAGGCGGTGCTTCCTGTGGGCAGCGGCTGAGGTGGATTCCAACATCATAGGTTCCTCTACTGGCAATGGAGGAGAAGGGGACACATCAATTCTAGGAGAGATCAGAGGTGGCCTGGCTAACTGACTGTGGTGTGGTGCGTCAGTTGTCACCCCCTGTTTCTCTCACCACCTTTCTCTCAAATGTCTGTCAATGGAAACAGCTAGTCATTAGGTCACTAAGTCAGAATTCAGGAGTAGGATGACTAACCATGGGATCCTTTATCGCGTCTGACAACCACTGGCGATAAAGGGTCTTCAACTAAGCCTCAGGCCACCCAGTCACCGCATTACACTTTCTAAATTCAGAGGAGTAGTCCTCTGCTGTGCGGCACCATGCTTAATAGACAGCAAATGGGACTTAGCAATGGCGGCATGGTTGGAGTCATCATAAATTTGTCCTAGGGATAAAAAGAAGTTCTGGACTGAACTCCATTCAGAGGCTCCAGGAGGTAGGGACAGAGCCCAATCTTGGGGGGCCCCCTGGAGGAGAGGTAGGATCATAGCAGCCCTCTCTGTGTCCCCAGAGAATGGGTTGAATCTAAAATACAGATGACAAGACTCCCGGAAAGACATAACTCTGTCAGGATTTCCGTCAAATCGGTCAGGGACATTTTAGGACGGGAGGTCAGAACAGGATCTGTCACAGTATTCGTAGTCGACTGAGTCACTGACTGGGTAAGGTTCTCAACACGCAGCGTCATGGCACCAACCAAGCCCAATACGCACAATATCGTTGAGGTGGGCAGCTACAGACATGCCGAACCACCGAGATTGCTTGTATGGGTAAGAGCCTGTCAGGATGTGAAACAAGGAAGACAGATGCAGACCTGAAGCTTGCGGCCTCCCTGCTGTCCTTGTCTACTTGCCTCAAAGTCCTTACAGCAGCGGACAACTGATCGACAGTCCCTTATCCTTACTAAGTGTGAACAAGGACAATAGACAAGACAAACGCAACACAATACAGCAAGGTCAGAGGTCCAAGTCAGCAACAAGAGGGTAGTGCAGTACAAAATGTAATCCGGGAGAATAGCTGAAGTCAAAAAGCCAGAAGTCAGAATACCAAGTACACAAATGCAGTAAGGAATACTTGGTCAAGAAAAACTAGTAAACTAGGCTCTATCACAGGCAAGGTATGGTAGACAGGGGAGGATACTTATGGGGTCTGGAGTCCTATCCCTAATCGTGAATGGGGCTGAGACTCCACTGGCCCTTTAAATCTGTGTCAGCCCGCACACGCGTGCCCTAAGAGGCAGGCACGCGCGCGCCGGCCGGGACAGTGGGAAGCAGGACTGTGGAGCACTAAGGCCCCCGCAGGAGCCAATGCAGCTGCTGCGCCGGGCCCCTACATGTGGGGTCTGGCATTTGCAGCTAGATGCCAGAGAGGGTGCGCCCTGACAGTACCTCTCCCCTTTGGTCTCCCCTTCTTTCTTGCCCAAAGGAACTTCCTGATGAGTTCTCGATTCAAGATGTTGACTTTAGGCTCCCAGGATCTTTCTTCCGGACCAAAACCTTTCCAGTCAACCAGAAAGAAGCGTCTCCCCCTCACAGTCTTCATTGCCAGGATATCCTTAATGGCATAGATATCATCAGAGACTGTTTGCAGAGAAGAAGAGGAGGGCTTACTGGAGAAACAGTTGAGGACCACTGGCTTTAGGAGGGAGACATGGAAGGAATTCGGGATTCGCATGGTTTGAGGCAGACGAAGCTTGTAGGCGAGTTGATGTGCCTCAACACCGTGAATGGTCCGAGGAACCGTGGGCCCAACTGGTAACTGGGAATTCTGAGACGGATATACTTGAGAGTGAAGATTACAGCAGAACTCCGCTTGTCTCTCTGAGCCTTCATCTGACCAGAAGCACGAAATAGAGATTGTCGTGTCTGCTCCCAGGTGGACTTAAAATCTGATACCAGTCCATTCATGGCTGGTACCTCAGCTCTGAGCTGGCATAGGTTTCAAAATTTACGCACGAACTGGCTCCAGTCGATCAGGATTTATGTAGAGGCAATGCGCCTCTACATAAATCCTGAGCTGCGGAGCTGCGGGGACATTTGTAAGCCGGGCGTAAAAAAATGCCGGATTTCATAAATGTTTACACCAGGTGTATATTTACACCCTTTCATAAATCTCCCCCAAAATGTTGGAGATAGTTCCCCAGAACCTGGTTGACTCTCTCAACTTGCCCTTTGGTCTCAGGATGGTAGGCCAAGGAAAAATCCAACTTCAACTGGAGCTGGGAACAAAGAGCATGCCAAAAGCTGGAGATAAACTGAGGTCCCCTGGAGATTTATCAAAGGGTGTAAAATTTTAAACTGGTGAAAACTGGCCACAGCAGCCAATCACAGCTCCTCTTTCCTTTCACCAGAGCTGGAATCTGAGCTGTGATCGGTTGCTGTGGGCAGTTTGCACCAGTCTAAATTTTACAGACGAGGAGCAGAAGGCAGACCCGGAAAAGGCACAAAATGAAACATTTTAGAGAATCCATCCGTCACCACCCAGGTGACTGTGTTACCGGCAGAAGAGGGAAGGTCAGTAACAAAGTCCATGGCAATAAGTGACGACCTGGAATGGGCAGAGGCTGGAGAAGACTGGCTAGCACAATACGATGGGACTTGTTTTTGGCACAGATGGAGCAAGAGGCCACAAACTCCTTGACATCTTTAGAAAGACTGGGCCATCAGTAGTGTCAAGAGATTAGTTGTCCAGTCTTCTGGATTCCTGGATGTCTGGCAATCAAGGAAGAGTGACCCCATTTTAAAATTCTTCTTCAGAGCGCTGGACATACGTAGGTCTTGCCGGGAGGAAAATCCTGCAGGTCAGAGGTGGCTACCAGCATCAGGTGTTCAGGTGGTAGGACGTAGTGGGAAAGGTCCTCCTCACCCAGGACATCAGATGCCCGTGAGAGCCCGTCAGCCTTTATGTTCTTCTCGACTGGGCAGAAATGGATGGCGAAGTTAACGCCATGGATGGTGCCATTCCTCCAGGGCTAACTTAATTGCCAGTAGTTCACGTTCCCCTATTGTGTAATTCCTCTCAGCTGGGGAAAAGGACTTTGAGAAGAAATTATAGTTTTTAGTCTTCCCAGAAGGGTCCTTCTGATTGATAACAGCTCCTGTGCCCACAGAAAAGGCATCCACTTATAATGAAAATGGCTTGGTGGGAGCAGAAGTGAAGGCTGCTTTCAACCTAGCAAAGGTTCAGCCTGGGTGGCCACTGCTTTAGGTTTGCCTTCTTTTTAGTAAGGGCCACAATTGGCGTTACCAGGGTAGAAAATGTGCAATGAACTGCCGATAATAAGTTGCAAACCCCAGAAACCGTTGTATTGCTCAAAGCCCGACAGGGCGTGGCCACTGAAGGACAGCCAAATATTTCGTTGGATCTATCTGGAGACCACGATCTGAGACTATGTATCCTAGGATGGGAAGACTAGACTGATGGAATACACACTTCTCCAACTTGCCATACAGACGGTTGGCCCTTAACCATCGTAACACGGCGTACTTGTGTACGTTGTATAGGTCATAAGACATGACCAGATACTCATCCCTGGTGTTAAAGGTGGTCTTCCATTCGTTGCCTTCATGAAACCTGATCAGATTACGAGCTTTATGAAGATCTGGGCTCCTCGCAGACAGTCAAAAATCTCAAAAATCAAGGGCAGCGGATAACGTTTTCTTTTACTGTCACCTTATTAAGACCCGGTAGTTGATGCAGGGAAGGAGAGACCCATCTTTCTTCCAGGGCTGTAGAGTCGAAGTCTGAGTCGTGGAGTCGGAGCAGGAACTAGTAAAAAATGTACCGACTCCAGCTCTAAAGAGTCACTGTCGTTAATTTATTTATTTTTTTTTTGCAGAAATCAATAGTCAAGGCGATTTTAAGAAACTTTGTAATTGGTTTTATTAAACAAATATGCCATTATCAGCATGTAAAAAGCCTTTTCCCAGGTCCCCCCCTCCTCTCCTTTCTGTCATCCACTGCTCAGAATCAGGAAATCTCGACTATTTTTTCATATGTCGGATCTGTCTGTTCTATGAAGAGGGGAGGGGGGAGGGGGAAGGAGAGAGATTAGTGGGCAACTGAGAGCCGAGAACAAAGGATTGCTCAGCAGGGGAGCTATTCAGAGCCCTATTCAGAGGTCAGAGAGGTCAGTGGTGACTGCAGAGGAGAGAGCCCGTGATGTGAATGTAAATTAACTCTTTGTTGTCCTGTTTTTCTGCCTTTACTTTCTCTCTCCATAGGAAAACCATAAAGACAGGGGGAGAGCTTCAAACTGCTTTTTCATGATAAAAATAAATTTTTGGGCTAATAAAACCAAGTACAAAGTTTCTTAAAATTGCCTGTACTATTGATTTCTGCAATAAAAGTTACACTTTAAAAAAAATCTTAGAACAATTTAACCCCTAGGCGACCCTGGATGTACCCGTACGTCCAGGGGCACCTCCACGCATTCAGAGTGGGGCCGCGCTCTGAACCATCGCGGTCCCAGGTGCCGCTCGTAGCCCGGGACCGCGGCTATTAGTGGGCACGGTCCGATCGCCGTGCCCACTAATAGAGTAGTCGGATGCAGCTGTCAAAGTTGACAGCTGCATCCGATTACTTGATGTAGCCGTTCCCTGGTGTCTAGTGGGGAGGATCGCTCCTCCGGGACGTTGTCCCGGAGGAGCGATCCACACATCTTACCCCGTCCGGGGTCAGCGCCGTAATGGCGCTGATCCCGTCTCAGCACTCGATTGCTTCCGGCTGCAGCAGTCGGAAGCAATCAATGTGCCTATCTCGTGGATCTGTGCTGCATATCTATGCAGCACAGATCTCAATGAGAGATCAGTGCACTTATACTAGAAGTCCTCCAGGGGGAATAACCCTAACCCCAGGGGGAATAACCCTAACCCCAGGGGGGCTTCTAGTATAAGTATAAAAGTACAAATAAAAGTGTCAATAATAAAAAGCCCTAATAAAAGTCAGAATCACCCCCCTTTTCCCATGTTATAAATAAAAATAAACAAATAAACATGTTTGGTATCGCCGCATGCGTAATAGCCCGAACTATTAATTTATCCCATTCCCGATCTCGCACTGTAAGCGCAAAAAAATCCCAAAGTGCAAAATTGCGCATTTTTGGTCGCATCAAATCCAGAAAAATTGTAATAAAAAGCGATCAAAAAGTCGCATATGCGCAATCAAGGTACCGATAGAAAGAACACATCATGGCGCAAAAAATGACACCTGACACAGCCCCATAGACCAAAGGATAAGGCCCCCTTCACACGTTCGGAAAAACCACCCGGATTTCCTATCAGGAAATCCGGACGGATTTCCGGACGCATAGACTTTCATTGGACACGGACACCCTTCCGGAATTTTCCGGAAGGGTGTCCATTCCGGAAAATAGGACCGGATTTTTTAGAACCGGTCCTATTTTCGTCCGGAAAACCGGCCCGGACGCCCTCATAGGAGTCTATGGGAGCGCGCGGGCCCCGGACGCCTTCCTGCACATCAGGAAAGCGTCCGGAGTTCCACTCTCCCGGACCACCTTCCGCCTCTGCCCTGGCCTCCTGCTGCCTCTTCGTCCGCCGCCTCTTCTGCAGGTACCACACCGGACCACAGCACCCGCACCCCCCCCCCCAGCCACTCGCGGCACCCCCGCACCCCCCCCCCAGCGGCCACTCGCGGCACCCCCTCGGCCACTCGCGGCACCCCCCCACTCGCGGCCACTCGCGGCACCCGGCCCCCTCCCCCCCCCCGCGGCCACTCGCGGCACCCACGCTACCCCCCCCCGGCCACTCGCGGCACCCACGCTACCCCCCCCCCCCCCGGCGGCCAGGAGACCAGGACCGGTGAGATTAAAACTCCCATCATGCCCTGCTGACAGGTAATGATGGGAGTTGTACTTCTGCAGCCTGTGGCCATCCAGGTTACAGAAGTACAACTCCCACCATGCCCTGCTGACAGGTCATGATGGGAGTTGTACTTCTGCAGCCTGTGGCCATCCAGGTTGCAGAAGTACAACTCCCACCATGCCCTGCTGACAGGTCATGATGGGAGTTGTACTTCTGCAGCCTGTGGCCATCCAGGTTGCAGAAGTACAACTCCCACCATGTCCTGCTGAAAAGTCATGATGGGAGTTGTACTTCTTCAGCCTGTGGCCATCCAGGTTGCAGAAGTACAACTCCCATCATGTCCTGCAACCTGGGTGACCACAGACTGCAGAAGTACAACTTCCATCATGACCTGTCAGCCGGGCATGATGGGAGTTGTACTTCTGCAAGCTGTGACCATCCAGTTTGCAGAAATACATGTCCTATTTTTCTTCTCATCAGGAAATCCTGAAGGTTTTTCCTGATGGTTTCCTGATGGTTTCCTGAAGGTAAAAACGGATTACTGTCAGAAAATCCTGATACTTTCCTGATGACATTTAAGGCCTCCTGATCAGGATTTCCTGACAGTAAAAACTGACACGGACGTGTGAATGGGGCCTAAAAGCGCTATAAGCCTGGGAATGGAGAGATTTTTAGGAACATATATTTGTTAACAATGGTTTGAATTTTTACAGGCCATCAGATACAATGAAAGTTATATATGTTACATATCATTGTAATCGTAACGACTTGAGGAACATATAAAACAAGTCAGTTTTACCCCAGGGCGAATGTCGTGAAAACAAATACCCCCCAAATAAACAAAAAATAAGGGCTCATGTGGGTTTCTAGGTGAAAAAATGCAAGTGCCTTTTAAGCACGAGGAAAAAACGAAAACGCAAAAATTTTAATTGGCCGGGTCCTCTAAGGCAGTGATTTTCAACCAGTGTGCCGCGGCACACTGACACATGGTCGGGTGTGCCGCGGGGAAAGTTCCCCAAACTATGGTGCCCCTGTGTTTTGTTCCCCGCCAATGCGCAGCGATCAGTGGCGGATTATAATGTGGGCGGTTGCGTGGTGCCGTGATGCACACATCCAATCAACGTGTGCGCTATGGCCCGCCGCAGCGCACCACGCTCCCGGTCTCCACTGATTGGAGGAGCACGTCCGGGCCCTACGGGTGGCCAGTAGGTGAGGCGGACAGCAGCGGCGACCATCTCGGAGGAGGTGAGGAGGAAGGGGGGGAGAGAAACCTGGGGATAGGGGAGAGAAACAGCGGAGAGAAGCAGGGGGGAGAGAAGTTTGGTGGAGAGAAGCAGGGGGGAGAGAAGTATGGTGGAGAGAAGCACAGGAGACAAGCATGTGGGAGAGAAGCACAGGAGAGAAGCATGGGGGAGAGAAGCACAAGAGAGAAGCAGGGGGGAGAAGTATGCTGCAGAGAAGCATGGGGGAGAGAAGCACAGGAGAGAAGCATGGGGGAGAAGTATGGTGGAGATAAGCACAGGAGAGAAGCATGGGGGAGAGAAGCACAGGAGAGAAGCAGGGGGAGAAGTATGGTGGAGAGAAGCACAGGAGAGAAGCATGGGGGAGAGAAGCACAGGAGAGAAGCATGGGGGAGAGAAGCATGGGGGAGAGAAGCACAGGAGGGAAGCAGGGGAGAGAAGTATGGTGGAGAGAAGCACAGGAGAGAAGCAGGGGGGAGAAGTTTGGTGGAAAGAAGCACAGGAGAGAAGCATGGGGGAGAGAAGCACAGGAGAGAAGCAGGGGGGAGAAGTATAGTGGAGAGAAGCACAGGAGAGAAGCATGGGGCAGAGAAGCACAGGAGAGAAGCAGGGGGAAGAAGTATGGTGAAGAGAAGCACAGGAGAGAAGCATGGGGGAGAGAAGCACAGTAGAAGTATGGTGGAGAGAAGCACAGGAGAGAAGCAGGGGGAGAAGTATGGTGGAGAGAAGCACAGGAGAGAAGCAAGGGGGGGAGAATCACAGGAGAGAAGCACAGGAGAGAAGCAGGGGGGAGAAGTATGGTGGAGAGAAGCACAGGAGAGAAGCAGGGGGAGGAGTATGGTGGAGAGAAGCACAGGAGAGAAGCAGGGGGGAGAAGTATAGTGGAGAGAAGCACAGGAGAGAAGCATGGGGCAGAGAAGCACAGGAGAGAAGCAGGGGGAAGAAGTATGGTGAAGAGAAGCACAGGAGAGAAGCATGGGGGAGAGAAGCACAGTAGAAGTATGGTGGAGAGAAGCACAGGAGAGAAGCAGGGGGAGAAGTATGGTGGAGAGAAGCACAGGAGAGAAGCAAGGGGGGGAGAATCACAGGAGAGAAGCACAGGAGAGAAGCAGGGGGGAGAAGTATGGTGGAGAGAAGCACAGGAGAGAAGCAGGGGGAGGAGTATGGTGGAGAGAAGCACAGGAGAGAAGCATGAGGGAGAGAAGCACAGGAGAGAAGCAGGGGGGAGAAGTATAGTGGAGAGAAGCACAGGAGAGAAGCATGGGGGAGAGAAGCACAGGAGAGAAGCATGGTAGAAAGAAGCACTGGAGAGAAGCAGGGGGGAGAAGTATGGTGGAGAGAAGCACAGGAGAGAAGCAGGGGGAGAAGTATGGTGGAGAGAAGCACAGGAGAGAAGTATGGTGGAGAGAAGCACAGGAGAGAAGTAGAGGGGAGAAGTATGGTGGAGAGAAGCACAGGAGAGAAGCAGGGGGAGAAGTATGGTGGAGAGAAGCACAGGAGAGAAGCACAGGGGGGGAGAAGAAAACAGGCCCAGGTTTCACACTGAGTATAAATACATTTAGAATCTATATTATTAACTATATGTATAATATGTACTGTTTTAGTGTCATTTTGTGCCATTTTGGTTGGTGGTGTGCCCCGGGATTTTTTAAGTATAAAAAATGTGCCAAGGGCTCAAAAAAGGTTGAAAATCACTGCTCTAAGGGTTAAAATTGAGTTTTGATATGAATTTTATAAGTTTTGCTCATTAATATATATTATGAGCAACATTCTAATAGGACACTGGCCCTATAAGATAGGGGTATTCGAGGAAAAGTTGTCGGTCACTATTTGGCAGTTTGTTTCTGAACTGGAAGAGTCCATTGTGTGGGGAAGATCTATGCTGTTCTCTTCCTGGATGCTGGATGACTGTATATGAGCAGCAGTATAATATAAAGATATCCTGTGTAATATAGAGGAGGAGGAGGAGGAGGAGAAGACATAAGTAGTGTAGCAGTAACCTCTGTCCTCAATGTGGTGTTTTTCTTCAGTGTTCTATGGCTGCAGCTGTGTGTGTGTGTATGCTATGGCTGCAGCAGGCTGTGTGTGTGCTATGGCTGCAGCAGGGTGTGTGTGTCTTATGGCTGCAGCAGGCTATGTGTGTGCTATGGCTGCAGCAGGCTGTGTTTGTGCTATGGCTGCAGCAGGCTATGTGTGTGCTATGGCTGCAGCAGGCTGTGTGTGTGTGTGTGTGCGCACTATGGTGTGCTCCCACACCCACAGTGACCCCTCTATACAACTATGTGTAACTTCTCTATCACTATGTATGACCATCTCTGTATCACTATGGCTGACATCTATATTACAAGTATCTTTCATTGTTAGCAGTGTTTCTGTGTGTATGGTGAATATTTAGTTAGAAACATAGAAGATTGTCAGCAGGAAAAGACCACCTGCTCCATCTAGTCTAGTTGTGAATAGTTCAGGACATGGAGGCTGGAGACTGGCTGCATCCACTGCACACACAGGTGTATCTGCTTTATATCTTTCCTCATTCCCTCAGGATCAAGTAGGACATTAGGGAGAAGCTGCTGAGCCAGTGTGATAAATAACTCCCCTGGTATACTGTATGACTGGCCACTTATGAAGGAGCAGGAGTCAAATCGGAGTCGGGAGTCAAATCGGAGTCGGGAGTCAGAGTCGGAGTGGGTCCTGATAAAATTCAGGAGTCGGAGTTGGAGTCTGAGCTGCGGCTTACCGACTCCACAGCCCTGCTTTCTTCTGAAGAAGATGTCAGCACCTGCAGGAGAAAAAGAAATGAGGAAAACACCCTACTGCAGGTTTTCCTTAATACACGCTGACATGGCCTCTGTCTACAGAACCAAAAGTGGATGCACCCTACCACGAGGGTGTAGAGCCCGGCAGAAGATCAATAGGGCAGCCATACAGCTGATGGGATGGAATGTCAGCCACCTTTTCCGAAAAAACGGCCGCCAGGTCTTGGTATTTGGGCAGAAGGCCAGGTAGCAGCTTGGGGGAGTCGCCCTGAGAAGAAGAGAGCCAGAGCTGAGGTGTCTTCAGACAGCGGACAGGGCATTCTGGTCCCCAGCGTAAGATCTCCCCGATCTTTCAATCTAGGCTGGGGGCATAAGGCTGCAACCAAAGAAGGCCCAAGAAGATAGCTGAGCTGGGTAAAACGTAAAAAAAACCCATCTTCTCAGAATGCAGTGCCTCAAACTGAAGGGTCACTAGTTTGGTCTGGAACCGGATGACATTTCTAAGGGACTCGCTAGTGACTGAAGAGATAGAGGTCTGACAAGTGGTACTAGAGGAAGTTGCCACTCCCTCATCAGGGATGCAGCAATGAAGCTGCTTGCTGAACCGGAATCCAGGAAAGTGGTAGACAGGAAATGCCATCCAGATAGAGTGAAAACCATCACTGGAAAGGACAATCAAGGAGAGGAAACAAACACACCTAGGGAGGCCTCCCCTAACAGACCTAGGTGCGGGAGTTTCCCGACAGCTGAGGACAATTCACGTGGAAATGGCCAGGGCTGGCACAGTAGAGACAGATATTCTGCTCCCGACAATGCAATCTCTCTTCGAAGTCAGGCGCACTCTCTCTACCAGCATGGGTACTTCAGGCAGCTTCTGGAACGCTGGCGCCAACCAGAACATGTGCCGAGGACAGTGCTGCTCACGTTTTTAACAGAACTTCTCCTCTCTCGTGGAGAACCAGACATCGATCTGAGGGGCCTCGGCTGCATAACACATCCTTCACACAGCTAGAAAGGCCCCTTTTGAAGATGGCAACCAGGGCAGCTTAGTTTCAATCTAATTTGGCTGCTAGCGTGCGGAACTGGGCAGTGTACTCGCCCACAGAAGAGTTCCTCTGTTGAAAGTTGAGGAGAAATCAACCAACAAAACACAGTAATCATTGAACTCAAGGAGAACAGTGAAAAAACTCCAATGAAGTACTCAATCAAGAGTCTCCACTGATGCCCCCAAAAATTGAAATATGCAAAACAAGAGTCCGTGGAGTCTCGGTTGCGAGTCTCAAAACACGGGATAGCCAGATATCTCTAGCCTGTTGCCACGGGGTGCCTCCATGATGGGGAGAGCACCACACCACCCTGATAAATAGTCCCACTCGGTTGCGAGTATTGGATCATAAATAGGGAAATACCACGGTGGCCCCTTTTTGTCAATGTCTAACTCAAAGTACGAGTATTGCGATCATGACAAGGGCTTGCCAGGGCAGGCTTCCATCCACAGACAGCCAATTCGGGGTGTTTGCCCCTCGTCAGTGTGGAGTAGGATTCTGGCTAGTTGGGGCAATAACAAATCAACCAAAAAGGGGCAGACAATTGTTGGATCTGCAAAGACTGTTGCTGGATCTGTTGGGACTGCTGGGTGACCAATCCATTGTTGGAGTCTACTGTAATGGTTGGAGTCGTGGATCCGCTGTACCACCGTTAATGATGGGGTAAGCCACTCCAGGGAGCGGAGTCTAAAGGGCCGCTGGTCTTCACCAATGCCTGCTGCGGCAGGCAAACCCCGAGGTCGCAACCCCTGGCTAGGTTTGCAAACGGCGGCAGGTGAGGTGTAGCTGGAGTTATGTAGGCAAGCAGCAGGAACGCAGCAGAACTCACAGCAGGAACCACAAGTGACAGGAACCACAGGCAGGAACCACAGACGGGAACTACAGGCACTAACAACAGACAGGAATCATGGATGGGAACAATGGGCAGGAAACACAGAGAGCAGGGACGACATGCTAAAGGAAGCATATAGAGGCTCCAACAGTGAATGTCAGGCCAGGGGCTTTATTTAGAGGGCAGGTAATTGATGAACTGAACCTATTAGGCGACCACAGGGGCCAAAGCAGCTGCAGCGCCAGGCCCTCTACACATGGGGTTCGGCATCCACAACTAGTGGGTACAGCAGCAGCCCGGAACACAGGACGCTGCCGCGGCCCTGACAATTAGAGTAGCAATTTTTTCTACAGCTGTTGCTATGACAGTGTCAAAATTGGAAAATATTCATTGAAAATGTCAATCATTCAATTTCCACCATGGACAATAGTGGATGTTGGTGGATCAGCGGCGTAATATAAATTTTCTCCCAGGATAGCAGTGGACATTGGTAAATGAGCAAACAGTGAGGTATTTAGATGGACACTGTGTTCACTGTGACTTCCTATACTGTACACCCAGCACCCTGTGACTTGGTATAATGAACAACAGTCACCCAGTTACTTGGTATACTGGACAGTGGCTTCACTGCTCCCACAAAAAAACACCCACAATCCACCCTTCTCTCCTCTCTGTCCCTATCTCTTTGTATTTCTCTCCCTGCTCTAACTGCCTGCTGCAATCTGCTCTCCACTATACACAGCCGACTGGCCGCTTCCAGGAAGCCAATCACATTATATGGGGGGTTGCTGGCATCACAGTGGGGTTTGCAGCTGATTATGGGTAATCACTTGCTCCTGCCAAAAGACAGTTCTGTAAGCTAACATGTGCAGCCGCCATGTTTAGTGAATTTGCAAAGCAAATCTGGTTAATTCGCGAATTACTAAAAAATTTATTTAATGCCAGATTCGCTGTGAATTGGAATTTGTCAGATTCGCTTCACTTATCTCTACTTGTAACCTTTTTGTCGGTCGAAAAACCTCCCTGTGATAGACATCTTCTCATTCCCACAAAGTCACCATAACAAATGACTCTGAGAATGGCCTGCCAAGGGGATGCGATATATAGGAAGGAATATTGTATACCTGGGAGGAAATAAATCAGAAATACGACCTTGAGCCTCACCATGTACTACAAAATGCACAGCTAACCTCCTTTTGTAAAAAACGTAGAAAAGAACTTTGCAAGAGCAGACAAGGAGGAAGACCATTGCCATATGCTGGGGTAGCTATGCTGTGTTGTGGCTGCTGAGTGGGTGTAGGGTCACTTGGGCACTTGTCATGGTAACCTGGAGTGGTGTTGGAACCCACCCCCGGACAAACCATCACTGTGCTTGAGGTTTGAGGATAACCCAAATATTGACAGGTATATAGGTGGGGCCCCATAGTAGTGATATTGCAAATACAGAAACACACCTTCGCTAGGAGACCGCGGATCTAACAATGCTCTGGCAAGAAGAAACAATTGGAGTGACTGGGCGCAGAGAGCACAACGATGGACACTAGCAGACCTGGGACCAGTAAGGAGTGTGGTGGAAGAGCAGGACGTACAGAGGAGATAAGCAGCGCAGACAGGAACAGGACCAGGACAGCGCCTCCTGTGGTAAAAATTGGAATGCAGCCGGGTACTACCTGGCAACATTACATGTACCTTAAAAACATCATTATCATCTCAGCTAAGAAATGTCTAGTCAGAATAGAGAATAGTTGCCAAGGAGTCTTCTACCAACACTTAAAGGAGAATCAGAATTTTTTTCCCATAAGGCAGGAGTAGGGAGGAACATAATCCACAAGCTTCTTACCTCTCCCTGTGCCTCTGAAGCGCTTCCTCACTGCTCCGGGACCCCCGCTGGGCTTCAGGACCCCCGGCTCCAGCAACTTCATAACTTAGCTGATGGGTTTTCCGCTCAGCCGATGAGTGACTGAGGTGCGACACCGCTGCAGTCACAGATTGGCTGATGGGCAAGCCATTAGCCAGGTTAGGGATTTTTCCCTAAGTTGTAACATTGCAACTCGAGGAAAAATGAGTTCCAAACAGGATCCTGGAGTCTGTGATGCGGCACATCAGGGGCATAGGGAGAGGTTAAGAAACACTTGTTTACTATGTTGAAATTTTAAAAATTGCCTTACGTCTTTGTAGGCTTTCTGACTGAGTTAGTGCTACATGGCTTACACAATCATCTGTATCTTACCTCCTGTAATAGGGAACTGAAACTCCTGCAACAGTAAGTAGCCAACAGTTAACCAACCTACTGTATGTAGGCCCTTCTTAGTAGGGAATTATTTACATTGACGTATGTTTTACCACTGGCAACAAACTGTGACCATTTTCCACACATCCATTCTAGAGGTCTGTAACTATGGATATTTTTGCAGCATACTGTACATAGACCAGTGATAGGTGTCTTTCTGTTTTTTTATAAAATTAAAGGGTTTTACCATTATACACATAAATAGAATATCCATAGACCATGGACCATAGACTTTGCCTAGATAGTGATCATGGTGGTCAACCAATATAACAGAAACCAGTCAGTAAATTCTCATCATGTTTTTTTATACATATTTATCCATAAATATGGCATATATATATATATATATATATATTGTGAATAGCAAATATCTATTCCGATAGCTATGATATAATTCCTAGTGTTACAGTTTACTATCATTGCTCCTAATTGGCATCACAGTCTCATTCTAATTAACAGAACAGTTCATTAGTGAAGACTTCAAAGTCATTACTGATCTCATTAGTTACAGTCAGCGTTCTGTGTGTGATCCACTGGGCAGAAGTCCCTGACGGCTGCTTCTCTGTCTTACGTTATTCCCTACCGCTAATATAGTTCTATAAAAAGGCCTGTTTATTGGTTGACGTTGACCAGGTCATGGTCCATTTCTAAGTCTGAAGTGTAAATCTCTGTGAACCTAAACAAACTTTTTTTAAATGGAAAATGTGACCATGCTCTCCCATGTCTACGACTTTGTTCTTTTAGGACTCAAGGAGATGGAGCAGCTGAGATATTTCTACGCTGTGGTTGCACTTGTAATATATCTCAGCACAATCTTCATATCAACATTGGTTGTGTTTGTTGTATGGACAGAACAATCTCTCCATGAACCTATGTACATCTTCATATGTGGACTGGTAGGGAATGCTATAGTTGGAAGTTCAGCATTCCTCCCCAAGTTGGCCATAGACTTGCTCTCCGGATGTGCCACCATCTCTCTGTCCGGATGTCTGACCCAAGGATTCTGTATTCAGAGCTTTAGTTTTGTAGAAATATTAACTTTCACCATCATGGCATATGATAGATACCTGGCTGTTGGTTTTCCATTGAGATACCACTCTCTGATGACCAGTAAGAAGGCCATACTATGCTTGACTACCATCTGGTTGGTGACCTTTATAGGCGCATTGATATGTATCATGTTGGTTGTTAGGTTAACACTATGTGGTAATAGTATCTATAATGTGTACTGTGAAACCATGTCCCTTACCCGATTGTCTTGTGGTAGCACATTCATCAATGACGTTTACGGGACCGTTTATACCTTGCTGGTCCTCGTAGGCTCCTTAATGATTGTGATCTACTGCTACATACGGACATTTCTTGTCTGCCTGAAGATCTCTATGGAAGCCTCCCAGAAAGCCATGCATACACTGGTGACCCACATAATCACTTACTCTTCTTTCATGGCAGCCATGTCATTTGTCACTTTCAGGTATAGGTTGAACATTGGCTCTCTATCTACTGTGACACACGTTATAATCTCACTGGGTGGTATGATTGTTGTCGTCACCATAAATCCTCTAATCTATGGGATAAGGACTAAAGCTTTAAGGGTAAAGATGATTCACACTTTAAAGCATATTGTTCATAAACAAACATTGGGTAAATCCAAGTAATTCTCAGCTTGTGTCGTCTGTCCGATAAGTGAACCCCCAATTTGCTAAATTTTATCTTAACTGTAAGTGTTCACTAGTTCAGGTATTAAAGGATTTGGTTAAAGTATTTGACTTCTTCAGCACTTTGAAATTGAGCTACTTTATAAGTTTTGACTAAAAGTCCCCTTTAGTTTTGGGTATACAGCTCATATGCACATTTATGCCACCATACAACCCTCATGTGGCAGACGCCAGTTGCTCCATCACAGTCCTTCCGACTTCCGCAATCAGCATAAATTTCTGATGGGTTAGGCCCTATTTATTTTATAAAGACCATGGTTCAAGGTTGGTGGAAGTCCCTGCAGTCCTCCACTCTTTATCGGTGCCATTTGGTAACTAACCGTCCAGTTCTAGCTGACAGTCGCCCTAGGGTTTTCTTACGTAGAGTGTTCCTTTAGGCAATTCATTCTTTCAAATCATCTGTTAAATTCATCTACACTTCCTAAGTTTATATAATAAAGCTATTTTATTCCAATGTCTTTTCAACGGTCTTTATAAGTCATGTATTATCAGCAGTGTCAGCGTAGTCAGTAGCTCCACCTTAGATGCGTTGTCGGGCGGGACCGTATTACACGGCCCAATCTATGATGTTAGTGATCTGCTAGATTGAAATGACAGGCCTCTGAAGTGACAGGCTGCTCAGACAATCACCAGGCAGATGTCAGGAAGGAGAATGATCAGGTAATGTATGGACTTTATTATTACTTTACACAGTCACCAGCCGTCGGACACCCACTGCCAATACATGAAGCTATGCGCACTCGGCAGCTGATGATTTAAGGTCCGGACCTCAAGACACGATCAGCCGAGGGTAAGTATTCGGGGCTGTACCAGGTGGTGGGCGGCTCTGCTCCGGGTGCTGGGGTGAAAGTTTTCCTTAAATTATTACCATCCGCACGCCTCACTGTCTAAACAGGTTGGAGAAAGCTGCTGATAGCTTCCTAGTGACCATGGGGCACTGAGGAAGAAGGTATGTCTCTTAACTTCAACCTCTGTGCTGTTCTTGTGCTGTTCTTTGTGAAATATTCTCATACAGAGCTTGGGGGGTGGTAGCCCTGTCCAGTGTCGGACTGGGGTACCTTGGCCCACCAGGGAAACTGATTCTTGGGGCCCACCCAATATATAAAGACATAATCAGCGGCAAACCTTTCACGTTAGTACTGCGACTTTGCATAGAGCTGTGTATGTGACCAGCAACGCTAGTGCACTGCCAGTCACTTAAGGCCCTATTCCACGGAACGATTATCGTTCGTATTCGGCCGATATCGGCCGCTACGGACGATAATCGTCCGGTGGAATAGAGTGCAACGATCAGCCGACATCGTTCATGTCGGCTGATCGTTGCAGTCGCTTGTTTTTCAACATGTTGAAAAACAAGCGACTGATATAGCAGCGATCTGCTGCCGTCACTCCGTTGAATAGGAGCATCGGCAGCAGACGCTGCTATATCCTATGGGCTGCCTGAACGATCAGCGATCACCCGGGCAGCCCCCCCCCCCGCAGCTCCCCGCTGCCCCCTCCCGCACTCACCCGCTCACTGTAGCCACAATGAATAGCGGCGGCAGCGAGCGGGGAACGAGGAGCAAACGAGCGCTGAGAGCGCTCGTTTTCTCCTCTAAACGACCTGTGGAATAGGGGCATTATACAGTTGTTACTGATTTATGCAGTTGTGGTAAAACTGCACCATTTATGTAGAAACTTTAATGAAATTCCAACAATATTGCTGTAAAAACACATAAAAAATGTCATGTGTGAACACAGCCTCAGAAGATGAAGGAAAAATGACCATCTAGTCTGCTCCTCTATTACAATCTCCAGCAAAGGAGACCCATGACTGTTTATTCTAGCCTCACCATAAGGTGTTGGGCTGGAATAAGACTTTAAAGGACCATCATCAAAGGCATATCAGTGGTCAGTGTGTGAACATGGCTTTAAAATGTAATCTGCCATTTTATACATCTACTAGTAGAAGAGAGAGAACACCATGCGGCGCACATAGCTTATTACTGCAGAACAAATGTGTGTAAGTGGCTAAACTTGCTGCTCACCTTGGGCGGTCATGCTACAAGCCCAATACCGCCAGTCACTTTAGCGGTGGTTTGTACACCTTGATGCCGCTTGCAGCCCTTTCAACGGAACCAGGAGACTTGGTACAATAATTCAGCAGCGAAGACAGCAGCAAAGTAGTCAAAAATCTTGTGACTTTATTCACTCCCTCTTGTGCAATGTTTTGCCTTACTCAGAGCTAAAACGAAACATCGCGCTAGAGGGTGTGAATAAAATCACAAGAATTTTTACTACTTTAGTGCTGCCTCTGCTGCTGCTCCGGAGGGGGTGCAGTCTGGTGAGGGGGGCATTATCCTACCTATCACTGATACTGCTGCTCCGGAGGGGGTGCAGTCTGGTGAGGGGGGCATTATCCTACCTATCACTGATACTGCTGCTCCGGAGGGGGTGCAGTCTGGTGAGGGGGGCATAATCCTACCTATCACTGATACTGCTGCTCCGGAGGGGGTGCAGTCTGGTGAGGGGGGCATTATCCTACCTATCACTGATATTACTGCTGCTGCTCCGGAGGGGGTGCAGTCTGGTGAGGGGGGGCATAATCCTATCACTGATACTACTGCTCCGGAGGGGGTGCAGTCTGGTGAGGGGAGCATTATCCTACCTATCACTGATACTACTGCTCCGGAGGAGGTGCAGTCTGGTGAGGGGGTATTATCCTACCTATCACTGATACTACTGCTCCGGAGGAGGTGCAGTCTGGTGAGGGGGCCATTATCCTACCTATCACTGATATTACTGCTGCTGCTCCGGAGGGGGTGCAGTCTGGTGAGGGGGTATTATCCTACCTGTCACTGATACTGATGCTGCTCCGGAGGGGGTGCAGTCTGGTTAGGGGGGGGGATAATCCTACCTATCACTGATACTGCTGCTCCAGAGGGGGTGCAGTCTGGTGAGGAGGTATTATACTACCTATCACTGATACTACTGCTCCGGAGGGGGTGCAGTCTGGTGAGGGGGTATTATCCTACCTATCACTGATACCACTGCTCTGGAGGAGGTGCAGTCTGGTGAGGGGGGGCATAATCCTACCTATCACTGATACTGCTGCTCCGGAGGGGGTGCAGTCTGGTGAGGGGGGCATAATCCTACCTATCACTGATACTACTGCTGCTGCTCCGGAGGGGGTGCAGTCTGGTGAGGGGGTATTATCCCACTTGTGTCTGCTGCTTATATCTTTATTTTTGAGTCGGTACAATAGTTGAGAAGAAGTTTGCACTCTGGAGGTCCCAGTTGTGCAGGAGATCCGTGAGGCTTGGGCGCTGATCGGCTGAGTCAGGATTCTCACATCACAGATGATAGGAGTTGTAGTAGACGTAGGAGTAAGACAAATCAATGGATAATGTGTTTCTAAGGGAATCCTCAATAGATCTGATGATCTCATCTGATGAAACCCGTCATCCATTGATTAAAGTCTTACTGTTATAGCTACTACAACACCTATCATCTTTGATGTGAGAATCCTCAGCTGATCAGAGCCCAAGCCTCACGGATCTCCTGCACAACTGGACCTCCAAAGTGTGAACTTCTCATCACATACATACAGTATACATATATACACAAATAGACATACTGCAGACATACATACAGTATACATATATACACAAATAGACATACTGCAGACATACATACTGTATACATATATACACAAATAGACATACTGCAGACATACACACTGTATACATGTATACACAAATAGACATACTGCAGACATACATACAGTATACATATATACACAAATAGACATACTGCAGACATACACACTGTATACATATATACACAAATAGACATACTGCAGACATACATACAGTATACATATATACACAAATAGACATACTGCAGCCATACACACAGTATACATATATACACAAATAGACATACTGCAGACATACACAAACATGCAGACACAACACACCTTACATATATACATCTAATCATACTAACACACACAGACTCACCAACATGGATACACAGATACAAAAGCATGCAGATTACACATAATATATACACTATATACATGATAAAAAAAACACACACGCACATATATCACTCACATGCATAAACACATGACACATGTACAGATACACACTGATGACAAAGATAGACAAGTATATACACACACACTCACATGTTCAGCAGGGCAGGAGGCTTCAGTCTTCTTGTCTCCATCTTCTCTTCTCCCGGGCAGCCTGCAGCCTCTCCCCATCTCCTGTGCACCGACTGCACACAGCAACAGGAGAGTCGCGTGATTGCAGAGGGGAGGGGGGACAGAGGGGCCTGCTGCTGCTGCTCTCGGCATCTTGTGACAGGCAGGAAGAGGGCAGCGCTGAGGATGGGAGCAGATGTAAGGGAGTCAGGTGAGCAGGGGGGAGGGGAGGGCCAATGATTGCAGAAAGAACGGGCCCTGATACGGCGCTTAGCTCACCCAGCAGTGTGGGAGCTCCCAATATAAGGCAGCTTCCAAACGGGAGGCCCCTCTCTGGCTTAGGGGAAGGGCCCTGCAAGAGGGAGGAGGGGGTGGGGCCCACCGGGGGATCCCCCGGCTCCCCGGTGGCCCAGTCCGACCCTGGCCCTGTCCCGCGGCCTAGGATTTCACAACGAATAGCATGGGAATGGTGCTGAGAAGAAAGGTAGAAGACATACCTCCATCCTCAGTCTCCCGTACCCACTAGGGAGCTATCAGCCCATTTGATTTCTCCAACCTGCTGATAGTTCCCCTTTAAATGACAGATGGATTAGCTGCTGTAAAGGCTCTGCCAACGGGCACTAATCTCTCTGATTGGCATTTTGTTTGTTTGCTGCCTTCCATTGGGCCATGTTAAAGGGTCCTTGAAGTCTCTGTTCTATGCCCCATCTATAGGATCTGTTTGTGGGAGACACTTGCTGGTGGTACCTCTCGTGACCTCGAAAACAGAGATCTGCACCCTGAATCAGAATATAGTGGTGGGATGCTCATGCTTAATGCTGCTTATTTATTCCTTCTTGTAACCACAGGGATAACCAAACACTGTACTCAGCTATCTCCCAAAGCTCCCACAGATAATAAGTGGAGCAGCCACATGTATGACCCACAGCTCCATTCTGGTGGTAAACTCGGGTCCCAGCAGTTGGACACCCCACAATCAGATAGCTATCCCCTATAAGAAGAACAGGGGATGACTTGGAATCTTGGGGTTACTTCTTTTAAAACACATTTTTACTTGTACCTTTTGGTTGGAATGACTCTGCTGATTTCTTCAAAAACAGCACCGGTAACCAAAAATCAGGCGGCACAGAGGGCGGGAGAGAAGACATGTAGCGCACAATTCTCCATACTGGTTCTGGTGATCAGAGTCTGAGTGTATTCAGTGACTGATCAAAACTTTTGAAATGTCTTTACAACATGTCAAAAGTTTTTTAAACTGACAGTGCCCATCTACAATTTACAGCTTTAGGCCAGGTTCAGACTATGTAACTGTGCGGCTGTAATTGTGCGGCGGTATTTTTGGTGGTTCATGCGTACGCTGGAAAGTATACGATATACAGCTGCACAGTGCACACTATGTATGAATCCACGGCCCTATCGTAAACGGACCCGTAAAAAATGAACAAGACCATTGTTTGCGGCTGGAAACGCGGCTGTGGATTGACAGGCGGTCCGTACGGAGTACTTCAAAAATAGCCGGCAATGATGCCGAATGCCGATGCCTCTAATAGTTAATATATTAAATTAATAAAACACATTTTCTTTGTAATAAAGTCCCTTTCATTGTTCAATAATTTAATTCTAACT
Organism: Dendropsophus ebraccatus; assembly: GCF_027789765.1. Classification (NCBI taxonomy): domain Eukaryota; kingdom Metazoa; phylum Chordata; class Amphibia; order Anura; family Hylidae; genus Dendropsophus; species Dendropsophus ebraccatus. The sequence goes on from NC_091458.1 coordinate 12,314,907, forward strand.
AATCCATCATTTTGCAATTAAATATACTGTTAAAATAAATATATATATAAATAAATGTATATTTATATATATATTTATTTTTTGACAGTATATTTAATTGCACAATGATGGATTCGTTAGAATTAAATTATTGAACAACGAAACTGAATTTATTTAATCGAAAATGTGTTTTATTAATTAAATATTAATTAGTACAGGAAGCTCCATAAGCCGTTAATTCATATTGCCGGCAATAGAGCATTCTGTACTAATCATCACTTAACTTTAATGAAAACATCAAATGTTTCTTCTAATTATGTTATCACAATAGCATTATTAGAAGAAACATTTAGAATTATATGTGCGCTCAGCTGATTGGCTGATCGGCTCAGCGCACATATAATTAGCGGGTCCGCAGTACAGTGACTTCATTGTGCTGCGGACCAGCGAAGAGACAAGTATAGAGTACAGAGCTCTCCCCACCCCCTCCCCAGCACTGCACCCCTCCCAGCAAGGAAGGGGGGGTCACTTAACCCCTTCCTTGCTGGGATGGGTGCAGTCTGACATCAGTCTGGCCCCCAAGGGGTTAAGGGGGATACAATACATCCTCCCTTAACCCCTTGGGGGCCAGACTGTAAGCAGTGATCTGTAAAGATGCTGCATACTGTAAGGAGCACAACACCGCTCACAATGATGGGTCTTGTGCTCCTGTTTGTGTGTTTTTTGTGTGTTTCTCCCTTTTTGTTTTTCAGATATATCGGTATCCTGGGGATTCCATGGACTACGTCGATGACCAGCGGTTGTTTGTTGTTTTTTTTTAATAAAATGGTCAATGAGGGGTGTGGGGGTGTTTTTATTTGAATAAAAAAATTTTTTAACTTGTGTCTTCTCTTTATTTCTTTACTTTATAGACTTAGTAGTGGAAGCTGTCTAATAGACGGAATCCATTACTAAGTTGGGGCCTAGAATTATAAAATGGCTAACACTAACCCCCCATTATTACCCCAGTACCCAATGCCACCAGGGGTACTGGGAAGAGCCGGGTGCCAGTGGTCCCGGAGCGTCAAAATTGGCGCTCCTGGACCGGGCGGCAGCAGGCTGGTAAGATTTAGGCTGGGGAGGGCCTAAACCAATGGCTCTTCCCACTCTGGTGTTACCAGGCTGCTGTCGTTTGGTTTTTAACCCGGCTGGTTATAAAAATAGGGGGGACCCTATGCGTTTTTTATTTTTAAATAAATAAATAAAAAAAAACGCATAGGGTCCCCCCTATTTTTATAACCAGCTGGGTTAAAAACCAACGACAGCAGCCTGGTAACACCAGGGTGGGAAGAGCCATTGGTTTAGGCCCTGCCCAGCCTAAATCTTACCAGCCTGCTGCCGCCCGGTCCAGGAGCGCCAATATTGACGCTCCCGGACCACTGGCACCCGGCTCTTCCCAGTACCCCTGGTGGCATTGGGTACTGGGGTAATAATGGGGGGTTAGTGTTAGCCATTTTATACCGGCTAACACTAGGCCCCAACTTAGTAATGGATTCCGTCTATTAGACGGCTTCCACTACTAAGTCTATAAAGTAAAGAAATAAAGAGAAGACACAAGTTACAAAAATTTTTTATTCAAATAAAAACACCCCCACACCCCTCATTGACCATTTTATTAAAAAAAAACAACAAACAACCGCTGGTCATCGACGTAGTCCACGGAATCCGACGTAATCCACAGGATACCGATATCTGAAAAACAAAAAGGGAGAAACACACAAAAAACACACAAACAGGAGCACAAGACCCATCATTGTGAGCGGTGTTGTGCTCCTTACAGTATGCAGCATCTTTACAGATCACTGCTTACAGTCTGGCCCCCAAGGGGTTAAGGGAGGATGTATTGTATACCCCTTAACCCCTTGGGGGCCAGACTGATGTCAGACTGCACCCATCCCAGCAAGGAAGGGGTTAAGTGACCCCCCCCCTTCCTTGCTGGGAGGGGTGCAGTGCTGGGGAGGGGGTGGGGAGAGCTCTATACTCACCCCGATGTGTCCTCTTCACTGGTCCGCAGCACAATGAAGTCACTGTGCTGCGGACCCGCTAATTATATGTGCGCTGAGCCGATCAGCCAATCAGCTGAGCGCACATATAATTCTAAATGTTTCTTCTAATAATGCTATTGTGATAACATAATTATAAGAAACATTTGATGTTTTCATTAAAGTAAAGTGATGATTAGTACAGAAAGCTCTATTGCCGGCAATATGAATTAACAGCTTATGGAGCTTCCTGTACTAATTAATATTTAATTAATAAAACACATTTTCGTTGAAATAAATTCAGTTTCGTTGTTCAATAATTTATTTCTAACGAATCCATCATTGTGCAATTAAATATACTGTCAAAAAATAAATATATATATATATAAATATACATTTATTTATATATATATATTTATTTTAACAGTATATTTAATTACAAAATGATGGATTCGTTAGAATTAAATTATTGAACAACAAAAGGGACTTTATTACAACGAAAATGTGTTTTATTAATTTAATATATTAACCATGAGAGACATCGGCATTACTGCAGAGGATCGCAAACCCCGGTAATAGCAATTCATGTAAATTGTTTCCCTGCTTTCCCAGATGCATCCAGAGGTGTTTGCATCACTTTCTTAAGATTTTATTTGTTATTTTTAGTTGAACCAGATTTCCAAGTAAATGACCGTATGTTTTGAGCCGCATGTCTATTTTTTCCCACGGCCGAAGTTTCATCCGCACATTTACAGCCGCATAAAAAATACAGCCGCACAGTTACATAGTGTGAACCTAGCCTTATTGTATATCCATAATGCAAGACCATACTGCTACCAGGTACTCTGGTATTTTACAGCAATGGCATCTTGCATCATGGATCTGTTATTAGGCCATAGTCACGCTGCGTTTGACACCAGCATTTTGTGACCCGGCCGTGTCACAGAATGGCCGGTGTCATTGAAGATCATCCCAGCTGGTACTGCAGGACCGGACGGATGATTTTCATTTGTGCTGAATTGGGATGGGGGCGCATTCAGGTGTGCCAGCGTGCCAATTCACCATAGCCGACAATGGACAGTGCAGAAGAAACCACACAATCCATTGTGTGACCTTTCTGTGCTGTGCTGCCGCTATTCAATGAATAGTGGCCGCACAAAACTGATATGTCAGTTTTCTGTGCGAACCACTAGGGATCCTGGCCGGAGCATATATTATGTTTATACACTCCGGGCAGGATTCCCTCTAAATGCAGCGCACGCAAGTTTTGCATTAATCACGGCCCTTGTTTCAAATTGGCAACAACGACCACGATAAATACTTAAATTATGTTGTGTAAACATGGCCTTAAACTTTAAATTATTTACAGTCGAACATGCGTGTAATATACACTCTACATAATGTACATACACACACACATTAGGCCGGGTGTTAGGAATATGACTTTGCGCTCCTCGGTCCATGCTGGGCGGTCGAGGAAGCGCTGAGCTTGTCTGTGTTTTTCTTTTTACTCTGTCTGAATTATGTTGTATTTGACAGCCACACCCGCTTTTCCTGGCAGACTCCTGGCAGTGCAGGGGTTACTGCTCTGCTTGATCTTCTCAGCTGAACTTGCTGCTGGAATCAGGGCTGGTCCAATCATCTGCTGGACTTAGTCTCTGATCCCAGATAAAAAGCAGCAAGTTTCTCCCTTCCCTGCTGACTATTAGAGTTCACTCGCCTGCTCAGCTCCCTGTTTAGTTCCTCTGATCTCTGTATTCTGGACCTTCTGCATCTGACCTCGACTATTCTCCTGTTTGCTGTTTTTGTACTTCGCCGCTCGACTGTTGCTGACCTGGCTTGTCTGACACCTCTTATTGTGTTTTGTTTGTCTGTCCGTGCTCTGTGTGTCGCACCTATTCAGTGTAGGGACCGACTCCGTGGTTGTCCGGGCCGTTTAGGGCCGTCCGTGGCAATTAGGCAGGGTCAGTGGGTGGGGTCAGCTCAGGGCTCACTGTCCGTGTCTTGTCAGACTGCCTTTGCCATACTGACCATAACACCGGGTTCACAATGAATTTTTGCAATCTGTTTAACGTATACGTTTTATGGAAAAAACTAACGCAAAAACGGATGCAATTGTGTGTGCATACACACACACATTACACAGATACACACATGTAATATACACTACATAATGTACATACACACACATTACACAGATACACACATGTAATATACACTACATAATGTACATACACACATTACACAGATACACACATATAATATACACTACATAATGTACATATACACCTTACACAGATACACACATGTAATATACACTACATAATGTACATACACATAATACACAGATACACACATGTAATATACACTACATAATGTACATACACGCACATTACACAGATACACACATGTAATATACACTACATAATGTACATACACGCACATTACACAGATACACACATGTAATATACACTACATAATGTACATACACGCACATTACACAGATACACACATGTAATATACACTACATAATGTACATACACATAATACACAGATACACACATGTAATATACACTACATAATGTACATACACACACATTACACAGATACACACATGTAATATACACTACATAATGTACATACACACACATTACACAGATACACACATGTAATATACACTACATAATGTACATATACACAGATACACACATGTAATATACACTACATAATGTACATACCCACCTTACACAGATACACACATGTAATATACACTACATAATGTACATACACGCACATTACACATATACACACATGTAATATACACTACATAATGTACATATACACATTACACAGATACACACATGTAATATACACTACATAATGTACATATACACATTACACAGATACACACATGTAATATACACTACATAATGTACATACACACACCTTACACAGATACACACATGTAATATACACTACATAATGTACATATACACACACATTACACAGATACACACATGTAATATACACTACATAATGTACATATACACACACATTACACATTTTTGACTGGGGGAGACACACCTAGACCTCTATGATGATTTGAGCTAAGCAGCAGCGGGCCCCTCTCCCTCCTCGGGCCCTTCTGCAGCTGAAGTGGCTGTACATGTGGTATGTCCACCCCTGAGGTAATATCCAGAGGAGGGGGTGTAGCCATGCCTGTGCTTTACAAGTTTTTTTAGCTTTATAATGTTGTCTTCTAAAAAGGAGGAAGAAGAAAGAGAAAATGCCTTGGGGGTCCTACCTCAGCTCTTTAATGCTAGCAATAAACCTGAATGCAATCCCCTCTCTCTCCAAAGGGCTGGAAGCTTCTAGTCAGGTCTGGTCAGGGCTTTACCAGAGGAGTGAGAGCATCTTGGGGGAGATTTATCAAACATGGTGTAAAGTGAAACTGTCTCAGTTGCCCCTAGCAACCAATCAGATTCCTCCTTTCATTTTCCAAAGAGTCTGTGAGAAATGAAAGGTGGAATCTGATTGGTTGCTAGGGGCAACTGAGCCAGTCTCACTTTACACCATGTTTGATAAATCTCCCCCCTTCTCTTGTTTCCGCCTGTTGTTAAGGCTATGTGAAAAACAGTAAGGCCTAGTTAGTTTCAGTTCCCAGTAACATCTACAGCGACTGGAGGTGGGTGAAAGAGAGTGAGAGGGTTAATGGAGAGGATGATGGTGGTAGTAGTAGGTGGCTAGGCCTTTCCTGTATGTAGTGCTGAGCTCTGGAAAGAGGGGACACACTGGGAGCTGCAGAGTGAGAGTGTGCTGTGCTTGTGGTGTACTGCAGCCTGAAGTGTAGCTAGCCTTTCCTGCACCCGGGGCAAAGGTTCAGTTTGGCGCCCCCCAAAACATACAGACACCTAAGGCAGATATACACTGAAGTCCAGCGTCGGACTGGGCCACCGGAGGATCCTCCAGTAGGCCCTGGGCCCCACGCTGATGCGGCTCACTGACTGTCGGGCGGCAGGGCCCCCCGCCAGCCACACAGTGCTGCTGCAGGCCCCCCTTGCCGCACTCTTACGACCACAAGCAGTGTCTTGCTTGCGGTCACAAGAGGCAATCTGGCCGCCAGCTGATGCTGCGCTTCTTGGGGGGGTGTCCCGCACCCGCCCGGCGCACGCATCAGGAAGCTCTGTGTGCGCCGAAGGCCGGAACTTCCGGTACAAGCGAGCGCGTATTAGAGATGCTCGCTGTACCGGAGGTAGCAGCACTCACAGAGCTTCCTGATTCGTGCGCCGGGTGGGTGCGGGACAGGGAGCGGAGCATCAGCCGGGGACAAAGAGAAGAAGACAGCCAGCGGGGGAGCGAGTGGTTAGGTGAGTTTTTTTTTTTTTTTTTTTTTTTTTTTTTATCTCCACTGGGGGGCATCTATAAGGGGGCTATGGGGGGCATCTATAAGGAGGCTATCAGGGGGGGTATCTATAAGGGGGGCATCTATATGGGGGTTATCAGGGGCGGCATCTATAAAAGGGCTATCGGGGGGCATCTATAAGGGGGCTATCAGGTGGGCCATCTATATGAGGGGGCATCTATAAGGGGGCTATCGGGGGGCCATCTATAAGGGGGCTATCAGGGGGGTCATCTATAAGGGGGCTATCAGGGGAGCCATCTATAAGGGGGCCATCAGGGGGGCATCTATAAGGGGGCTATCAGGGGAGCCATCTATAAGGGGGATAAAAGGGGGCATCTATAAGGGGGCTAACAGGGGGGCCATCTATAAGGGGGCTAACAGGAAGCCATCTATAAGGGGGATAACAGGGGAGCCATGTATAAGCGTAATAATACAGGGGGACATTTATAAAGGGGATCACATACAGTCAGCCTACCCACTAAATAAGGGTGTAAAGGGGACAAGACAGATGTGCAGTGTGTAGAGAGATGAGGATGGTGACAGAGTGAGGAGCGAGTGAGGAGCCTAATATGTTTCTCTGACAGATTCGTGGCTCGAAGACGTTCTCATAACGGCCCAGGACAGATGGAGAAGATGAAAAGGGAAGAACTCCGATCAGAGAAGACGCCCCTTGTGAGTCACCACATGTAACTGCACTGTAATGTATATGGTGTATAGATCCTGTGTAGAGCTGCGTCCACCTCTACAGTATATGACTGGATGAGGTGATAGTGATCTGTGTACAGTGGATGTTATTCAGTAGCATTAGTCAGTATGTGGTGGTATTAGTCAGTAGCAGCTGTATAAATGTAGGGATTTGTCACAGATGCAGATGAAAGAGTGGAAAAGATGGGGTCAGCATGTCGTGTCTCACTGGTTCTATATTGGTGGGCCCCAAGGATCATTTCCTCTGGTGGGCCCCAGGTGCCCCAGTCCGACACTGCTGAAGGCCACTATATGACTTGCTGAGTACCATGTCGGTGGCCTCAGAAACTCTATTTCTTTCTCAGTGCGCCGCTGCATCTCTTCGCACCTGATGTCAGGTCGGGCAGGACACCTACACATCACTGCTTTGTTTTTGAAAAGAGAGGAGCGGGATGCTGACAGCTCCTGTTCCTTCATTTTCTGGAGACCACTCGCCCTTCAGTGCATCTGAAATACAGTGGGCAGGCTGAGCATTAAAGGAGTTCTCTAGCATTATAAAAACATGGCTACTTTCTTCCAGAGACAGGCGGACTCTTGTCTCCAGCTTGGGTTCAGGTTTTGTAATGCTGCGTTTACACGGAACGATTATCGTGCAATTTTTCACGATGACGATCGAATTCGAACGATAAACAAACGTGTAAACTCAACGAACGATCGAACGACGAGCGAGAAATCGTTCATTTTGATCTTTGAACATGTTCTTAAATCGTCGTTCGCAAAAAATTTGCAGATCGTTCCGTGTAAACCGTCGTGCACCGATTTTACCTATGTGCGAGATAGGCTTAAGCGATCGCAAAACGAATTTTGTGTACGATATATCGTTCCATCTAAACGCTGATCGTTATAAAAAAAAATCGTTACTTCGAAACCGTTAATCGTACGATCGGGCGAATTATCGCTCCCTGTAAACGTAGCATTACTCAGTTCCATTGAAGTGAATGGAGCTTAATTGCAAACCCCACCTGAACTGGAGACAAGAGTGGTGCTGTCTCTGGAAGAAAGTGGCCAAGTTTTTCTGACTCTGGATAACCCCTTTAGGGTAGCTTCACACGTACCAGATTCGCATCAGAGTTCACGCTGCAAGTTTGCAGCAAAATCCGCTGCAAATCCTGGTACAGTGAAGTTGAATGAGTCACATACCCGCAGCCAGTATGTGACCCGGCCCCTTTAACCCCCCACAGCCCGTGCCCGGAGTATACATTACCTGCTTGGGGCCGCAGCTGCATGTGAGGCTCCCGTCGGTCCCCATCAGCCAATCAGTGCTGCCCTAATGTAACTCTCACCATCAGTACTACCCTCTACCCTAATATGTGATGCCCACCATCATTACTACCCTCTACCCTAATATGTGATGCCCACCATCATTACTACCTCTACCCTAATATGTGATGCCCACCATCAGTACTACCCTCTACCCTAATATGTCATGCCCACCATCATTGCTACCCTCTACCCTAATATGTGATGCCCTCCATCATTACTACCCTCTACCCTAATATGTGATGCCCACCATCATTACTACCCTCTACCCTAATATGTGATGCCAACCATCATTACTACCCTCTACCCTAATATGTGATGCCCACCATCATTACTACCCTAATATGTGATGCCCTCCATCAGTACTACCCTCTTCCCTAATATGTGATGCCCTCCATCATTACTACCCTCTACCCTAATATGTGATGCCCTCCATCATTACTACCCTCTACCCTAATATGTGATGCCCACCATCAGTACTACCCTCTGCTCCACTATGTAACTCTCACCAGCAACTCAAGGAAGAAAATAAAAAAAATTCTAGGCTATGTTCACACAACATTTTGTGAGATGAAAATACACCCGTATTTTTATAATTACAGCAGTAAATAATATACACGCCCATTATTTACTGACGGCTTTTGCATAATACGGACTATTTTCTATCTGTTCACACATCTGTTTTATTTTCACTCAAAAGTACAGACGTATATGATACCACTATGTGAGCACCAATATAATCAAGTGCAGACTGATACATGGTCATCAAAGGCTCTGCAGAGTATTACCACACTGCAGACTATATGGGAGAGTCCAGTATCTAACAGGACTGTATACTGTACCCCCTGGATGTAACAGGACTGTATACTGTACCCCCTGAATGTAACAGGACCATGTATACTGTACCCCCTGAATATAACAGGACCATGTATACTGTGCCCCCTGAATGTAGTAGTGTCACACATGGCATCCTGAGAATATAGGTGTCGCACACCAGGCCCCTCAGGTATAATGATGGTGCGATGCTCGAGCCCCTAGGGGCCTCTCTACTGATAGATGTAGTTACTGGAAGGAACCGGAGCAGCTGCTGAGCAGAGGATTGTCACTGTTTTGGCAGGAGGGCAACACAGCTGAGAACCGGGCTCCTGACCATGCGGGAATACTGGGCGTGCGATTCTTCGTTGTCCTTAGTCAGGGCACCAATTATCACACCAATGCCAAGGTTCAGAAACAACGGTAGTTGTATCTTTATTATAACGGTGGTAACTAGTAGCAACAGTCTCTCCGAATGCAACTGGGTATAAGGCAGACTTGGATAAGGCAGAGTAATGGGTGATGCTGCAATAGGCTGTGATGATAGCGTACTGAATGATGGGAGTAGTAGTGATAATGAGGTTGAGATGCTGGGCGGAATGAAACTGAGATGAATACTTGCTGTTGATGATTAGAGAAGATGATGAGAGGAATGACTGAAGAACGGCACCCAGATCTTGAGAATAGATGAGAATCTTGAGGACTTGAGAATAGAGCACAGCCAGGAATACTTCTGGTAATGCTGCAGCAGATACCGCAGGGCTGCGGCCTTGTGACACAGGAGCAGCAGCAACACACAACCTATCCACCCTGTGGTAGGGAATAGACTAAGGTAGAACAGGAAGTCACATGGTATTCCCCAGCCAAAGCTCGATGACCATTGGGGTTACCATGGAAGCAGGGGCAGTCACGTGACATCCAGCCATTGCATCATCACACCATTAGGCATATACAGAGAAATATACAAGTACCATACTTGAACACTGGGGGGGCGACATAATACCATTAGGCACTGATAACTGAATATGCATACAAGAAATGAATGGAATAGCAGACCTGAAAACTGAAACACACAGTATGCAGTGGATCATAGCTTTCCAGAACAGGAATGGTTATAACAATGGTGTAACAATTCCTTTACAATGGTGTAACAAAGTCCTTTACAGATAAAATTGCAGACACTTGCACAGTCTGACTGTATACAGTTTTTTTTTACACTGGAGGCCATGAATGGGTTGCTGTGCTTTGTGATGAAACTGGTGGTGTGTAGAGATGGTGGTGTGTGCAGAGATGGTCTGCCTCTACATGTGGGATGCTGATGGGCACACTGATCCTGTGATCCTTTTCCCCAATGGTGATTAAGTCATTTCCCTTCAGCTGTAAAGCTTTCTGCTTAGTATCTAGGCCTAGCTGTGAGCCACTACTTGCAGTTTCTAGAAGTATCCAAAGGTCCTTGTTCAACTTCCACTTTGAATCCCAGAAAGAGACGGTACAGAGGCCTAAGTTATCTCTGCTACCCATTATACTCAAGTACCTTGTTTTTTCCAGCTTTCATCCTTCTGCTGCTCAGGTTTTCCTCCTTCTCTTTGATCTCTTTCCCCTTTGTCAGCACCAGAAAGGCTTGTCTGACTGACTGACTTACTGACTGACTGACTGACTGACTGCCTGCTCACAGAACAGCCACCAGCTGTACTTAATATTGAACTTAACTTCCAGTTACAGCTAGAATTTTGTGTTGAGCATAATAGCAAGCTCCAGCCACCTTCTAGTAAGTTCTAGAATTTACTGGAAAGTGCTGGAAACTTCTACATTACCTAAAGCAATACCCACTAAAGCCTGTGGGCGTTACTGTAACCTTACTGATGTATTACTATTGGGTTCCACAGGAGAGATCTACTGGATCAGCCAGCCACAAAGACACATGCGACAACCAAATAGACTTTGTCCACTACCCTTATCTGCCCTAAGTATTCCTTCCATCATCCCCTTGGGTACCACAGTATGTATATGTACAGCTACCTTTACAGAAAAAGTCAAAGAATGTAGGATGCCCATGCGCTTGGACTGTCTAGGGTTCTGTGGCTTAACCCATTGAAGTGAATGGAGCTTAGCTGTCGTGCCTAAACAAATATGGGAACTGAATGGGAACTGTAGTGATAGGGCTACAGCCCTTCAGCCTCACTTTCTTATGCTCCCAATCCCTGCTCATTCTCGGAGGTGACACCTTCTCCTCTTTCTGGACAGCACTCAAGGAGAGCGCTGGCTTCAACCTGTGAACTGTAATTCATACTGTGAGTAATCTCAGCACAAAATGATGTTAAAAAACCTGTCAGCCTATACATCTCCAATAACTGCTGAACAGCTAACCGTTATCTCTCCCGTCCTCCTCGGCACAGCTGATTGTTTATGTGTTCCCCTATGGAGAGGGAAGGGGCCAGCACCAGGCTGCTCTGGTACCAACTTAACCTCTTCAAGAACAAGGAGGTCAGACAAGAAAAATCTATAAGACCCAACCCCTAGTTCCACCGACATCATCTGTTGAGATTCAGGAGGCCTCAATATACCTTATACAAATGGTCGAGACGAACCTGCTGCCAGTCTTTTATATAAAATGCATGGGGGTCTATAGAGTGTGTTCACCTTAGCTGCAATTTCTGATGGCTTTGGTCCCATTTTCTATGACTACCTGAGATGAGTGAACTTTTCAAAAGTCTGGTCTGAACCCAAACTTCAAAAATAGCATTAAACACATTTATAACACTGTCTACGCGTCCTGCTTAACACCGTTAGATCACCTAGGAGTGTATGTAAAAACAAGGAAAAATTTATGCCCAGGTTCCAGCAATTTGTATGGGTATGAGTACACAGATGGTACCTGGCGGTAACTAATATTTGAAATTGAAAAAAATTCCAAAATACACATGGGGGACATGTATCATTGGGCGTTCCGGGGGTTTTCGGCGGAAATTGCCGAATTGCGCAATATTTTATTCGCAAATGGCCGATGTGCAAATAAAATATTCGCAAATCACCACTTTCCGCCGGGGGGGGTGGGGAGGGGGCGGAACGGAGGGCGCGGACTCATCAGAACTAAGCAGGACTAAGAGGACGCACCCGCATCAGAACTAAGCAGCGCTAAAGATCATCCGGACGGTACTGTAGTACCAGCTGGGATGATCTTTACTTAGACCGGCCATTCCGTGACCTGGACGGGTCTCATACGCAGTCTGAACATAGCCTTAAAAAGCAAAGAAAGTCTACTAGAGAAGAGTAGGCGATCTGAAATTATCTCTTTTTGCAGAGGCATAGCTAGGATTTATGGGTCCCCATAGCAAAAAACTGTTCGAGCCCCTATGCCCTAACCCCCACCACCACCGATGCACATACTCACATGACTCGTATGCCGGGGAGCTAGGAGAATGGGACAATAAGGGACTGCGCCAGCCGCTGGGTCATGTCATGTGCATCGCGGGATGGGGTTTGGCTCTTGTGGCTGGAGGTGTAATGCTGCCTCCGGCCACAAGAGGGAGCCTTACCAGTGGATGCCATGAGCCACCATGTTTGGCCAGGGGGGGCCTGGGCCCCCTGCCGCACAGGCCCCATAGCAATCACGTGGTCTGCTTCCATGGTAGCTACACCACTGCCTTTTTGGGAGTAGTAACCCTGGAAAGTAAAGAAGCAATGACATTTTATAAGTTGTCAAAAAATTTTTTAATTTTTCTCCTTTTTCTGTTTCTATTCTTTTTTTTCTTCTCTTTTCTGTTCTTTTTATTTTCTGCTCTTTTTACCCCGAAACTACTTACTGGTGGCCAATACACTAGAGAAACTAGGAACTTGATCTGTCAGAATTGTTGTCTGAGGGAGGACTTTTACAGTTTCAACCCTTTTCTGGATGAGAACCAATCACTGCAAACCAGGTCCAACAAGGGGTCTTCTATCCTGGTCTTCTGGATCTCTTGGCAACCACCTTCCTTTGCTTTATCTCTGTCCTCCAATCACAGGTAGAGTAACGTAGAGGCTGACTGAAGGACTGTCAGTTCCCTGCTCTGCTGCAGGCTCTTTAGGCCTCCAGCCTGTGAGCTGCTGAGACATGACCAATATGACTGGTCCAATGATATGACATCATTGTGTATGCCTAGCAAATTTTATAGTCAGGGCTGGCCTGAGTGGAAACATCTATTCCTGTTTCAGTTCCAAGTAGACCTGGGCAACGTAGGCCAAAAATAAAATCTCGATTTTACTAACAATATGGATGGATTTTTTTTTTTTCTTTTGCTGAATAAACTGACCATTTGTCTACTTGCAGACTGCCTCAGATACTATTCAAATAGTATTTAAAGCAACAACTGTATTTCTTCACATAGTAACAGTGCTGCCTCTTTGCCCCCATGTAAGCAGTTATGCCCAATATGTGCCTCCAAATAGTGAACAGGCCACTTTGTGCCCCTCATACGGCAACCCCCGCCCTCATATAGATAGGAGGTCTTCCCTGGCAACCATAGAGTAGTGTGTAGTTGAGCCCTCTCTGTGCACTAATGCAGGTAGACTACCCCCCCCCCCCCACACACACACACACACACACAATACAAAAGGTCAGAACTGGCGGCAATAAGCAAACTTGAGGTAGGCGATAGAGGTCAGAAACACAGAGAACAGAGAGTAGGGATAGGGAGCTGAGCAGGCAAGGCGGGTGTGGCTGAAAATTTCAGCCCGGCACTTGCAGTTTGGGCTGGATCTACAAAAGAAAAAGTGAACAACTTATCAGAGAAGACACCCACTGTAGTCACTGAATATAACTGCACTGTAATCACTTGCATGGTCTTCAGACTGTGTAGAGCCGGTAGTGATAATATGTTGTCATGGCGTGGTGTATTTTTGTTTCTAAACTCTTGTCCTTCTCTTAAAAAAGCCACATTACACCCACAAAGATGTTAAAGCAAATGACAATAGAATATCTATTTACAAAAGTTTAGCTTACAAAACTGAAGCTGAGATCTCATCCTTGACTTCAAGTCAGTTCAAGCATGTAGGGTACATACATAGGGGGTAGGGGTCTAAAATACCTTACTGATAAAAAATATTTTATTAAAAAAAAAGCATTGTTAGGGACTCAATGTCAAGGGAATTGGTCTGAGAGCATTTTGGTCCTGAAGTTTTTATTGATTTCCATATATTGATCCAACTAAACCAGAATATTAGAATACTGACTGTATAGGTAATGGACACCTCCCTGGACCACTAAATCTATACTGATAAGGTAATTAGAAAATTTCTCCTTCCTCCACATTGCTAGTAATCAGCATCACACGTGCCCTGGGGATATCATCCAGATTAACAAGATTGTTCAATTAGTACAATCTTTTACTTACAGTGTGGAGCGTAATCCACTGGGAAAGAATTCCTTCAAGTCTCCCGCTGCTCATCCATCATTTTACTCTGAAGAATTCCCTACTGTCAATATAGCTCTATTTAAGCCCCTGGCTTTGGCAATGTTGAATAGATCAGGTCTGTAGGGTCATAATTGCCATGTAAATTTACATCAAACTGGGAAAAGTCTTCAGCAATGGTCAATGTGTCCATGTTCTCCTATGTCCATGACTTTGTTCTTTTAGGACTCAAGGAGATGGAGGAGCTGAGATATTTCTACTCTGTGGTTGCACTTGTAATATATCTCATCACAATGTTCCTCTGCACAATAATCGTGTATGTTGTATGGACAGAACAATCTCTCCATGAACCTATGTACATCTTCATATGTAACCTGGTGGGAAATGTTATGATAGGAAGCTCTGCGTCCCTACCCAAGTTGGCCGTAGACTTGTTCTCCGGATGTACCACCATCTCTCTGCCTGGATGTTTAACGCAGGCATACTGTATGCAGATGTTTGTTTTTGTAGATATGCTAACTTTCACCATCATGGCGTACGATAGGTACCTGGCTGTAGGTTTTCCATTGAGATATCACTCTCTGATGACCAATAAGATGGCTCTACAGTCCTTGGCTACCATTTGGTCAGTGCTCTTGATAGATGCGTTGGGAGCTATCCTGTTGGTGGCCAGGTTGACATTATGTAATAACAACATCAATAATGTATTCTGTGAAAACTTGTCCCTTATCCGATTGGCTTGTGGCAGCACAGTCATCAATGACATTTATGGGAGTACATGGACCTTATTATTGGTCATAGGCTCCTTAATGATCGTGATCTACTGCTACATACAAACATTTCTTGTCTGCCTGAAGATCTCTATGGAAGCCTCCCAGAAAGCCATCCATACACTGGTGACCCACATAATCACTTACTCTTCTTTTATGGCGGCCATGTTATTTATCAGTTTCAGGTACAGGTTGAATGGTGGTTCCCCATCTACGATGACGCACATTGTAATCACAATAGGTGGTCTTCTGGCCTCCATCACTTTAAACCCTGTGATCTATGGGTTAAGGACAGAGGCTTTAAGGACAAAGATGATTCGGACTTTAAAGGAATTCATTAAGAGACAGACTTGGGGTAAATTCTAATCATTCTTGCTTTGTCCTGTATATAAGATAATTTTATTAATGAACGTGTGAACCCACAATGTGCCAAATTTTACTCCGTGTTCAGACATTAGGATTAATGCATTTGTATACCTGTGAAGACATGTTTCCTTGATTCAACCGTCTTGCATTGAATCTCTTCTTCTGTTTTGAGTATGCAGCTCCTACGCTATGTATCTACACACATACTGGTAAGTAATCTTGTCTCTTATCAAAAGGATACTGTAAAATCCTGTCAGCCTATACACCTCCAAAAACTACCAGACACACAATTGTTCAACCAATAATTCTTTCTCAAACCCTCCTCGGTACAGCTGAACATTTATGTGTTACCTATGGGGAGGAAGGGGTCGGCTGACCAGGCTGTTCTGGTACCAACTTTTCTCTCAGAGAACAAAGGGGTTAGGCAATGAAAATCCATAACACCCATCCCCTATTTCCACCATCACCACCACCATGGCGGAGAGTTAGGAGGCCTCAATACACTTTATACTGATGGCCATGTGATCCATGATCCTTCCTGCCATGTTTCTGTTCCTCATCATGCCACCCTCCTAAATGTTTTACTGTAATAAACTTGTTATGTTTATATGTATCTTGTGTATGTCTGTTTGAGTTCCAATATGTACGGGTTCACTGATTTTGAACTGTTTTGCAATCTATTAGTTCTACTAGTTCTTCTATAATTGGTGAAACCATTTTGTAGATTTTGCAGTCTGCCAATACTTTGGATCAGAACGGCCTAGTTGGATATGGACTAAAAATAAAGTGTGGTGAAATTGAAAAAAATGCATTTTGTTTATTTGGGAGGTATTTGTTTTTACGCCATTCGCCCTGGGGTAAAACTGACTTGTTATATATGTCCGTCAAGTCGTTACGATTACAACGATATGTAACATGTATAACTTTTATTGTATCTGATGGCCTGTAAAAAATTCAAACCATGGATAACAAAAATATGCTTAAAATGGCTCTATTCCCAGGCTTATAGCGCTTTTATCCTTTGGTCTATGGGTCTGTGTGAGGTGTCATTTTTTGCGCCATGATGTTTACTTTCTATCGACACCTTGATTGCGCATATGCGACTTTTTGATCGGTTTTTATTACAATTTTTCTGGATTTGATGCAACCTAAATTGTGCAATTTTGCACTTTGGGATTTTTTTGCGCTTACGCCATTTACCGTGCGAGATCAGTAATGTGATATATTAATAGTTCAGGCAATTACGCACGCGGCAATACCAAACATGTTTATTTATTTATTTATTTTTATTTATAACATGGGGAAAGGGGGGTCATTTAAACTTTTATTTTACACTTATACTAGAAGCCCCCATGGGGGACTTCTCGTATAAGTACACTAATCTCTCATTACGATCTATGCTGTATAGATATACAGCATAGATTGATGAGAAAGGCACTGGATTGCTTCCGGCTGCTGCAGCTGGAAGCAACCGAATGCCGAGCCGGGATCAGCGGCATTACGGCGCAGACCCCGGACAGTAAAGGATGTGTGGATCGCTCCTCCGGGACAACGACCCGGAGGAGGGATCCACCCCACTAGACACCAGGGAACGGCTCCGGAAGGTAATCAGATGCAGCTGTCAACTTTGACAGCTGCATCTGATTACCTGATTAGCGGGCATCGTGATCGGACCGTGCCCGCTAATAGCCGCGGTCCCTGGCTACATGCGGCACCCGGGACCGCGGTGGTTCAGAGCAGGGTCGTCGCGCGGCCCCGCTCTGAACTCCCTTAACGACCACAGGACGTAAATATACGTCCGAGGTCATTAAAGGGTTATCCAGCGCTACAAAAACATGACCACTTTTCCCCCTCTCTTGTCTCCAGGTCAGGTGTGGTTTGCAATTAAGCTCCATTTACTTCAATGGAACTGAGTTTGAAACCCCACCCAATCTGGAGACAAGAGGGGGGAAAAGTGGCCATGTTTTTGTAGCGCTGGATAACCCTTTAACTACTAACCCCCTACTGACAAGAAGAGGATGCAGCCAACCAGATTTTAGGTGGGGAAGGGGGGGTGCACATGGAAAACACACTTTCTTTTTACTGTAAGTGCATCCAAACGCACTTACAGTTAAAAGTTTCTCCCAGTTAAAAGAACAAACACAGGTCACAGGTAGCTACCTGCCTGCAGCCACTAAAAAGCCATGAACATCTCATTCCTTTCTTGCTCTGACCTTTTCAGCCTATAAACCTATCACTATAGATGGGGGAAAAGTGAGGAAGGTGCTGGAAAAAACAATTGTAATCAGCTAGATGGACAAGGGGAAAAAAAAGAAAATGGTTTTGATTAGAGAAGATGTCCCCTGTGAGTCACTGGATGTGGATGCACTGTAATCACTTTTTTAGTCTGAAAGTAGAATAAAAATGATAGTGAACATGATATGGCAAAATTGTCTTGGATCCACTCCTAAAATTAGCTTCAAAAACTACATAGAAGAACTGATGCAACAAAAAACCCCATATAAAAATAGTAACCAGGTAAATGATAGTATGGATGCAACGTACATAAATAAATATAATAGTTTAATGACATTAAAAGTAACAATATTATTATTTATTTGAGGTTTTTAATAAATATCTCATAGACATTACTTTATATGGAATAGAATACGGCCAGGGCTGCACTGTGAGGCGCAGGCACTCACCGCACCTGCTGTAGGAGACCAAAACACCTGCATTATATTTCTTACTGGCCACTGCCATTGTCAAAACTTGCAACAGGATTAACTTACCGTACTACGCATCATTGATGGTAAAGCGGCACAGATCAGCTCCCCTGATGCGATCACATAGAGGGGACTCATTGTCCAGGCAGCCCAAGGCCTTTGCTTAGCTACTAATACAGTCTGTCTATGGCAGGCTTTGACAATAGAGTGCAGATCTCATGGATCCATTGATCTGTATGAGCAATCCAGAAATTATCCATAAAAGTCCAAATAATAGCTAGAGATGAGCCAAGCGAATCTGACGAATTCCATTTCGCAGTGAATCGGGCATTAAATTCGTAGTGATTCACAAGTTTGCCAGATTCACTTCTCAAATTCACTAAGCATGTTGGGTTACAGAACTGTCTTTTTTGGGAGCAATAATCAGCTGCAAACGACACTGTGATGTCAGCAACACCCCCCCCCCTTCTCCACTTTACTGCCCCTTTCTTGTGCCTACAGACCCAATGTTATAGCAGCACATCCCAAACTGTGTGGTGAGAAGCGGAGTCTCTGCCTGTGTGGGGCACTGTCTTACAACATCGACTCCAAAGCAGAAACAGTATGTCCAGTATGTATGCCCTGCCAGTCTGCAGACCTATGCATGCCCTACCAGTCTGCACGTATATGTATGCCCTGCCAGTCTGCACACCTATGTATGCCCTACCAGTCTGCACACCTATGCATGCCCTACCAGCCTGCACATATATGTATGCCCTACCAGTCTGTACATGTATGTATGCCCTACCAGTCTGTACATGTATGTATGCCCTGCCAGTCTGCACACCTATGTATGCCCTACCAGTCTGTACATGTATGTATGCCCTACCAGTCTGTACATGTATGTATGCCCTGCCAGTCTGCACACCTATGTATCCCCTGCCAGTCTGCACACCTATGTATGCCCTACCAGTCTGCACACCTATGCATGCCCTACCAGTCTGCACGTATATGTATGCCCTGCCAGCCTGCACATATATGTATGCCCTGCCAGTCTGCATGTATATGTATGCCCTGCCAGTCTGCACACCTATGTATGCCCTACCAGTCTGCATGTATATGTATGCCCTGCCAGTCTGCACACCTATGTATGACCTACCAGTCTGCACGTATATGTATGCCCTGCCAGTCTGCACACCTATGTATGCCCTGCCAGTCTGCACACCTATGTATGCCCTCCAGTCTGCACACCTATGTATGCCCTACCAGTCTGCACGTATATGTATGCCCTGCCAGTCTGCATGTATATGTATGCCCTGCCAGTCTGCACGTATATGTATGCCCTGCCAGTCTGCACACGTATGTATGCATATATACATGTGAGGATTTTTCCTGCTCATGGTTCCTAATTCCCTTATAAGTAATTAGAATCAATATAAATGGTGGGAATGGGAAAAGAGGAGAGTTGAGAGTCTCACAGTGGTGACTGGAAGCCAATGCTGCTATTAGTGGGGCAGGGGAAGAAGAAAATATGAGGACCAACTGTGCGCCAGTGTGGTGGTTAGCGCTGCTGGGGAGGTATGCTGTGTTGCACTGTCATGTTTAGCGCTGCTGGGGAGGTATGCTGTGTTGCACTGTCATGTTGAGCACTGCTGGGGAGGTATGCTGTGTTGCACTGTCATGTTTAGCGCTGCTGGGGAGGTATACTGTGTTGCACTGTCATGTTGAGCACTGCTGGGGAGGTATACTGTGTTGCACTGTCATGTCTAGCGCTGCTGGGGAGGTATGCTGTGTTGCACTGTCATGTTGAGCACTGCTGGGGAGGTATACTGTGTTGCACTGTCATGTTTAGCGCTGCTGGGGAGGTATACTGTGTTGCACTGTCATGTTTAGTGCTGCTGGGGAGGTGTACTGAGTTGCACTGTCATGTTTAGTGCTGCTGGGGAGGTATGCTGTGTTGCACTGTCATGTTGAGCACTGCTGGGGAGGTATACTGTGTTGCACTGTCATGTTTAGTGCTGCTGGGGAGGTGTACTGAGTTGCACTGTCATGTTTAGTGCTGCTGGGGAGGTATACTGTGTTGCACTGTCATGTTTAGTGCTGCTGGGGAGGTATGCTGTGTTGCACTGTCATGTTTAGCGCTGCTGGGGAGGTATACTGTGTTGCACTGTCATGTTGAGCGCTGCTGGGGAGGTATACTGTGTTGCACTGTCATGTTAAGCACTGCTGGGGAGGTATACTGTGTTGCACTGTCATGTTTAGCGCTGCTGGGGAGGTATGCTGTGTTGCACTGTCATGTTGAGCACTGCTGGGGAGGTATACTGTGTTGCACTGTCATGTTTAGTGCTGCTGGGGAGGTATGCTGTGTTGCACTGTCATGTTTAGCGCTGCTGGGGAGGTATGCTGTGTTGCACTGTCATGTTTAGTGCTGCTGGGGAGGTATACTGTGTTGCACTGTCATGTTTAGTGCTGCTGGGGAGGTATGCTGTGTTGCACTGTCATGTTGAGCGCTGCTGGGGAGGTATGCTGTGTTGCACTGTCATGTTTAGTGCTGCTGGGGAGGTATGCTGTGTTGCACTGTCATGTTTAGTGCTGCTGGGGAGGTATGCTGTGTTGCACTGTCATGTTTAGCGCTGCTGGGGAGGTATGCTGTGTTGCACTGTCATGTTTAGTGCTGCTGGGGAGGTATACTGTGTTGCACTGTCATGTTTAGTGCTGCTGGGGAGGTATACTGTGTTGCACTGTCATGTTTAGCGCTGCTGGGGAGGTATACTGTGTTGCACTGTCATGTTTAGTGCTGCTGGGGAGGTATACTGTGTTGCACTGTCATGTTTAGCGCTGCTGGGGAGGTATGCTGTGTTGCACTGTCAAGTTGAGCACTGCTGGGGAGGTATACTGTGTTGCACTGTCATGTTTAGTGCTGCTGGGGAGGTATGCTGTGTTGCACTGTCATGTTTAGCGCTGCTGGGGAGGTATGCTGTGTTGCACTGTCATGTTGAGCACTGCTGGGGAGGTATGCTGTGTTGCATATGTGGCTTCAATGTGGATTGGCTAATAAGTCTAAAAAGTTTGAAGCCCAGGTTTAAAAGACTGAAGACTGATCCAATGAAGCCCTGGCACCACAGTCTAAGGCCTGACTTACCAGGTCACCTTATAGGCCTAAAGGGCAACCAGATCCCACTGTAGCTAATCACCAGACCACCATGACCAGAGATTCCCTCACAGTTTCCTAACTACAACCCCTACAGGTTTCAGTACACGATTGTTCGCCTCCTACTTGGTGTCCATACTGGGCTCACTTTGTTCCACAACTCCGGCCAACTATCTAGAGGCAGCTCCTCAGCAGGCAGATAGAGCACTCTGCCTACACTGCTTCTACACGGTTCACAATGCAAACCGCAATGGCGACGCTTGTGAATAGGCCCACATGAGGCTGCATCACCTTTCTTGGGATCCAGACCTCCAGCACATTGTCGACCTCCAGTTCCTCTGCCTCTCTTACAAAGGGAACACCTGTCTGAATGCCAAGCCCAGATCTACTTCTCGGCCTCTGGACTGAATGGCACATAAAGAGGCTCCAGTTCCAGCACCCCTGCCCCTGTGTTCTACCAGATGGCCTCTCCATCCTAAACATGGCCGATTATAGAAGGTAGCATGTGATGATACGTGCCACTCTATCTGTATGGTCCAATATTCACCCATAGCCAGCCAAGTTATGGACGGAGAAACCATTTGCCAGAACACTGGGGCAGTATATGGGGTTTTGCTTCAGTCTACGGAATAGGGCTTCAGTGAAGAGTTTACATTAGCGACTGTGATTGTTTAAGAAGTTTTTAAAGGAATAGTTCACCACAAAAAAACTTTCAAATCAACTGGTACCAGAAAGTGCCAGAAATTTGTAAATTACTTCTATTGAAAAATCTCATCTACACCATTAGCTGCTGTATGTCCTCAAGGAAGTGGTGTATTATTTCCAGTCTGGAGGGCAGTTGAGGTATTTGTTGCTGCTCTGGACAGTTCCTGACATAAGCAGAGGTGGCAGCAGAGAGCGCTGTGTCAGACTGCAGAGAACACAGTTCATGCAGGACATACAGCAGCTGATAAGTAGTGGTAGACTGGAGATTTTTTTTATAGACATAAATTACAATTCCCTGCCACTTAATGGTACCAGTTGGTTTGAAAGAAAAAAAAATGGTGAACAACCCCTTTAAGAAATCTTGCTCTTTTACAATTTTTAGAATTATTAGCTTGTCTTGCAAAATGATCTCAAGTTACAAATTTACTTGTAATCCAAGATTATATACATATATATACAGTATATATATATATACTGTATGTATATATATATATATATATATATATATATATATATATATATATATATATTTATTTATTTATTTATTTAACAAAATGCCAAATTCCTTACTAAGTATTTTTTACTGTATCATCATGGTATTCCCAGCCTAATTTACTGCCATTCTCTGCATCTGCACATCTGGAGGATTCATCTCTCTGGTGACTTGAGTTTTGAGCATTTTCACTATATGTACGGTATATAAATAGAGGCGACATACGACTCCCACCGGCAGAGATCCCGGCATACGAGGCAGACAGTGGTAGGATCCAGATTTCCAGATTATTAGTTCTTTGGAAAGTTTGATTTACTTTTTGCCTTTTAGCTTACACTTTAAGATTCCATTGAAAACCCCTGGTGCAGCAGAGTATACTGTAGCTTGTAGACTTAGCCAGGACTGGACGCAGACACCACAAGACAATCTGTGTATCCTTTCCCAGGACCATCCTTTTGGCCAGGTATGGGGTTTTCCTTCTTTTTGTTTCTAATTTGTGGCCATTAATGTGGAAAACAGGTTCATGATTTTTGGTAAAATAAAAAGAACATAGGCCCAGTAAAAGGTTGGTTCACACAGTATCGTGTTCAGTATTTGGTCATCATTTTGTACAGTATTTTTAGACCAAGTATGGGTCCAAACACAGAAGGTGCATATATTTCTATTTTTGTTTTTTTTTCTGTGTGGGTTCTACTCTTGGTTTTTGCCCCAAATACAGAAGATTGTACATGTGAACCCAGCATAAAAGTCGAAACGTCAGCACTAGAGATGAGCGAACCGGGTTCGGGTTCGAGTCCATCCGAACCCGAACGATCGGCATTTGATTAGCGGGGGCTGCTGAACTTGGATTAAGGTCTAAGGTTGTCTGGAAAACATGGATACAGCCAATAACTATATCCATGTTTTCCACATAGCCTTAGGGCTTTATCCAACTTCAGCAGCCACCGCTAATCAAATGCTGAAAGTTCGGGTGTGGATGGACTCGAGCATGCTCCAGGTTCGTTCATCTCTAGTCAGCACCTAACTGAAGTGGTTCATGTCACCCCCTCAACCATCCCAACCCTTTCCACAGAAGCCAATTGCAGGACTGTATTGGTTGTAATTGTTTGTGTTTTATGACTCTAAGAGGGCTAGTCCTGTGTGGGTTCACATAAGAGGATAGGACTATACAGAGTCAGGTACAATCTGGTTGCTGGTAAGTTTACTCTTTGGTTCAGCAGAGAACAACCCCATCTAAAAATGATGGATCAGATTATTTGCTTTTGCGGTCATATCTCAATCTTTAGTCAAATATTATATTAATAATAACAGTAGGGTATGTTACTTGGCTTGGCCATTCTGATGTCTTCTCAATAACGGGACCCCAAAAGCAATGACCTTCGAAGAGCAGACTCACTGGAATAATACTCCAACTTTTATGATCTGTTGTCTTCTGAGGCCACAAGCACACAACATGTTTTTTTGCCGCTTACCATGTGTTTTCGGGACAGCTATCGTTTTGCGCCAAAACAACAGTCGTTATTTCACACAACAGTCGCTGTTGGTGGAATAATGGCCGTTGTTTTGAAATAATGGGTATTACTTGGGCGCGAAATGGCAGCCGTCCGAAAAAAGTCAAACGGTCAAAAACAGGCGTGGAGTGGTCATGGCCTGAATGTGATATTTCCAGATGGTCCGTTACCAAATAATCCCATAAACGTGATGTGAATGCCTTTGCCCTGTATATTATTGATTGTCAAGAATGCCACCAGATATTCCTTAATATTTATTTGGGAGACTTCTCAATGTTATGTACATGGTGTGCGTAGGTTGTATGTGTATCTTCTCGATGACCAATCTTGTATAATCAGTTAATTAGTGTTGTCTCCTCTTGGTGCTATGCCAATGGTCAATGATAAAATCAGAATTTCCTGTCTTCTCCTTGTAACTTCATGCACCATGTTCTCTGTAGTTTTCTCCATTATCTTGTTGGCTGCCGCCCTTCTCCATTGACCTGCTCTGGCCAGAATTGACACCAGACTTTTTCATGATTATGGACATTACGTAAGTTACAGTCATATAGATATTTAACATATATCTTGTTCTTCTGACATTCAGGACCTTATGTTTAAGCATCTCTGGTTATCAAAGAAAAAGGCAACATGGAAAATGCATTCAACATCAGTAAAAACCTGGTCCTCCTGGGACTTTTGGAGATGGAAGGACTAAAATATCTGTATGGTTTCCTGTCTATTGTCTTGTATACATTTATTGTATTGTTGAGTATTATTATAGTTTTTGTTGTATGTAAAAATCCAACATTACATGAACCCATGTACATCCTCATAAGTAATCTGGTCCTCAATGGGATATTTGGCAGCTCATCATTATTCCCGAAGCTGATAGTTGACCTCATCACCTCATCCACCACTATCACTCATAGTAACTGTGTTGCACAAGCTCTGTGTGTTACGTTATTTGCTATCTATGAAATGAGCACGTTCACCCTAATGGCGTATGATCGATATTTGGCCATTCGTCACCCATTGCATTATAGTATGATGATAACTAATGAGAGGATTATTGGCCTCATCATTGGATCCTTTCTGGTGGCATTCATACTTGTACTCATAGCCGTGCTTCTTACATGGAAACTTCCTCTTTGTGGGAACAGAATAAACAATATTTTTTGTGACAATATGTCGATGGTCATCCTCTCCTGTGTGGACTCTTCCATCAGTCAACTCTTCTCCGCTTTTGTGGTCATCCTCTACTTGTGCGTCACCATCTTCGTCATTGTCTTCTCCTATCTACAGATATTTCTTGTCTGTTTAAAAATCTCTGGAGAATCCCGCCAGAAAGCCATCCACACCCTGGTCACCCATCTACTCAACTTTTCTATCTTTTTACTAGGGTTCTTATTTATTTTCATCAGGTACAGGCTGGGCAGTATTAAGCTTCCTGTTGTTATTCACGTTCTTCTCTCCGTCACTACTCTCATTGTCCCACCATTGTTTAACCCCTTGATCTATGGAGTCCGAACACATGCCCTGGAGGTGAGGGTTATGCATTATTTACAGACAATGCAGGCTTGGCCCATGTGGACTAAAATATGTCAGCATTCTGCACCAATATCTATCATTAGTGACATTCATTAGAGTCAATGAGTACATGCTATCTATATGATATGTAACAATTATCACAAAATAATCTAATAAAAATCATGATGAGGTATAATATGTCTTTGTTTCTGTGGATTTTTATGGTTGTTTGGGTTGTAATAGGCAGGAGGTCCTCTATTCTAACTACTCTTTAATGGACAGGAGGACATCTATTCTATCTACACTGTAATGGACAGGAGGACCTCTATTCTATCTACTATGTAATGGGCAGGAGGACCTCTATCCTTTTTACTATGTAATGGACAGGAGGACCTCTATTCTATCTACTATGTAATGGGCAGGAGGACCTCTATCCTTTTTACTATGTAATGGACAGGAGGGCCTCTAAGCTATCTACTATGTAATGGGCAGGAGGACCTCTATCCTTTTTACTATGTAATGGACAGGAGGGCCTCTAAGCTATCTACTATGTAATGGACAGAAGGACCTCTATCCTATCTACTATGTAATAGCTAGGAGGTCCTCTATTCTATCTAATATGTAATGGACAGGAGAACCACCATACTATCATAATTTGTAATGAGCAGGAGGGCCTTTATCCTGTCTTAATTTCTAATGGGCAGGAGGTACTCCATACTTACTACTAATACTAGGGTGTGTAATAAGCGGGGGGCCTGATACCAGGGTCATGTAATATGCTGGGGACCTGATTCTGGAGTCTGTAATATGCTGGGGCCTGATTCAAGGGGGTGTTATATGCTAGGAGACAGAAACTTAGGTCTGTAACATCCTACGGCTTCATTCTGGGGTCTGTATTAAGATAGGAGCCTAATACTGGTGTTATTCTAGCATCTGTATTATGCAGAGGGTCCGATTCTGATATTGTGGGCCTGATTCTGGAATCTGCATTATGCATGTCTAGTGTGGATACAATGTTCTTTTGTTCTTTACTAGGCATTGCTCCCACCTAGCTAGAATCTTGCTCCACACTGATGAGGGGCAGCACCCCAAAAACAGCTGTCTGTCGATGCATACCTGGCCTTGGTTTTTCCCTTGTCATTACATTGACTTATAGGGCCACTTAATATGGTGGTTTTGATGGTTTCCTTACAGGAGCCACCCCATGGCTGGGTCCTTCCCGGAGGGATATCTGGCTAGTCCTGTGTTTCGAGACTCTTCAATGAGGCTCCACAGGCTCTTCTTTAGCATTTTCTTTTGTCCTGTAGACATATCCTCCCTCTATATTGTCCTAACATCTACTATGTAATGTGCAGGAGGACCTCTATTCTATCTACTATGTAATGGGCAGGAGGACCTCTATCATATGTACTAAGTATTGGGCAGGAGAACCTCTATCCTATGTACTATATGCCATAGCGTAGATCATTTCTACAGCATTATTTCATGTCTAGCAGTATCCTATGGAGTCAATCGTCTCAAAAATGACAGTTCCCTACAGTACATACTGCAGTATGGTTTTGTGGAACTACAAGTGTAAGCAAGTTCAACTCAGATAAATATAAATAATGTATATGTAGCGAAATCCATAATATAAAAATTCTACTAAAATGCAATACATCTATATACAGAGATATAACCTTTATACCCATCACCTCAGTGTGTTCATTGACCAGATGGAGATGTAAAAGAGATGAGAAAAATGACTGTGAGGTAATTCACCTTTATATATGGAGGGGCCTCCTAGTCTTTTTGTAATCTACAAGAAATATGAAGAAATATACTCACTGGTATCCAGGCCACCACAGGTGCTAGCCCTCACTGGTATCCAGGTAACCACAGGTACTAGGCCTCACTGGTATCCAGGCAACCACAGGTACTAGGCCTCACTGGTATCCAGGTAACCACAGGTACTAGGCCTCACTGGTATCCAGGCAACCACAGGTACTAGGCCTCACTGGTATCCAGGTAACCACAGGTACTAGGCCTCACTGGTATCTAGGTAACCACAGGTACTACTCTTTTTTTTAGAAACAATTGAAAAAACACTCCCGACAGCTCCAAATGGGTATAACTGGGCGCAGGTCCAAGGAAGGAAGTAGATGATGAGATAAGAACGTGTTTATTGTGAGCCAATGCATTTCCAAACCGTATCCAGGTAACCATAGGTACTAGGCTTCACTGGTATTCAGGTAACCATAGGTACTAGGCCTCACTGGTATCAAGGTAACCACAGGTACTAGGTCTCACTGGTATCCAGGTAACCACAGGTACTAGGCCTCACTGGTATCCAGGTAACCACAGGTACTAGGCCTCACTGGTATCTAGGTAACCACAGGTACTACTTTTTCATTGCCCCTGTTAGCCAGAATCCTACTCCACACTGACGAGGGGCAACTACCCCGAAACGGCTGTCTGTGGATGGATGCCTGCCTTGGTAAACCCTTGTCATGTCGCAATACTCGCCACAGAGTTAGACTTTGACGCAAAAGGGGCCACCCTGGTATTTCCCTATTTATGTTCCAATACTCACAACCGAGTGGGACTTAAGGGGCTACGTATCAGGTTGGTTTGGTGATCTCCCCACTGGGAGTCACCACCTTGGCAATAGGCTTTCTTCCCCTGGAGGGATATCTGGCTATTCCTGTGTTTTGAGACTCGTAACTGAGGCTCCATAGACCCCTCTTTTGCAGATTTTAATTTATAGGGGAAAATGTATCAATGGAGACTCTTCAGTGATTTCTCCATTTGATTTTTTTGTCACTGTTCTCACTGAGTTCAGAGATTGCTGTGTTTTGTTAACCACAGGTACTAGGCCTCGCTGGTATCAACAGGGAATAGAAACAATAGAAAAAAACATTCCCGACACCTCCAAACAGGTATAACCGGGCGCAGGTCAAAGGAAGGAAGTAGATGATGATATAAGAACGTGGTTCAAACCGTGTCAAGATAACCACAGGTACTAGGCCTCCCTGGTATCCAGGTAACCACAGGTACTAGGCCTCACTTGTATCCAGGTAACCACAGGTACTAGGCCTCATTGGTATCCAGGTAACCACAGGTACTAGGCCTCACTGGTATCCAGGTAACCACAGGTACTAGGTCTCACTTGTATCCAGGTAACCACAAGTACCAGGCCTCAACTGTATCCAGGTAACCACAGCTACTAGGCCTCACTGGTATCCAGGTAACCACAGGTACTAGGCATCACTGATATCCAGGTAACCACAGCTACTAGGCCTCACTGGTATCCAGGTAACCACAGGTACTAGGCCTCACTGATATCCAGGTAACCACGGCTACTAGGCCTCACTTATATCCAGGTAACCACAGCTACTAGGCATCACTGGTATCCTAGCAACCACAGGTACCAATTTGTCAGTGTTACTGAGTGCCAGTGTTATTATATGTCAGGAGAAGAGTATCACAAAATTACTTTCACAGTATAACAAATGCAAAAAGAAAACCCACATGAAAGTGAATCTAATGCAGTCTGTGGCTGAACTAATGAAAAAGCCCCCTGAAACGGATGTGCATGGGCGGTCATGGCCCCCCCTTGCTGCCCCCATCCCCCCCGTCCATAGGTAGTGTGGGTCATTGATTCCTGTGGGATCATGGTTGCTATTAGGAACCCCCCTAGGTTACCCCTGTCATGTATGTAAATGTGTAGGTAATGGTTTGGTCCGCACCCCACCAGTAAGGTTAGGGCGGAATGGTACTAACCTCTCTTGAAGCTTTCCTTTTTAGGCATGTTGCTAGGCAGAATTCCCCTGGAGCAACGGTATGATTCTTCCTACCGGTTTTGGCGGGCTTTGAAAGCAGTATACATCTGGGTAATTCTGGCCCCTGGTTCAGTTCGCCGGTGGCTGTGGAGAAGATAAGAAGAAAGAAGAGTGAACTACGAGGTCAAGCCGTGAAGTCTCCCCCCCCCCTCCCTCCCTTAGGCTCTTGCCTATGAACCGGCACGGTGTTTATTTGAAGGGCAGTCTCCCTGCTCACTATGGGAGGACAGTTGACTCAGTTTGGGAGTGATTATTTCTCTGAGTTTATGTTTATCTATTTATTAAATAATTTATCTTATTTATTGGTTGAATTTTTCTCTGTGTAACCTAAATAAATTGCGGCCTTTGTTGCCAAATGCTTAGTGTTGTTTGTTTTATTTGGGAAAAGGGAGTGGGCCATTGAAGCCCAAGAGACTGTCTGGAAATTGTCTCAGTGTTACACTGAGATCACCTAGGCTACTGTGGAAGAAAGTACGAGACTATGAAATAAGGCTGGGCAATTATGGCCTAAAGCAACATCACATTTGATTGAACATGATTCCTTGATTACAATTATTGAACAATTAGTATGCCACGCCCTTTTATAAGCCACACCCATTTGGGCATGCCAAACTGCAGGTAATAGAGGAGAGGGATCAGTATGAACATATCCCAGCTGCGGTACTGTATACATAGCGGAAGCAGATGTTATATCCAGTGTTTGCATACTATAGAACAGACATGTCAAACGCAGGCCCTCCAGCTGTTTTAAAACTACAATTCCCATCATGGATGGACAACCAAAGCTAAAGGTTTGGCTGTCAGGGCATGATGGGACTTGTAGTTTTGCAACAGCTGGAGGGCCTGAGTTTGACATCCCTGCTATAGAACAACATTCTCCAGCAGTTGTGAAACTACAACTTCCAGCATTTCTGCAAGCTGCGTATCTTTTAGCCTGTAGCCCATTGCAGCATTGTGCAGGTCTACAGTTTTGTCCCTTGTGTCCTTTGACAGCTCTTTGGTCTTGGCCATGGTGGAGAGGTTGAAATGTAATTGATTTGATTTATTGAGTGCATTGACAGGTGTTTTTTTATCTACAGGTAACAAGTTCAAACAATTGTTGTCCCAATGTGGCCACTCCGGTGCCCCCTGCTGACTGCAGCTCCGCTTCTTCCGAGACAAACTTGTTTTGAGAGTGACAGGCCACTCAGCCAATCACTGGCTGAGTGGGGACTGCACCACGGCTAGTGATTGGCTGAGCAGGCTGTCACTCCTGAAACAAGTTTGTCTGGAGAGGCCACAGAAGGACATCAGGGGAAGCTTGGGGAGGTAAGCATAACATGTTTATTATGTTTACCAAAAGTGCAACAATATATAAAGAAACTTTATAAAATGCTGGATAACCCCTTTAAAGAAAAACTGTCAGGTCTGTGAGAGGCAGAAGTCTTGCTGGATGGTCAGTGATCAAATCCTTATTTGATTTAATAAAATGCAGAATAATTCTTTATAAATCTTACAATGTGATTATCTGGAATGTTCTATAGATCCTGTCTCTCACAGGTGAGGTGTACCTACCATAAAAATTATACACCTCCCCATTCTGTGTTGGTGGGGAAACTAACTTGCTAAATTGGCAGCATATCAAATTTCCCCACTGTATTTTAATATATATTATACAATATATGTAAAGAGAAAAGTCCAGCACCAGTGTAGCGGATAAAAACGTCCTTCTTTATTTATGCAAACTTCACATAACGAGAAACAAACATGCGATTGTTGACGCGTTTCGGCGTCTCTCACGCCTTGTTCACAACATAGTATACCGTATACTGTTTCCCACAACCTTATATGGGCGGTATCAGACATCACATGACACTTAGTTAAAATCACGAACACATGAATTTAAAACACACCCAAGTTGTATACAAAATGCAAACCAAATGAATTGGGAAAATATATAACAGTACCATCCTTAGACATGCATTTGTGACATAGGCAGAAATAGTTTATAAACAATATTAAGATTTTTAGTAGGTCATAATAAGATCATGTCTGGAGTTTAAGCCACCAGGAAATCTGCTCCCTAACCTAAAGATCCAAAATGACTCTCTATTGAGTAACTTTCTTCTTAGGGAACCTCCTCTTTTAGATGGATGCATTTTTTCAATGCCCATAACTTTAAGATATTGCACATTGCCCCCATGTACCTCTCTAAAATGTTTTGTTAGGGATGAGACATTTACCACCTAATTTCTACAGTCAGAAATATGTTTACGTATTCTAGCCTTGAGGCTGGTAGATGTGCATCCCACGTACTGCAGGTTGCATTGTGTGCACGTAGCCACATATATCACATATGTAGTGTTGCAGTTAATGTAGCTATATATCTTATATGCGTTCCCATTTACACAAGATTTTATCTCCTTAGACACCGCAACATGTGAACATGTTACACATCTTTGATGTCCACATCTGTAGGATCCCTTGATGTCCAGCCATGTTCTTTCTTGATCTTTGCCTCCTGTGTACAAAGATGGAGACAGTGTCGATCCCAGAGTAGGGGCTCTTCTGGATACGACCCTGACTCCATCTTTGGTCATACTGTATAAAGTCTCATCTTGCCACAATAGTGGCAGATGTTTGTTAATGATGTTCCTTATCTGTGAGAACTGTTTGCTATACGATGTAACAAATATTATGTCATTAGTGCCATGTTTCTTGCGTTTTTTAGAATGTCTCCTAGTCTGAGTATGTTCGGCCAATAGTTCTTCTCTACTTACCCTAGAGATTTTGTATGCTGCCTGGTCTAATAACTCCTGCTTATATCCTCTCTCTCTAAACTTTTGCTGTAGTTTTTCCATTTCTGCAAAATAAACATAATCTCTACTGCAATTACGTTTCAATCTAAGACATTCACCATAGGGTATGTTATTGACTACATGTGGAGGATGGCAAGATGTGGCCATAAGGATACTGTTTCCAGCACAACCCTTCCTGTATGGTAGTACATCTATACATCCTTGGTTGACATTAGCCACAAATCTTACGTCCAGAAAGGTAATTTCATTATTGCCAAAATGTGCAGTGAACTTGAGCCCAAATTCATTGCCATTAAGGTAATCCACAAAGTTATGGAAGCAACTCTCACCATCTCTCCATATAATAACCAAATCATCTATGTACCTTCCTATCCATTGTATAGATCCAAAGAAGGGATTATCCTCCGAGAATATGTATTTAAGTTCCAAAACTGACATAACGATGTTGGCGAGAGATGGTGAGAATTTCGCTCCCATACTAACTCCCTGTATTTGTAGAAAAAACTCATCATTGAAAACAAAATAATTATGGTTTAACAAAAAATCCGTGGCCATAATCAGAAACTCAATCTCTGCAGCTGAATATAAGCTAAATTTGGTCAGATAATATTCTAATGAAGAGATGGCAACTTGCTTGGGAATTGACGGATACAATGCTATAACGTCTAGTGTTCCCAATTTCCAATCCTTGTTCCATCCCATATTATCTACAATATTGAGAACATGTTTGGTGTCCCTGATGTGGGAGGGAGTTATGCCCACTAGGGGTTGGAGAAAATGATCTACCCAAGCCCCCAATCTTTCCCCCATAGAGCCGATCCCGGCCACTATAGGTCTTAAAGGGGGAGGAAAAATACCTTTGTGAACCTTTGGTAGAGAATGGTATACAGGAGTCACAGGAACATCTCTTCATTAGAATATTATCTGACCAAATTTAGCTTATATTCAGCTGCAGAGATTGAGTTTCTGATTATGGCCACGGATTTTTTTGTTAAACCATAATTATTTTGTTTTCAATGATGAGTTTTTTCTACAAATACAGGGAGTTAGTATGGGAGCGAAATTCTCACCATCTCTCGCCAACATCGTTATGTCAGTTTTGGAACTTAAATACATATTCTCGGAGGATAATCCCTTCTTTGGATCTATACAATGGATAGGAAGGTACGTAGATGATTTGGTTATTATATGGAGAGATGGTGAGAGTTGCTTCCATAACTTTGTGGATTACCTTAATGGCAATGAATTTGGGCTCAAGTTCACTGCACATTTTGGCAATAATGAAATTACCTTTCTGGACGTAAGATTTGTGGCTAATGTCAACCAAGGATGTATAGATGTACTACCATACAGGAAGGGTTGTGCTGGAAACAGTATCCTTATGGCCACATCTTGCCATCCTCCACATGTAGTCAATAACATACCCTATGGTGAATGTCTTAGATTGAAACGTAATTGCAGTAGAGATTATGTTTATTTTGCAGAAATGGAAAAACTACAGCAAAGGTTTAGAGAGAGAGGATATAAGCAGGAGTTATTAGACCAGGCAGCATACAAAATCTCTAGGGTAAGTAGAGAAGAACTATTGGCCGAACATACTCAGACTAGGAGACATTCTAAAAAACGCAAGAAACATGGCACTAATGACATAATATTTGTTACATCGTATAGCAAACAGTTCTCACAGATAAGGAACATCATTAACAAACATCTGCCACTATTGTGGCAAGATGAGACTTTATACAGTATGACCAAAGATGGAGTCAGGGTCGTATCCAGAAGAGCCCCTACTCTGGGATCGACACTATCTCCATCTTTGCACACAGGAGGCAAAGATCAAGAAAGAACATGGCTGGACATCAAGGGATCCTACAGATGTGGACATCAAAGATGTGTAACATGTTCACATGTTGCGGTGTCTAAGGAGATAAAATCTTGTGTAAATGGGAACGCATATAAGATATATAGCTACATTAACTGCAACACTACATATGTGATATATGTGGCTACGTGCACACAATGCAACCTGCAGTACGTGGGATGCACATCTACCAGCCTCAAGGCTAGAATACGTAAACATATTTCTGACTGTAGAAATTAGGTGGTAAATGTCTCATCCCTAACAAAACATTTTAGAGAGGTACATGGGGGCAATGTGCAATATCTTAAAGTTATGGGCATTGAAAAAATGCATCCATCTAAAAGAGGAGGTTCCCTAAGAAGAAAGTTACTCAATAGAGAGTCATTTTGGATCTTTAGGTTAGGGAGCAGATTTCCTGGTGGCTTAAACTCCAGACATGATCTTATTATGACCTACTAAAAATCTTAATATTGTTTATAAACTATTTCTGCCTATGTCACAAATGCATGTCTAAGGATGGTACTGTTATATATTTTCCCAATTCATTTGGTTTGCATTTTGTATACAACTTGGGTGTGTTTTAAATTCATGTGTTCGTGATTTTAACTAAGTGTCATGTGATGTCTGATACCGCCCATATAAGGTTGTGGGAAACAGTATACGGTATACTATGTTGTGAACAAGGCGTGAGAGACGCCGAAACGCGTCAACAATCGCATGTTTGTTTCTCGTTATGTGAAGTTTGCATAAATAAAGAAGGACGTTTTTATCCGCTACACTGGTGCTGGACTTTTCTCTTTACATATGCTGCCCTGGCTCCGGGCTTTGCCGTGCACTGTGAGTGGATCAAGCAGGTGAGCTGACCTCAAATCAGCATTTGTATATTATACAATATATATATACACACACACTATCTTGCTATACTTTTACTTTAGGCTATTTATAAACCAGTTAGACGACTGCTTTTAGAGTAGAGTGGTGGTCAGTAACCTAGACAACGAGTTGTCAATAGTAAGAGACAAAGAGCAGCATATCAGGAGAAGGTGACAAGTTTGTCTAATGTTTGTATCTGCAAATATATTTACCTTCACGAGCCTTACATGTATAAATATGTTAGCTGAGATGGGAATATACCTTTAAAGTGTCCCTGTTGTTATAACTTTTGAAATCAAAATCAACAGTAGATGTGAAAAAACAGCGAATTTGCAATATACATTTTTCTTTTATCATGCTGTAAAACAAGACTGAACTTACCAGAAATCCAGGTCCAGTCTCCTCAAGGCAGCTATATAACAGCTATACCTACTATATCCAGGTCCAGTCTCCTGAAGGCAGCTATATAACAGCTATACTTACTATATCCAGGTCCAGTCTCCTGAAGGTTGCTATATAACAACTATACTTACTGTATCTAGGTCCAGTCTCCTGAAGGCTGCTATATAACAGCTATACTTACTGTATCCAGGTCCAGTCTCCTGAAGGCAGCTATATAACAGCTATACTTACTGTATCCAGATCCAGTCTCCTGAAGGCAGCTATTTAACAGCTATACTTACTGTATCCAGGTCCAGTCCCCTGAAGGCAGCTATATAACAGCTATACTTACTGTATCCAGGTCCAGTTTCCTGAAGGCAGCTATATAACAGCTATACTTACTGTATCCAGATCCAGTCTCCTGAAGGCAGCTATATAACAGCTATACTTACTGTATCCAGGTCCAGTCCCCTGAAGGCAGCTATATAACAGCTATACTTACTGTATCCAGGTCCAGTTTCCTGAAGGCAGCTATATAACAGCTATACTTACTGTATCCAGGTCCAGTCTCCCGAAGGCAGATTTTCTGACTTGTGCTGGTTGAAAAAAACAGACTAAACACATGAGTTCCAGCCAGTACAGAAACTCACGGCTCAATATGTCCTTCAATCATATATCTGCCTTCTCTCTGTGAGCGCTTAGATGGCCTGGGAAACACAGGACTTCCTCTTTTCTGACTGTTTCCTGTGTTTTGATAAAAAAAGTTGTGTGTTCTCCATGATAACTAAAAAATAAATAATGAATGTAAATTGCAAACTTGCTTTATATCACATCTACTGCTGATTTAGATTTTAAAAATTATAATGACATCGACACTTTAAGAGATAAAAATAAAATATGTGATTCTGTGATGGTTTCTTATCTGTATTCATGTAGCTCTTCTAGGTGATTGATTACTCTCTAGTATATTGCTCTCTATTACAAATCATACATTTCTACCAAACATCTTCATCTATGTTTCCCATTACATCAGCATATTATGCAATTTACTCACATACTATTATTCTTTGCATTAGTTCGTCTTGAGGATTTCTTCCTTCGGGATTTCAGTCTTGAGCATTTTCTCTATATAAACTCTATCTAAATCTTCAGAAGCCAGGTATGATTCTGATCCGCAGAGATCCCTGGACATCAGGTAACAGAAGAAGGAACACTCAGTGCTCTCGGAAAGTTTATATTATATTATTATGTTACATTACCTTATATCTTTTATTATCCTTAGACCTTATAAGATATTTATATTACTATATAGATGGATTTTATATGTTGTTAATGATATCTTCCTGCAATATGATTTCTTTTCTATTTTTTGGAAAGCCTTCAAGGTATAAGCTTGAGATGTT
Organism: Dendropsophus ebraccatus; assembly: GCF_027789765.1. Taxonomy (NCBI): domain Eukaryota; kingdom Metazoa; phylum Chordata; class Amphibia; order Anura; family Hylidae; genus Dendropsophus; species Dendropsophus ebraccatus. Next base: position 12,351,839 of record NC_091458.1, read on the forward strand.
TCATCTTTCAAACATATGTCTTCTCCTTCCTGATCTATGGCAATATGGTTGCCTCCATGCGCCTCAAAGGTTCTGCTCATAATGGACGTCACAAACCTGGGCTTAGTCACTTACATAAAGTTCATACTTACCTATTCTCCCCGTATCCTGCAGCCTTTTCCTGTGTCCCCTGCTCACCGCTGATGCTTCTGGCCTGGTCTCTTCAGTGACAAGCCGCTCAGCCAATCACTAGTCCCGGTGGTGTCCCATCTCAGCCAGTGATTGGCTGAGCGGCCTGTCACTGAAAAGACCAGGCCAGAAGCATCAGCGGTGAGCAGGGAACCCAGGAAAAGGCTGCAGGATACGGGGGAGAATAGGTAAGTATGAACTTTATCATTTTTTATGAAATAATCGCTAGTGATATTTGTGCAGCCCCTGCTGCATGATTATGGAGCCATGTATGGGTTTGGTAAGTGAGCACCGATCTAGCAAGTCGGCACTCATTTACTTGGAAATGTCGGGTCTTCTAATATGGGCCTTACTGTGGAATGCTATCGGTGTTCCAGAGTTTCAAATGCCTTTTTGTTATTTAGATGATGAGAGTAGTGCTATATCCTGCACTTCGTGTTTCAAGTCCTATGGAAATACAGATGGAGGCTCCAAGTGCAGTAAGGCTTGGTTTGACTAAGTATAAGACCAATCTTATTTTTCTTGATCTATGTTTACTAATGGCTGTCATTTGTCTTTCTCTTGTTCAAGAACCTTTGTCTAAACATTTGGGCAAAAGAAAGCAACATGGAAAATACATGGAACGTCAGTAGAAATTTGATCCTCCTAGGACTTGTGGAGATGGAAGGACTAAAATCTCTGTACTGTGTCCTGTCTATTGTCCTATATTCATCCATTGTTCTCTTAAGTATTATTATTGTGGCCATCGTAGTTGCAGATACGAGGTTACATGAGCCCATGTACATCCTAATAAGTAATCTGGTCCTCAATGGGATTTTTCGCAGCTCAACATTATTCCCGAAGCTGATAGTTGACCTTGTCACCTCATCCACCACTATAACCTACGGTAACTGCATGGCCCAAACTGTGTTCATTTCAGTATTTGCTCTCTATGAAATGAGCACGTTGACCATAATGGCGTACGATCGATATTTGGCCGTTTGTCTCCCATTGCGCTATAGCATGCTGATAACTAATGAGAAGGTTGTCATCTTCATCTTAGGATCTATGGTCGTGGTCATAATAATTCCCCTCATAGCAATGATCCTCACTCTGAAGCTTCCTCTTTGTGGGAACATGTTAAACAATATTATTTGTGACAATATGTCGCTGATCGTTCTCTCCTGCGTGGACTCTTCCATCAGTCAACTCTACAGCGCTTCTGTGCTTGTTTCCTATTTGTCAGTCACCTTGTTTGTTGTCGTGTTTTCTTACATTCAGATATTTCACGTCTGCTTGAAAGTCTCGGGAGCATCACGGCGGAAGGGGGTCCACACCCTGGTCACCCATCTCCTTAATTTTTCTATCTTTTTAATCGGACTTTTATTTGTTTTCATCAGGTACAGGTTGGGCAGCATTAAGCTCCCTATATCTGTCCATGCTCTTCTCTCCATCACTGCTCTTATTATTCCACCATTGTTCAACCCCTTGATATATGGAATCCGGACGCACGGCCTGAAGATGAAGGTTACTCAATATTTAGAGAAACTGTATTGTTGGCCAAAATAGACCAAAGTACGTATACATCCTGCACTGGCATCTGTTAGTAGATACTTGTAAGTTTTATGTAGAACATTGGCTGCTTGCTGTAAATAAGCACTGATCTAGTAGACTCCAGATTCATGTGGGGAGAGTCACACTAAAGATCACTCACGAGATTGTTGAGCGGTGGTCAAGCAATGGTTGTTTGACATCTCAAAATGGCCGGATGTTTATCTCAAGCAGGTTTGCTTAATGTAGTTTTACTCACCACGTCAGCCGGAAGTTTGTTCCAAGCATCTACTACCCCTTCAATGAAGTGATATTTTCTCATATGGCTTCAGATCTTCTCTCCGATAACCTCATATTGTGTCCCTTTGTTCCTGTATTCAGTTTCTTCATTCCTGGACCCAATTTAGACCTTTAACATATATAAAGGTTTCCATCATGTCTCCCCATTCCCTCCTTCCTCCTGTAACATATATAAAGGTTTCCATCATGTCTAGAGATGAGCGAACCGGCCGAGGTTCGGGTTCGTATGAACCTGAACTCTCGGCTTCTGATTCCCGCTGTCTGCCCGCTACGTGGAGAGGGTGGATACAGCCTGAGGACTGCATGGAAAACTGGGATACGGCCATAGCCATAGGCTGTATCCCAGTTTTCTAGGCGAACCTCAGGCTTTGTCCACCCTCTCCACGGAGCGGGCAGACAGCGGGAATCAGAAGCCGAGAGTTCAGATTCATACAAACCCGAACCTCGGCCAGTTCGCTCATCTCTAATCATGTCCTCCCTTTCCCTTCTTCCTCTTGTAACATATATAAAGGTTTCCATGATGACTCCCCATTCCCTTCTTCCTCCTGTAACATATATAAAGGTATCCATCATGTCTCCCCATTCCCTTCTTCCTCCTGTAACATATATAAAGGTTCCCATAATGTCCCTCCTTTCCCTTCTTCCTCCTGTAACTAATATGAAGCTTTCCATCATGTCCTCCTTTCCCTTCTTCCTCCTGTAACATGTATAAAGGTTTCCATCATGTCTCCCCTTTCTCTTCTTCCTCCTGTAACATATATAAAGGTTTTCATCATGTCCTCTCTTTCCCTTCTTCCTTCCTATGATATATAGAAAGGTTTCCATCATATACTCCTTTCTCTTCTTCCCTACCTTCTGACCATAACTAATGGCTACCATCTCTCCTCCTAGCCCCCCCCCCCCCCTCAAAATGAACTTTTAATATTTTCTGTGTCCCATTCTAATTACCTTTATCTAGTCATCTGGGTGGTCCTCTTTGAGCAAGTTTAGTCAGAGCTGGTGGGAGATTTTGTCTGTAATTGCACATCTCTGGGCATGATTACAATTGCATAGCTTGCAGTGGAGGGTGGAGTGCGGTGATCTTGTATGGACACCAACGTCATCGCTACGCCTGACATGCACAGTACGCTAGCATCCAATCCATATGCGTGCAGTACGCCAGCATCCAATCCATACACTGTTTTGGGTACAGCTTGGGAAGACATCAGTGTCCCAAAATGACAGGATGCCCTTCCCCCCTCCGTGATTCTGTAAGCTTTGCAAATCTAAATCTCCTGCCAGCCGTGATTACATGGCCAAAGAGGACCACCCAGATGACTAGATAAAGTCTACCAGAAATTTAAAAATTTTAAATTTTGGTGGGGCTAGGAGGGGAGCTGATAGCCATTAGTTTTATGGTCAGAATTAGTGGTGGGGGCTTTATGTATGTAATGCCTTAGGGCCCGTTCAGCAGTGATGGCCTCCCTTTAACCCCTCATGTTGGCCTTTGTTTTATGACTTTAAGAGAGTGCTAGTGCTGCAGTCTCCTACCCTATACATAGTGTATAGGGTAGGAGGATAGAACTATACAGAGCCACACACAATGTGGTTTCTGGTAAGTTTACTCTTAGGTCCAGCAGGGAAAATGTTGTATCAGATATTTTTCTATTGGTGTTTTAACTTTTTGGGGTCATATGACTATTTTTAGTTCCAAATGATATCGCCTGTGTCACAAACTTTACAGTAGGATAAATTGTGTTTGCTGTATCTGATGTCTTCCCAAAAGCCAGACCCTAAATGAAGTTGACCTTGCTGGAGGAAGAACGTAACAATGTTTTTTCTGAGTGGTCTCAACATGATAACACTCTCACTTTTATGATCTGTTGACTTCTAAGTATGACCTATCCAGATGGTGTGTGAACCAATAATCCCATAAATGCAATGTAAATAATTTCAGCCTGTATATTATTGATTATAATGGTCAAGAACTTCACCAGAATTCATTCCTTAATTTGGACTGCCCCCTCAGCCAGTCAGTGACTGGAGCGGGACACTGCTGCAGTCACTGATTGGCTGAGCACGTTATTCATCTCAGTCAGGATGGGCATTTTCCCCAGACTCATGACGTCATCGGAAAACAAAGGAAAATACCTTCTGGCTGGGGTCCTGAAGCCTGTAACTGGTGCTCCGCAGGCACGGGACGAGGTAATGATTGTGTATTACAGTTCTCCCCTGCCAGCTGTGAATTTTTTTTAACTTCTCCGGACTTCTCCTTAAAGTATTATTATAGTTTTGGTTGCATGTAAAAATCCAACATTACACAAACACATGTTCATCCTTATAAGTAATCTGGTCCTCAGTGGGATATTTGGCAGCTCATTATTGTTCCCGAAGCTGATAGTTGACCTCATCACCTCATCCACCACTAGTAACTGTGTTGCACAAGCTCTGTGTGTTACGTTATTTGTTATTTATTAAATGAGCACGTTCACCCTAATGGCGTATGATCGATATTTGCCCATTTGTTACCCATTGCCTTATATAATAATAACAACTAATGAAAGCATTATAACCCTCATCATTGGATCCTATGTAGAGATCTTCATACTTATATTCATAGGATTGCTCCTCACATGGAAACTTTCCCTTTCAGGGAACAGAATAAGCAATATTTTTGTGACAATATATCCATGATTATTCTTCCACTTGCGTGTCACCATCATTGCCATTGTGTTGGGCAGAATTGCTTGAACTATTAAAATATAAGATTATTGATTCCATGTGGTAAATTGCGTATACCCATCCCAGAAAAATAACTAATAAAAATCCAAAAGTCGTATTTACATTAATATTGTGGCAATAAAAATAACAATTTGTGACACAAAAAATGGGCTACGTACAGTTCCCTAGGTGGGAAACTAAAAAAGTTGTTATTATTATTAATTTCAGAGTGATAGGCATAGGGGGTGACAAACAGAACATTACAAAATCCAAAATAGAGTTGATCGAACCTCTGGAAATCCTAGGTTTGATCGAACTTGAACATTCACAAACCTGCCGCATTTGATTGCTGAAGCCTTCCCGGTCCGTAGGGAAGGAGGAGACAGCCCACCTGGAATTCCGGGATTCAGCCTATTACCTAGGCTGAATCCCAGAATTCCAGGTAGTACCCAGGCTGTCTCCTCCTTCCCCACGGACCAGAAAGGCTTCAGCAATCAAATGCGTCAGGTTCGTGAATGTTCGAGTTCGATCAAACCTAGGATTTCTCGAGGTTCGATCAACCCTAATCAAAAACACATTACATGAATACGGTGCAGACTGGCACATAGGGAGAGAGGACCAGTCCCACGAGGGCTTACAATCTATAATGTAAGGGGAGGGAGACAGTAGTTAAGGGGCAGCCAGGCTAAGTGTTATGCAGAATTATTGTGGGTTTTAGCCCAGTTTAAAGAGATGGGTTTTCATTTTACTTTTGAAGGTTTTGATGGTGGGTGAGAGTCAGATGTGTCGGGTAGTGTGTTCCAGAGTAAGGGGGGCCTTGGGGGCCTTGGAGGGAATTGTGCGAGGTACCAACAAAAGAGGAGCACAAGTGGAGGTCATTGGAAGATCGGAGGTTGTGTGAGGGACAGAAGTGAGATATCAGGTTACAGATGTACAGAGGGGACAGGTTGTGGATGGCCTTGTATGTCATGGTCAACAATTTACCATGGATAAATTGGGCAATGGGGAGATAGTGAAGGGATTGGCAGAGGAACAGGAGAAGTGGATTAGCCAGGCAGCAGAGTTAATGATAGACTAGAAGGGAGCAAGGGAGTAAGATGGGAGGCCAGAGAGGAGGATGTTACAGTCAGTGTCGGACTGGGGTACATTGGGCCCACCAGGGAAATTGATTCTTGGGGCCCACCCAATATATAAAGACATAATCAGCGCCAAACCTTTCACGTTAGTACAGAGACTTTGCATAGAGCTGTGTATGTGACCAGCAATGCTAGTGCACTGCCAGTCACTTATACAGTCGTTACTGATTTATGCAGTTGTGGTAAAACTGCACCATTTATGTAGAAACTTTAATGAAATTCCAACAATATTGCTGTAAAAACACATAAAAAATGTCATGTGTGAACACAGCCTCAGAAGATGAAGGAAAAAATGACTATCTAGTCTGCTCCTCTATTACAATCTCCAGCAGAGGAGACCCATGACGGTTTATTCTAGCCTCACCATAAGGTGTTGGGCTAGAATAAGACTTTAAAGGACCATCATGAAAGGCACATCAGTGGTCAGTGTGTAAACCTGGCTTTAAAATGTAATCTGCCATTTTATACATCTACTAGTAGAAGTGAGAGAACACCATGCGGCGCACATAGCTTATTACTGCAGAACAAATGTGTGCAAGTGGCTAAACTTGCTGCTCACCTTGGGCGGTCATGCTACAAGCCCAATACCGCCAGTCACTTTAGCGGTGGTTTATACACCTTGATGCCGCTTGCAGCCCTTTCAACAGAACCAGGAGACTTGGTACAATAATTCAGCTGCGAAGACAGCACCAAAGTAGTCAAAAATCTTGTGACTTTATTCACTCCGTCTTGTGCAATGTTTTGCCTTACTCAGAGCTAAAACGAAACATCGCGCTAGAGAGTGTGAATAAAGTCACAATAATTTTTACTACTTTAGTGCTGCCTCTGCTGCTGCTCCAGAGGGGGTGCAGTCTGGTGAGGGGGTATTATCCTACCTGTCACTGATACTGCTGCTCCGGAGGGGTGCAGTCAGATGAGGGGTGCATAATGCTACCTATCACTGATACTACTACTGCTACTCCAGAGAAGGTGCAGTCTGGTGAGGGGGGCATAATCCTACCTGTCACTGATACTGCTGCTGCTCAGGAGGGGGTGCAGTCTGGTGAGGGGGTATTATCCTACCTATCACTGATACTGCTGCTCCGGAGGGGGTGCAGTCTGGTGAGGGGGCATAATCCTACCTATCACTGATACTACTGCTCCGGAGGGGGTGCAGTCAGATGAGGGGGCATAATCCTACCTGTCACTGATACTACTGCTCCGGAGGGGGTGCAGTCTGGTGAGGGGGGCATTATCCTACCTATCACTGATACTGCTGCTCCGGAGGGGGTGCAGTCTGGTGAGGGGGGCATAATCCTACCTGTCACTGATACTGCTGCTGCTCAGGAGGGGGTGCAGTCTGGTGAGGGGGTATTATCCTACCTATCACTGATACTGCTGCTCTGGAGGGGGCGCAGTCTGGTGAGGGGGTATTATCCTACCTATCACTGATACTACTACTGCTCCGGAGGGGGTGCAGTCTGGTGAGGGGGTATTATCCTACCTGTCACTGATACTACTGCTCCAGAGGGGGTGCAGTCTGGTGAGGGGGGCATTATCCTACCTATCACTGATACTGCTGCTCCGGAGGGGGTGCAGTCTGGTGAGGGGGGCATTATCCTACCTATCACTGATACTGCTGCTCCGGAGGGGGTGCAGTCAGATGAGGGGGGGCATAATCCTACCTGTCACTGATACTGATGCTGCTCCGGAGGGGGTGCAGTCAGATGAGGGGGGCATAATCCTACCTGTCACTGATACTGCTGCTGCTGCTCCGGAGGGGGTGCAGTCAGATGAGGGGAGGCATAATCCTACCTATCACTGATACTACTGCTCCGGAGGGGGTGCAGTCTGGTGAGGGGGCATAATCCTACCTATCACTGATACTGCTGCTCCGGAGGGGGTGCAGTCAGATGAGGGGAGGCATAATCCTACCTATCACTGATACTACTGCTCCGGAGGGGGTGCAGTCTGGTGAGGGGGGGCATAATCCTACCTATCACTGATACTGCTGCTCCGGAGGGGGTGCAGTCTGGTGAGGGGGGGCATAATCCTACCTATCACTGATACTGCTGCTCCGGAGGGGGTGCAGTCTGGTGAGGGGGGGCATAATCCTACCTATCACTGATACTGCTGCTCCGGAGGGGTGCAGTCAGATGAGGGGTGCATAATCCTACCTATCACTGATACTGCTGCTCCGGAGGGGTGCAGTCAGATGAGGGGTGCATAATCCTACCTATCACTGATACTGCTGCTCCGGAGGGGTGCAGTCAGATGAGGGGTGCATAATCCTACCTATCACTGATACTGCTGCTCCAGAGGGGGTGCAGTTTGGTGAGGGGGGCATTATCCCACTTGTGTCTGTGTCTGCTGCTTATATCTTTATTTTTGAGTCGGTACAATAGTTGAGAAGAAGTTCACACTCTGGAGGTCCCAGTTGTGCAGGAGATCCGTGACGCTTGGGCGCTGATCAGCTGAGTCAGGATTCTCACATCACAGATGATAGGTGTTGTAGTAGACGTAGGAGTAAGACAAATCAATGGATAATGTGTTTCTAAGGGAATCCTCAATATATCTGATGATCTCATCTGATGAAACACGTCATCCATTGATTAAAGTCTTACTGTTATATCAACTACAACACCTATCATCTGTGATGTGAGAATCCTCAGCTGATCAGAGCCCAAGCCTCACGGATCTCCTGCATAACTGGGCCTCCAAAGTGTGAACTTCTCATCACATACATACAGTATACATATATACACAAATAGACATACTGCAGACATACACAAACATGCAGACACAACACACCTTACATATATACATCTAATCATACTAACACACACAGACTCACCAACATGGATACACAGATACAAAAGCATGCAGATTACACATATAAACCATCTATAGAACTACATTACATAATATACACTATATACATGATAGAAAACACACATATATATCACTCACGTGCATAAACACATGACACATGTACAGACACACACTGATGACAGATAGACAAGTATATACACAAACACTCACATGTTCAGCAGGGCAGGAGGCTTCAGTCTTCTTGTCTCCATCTTCTCCCTGCCAGGCCCAGGCAGCCTGCAGCCTCTCCCCATCTCCTGTGCACCGACTGCACACAGCAACAGGAGAGAGTCACATGATTGCAGAGGGGAGGGGGATGGAGGAGGCCCTGCTGCTGCTGCTCTTGGCATCTTGTGACAGGCAGGAAGAGGGCAGCGCTGAGGCCCGGAGCTGATGTAAGGAGCCAGGTGAGCAGGGGGAGGGGAGGGCCCATGATTACAGAGAGAACGGGCCCTGATACGGTGGTTAACTCACCCAGCAGTGTGGGAGCCAGCAGGGGGCCCCTTGAGCTCCCGATATAAGGCAGCTTCCAAACGGGAGGCCCCTCTCTGGCTTAGGGGAAGGGCCCTGCAAGAGGGAGGAGGGGGTGGGGCCCACCGGGGGATCCCCCGGCTCCCCGGTGGCCCAGTCCGACCCTGGTTACAGTAGTCCAATCAGGACCTGACCAGCTCCTGCCACTTTCACCTTTAAAAACTTTCCAGAATCTGCTATTTTCTCACCTCTGATTCCAAAAAACTGCAGGTCACATTCAGACCTGACCAGCTCCTGCCACTTTCACCTTTAAAAACTTTCCAGAATCTGCTATTTTCTCACCTCTGATTCCAAAAAACTGCTGTTTTTTCAAAGACCAGCAGTTTTTTGGAATCAGAGGTGAGAAAATAGCAGATTCTGGAAAGTTTTTAAAGGTGAAAGTGGCAGGAGCTGGTCAGGTCTGAATAAGACCAGCAGTTTTTTGGAATCAGGTGAGAAAATAGCAGATTCTGGAAAGTTTTTAAAGGTGAAAGTGGCAGGAGCTGGTCAGGTCTGAATGTGCGGTTTAAATGACAGAAAAGAATCAAAGGTGATCCCCAAGGCATTGTACCCCAAAGAAACAGAGAGCAGTCATTGCTTGTGATTGAGAGATTAGATAATGGCGCGAGATGCGGAAAAGATGATTAATTCTGTTTGTCCATGTTGGATTTTAGAAAGCGGGAGGAGTAGTAGGAAGATATGGCTGATAGACACTCTCTGATAGACAGTTTCTATGGCATGGACCCACATCAGTAAATGTGCAGAAAGTTATCTGTGGCCTATTGGAATGAAAGGACCTGCAATTTTATCCGTAATTATGGATAATTGTACGGTTGTGTGCATGGGACCTAACAGCGGAATGACAAGTCCCAGAGAAGACATTTCATGTCTCACATCTAGCAATCTCTGATGCAGTCACTAGTGTCTAAAATGACAGTTTCCTAGAGTACACACTGTGATACAGTTTTGTGACACTACAAGTCTAAGCAACTCTATCCTTGTCCCAGATATATATTATAAATAGAGATGAGCGAACCTGGAGCATGCTCGAGTCGATCCGAACCCGAACTTTCGGCATTTGATTAGCGGTGGCTGCTGAAGTTGGATAGAGCCCTAAGGCTATGTGGAAATCATGGATATAGTCATTGGCCGTATCCATGTTTTCCAGACAACCTTAGAGCTTTATCCAAGTTCAGCAGCCCCAGGTAATCAAATGCCGAATGTTCGGGTTCGGATCGACTCGAACCAGGTTCGCTCATCTCTAATTATAAAATATTAAGCATAAGTATTGTACATGAATAGCTAGATGGCTAATTTAACCCTTAGACGACCCTGGACGTAGGGTTACGTCATGGAAGTCCGTCACCAGACGACCCATGACGTAACTGTACGTCCTGGGTGGTTCTCCCGCTATGAAGAGTGCTCTGGAGCGGAGCGCGCTTCATAGGAGGTGGGGGCCGGGTGCAGTGAGCAGCCGGGACCTCACCGGTAATGACACGATGCAGCGATCTCGCTACCGCATGTTATTAACCCCTTAAACGCCTTAAAGTGTGATTGCGGGGGTCCCCATCGGACCGCCGGAGGTCTCTTACCTGCCTCCGTGCGGTCCGATCGGCGATCTGCTACACTGAGCCTGCACAGGCAGGCTCAATGAGCAGAGCACCGATCACACTGATCAATGCTGTGCCTATGGCATAGCAGTGATCAGTGTGTACAATCACACTATTGTATGTACAAGTCCCTCAAAGGGACTTCTAATGTGTAAAAAAAAAAAAGTTAAAAACACCAATACACTACCCCAAAGCCCCTCCCCCAATAAAAGTTGAAATCACCCCCCTTATCCCATTATATAAATAAAACATATAAAAATAAATAAATAAACATATAATATACCGTAGCGTGCGTAATTGTCCGATCTATTAAAATATAACAAGCGTCATTGTGACCGGTAAACAGCGTACACGAAAAGAGGGAAAAAAGTGCGCGGATTACCAATTTGATGTTACATTATATATAAAAATAAATTAATAAAAAGTGATCAAAACGTCCGATCTTCACAAATATGGAATTAATAAAAACTAGAGATCATGGTGGAAAAAATTACACCCCATAGGTAAAAAAATAAAAACGTTATAAGCTTCAAAATAGGCCAATTATATTAATAATGAATTGGCAAAAAAAAGGATTTCATAAAAAAAAAATATATATAACATTAGAGAATCTGTGTAACCTGCATGTGGTTGTGTTCGGACTGACCTATAGAATAATGGTATCATGTCGCTTTTACCATATAGTGCATTACGTAGACACAGGAACCCCCCAAACGTTACCATATTGCATTGTTTTTTACGATTTCACCTATTTATATCTTCATAAATAATATATTTGGGATTCCATCATACATGTTATGGTAAAATGAATGACACCATTACAAAGTACAACTATTCCTGTAAAAAACAAGCATTTACACAGCCTGTAGATAGAAAACTGAAAGTGCTGGAGCTCTTAGAAGGGGAGGAGGGAAAAACTAAAGCGTAAAGATTAAAATTTGCGCGGTCCACTGGGTCATTTTGGGCCGGGTCCTCAAAGGGTTAAAGATTCTCACATTTACTAGACTGTAACACATCTATATACAGAGAAATAACCTTTATACTCATCACTCTAGTGTGTCCATCCAACAAATACTCAAAAGAGCTTGTGGAGGAGATGGTCACGGACTGTGAGATGATTCAGGGTCTCCTGGTCCGCCTTAAGAAATATGATGAAATCTCCCCACTGGTATCCAAGCCACCACAGGTACTAGGCCTCACTGGTATTCAGGTCACCACAGGTACAAGGCCTCACTGGTATCCAGACAACTACAGGTATTAGGCCTTAGGGTTTGTTCACACTGAGCAAAACAGGCGGAATTCCACAGGATTCAGGGATTCTTGTTCAAGCACCTAATCAGTAGAAACCACATCCTTGGGTTATCTCCCCTTTCTGTAGTGGCGGTACCGATTAGTCCGGGTGAATCACAACTTCACTCTGGACCGCCATGATATTTGCCCAGGGGACCCACTCACACCTCGGCAGGTCACCGACTACAGGGGAAAGGGTATATCTAGCCTTCCTAAACTAAAAGCAGGTGTGCCACCATACCTGTGTGCCAAACCGGCACTGGTGTCACTGGGGTAACAGTATACTATCTGGCTAAGCTATATGCCGACCAACCACCACAGAAGTGGCGTCACACATTACCATCTAGCAAGTGACTGGTCGGACATACACCACACTAGGCCTCAGGGGTGGGCACTAAACTTCTTAGGTGAATTCCTGCATTGTCTTTTCTTGAGATATAAGAAGCTTCTGCTCCTTGGTACCCTGTCCTTCCTGGCACTTGTGAACATCGATCCAGTTCATAAGATGAATATGGAGAAGCACCTGACCATGCTCTTTCCTCAACATCCTCATAGGCATATACAGACGCAGAACATAGTTTGCATGGGCTCTTTCAAGGTAATCTAGGTACTTCCAAACCTGAAGCCATGATTAATCTGCCAGTCAGAATCACCAAATTGGACCCAAAACCTATTTTTAATAGTTGCCTCTTAAAGGGAATGTGTCACTTAAATTTTCTTTTACTGATTAGATTTAGATACTAAAACTTGTTCTTTTATTCCAATCTGTTTCTATTTTCTGACTATAATTTTTTTTTATTTTACTTTTTGTATATTGTTATGCCTGAGCTGTTTTTAACATTTAGTGATTTACAGCAAGACTCATGGACATAGATGAGAATAGACTGACTCTGTCACATTGGGATGATTGTAAAATAATACTAAGCATGCTTTGTGACCTGTGAAGAGGTCATTCCACTCTACATTCTACTGGTGTCACATGATGCTGCAATACTGTACAGATCACTTTACAGCGGCTTCCTCTTATCACTACAGACATGAACAACAAGAAGTCTCAGCTTAGTTTTAGCCCCAGTGGTGGCTAATATATACAAAAATATAATTTTTTTTAAAATGTCACCAAAAAGTCTTTAAAAAATATGTTAACATAAAACCAGTCATTGTCTGACGACACCTTCCCTTTAAGTACCAGTGAGAGGACACTGCTTATTTTACCACAGTCTATGTAATAAAGCTGACAACAGAACAGTCACATATAAGTAAGTAAAAGAAACCAAAAATGCTGATAATTAATAATTAAAATATGATAAAATAATGATGTGATGATTTCTTATCTTTATTACAAGCTTTAAATTTTTAATAAATGTCTTTATCTATGTCTTCTATTACATCAGCAGATTCTCCGTCTCACCTACTATTATTCTTTGCAGTAGTTCGTCTTGAGGATTTCTTCCTCCGGGATTTCGGTCTTGAACATTTTCTCTATATATACCTTATCCAAATCCTCCAAAGCCAAGTATGATTCTGATCGACGGAGATCCCTGGACACCAGGTGATGTGAGGAAGGAACACTATTAGAAGATTTTAGTTTATATTATTATTATATTACTAGCTTACATTATCTTACAGTGTTTCTTAGATTGCTTTATACCATATATGTTGCTATATAGATGTATTTTTTATGTTCTTCTTTCAGTTTAATCTCTTTTCTATTTTTTACGACTTACCCTTTAGGATAGCATTTAAGTAGGGATGATCCAAACCGAGTACGGTTCGGGTTCGTACGAACCCGAACTCTCGGTAATGATTCCTGTTGTCTGCCCGCTCCGTGGAGAGGGTGGATACAGCGGGAGGACTGCCTGGAAAACTGGGATACAGCCATAGCCATAGGCTGTATCCCAGTTTTCCAGGCGGTCCTCCCGCTGTATCCACCCGCTCCACAGAGCGGGCTGACAGCGGGAATCTGATGCCGAGCGTTCAGGTTCATACAAACCCGAACCTCGGAAGTTTCGGACCATCCCTACATTTAAGGTATAAGCTTGAGATGTCCACGGCTAACCTCAAGACAGTCTGTGACATCTAGAACAAATTTCTTCTCCTCCCTGATTTATGGCAATATGGTGGTTCCATGAGCCCCATAGGTTCTGCCCATAGTGGACGTCCCGAACCTGTGCTGATCAAATGGAACAAATGACAGACCCCGCTAACTTACTGTTTTTTGTTATAGAGACAATAAGATTAGTGCTATTTGCCGCACTTCCCTTTCCTTCCAGCCTTATGGAACTGCAGACAGAGGCTTCAATGGGAGACCTTATTTCATATAAATGTTACAATGTTGCAATGTTGTATATTTCTTTAGCCCCTAAGAAATTCAACCAATGTCATTAGATGAGGTTGTGCTCTTCAATCGACTCTCGGCAGACAACAACCCCATCTCCCATCTGAAGCTGAAAAGTGGAGCTGACCATTTTCCCTTTTGTCTATACGTAGACTGTGCTTAAGAATTTGCCTTGATCTTTCATGTGGTCGAAAATCAGTCAATGTATTGAAATCTGAAAGAGATTGTCCGTGGTTTCCATGTAAATATCTAGATGTCAGCAGTCCTCTAGAACAAGATGTCTACTTGTAAGGGAATTCTGGCCTTGTTTCTTTAAGAAGTAGTATGTAATTTTTTCAAGTGACTTAATGTGGTAAGTTCTTACCACATAAACACTGCTGGTCTAGACCTTCCTGCCTTTTCGGTGGGTCTTTTGTCTTCTTCATGATTTATACAAGACTTTTGTGGTTGTCACCATATCTCACTGTTGGTCATTGTTTCCTTTAGCTCCTCCTAGAATTGTCTTCTCCACTGTGTTGGGTCTTCTCCTCATAGTAGTTAGTTATAGGTCATTGTGAATGTTTATGGTTTGGCTTGACTGAGAAGAGGACCAACTCTATTTTTCTTGGTGTCATTTGTTTTATAGACTCTTAAACATTTCCTTCTTTTGTTCAGGAACCTATTTCTAGACATGTTAGGAAAAGAAAGCAACATGGAAAATACATGGAACGTCAGTAGAAATTTGATGCTCCTGGGACTTGTGGAGATGGAAGGACTAAAATCTCTGTACTGTGTCCTGTCCATTGTCCTATATTTATCCATTGTTCTCTTAAGTGCTATTATTGCATTTGTCATATTCACAGATACGAGGTTACATGAACCCATGTACATCCTCATAAGTAATCTGGTCCTCAATGGGATATTTGGCAGCTCAACATTATTCCCGAAGCTGATAGTTGACCTCATCACCTCATCCACCACTATAACCTACGCTAACTGCATGGCACAAACTGTGTTCGTTTCAGTATTCGCTTTCTATGAAATGAGCACGTTGACCATAATGGCGTACGATCGATATTTGGCCGTTTGTCACCCGTTGCGCTATAGCATGCTGATAACTAATGAGAAGGTTGTCAGCTTCCTCGGTGGATCTTTGGTCATGGTCTTCATAACCCTCCTCATAGCAATGATTCTCACTCTGAAGCTTCCTCTTTGTGGGAACAGAATAAACACTATTATTTGTGACAATATGTCGCTGATCGTTCTCTCCTGCGTAGACTCTTCCATCAGTCAACTCTACACCGCATCTGTGGTCGCCTTCTATTTGTCAGTCACCATATTTGTCACAGTATTTTCCTACTTTCGGATATTTCATGTCTGCTTGAAAGTCTCGGGAGCATC
The DNA here is from genome assembly GCF_027789765.1 of Dendropsophus ebraccatus. Taxonomy (NCBI): domain Eukaryota; kingdom Metazoa; phylum Chordata; class Amphibia; order Anura; family Hylidae; genus Dendropsophus; species Dendropsophus ebraccatus. The sequence continues at coordinate 12,367,651 of NC_091458.1, forward strand.
ACGGCAGAAGAGTGTCCACACCCTGGTCACCCATCTCCTTAATTTTTCTATCTTTTTAATAGGACTTTTATTTGTTTTCATCAGGTACAGGCTGGACAGCATTAATCTCCCTATAGCCGTGCATACTCTCCTCTCCGTGACTGCTCTTATTATTCCACCATTGTTCAACCCCTTGATATATGGAGTCCGGACGCACGCCCTGAAGATGAGGGTTACTCAATATTTAGAGAAAATGTACTGTTGGCTACAAAGGACTAAAATACATATACATCCTGTACTGGCATCTCTTACAAGATACAATAAGAGCCACTGAGTAGATACTTGTAAGGGGGGAACCCTATGCTTTACCTTTTTTGCAGAATATGGACTAAGTATGTACATTTTATTATTGGTTATTTCTTTAAATTGACTTAGGTCCTTACTAGACTGCTTGATGCTCGCTGTAAACGAGTGCCAATCTAGTAGATTACAGTAGATTACTAGTCGGTCGCACATTCCCCATTATGGAGTTAATCATTTTTTTGACCATTATGAGCAGTTATGTGGGACTTGTTCAGACAATAATCGTTCCTTGTAATAGGGTCCTAAGTTATCTGAGAGGCAGCTCAGCTCTGTACATATGTGTATATGATGCCTTAACTGTTCAGGTATTTTCGGATAGCAGGCCATGATACACTGCCATTGGCCAAGGACATGCAGGTTTGGCTGGCTGTGGCATTGAAGGTCTTCTTGACTGTCAGTCACAGGGGGAGTAATGGATGGCAGAGTAGGTCTAAGAAGAGCCTGGTGTTAGAGCAAGGTGGGGAGTGAAACTGCTGCACTGCCCCACACTGTGCTAGGTAACTGCTAAGAAGAGCAACTGGGAGAGACAAGTGGAGATAATGCTAATGCTTTTCTTATTTTCTTAGGATAGATAGATAGGTGTATATCCCAGACAGGCTTACAACCACATCTGCTGGAAGTTTGTTCCAAGTATCTACTACTCTTTCAGAAAAATAGTATTTTCTCATATTGTGTCCCCTTGTTCTTGTGTTCAGTTTTTGTTGCCTTCTTGAGCATTATTTAGGCCTGTAACAAATATAAAGGTTTCCATCATGTCCTCCTTTCCCTTCTTCCCTCCTGTAACAAATATAAAGGTTTCCATCATATCCCCCCTTTCCCTTCTTCCTGTAACATATATAAAGGTTTCCATCATGTCCCCCCTTTCCCTTCTTCCTCCTATAACATATATAAAGGTTTCCATCATGTCCTCCCTTTCCCTTCTTCCTCCTATAACATATATAAAGGTTTCCATCATGTCCTCCCTTTCCCTTCTTCCTCCTATAACATATATAAAGGTTTCCATAATGTCCTTCCTTTCCCTTCTTCCTGTAACATATATAAAGGTTTCCATCATGTCCTCCCTTTCCCTTCTTCCTCCTATAACATATATAAAGGTTTCCATCATGTCCTCCTTTCCCTTCCTCCTCCTAAAACATATATAAAGGTTTCCATCATGTCTCCCCTTTCCCTTCTTCCTGTAACATATATAAAGGTTTCCATCATGTACTCCTTTCCCTTCCTCCTCCTAAAACATATGTAAAGGTTTCCATCATGTTCCTCCTTTCCCTTTTTCCCCCTGTGACATATATAAAGGTTTCCATCATGTCCTCCCTTTCCCTTCTTCCTCCTGTAACATATATAAAGGTTTCCATCATGTCCTCCCTTTCCCTTTTTCCCCCTGTGACATATATAAAGGTTTCCATCATGTCCTCCATTTCCCTTGTTGCTCCAATAACATATATAAAGGTTTCCATCATGTCCTCCTTTCCTTCCTTCCTCCTGTAACATATATAAAGGTTTCCATCATGTCCCCCCTTTCCCTTTTTCCTCCTATAACATATATAAAGGTTTCCATCATGTCCTCCTTTCCCTTCCTCCTCCTAAAACATATATAAAGTTTTCCATCATATCCCCAATTTCCCTTCTACCTTCTGTAACATATATAAAGGTTTCCATCATGTCTCCCCTTTCCCTCCTATAAATATATAGCGATACTGTGTGATTCCAACCTGCGGGGATCCCTGGATACCAGGTACTGCTACTGAGATGCTTCAATGTATTAGTTATAGTTAGTGATGAGCGAGCATGCTTGTCCGAGCTTGGTACTCGATCGAGTATTAGGGAACTCGATGGTACTCGTTACTTGGACGAGCATCTTGCGATACTCGAGAAAATCTCATCATCCGTTTCCTGTTTGTTTGAGCGCTATTTCTCAGCCAATAAACATGCAGGAGATTATTTGGTACATCCTGCGATCACGTGGGACCCATACATGTCGATAGCAGCGATTGGTTGGCCAGATCAGATGACCCTGCCATATAAAAATCTCAGCCACCGAGGCTGGAAGAGATCAGGGACAGAGCTGCTGCTGGTCAGGGAGAGCGTCAGTGTAGAATTTAGCGTTCCAGTAGGCAGGGTACATACTAGCGAAACAACCAAACAGCCCTTGTAAGGGCTTCAAATCATTTTTAGGCTATGTTCACATAATGTGAACATCTGGCCGTTCCGTGACCCCGACCAGGTCACGGAACGGCCTGTCTCAGCCCTGATCATCCCGGCCGGTACTTAAGTACCGGCCGGGTGATCTTTCCGGCCGCGGAGCTCTGATGCGGGCGCATTAGCGCGCGCCTGCATCAGAGCTTCCCATAGCCGGAGCCGCTTGCTTCAATATGTGAACCGACAGGTCTTTCTGCGGCCGGAATTCACTGAATTCCGGCCGCAGAAAACTGACATGTCAGTTTTTTCCGGCGGCGTATGGAATCCCGGCCGGAGCGTATACGATGTTTGTATGCTCTGGCCGGGATCCCATTGCAAATAAGGCATTGTTCCACACTGCAGATATAATGAACAGATGTCACAGTACGGATATAATGAACAGATGATGTCACAATACAGATATAATGAACAGATGATGTCACAATACAGATATAATGAACAGATGATGTCACCGTACAGATATAATGAACAGATGATGTCACTGTACAGAGATAATGCAGTGATGTTACAGCGTCTTTTATTGTCAATATCACTAAGGCTTCTATTACATGTACAGAAAGCTACTGGATATGAGCACTGATCGATTATGTACAAGTCACTGCACCCAGGTTGCAAGGTCCTTTTTACTAAGAGCCAGTGGCTGGCGATGCATGGCTGCCCGAACTATAGCTGTTACAACAGTCACTATTTGTAGCACACCTGCTTACAACGGGGGATGTGCTAACAGTATTATTTTGGCCTGGATAACTGGGGCAACAGAGCCTCAGCGGGCCCCTTTGGGGAGCGAATCCAGCATCTCATTGGCTCTTCCCCGCTCCTCTGCGAGTAACAGTACACTAGGGGGAAGGAGAGTTACTGAATCCGGAATACTTCTGCCTCTGGACACATAGTAGTTAGACCCCTCTGTTCCCCTCATATGGTAGTTAAGTCTCTCTGTGCCCCCATGTAGTAGTTAGACCCCTCTGTGTCCCGCTATAATACAGACATCCCCTGTACCCCCATATAGTTGTTAGGTTCCCCTCTAAGCCCCTGTATACTATAAGGCACCTATGTGCTCTATTATAGAAGTTAGGACCCATCTATGCATTCATATAGTAGTTTAATCCCCTCTGTGCATTCATATAGTAGTTTAGTCCCCTCTGTGCATCCATATAGTAGTTTAGTCTCCTCTGTGCATCCATATAGTAGTTAGGCTCCCTTCATTTCTTAACCCTGTAGTGACCAGGCGTCCATCATAGTCCATCCTGTCCATAATCTTAACAATGTATTTGAGTTCTACGAGGCCAAAAGGGGAGGCTCACTGGGACATCTTGACTTGTTGAGCTGACTGTACGCTGCGGCCCAGCATTCCTTGCGCATATTGGGTGATACTTGTATGCACATGTATTGCGTATATACACATGAACAAATAAAAGATACACTAATGCTACACACCTGGTAATTGCTCCACTACTACATTTTTTATTTTGCTTTGCACCTGAGAACCTGCGCTTCTACTGTACGTTTGTTATGTGTTCCTGAATGTTCGGCAAACACAAACTGAACCAATCAACATCATTTTTTTTATGTTCGTCTTCAAGATCCGAACCGAACATGGGGATCACTAATCTCAAAGAGATTTTATGTCCTCCCCTGAAATTCTGTTCGACATGATAGAACTAGAGGAGCTTTTGGCCTATATCCAGCCTCATTACATTCACATTACTTCTGATTCATTCCCCATTTTTTTATGTTTCCAATCTAATACCAATTGAACCATTTTTTCTGATTGATTCCCTCCTCTCTAGGTGATAATATATAATGATAAATAAGGAATCCCTAATAAACATCTTCCTCTATGTTTTCCTTTGCGCCACCATATTCCCAGTCTCATTTACTGCCATTCTCTACCTCGGGCCGCTGGAGGATTTTCCTCCCCTGGGATTCCAGTCTTGATCATTTTCACTGTATATACAGTATATAAATATACAGAAACATTGTGTGATTCCCGCCTGCAGAGATTCCCGGATGTCAGGTACTGCTCAGAAGTGACCCATATGATTCTGTTTGTTATGTTTACTGTCCACCAGCCTCCTAATCGGCCTCTTTTCTTAGCTTACACTTCACAGTAGTATTGAGGAAAACGAGTATATTACAGTATACTATAACAGGGAGATTGTCTCAAGACCCCTGAGGAAGTCACTATGGTCTGGCAATACACGTAAGGCAAAATATTGTCCTTGGGCTCCATACTGTCTGACTTGCTATCCTTGTATTATAACCTTGTATACCTTTACTGCTTCTCATCCGTGTAGGTTTCATCTTTTGCTATGAATGTTCACTTTTATCAATGCATGCGAGGAATTCAGTATTATTTTGGGTCCTTTAAAGAATATAACCCTTGGATTTAAAAAAAAATTAATTTCCCTCATCATGTTTAAAAAGCCCTAGCACTTTAATTTTTTCACCTATAGACCCATATGGTGTTGTTTTGTTTGTTTGTTTTTTGCAACTAATTGTAATAAGATTTGTCATGTTTTCATAAAATATGCTGCCAAACCGAAAAAAAATTCTTTAGGAGGTGAAATTGGAAAAAAAAAGTTATTTTTAATATTTCAGTTGGGTTTCATGTTTACGCTGTTTGCCATGTGGTATAACTGACATGTTATCTATATTACTCAAGTCAGTACGATTACGATGGCAGGCAACGTATATAACTTTTATTTCAGTTACTGGTTTTAAAAAATTAAAACATTTCGGGGGGGGCCACTCCATCAACCAGACCTCCAAAGAAGGTTTGTGAAGGTTATTTAAATGCTGCTGTCAGTTTTGACAGTGGCATACAAATGGTTAAATAGACAGTCCGGAAGATTGCTCCATGCTGGATATTAGCAGTGGCCCCAAGCTACTGATAGAAGCCCCTAGCCACCCAGTATAGAGAGGGGTCACACAATGAGCCCTCTTACTGGTATCACAACGCAACTCTACGCCTTGGTGTGGGTAGGGGTTATATGGGATACCCTCACATCATGTCTTCTTGGGGGTACTTGAGGACTGGAGTTGAGAAAGTAGCTGCTGCACCTCACACCTATGGCTGACACTAATGCCTCTCGGATACATTTAAAAACCAACACCAGGATGTTGGGGTATAATTTGATCAAACCATATTGCCTCATATACCAAGTGCAGGTCCCCTGGCCCACATGATTCCCTACACTAAATCTACACTGTGTCGGTCAGCGACTGCTACCCCTACAGTATACTGTGTATTCTGGTCTCATCTGTTCTTTATCTCACATGTTATTGGAGAAACCGTTGTTGTATCCTCCATATGGCTAAAAATTAAGAGGTTTTCCATAGTAATCCCCCTATTTAGATGCCATGCAGTCAGTCCACAGTGTTTGACCCGAATGTCCTTTGTTCTTTTTGAGCCTTCAGACTTCTTGATGACATATTCATTGTTTTTGTGGTTGTTTTCATCCATCTCATTGCTGGTCTTGTCTTTCTCTTCACCTCTTCTTGTCCATAATAAATATTCATATTAATGTTGATTGTGATTTCTCCTGCCTTCTGTTTATGGCTTTACTTGACCAACTCATGGATTGACAGTTATGATCACATAAATTACGTTTGTCTAAACCTTCCTGTCGTCTCCTTGAGTCTTCAGGCTTCTTAATGACCTTTTCCTTATTTTTGGGTTGCCTTCATTGAGCATTGTCTTCCTCTTTCAACTCTTCTAAGCAGAATTGTCCTCATCGTTGAGTTGGGTCTTCTCATATTAAAGAGATTTTCCTTTATCTCTTGATAGTTGAAGCTATTACCTGCCATAGTCCTGTACGAAATATATGGGAAGTCATCAAGGCACTTCCACCAGGGACTACGGAGTAGTGCAGTGTCGGACCAGGAACAAGCAAAAGGGTGAGTATGTTTTTTATTGTTTTGATTTACCATTTTACAAATGTGTTAAATGCCCAGAAAGCCCCTTTAAGATGTTCTCCATGATCATTTCTACTCAGGTCAAGGATCTATATTTCTTCCTTCGTTCTTCAATAATGACTGTTGCTTCTTTTTTTTTCACATATAACGTAAAACTTTTATTTTGTCCAGAATTTTATGTTTAAACCGCTCTGGTTTGGAAAAAAGCATCATGGAAAATGCCTTCAACATCAGCCAAAACCTGGTCCTCCTGGGGCTTATGGAGATGGAAGGACTAAAATATCTCTACTGTGTCCTTTCCATTGTCCTATATTTGTTCACTGTACTCTTAAGTATTACTATTGTAGCTGTTGTAGTTGCCGATACGAAGTTACATGAACCCATGTACATCCTCATAAGTAATCTGGTCCTCAATGGGACTTTTGGCAGCTCACTATTGTTTCCGAAGTTGATAGTTGACCTCATCACCTCATCCATGACCATCTCTCACAGTAACTGTATTGCCCAAGCTCTATGTGGTGCTCTATTTGCTTTCAATGAAATGAGCACATTCACCCTTATGGCGTATGATAGATATTTGGCCGTTTGTCACCCGTTGCGCTATAGTATGCTGATAACTAATGAGAGGATTATATCTCTCATCATTGGATCCTTTGTAGTAACCTTCATAATTTCACTCATAGGATTGCTCCTCACATGGAAGCTTCCTCTTTGTGGGAACAGAATAAACAATATTTTTTGTGACAATATGTCCATGATTATTCTCTCCTGTGTGGACTCCACCCTCAGCCAACTCTTCTCCGCTTCTATGGTCGTCCTCTACTTGTGTGTCACCATCTTCGTCACCATTTTCTCCAATCTGCAGATATTTGTTGTCTGCTTAAAAATCTCTGGAGAATCCCGCCAGAAAGCCGTCCACACCCTGGTCACCCATCTACTTAACTTCTCTATCTTTTTACTAGGACTCTGGTTCCTTTTCATCAGGTACAGGGTGGGCAGTATTAAGCTCCCAGTTATTGTCCATGTTCTTCTCTCCATCACTGGTCTTATTGTCCCACCATTGTTCAACCCCCTGATCTATGGAGTCCGGACACACGCTCTGAAGATGAGGGTTATTCATCATTTACAGACGAGGCATGTTTGGTCAAAATGGACTTCAATACAGAAGCATTTTATACCTTTATTTGTTATAAGTCACAGTCGGAGTCAATGATTAGAACGTAAAGCAATAAAGGCCACTTATTCTATATAGTATTTGCTTATGATGTCAACAGTCATTATTGATAGGAGCATTGTGACCTTCCTTGAACCACCTGGGTCTACCATTGTGCACCATAGTGAAATCATTGCATGTAGCAACAACTTTATATGTGTAAACATTTTGTGACCCCATAGAATTTAGTTGTTTTTAGAGCTGCAAGCCATAGATCTAGGTACAGGTCCAAGAAAAATAAGTGAACCCTTTGAAAATACTTCTGCATTGATTATTAGAAAAATGCAGTCTGATTATTGCCAATAAGTTTTGTCCCCTGTAGGAAATAACACATAAACACTCGTACTGTGCATGTTTTATATCAAGCACATTGGGCTGACACCTGAGCCCTCTCTTTTTAAAGCTGGAGGTGACAGGAAAGGGGAGCACAGCTGGGGGGGTGACAGGAGAGGGGAGCACAGCTGGAGGTGACAGGAAAGGGGAGCACAGCTGGAGGTGACAGGAAAGGGGAGCACAGCTGGAGGTGACAGGAGAGGGGAGCACAGCTGGAGGTGACAGGAAAGGGGAGCACAGCTGGAGGTGACAGGAGAGGGGAGCACAGCTGGAGGTGACAGGAGAGGGGGGCACAGCTGGAGGTGACAGGAGAGGGGGGCACAGCTGGAGGTGACAGGAGAGGGGAGCACAGCTGGAGGTGACAGGAGAGGGGAGCACAGCTGGAGGTGACAGGAGAGGGGGCACAGCTGGAGGGGTGACAGGAGAGGGGAGCACAGCTGGAGGTGACAGGAGAGGGGAGCTCAGCTGGTGTTGACAGGAGAAGAGGGCAGAGCTGGAGGTGACAGGAGAGGGGTCACAGTCGGAGGTGACAGGAGAGGGGAGCACAGCTGGAGGTGACAGGAGAGGGGAGCACAGCTGGAGGTGAAAGGAGAGCGGGCACAGCTGGAGGGGTGAAAGGAGAGGGGAGCACAGCTGGAGGTGACAGGAGAGGGGGGCACAGCTGGAGGTGACAGGAGAGGGGAGCACAGCTAGAGGTGACAGGAGAGGGGAGCACAGCTGGAGGTGACAGGAGAGGGGAGCACAGCTGGAGGTGACAGGAGAGGGGGCACAGCTGGAGGGGTGACAGGAGAGGGGAGCACAGCTGGAGGTGACAGGAGAGGGGAGCACAGCTGGAGGTGAAAGGAGAGCGGGCACAGCTGGAGGGGTGCCAGGAGAGGGGAGCACAGCTGGAGGTGACAGGAGAGGGGGGCACAGCTAGAGGTGACAGGAGAGGGGAGCACAGCTAGAGGTGACAAGAGAGGGGGCACAGCTGGAGATGACAGGAGAGGGGAGCACAGCTGGAGGTGACAGGAGAGGGGGCACAGCTGGAGATGACAGGAGAGGGGAGCACAGCTGGTGGTGACAAGAGAAGAGGGCACAGCTGGAGGTGACAGGAGAGGAGAGCACAGCTAGAGGTGTGACAGGAGAGGAGAGCACAGCTGGAGGTGACAGGAGAGGAGAGCATAGCTAGAGGTGACAGGAGAGGAGAGCAGAGCTGGAGGTGACAGGAGAGGAGAGCTCAGCTGGTGTTGACAGGAGAAGAGGGCACAGCTGGAGGTGACAGGAGAGGAGAGCTCAGCTGGTGGTGACAGGAGAAGAGGGCACAGATGGAGGGGTGACAGGAGAGAAGAGCACAGCTAGAGGTGACAGGAGAGGGGAGCACAGCTGGTGGTGACAAGAGAGGGGGCACAGCTGGAGATGACAGGAGAGGGGAGCACAGCTGGAGGTGACAGGAGAGGGGGCACAGCTGGAGATGACAGGAGAGGAGAGCTCAGCTGGTGGTGACAGGAGAAGAGGGCACAGCTGGAGGTGACAGGAGAGGAGAGCTCAGCTGGTGGTGACAGGAGAAGAGGGAACAGATGGAGGTGACAGGAGAGGGGGCACAGCTGGAGGTGACAGGAGAGAGGGCACAGATGGAGGTGACAGGAGGGGGGGCACAGCAGGAGGGGTGACAGGAGAGGGGAGCACAGCTGGTGGTGACAGGAGAAGAGGGCACAGATGGAGCGATGACAGGAGAGAAGAGAACAGCTAGAAGTGTGAAAGGAGAGGAGAGCTCAGCTGGTGGTGACAGGAGAAGAGGGCACAGATGGAGGTGACAGGAGAGGGGGCACAGCTGGAGGTGACAGGAGAGAAGAGCACAGCTGGAGGTGATAGGAGAGGAGAGCAGAGCTGGAGGTGACAGGAGAGGGGGCACAGATGGAGGTGACAGGAGGGGGGGCACAGCAGGAGGGGTGACAGGAGAGGGGAGCACAGCTGGTGGTGACAGGAGAAGAGGGCACAGATGGAGCGATGACAGGAGAGAAGAGAACAGCTAGAAGTGAGAAAGGAGAGGAGAGCTCAGCTGGTGGTGACAGGAGAAGAGGGCACAGATGGAGGTGACAGGAGAGGGGGCACAGCTGGAGGTGACAGGAGAGAGGGCACAGATGGAGGTGACAGGAGGGGGGGCACAGCAGGAGGGGTGACAGGAGAGGGGAGCACAGCTGGTGGTGACAGGAGAAGAGGGCACAGATGGAGCGATGACAGGAGAGAAGAGAACAGCTAGAAGTGTGAAAGGAGAGGAGAGCTCAGCTGGTGGTGACAGGAGAAGAGGGCACAGATGGAGGTGACAGGAGAGGGGGCACAGCTGGAGGTGACAGGAGAGAAGAGCACAGCTGGAGGTGATAGGAGAGGAGAGCAGAGCTGGAGGTGACAGGAGAGGGGGCACAGCTGGAGGTGACAGGAGAGGAGAGCTAAGCTGGTGGTGACAGGATAAGAGGGCACAGATGGAGGGGTGAAAGGAGAGAAGAGCACAGCTAGAGGTGACAGGAGAGGGGAGCACAGCTGGAGGTGACAGGAGAGGAGAGCACAGCTGGAGGTGATAGGAGGGGGGGCACAGCTGGAGGTGACAGGAGAGGAGAGCACAGCTGGTGGTGACAGGAGAAAAGGACACAAATGGAGGGGTGACAGGAAAGAAGAGCACAGCTAGAGGTGACAGGAGAGGGGAGCAGAGCTGGAGGTGACAGGAGGGGGGGCACAGCTGGAGGGGTGACAGGAGAGGGGAGCACAGCTGGTGGTGACAGGAGAAGAGGGCACAGATGGAGGGGTGACAGGAGAGAAGAGCTCAGCTAGAAGTGTGACAGGAGAGGAGAGCTCAGCTGGTGGTGACAGGAGAAGAGGGCACAGATGGAGGTGACAGGAGAGGGGAGCAAAGCTGGAGGTGACAGGAGGGGGGCATAGCTGCAGGTGACAGGAGAGGGGAGCACAGCCGGAGGTGACAGGAGAGGGGCACAGCTGGAGGTGACAGGAGAGGAGAGCACAGCTGGAGGTGACAGGAGAGGGGGCACAGCTGGAGGTGAGAGGAGAGGAGAGCACAGCTGGAGGTGACAGGAGAAGAGAGCACAGCTGGAGGTAAAAGGAGAGAGGAGCACAGCTGGAGGTGACAGGAGAGGGGGACACAGCTGGAGGTGACAGAAGAGGGGGCACAGCTGGAGGTGACAGGAGAGGAGAGCACAGCTGGAGGTGACAGGAGAGGAGAGCACAGCTAGAGGTGACAGGATAGGGGAGCACAGCTGGAGGTGACAGGAGAGGGGGCACAGCTGGAGGTGATGCGATGCCCTGGCCCCTGGGGGCCACTTCCGCAGTGCTGGTGTTATGAGCGGGCAATGACCGGGGCAGCTGCAGGGGTTATACTTGTCACGGTATAGGCGTGAGGGCGGCACAGCTGTAGGGCCGGTCTGTGGAATCTGCGGGTGATGATGGGCATGCGATTCTTCGCTGCACTTAGTCAGGGCACCAGTTAGTGGACACCAATGCCAGGGTTCAGTAACAGCGGTTTTATTATAGATGAGGTAACTAGTAGCAACAGTTCTGTCCGGATGCAACCGGGTATATATCAGGCTTTGACAAATAAAGCAGGAGTGGTGCTGCATAGGCTGTGAGAATACGTGCCGTATGATGGGAGTAGGAGTATGAGAGAAATAGCGTTGCTGGGTGGATTAGCTTGAGAGTAATACTTGCTGTGAATCCTTGCAGCGATGAGGAGAGATAACGGAATGACACCCAGATGAGAGAGAAGAATCCGGTCACTTGAGCAGGCAGATACAGCCGAAGACTTGAATATAGCAGAGCACCTGATCCACACTTCTAGTGGTGAAGTGGGAGCTGCAAAGAAGAAGCCCAACTCCTCTGAGGCAGGAGAGGGACGACACACATCCTCCTTGCTTGGAAGCAGGGGGAAGACTAACTTGTTAGGAGGAAGTGGGAGGTCACATGGTTGCTCCTGGCCAGAGCTAGTCGGCCATTGGAGGAACCATGGTTACAGGTCACGTGATCAACAGCCTTGCATACCACTGTACACTGTAATACACAGGAATACATGAGAATACACATGAGAATGCACATTACCAGAGAATACTAGGGGAAAACCAGCAGCAGTTGCAGTGCAAACACTTACCAGAAGAGGCATGGACACAGCAAGAGAAATGGCCATAATAGCAGTAGTAGTCTGCATGTTCTGGGACACTGCAGTGACAGGAGAGGGGGCATAGCTGCAGGTGACAGGAGAGGGGAGCACAGCCGGAGGTGACAGGAGAGGGGCACAGCTGGAGGTGACAGGAGAGGAGAGCACAGCTGGAGGTGTGACAGGAGAGGAGAGCACAGCTGGAGGTGACAGGAGAGGAGAGCACAGCTGGAGGTGTGACAGGAGAGGAGAGCACAGCTGGAGGTGACAGGAGAGGAGAGCACAGCTGAAGGTGTGACAGGAGAGGAGAGCACAGCTGGAGGTGACAGGAGAGGAGAGCACAGCTGGAAGTGACAGGAGAGGAGAGCACAGCTGGAGGTGACAGGAGAGGAGAGCACAGCTGGAGGTGTGACAGGAGAGGAGAGCACAGCTGGAGGTGAGAGGATAGGGGGCACAGCTGGAGGTGTGACAGGAGAGGAGAGCACAGCTGGAGGTGAGAGGAGAGGGGAGCACAGCTGGAGGTGACAAGAGAGGAGAGCACATCCGAAGGGTGACAGGAGGGGTAAGGATGGCTGGAGGTGACAGGGGAGGGGAGCAAAGCTGGAGGTTAAGGAGAGTGAAGGACAACTGAAGGTTACAGTAGAAAGGGTCACAGGGGGAGGTGACAGGAGAGGGGAGCACAGCTGGAGATGACAGGAGAGGGGGCACAGCTGGAGGTGACAGGAGAGGGGAGCACAGCTGGAGTTGACAGGAGAGGGGAGCACAGCTGGAGTTGACAGGAGAGGGTAGGCCGATGAATTCAGTCAGTACAGACAGGGAGTGATGAGAAGCTGCCCTGGACTGAAGAGAAGAGATAGGTAGCTAAAACAAGAAGGACATGAGCACCTTTTATGTAGTAATGGAGATAACTTTGCCTCAGTATCAACGCTTTCTAATTTCAAGGGTAAAGATTTCAAGGTACCCTTGGATATATATATATATATATATATATATATATATATATATATATATTTATTTATTTATTTTATTCTCGTTTTTGGTTGGCTTCCACCCTGGCCTAGAGCCCTGTCTGAAGGCTTCCATGACTGGAGTTAGGAATGGCCCCACTGGTCAACTACAACTACAACAACAGCAACTACAAACACCTCTCAGCGCAAGCACAGTAACCCATCTTAGGCCTACGGCCATATTAAAAAGAACTGTAAAAGAACTGGATTGTACAAGAGCCTATAGCAAAGTAAACTGTTTAGGCAAAGGAGTTACTCTTGCACCACCTCCCCCCTTGTCTCCCCGTTGTCGGATTTTAATCTGGAGCACACTAAAGTCATGGACGTCTTGTCATCATCTCAGACAGCAGTATTAGGGGTTGGCCCAAGGGGAACCAAAAGGCCCACTTCACCAACCATTACAATCAAAAACTTCAGGTGCAGAACCCCCTAAAACCTCCAAAGTGGACCCTAGAGAGAAAGAGTTTGAAAGAGAAGTGTTTAGAGAGCAGTCTGCATGTGTAACAACTATCTCTATCCCTCTCAACCCCCCTGCAGCTTAGCAGAAAACCCCTCATTCCTGAGCTGAAGTGCTATACACCAGGAGAAAAACCATATAGTCACTTACTGCCAACGATACTACTACTACTACCACCATCATCCTCTCATCCTCACATAGACTTATATTGGAGCTGCCTGGAAGGAGATTGCTGCAAGACTGGGAGTGAAATGCGCTACTATGCTTCTGACTCGCTTTTCTTTGACCAATCAAAACATTTGATATGTCAGATCATTACATACAATCTCATCGATGAGCCAGAAAACTAATGCTGGACATCCCATAGGCCAGGTATAATATATGTGATAAGGGAGGCTACTTACTATACAAGTATAAGGGCAATGAGTATAGACCTCCAAAACTATGGGGGGGATTTATTATAGTCTTACAGTAGGAATGGTTCCTGTTGCCCATAGCAACCAATCACAGCTCAGCTTTCTAAAATTCATGAGCACTGGTAAAATGAAAGCTGAGCTGTGATTGGTTCTTATAAGCAACAATGGACAATGTACTGTAAGACTATAATAAATATGTAGAAATGTAACAATGCTTAGAAGTACAACAGAGCCCAGGCCTGCACAAGTAAGCTGACAGGATTACCACTAATGGCTGCCACAGCTTCCATCCCTGACAGGCCGCCAGTCCCTTCAACCATTTTGGCGGTCAGTCTTCTTCAAGAACAACTTCCTTAACAGAGTAAGGGCCCTATTCCACGATTATCGTTAAATCATTCGAATCTAAACGATAATCGTTGAAATGCAGTTAACGATTACTATGAGAAATCGTTGATCGTGGACCTATTTTTATCGTTGCTCGTTTGCAAAACGCTCGCTAATCGTTCGCATTGAATAAGACATTGTTCGGTCATTCGCAGTAGATACGAACGCAATAGCGAAGAAATAGCGAAGAAAAAACGATCATAAGTAAAGATTATCGTTCCATGGAAATGAGTGAACGTTTTCAGGTCTTTCGTAATAGCGGTCGTTTGAGAACGTTAATCGTTAATGATTATGCAAACGATAATCGTACGGTGGAATAGGGCCCTAACTTGGGCCACGTGTTTCTTCCAGTGCTATCAGTGGAGTGATGACTCAGACAATGGCAATGATATCCCGCAGTCCTAACACTTCATGGGTCGAGGGCCTGTAAGGGTTTCAGGAACATTTGTCAACAATGACCAGATGTCATTTTGCTTTTTAATAGAGAAGAGCGAACCGGGTTGGGGTTCGAGTCGATCCGAACCCGAACGTTCGGTATTTGATTAGCTGGGGCTGCTGAACTTGGATAAAGCTGTAAGGTTGTCTGGAAAACATGGATACAGCCAATGACTATACCCATGCTTTCCACATAGCCTTAGGGCTTTATCCAAGTTCAGCAGCCACCGCTAATCAAATGCCGAAAGTTCGGGTTCGGATAGACTCGAGCATGCTCCAGGTTCGCTCATCTCTACTTTTTAACTTTTTATTGCAAAAAACAGTGGCAGCAGCCTGTACAGAAGTATTATCAGTCTGGGTAGCTGCCATCCTTCCCATCTATTAGGTATTGAGTAATTTTTTTCTGCTTGATGCCCTCCTCTCTAGGTGATAATATACTGTATAATGATAAATGATGAATCCCTAATAAACATCTTCCTCTATGTTTTCCTTTGTGCCGACATATTCCCAGTCTCATTTACTGCCATTCTCTGCCTCGGGTCGCTGGAGTATTTCCTCCCCTGGGATTCCAGTCTGGATCATTTTTACTATATATACAGTATATAAATATACAGAAACATTGTGTGATTCCCACCTGCAGAGATCCCCGGATGTCAGGTACTGCGCAGAAGTGTCTCATATGCTTCAATCTGCCATTTTTCTCCAAAAAATAACATAGAGTCTCATATTATTTTTTTCTCTTCCCCCCCCCCCCCCAAAAAAAAAAAAAAAAAGGAAATGGCTTATTTTCGGGGTCGTTTAAATTTTTTCTATGGACAACAATCACACATTATGCTGCATTCCTTTCTTCTGCTCCATCCAGTTATTTTTTCTTTGCTACTCCAAAAACCTTACAAAAGCAAGCTAGGACTTAGGGTACTATTACACCAACAGATCTGATGACAGATTATCTGCCAAAGATTTGAAGCCAAATCCAGGAGTGGATTTGAAAAGAGGACAAATCTAGTCTTTCCTTTATGACCTGATCTCTGTTTATAGTCTGTTCTTGGGTTTGGCTTCAAATCTTTGGCAGATAATCTGTCGTCAGATCTGTTGGTGTAATAGTACGGGTGGTCCCACTAAGCTTCATTCCACCTGGTTAAAGTGCCTCTGTCAGGTATTGCACAAAAGGGGATGAAGGTGCTTACTTGTGTTTCCCCACTAGGTTCCCCACTTTGTTATGTTACTTAGTCTTTTCTATGGAGCACAGCTGAAGGTAATGGGTTTACGATGTTACATGTTACTGTATTGTCCTATCACAGGTGCAGGTGTCTTTCCCTCACTTTGTAACCTATTACACTTCTTCTCTTCTCTTCTCTCCAACCTAAGGCTATGTTCACACTACGTAAGTTTCCGGCCGTAACGCGTTCCGTGAATAAGTGGCCGGAGACTTACGTAGTTTGCGTATAATGGAAAGTGTACGAAGTACGGCTGCACAGTTCACACTACGTACGAACTTACGCCCCGGATCGTACGCGGCGGCGTAAAAATTGAACCAGACCATTTTTTGCGGACAAAAATGCTGTAACTTACGCCCGTAGCGTTACATGCTGTCCCGTACGTAGTGGTGATTTCTTCATTTTTGCAGCTTTTTGTGCCGATCCAAAAGGTTCTGTGGGGTGTCCGGGGCTAGGTGAAGATTTCCAAGTAAAAGACCGCTGTCAGATCGCTACGTAGGGCGCTCGGGAAGCTTAAGTAGACTTCGGGTGTAAGTTCGCGGTCCGTACGTAGCCAGCCGCAAGTAGCGTAAATCTCCGGCCGGAGTTTACCGCGTATATGTCCGGCCGCGAAAATATGCAGCCGGACATATACGCAGTGTGAACATAGCCTTAATCCCATCAATCACAGAAAGAAGCTGAATTTACACCTGTAAAAGGGAGGGTAGTATCTGGTGGGTGGTCTTTCTAGTCAGTCTGCAGTGAAAAGACACAGAGAGAGTTTTGCTTCAGCAGATTGCACCCAGGCCTGGCGTGAGGACTTAGGATTTTGTACAAGTTTCAACTTCCTAGCCATGTCGGGCTAGTGCCAGAGTCGGGGAGGCTTTGGTAGAAGGGACGAAGGGACTACCCGGTCTGTGCTTGGGGACCACTTCTCTCTTCAACAAACACTACACAAGGCCTACAGGAGATACTGCAGAAACATTGCACAAGGTCTGCAGGAGGTACTATAACCGTGAGTCTAATTAAAGCCCCAGCTGAAGGAGTCTAGACAGGACCCCATTACCCTGAGCCAGCCATAAGCCCACCATTGTCCTCAAGCTGGTCACAGAACAAGTCCCTATAACTACTTTGAGCTATCTCAACTTCTTCTTCTTCTTCACCTACTCTCCGTCTATCTCACCTGCTTCTGCATTTGAAACTGTCACTACTGAGTCTGTATTGTATTGCACTGAAGTTTCCTCAAGTAAAAAGGTTATCCTGGTTAAGTGGTGGACTCTGCCAACCCTTTTTCAAGCGCAGTGCCTGTGTGTCCGGGGGGTGGGTTTTAACACCACTTCTGGCCACCGTGACAAGTGCCCAAGTGAACCCTAGCCCACCTTGCTGTTCCACCAACTCACAGCATCCCGGGACACGGCATCCACATGCTACAGAGTTTTAAGGTGCCCATTTACCTTATGCAAAACTCAGCCAACAGTATAAGGTGTATGGGGGCTTGATGGATATTTGAGGTGCGATCTTTTCTTCTCAGAGGGATCACTTTGTGTTAGATCTTTCTCTCCTTGCACTTTGTGTGTCTTGATCATTCATGAGTTGGAGTGTTACTAACCAGTGTTTCTCACCTCCAGTGCTCAATTGCTTCCAACAGTTCATGTTTTGAGGATTTCCTTACAGGTGTTATAACTATAGTCAGTCCATCAGGTGTCACTACAGATGTTCTTTATATGGGATATCCTAACATCATGACCAGTGATGATCAAACATGTTTATAATTTGTTCAAAGATCAGGTTATAACGATCACACTCTCCTATAAGTTCCAGCCCTGCCCCCTCCCAGGTGTTGGAGCCTCTACATGCTTCCCATAGCGTTTGGCCCAGCTCCCTGTTGTTCCTGATTCCTGTCCGCTACCTGGTCCCTAGTCCTTGTTCCTGGTTCCTGCTCCTCTGTTACACTATTGCTCCTGTGTTCAGCCTGTCACCTGCGGTTTCGCCTGCAGACCTCTGCCAGCACCTTCTCCTGCCTACTGCTCCTGCCACGCCTCGCCTGCCGTCACTAGCAACCAAGCCAGGGGTAGCTAGCTGCCGCAGCAAGTCCATCCCGCCTTGCGGCGGGCTCTGGTGAAAACCAGCGGCCCCTTAGACTCCGCTCCCTGGTGAGGTTAGTGCCATCGCTGGTGACGGTCCAGTGGATCCACTACAGGCGTTACAACTATGTACGTTAGTGTTACGTACTGTCAGGACTGGCAGGCGTAGACAAGACAAGAGACAGTGACCCTAGATCTGAACCCACCCACTGTCACCTGCCTACTTGCCTCGGTCGACCCTAAACTGTCGCGGACAACCACGGAGTCGGTCCCTACACTGCGTAGGTGAATACACAAAACGTAGACAGACAAACAAAACACAATAGAGGATAGTCAACTAGCAGGGTCAAAACCAAACAGACAACGCAGTACAAAATCAGAAGGAGAGCGGATAGTCAAATGTCAAGCAAGAGGTCAGAACACGGGCAGAGCAATAGCAAGGGGATTAGGACAGGGAACGCTGGGAAAGGAGTAGGGGAGCTGGGACTAGTGACAACTAATAGCCAGCGGGGAACTGAGGATCTGACTGCTTTTTATCCAGGGTAAGAGCTTAGGTCCAGCAGCTGATTGGAGCAGCCCTGATTCCAGCACCAAGCTCAGCTGAACAGACCTAGCAGTGCAGTAACCCCTGCACTGCCGGAAGTCTCACAGGCAAGGCAGGCGTGGCTGAAGTAAAACACAGTTCAGACACAATTCCTATGCAAACACAGACAAAAATTCAGCGCTTCCTCGGCCGCCTGGCACAGACCGAGGAGCGCAAAGTCACATTCCTAACAGTACCCCCCCTCTTATGAGGGGCCTCCGGACCCTCTTTCAAAGGACTCGGCTTAGAGGGATTGCGAGCATGGAACTGGCGTATGAGACGAGGAGCATGAATATCTTTGCTCGCCACCCAAGTTCGCTCTTCTGGGCCGAACCCCTTCCAATGGATGAGGTATTGGACAGAGTTCTGCACCCGACGAGAGTCCAGAATCTTTTCCACTTCAAACTCAAGATCCCCCTGAACGACCAGAGGGGCAGGGGGAGTAGATGGCAACACTGGAGTAACATACATCTTTAATAAAGATTTGTGAAACACATTATGAATGCGCATGGTTCTTGGCAGTTGTAACCTGAAAGAAACAGGGTTAATGATTTCAGTAATGGCATATGGACCAATATATTTAGGTGCTAGCTTTCCGGACGGAACCCTAAGCTTCAAGTTTTTGGTGGAAAGCCACACTTTGTCACCCACACAATACTCTGGGCCAGATATGCGTCTTTTGTTGGCTTGTCTTTTAGAAGATTCTTGGGCTTTAACCAAGCTCTCAAGAGCTCGAGCCCAGACTGTGCACAGTCTACTATAGGTCTTTTCAGCGGACGGGTTAACAGATTCAGAAGCATGCGCAGATGAATACCTTGGATGAAAACCATAATTACAGAAAAACGGCGACATTTTGATAGATTGATTTTCCCTATTATTGAGGGCAAATTCTGCCAAGGACAAATACTCCTTCCATTTGTCCTGGGCACCAGAAACAAAGCATCTGAGAAATTGTTCCAATGACTGGTTCACTCTTTCAGTTTGCCCATTGCTCTGAGGGTGAAAGGCAGATGAAAATGATAGTAAAGTGCCCAATCGACCACAGAACTCCCTCCAGAACTTAGACACAAACTGCACCCCTCTATCAGATACAATGTTCTCTGGCACCCCATGTAGCCGTAGAATATGATTGATAAACAAAGATGCTAAAGTACGTGAATTAGGAAGTTTCTTAAGGGGAATGAGATGGCACATTTTGGAGAATCTATCAACAACAACCCAGATGACAGTCTTTCCTTTTGATGGCGGCAAGTCAGTGATGAAGTCCATTGAAAGGTGAGTCCAAGGTCTCTCAGGTAAAGGTAGAGGATGTAAAAGACCTTCGGGTAATCTGCGAGGGACCTTGGACCTGGCACAGACCTCACAGGCCTCAACAAACAGTTTAACATCTCTGGCCCAAGTAGGCCACCAATAACAACGTGAGAGCAAATACTTTGTGCCAGCAATGCCCGGGTGACCTGCTAATACAGAACAATGGGTCTCTTCAAGAACCCTGAGTCTAAGATTAGGAGGTACAAAGAGTTTCCCATCTGGAGTATTCCTGGGTGCTAGGGACTGTGAGTTTACCACCTGAGCTGCAAGTTCAGGTTGGAGAGTGGCAATGACCACTCCTGGTGTTAAAATAGTCTCAGGTTCTTCCCTGGGGGCACTGCTGACATCAAAGCTGCGAGACAGGGCATCAGCTCGGACATTTTTAGAACCAGGACGAAAGGTAATCTCAAAATTAAACCGGGTGAAGAATAATGCCCACCTGGCTTGCCGGGGGGTAAGGCGTTTAGCCTTGTCCAGGTATAATAGGTTCTTATGGTCAGTTAAAACCTTAATCTTATGCTTAGCCCCTTCAAGAAAATGTCTCCATTCATCAAAGGCCCACTTAATGGCCAGTAGTTCTCTGTTGCCGATATCATAATTACACTCTGTTTTAGAGAATTTTCTTGAAAAGTAGGCTACAGGGCTTAAGTTAGTCAGTGTCACAGGACCCTGTGAGAGAACTGCTCCAACCCCTACCTCCGAAGCATCCACCTCAATGATAAATGGTTGCTCAGGATCAGGCTGAATAAGGATTGGAGCTTCAGAGAAACACCTCTTCAACTGTCCAAATGCCTGTACGGCTTCGGGGCTCCAGTTCACCAGATCTGCCCCTTTTCTGGTCAAATCAGTTAATGGTTTAGCAATGACAGAGAACCCCTTAATAAATTTTCTATAGTAATTGGCAAACCCCAAAAACCGTTGCAGGGCCTTGAGGTTAGTTGGGCGTTCCCATTTCTCAATAGCGGTCACTTTAAGGGGGTCCATACAAAAAGAGTTAGGGGTGATAATATAACCAAGAAAAGAGACTTTCTGGATCCCGAACTGGCACTTGGACAATTTAGCGTAGAGGTGATTCTGTCGGAGTAACTCCAATACCTTACGGACATGACAAACATGAGAGGACCAATCTGGTGAAAAAATTAAGATGTCGTCCAGGTATACTACCAGAAACTGACCAAGATATTTACGAAAGACATCATTTACAAAGTGCTGAAAAACTGCCGGCGCGTTACTTAACCCAAAGGGCATGACTAGGTATTCAAAATGCCCTTCAGGGGTATTGAAGGCAGTTTTCCATTCATCCCCTTCTCTTATTCGAATCAGATTGTAGGCCCCACGAAGATCAATCTTGGAGAACCACTGAGCACCCACAATCTGATTAAACAGATCTGGAATAAGAGGAAGGGGGTGCTGATTCTTAATGGTGATCTTATTAAGTTCACGGTAATCTATGCAGGGTCTAAGTCCACCATCTTTCTTCCCCACAAAAAAGAAACCAGCACCTAATGGAGAGCAAGAGGGACGAATATGACCTTTGCGAAGACTATCCTGGATGTATTCTCGCATGGCCTCCCTCTCGGGTCTGGACAAATTAAAAATTCTCCCCTTAGGATATTTGGACCCTGGAATCAAATCAATAGCACAATCGTACGGACGGTGCGGTGGCAGAACTTCCACAGATTTTTCATCAAACACATCAGCAAAGTCAGCTACAAACTCAGGAATCTCTCCCTCCATAGTAGAGCAGTCTGTGACATTTAATGCAATACAGTGAGAAGAACACTTAGAACCCCATTTAATCAACTCCTTAGTGGACCAATCAAATACAGGATTATGTTGTTCCAACCAGGGCAAACCCAAAATTATGTCAGAAGACAAGTTATCCATGACCAGAAAATCAAGAATCTCCTTGTGTACTGACCCAACCTGCACCTCCATAGAAGGAGTAATGTACCTGACTTTACCCTGGGCCAGGGGTGTAAAATCAGCACCAGTAATAGTCAACGGACATCTAAGCTGAAGCGGGCATATTCCCAGAGCTGACCAGAATGCAGAATTAATGAAGTTGGCCGAGGCCCCCGAATCCACATGAGCGTAACCAGAAACAGATTTGTCTCCCAAAAACAAAGAAATAGGCAACATTAATTTGTTTTTCTTTTCAAGAGGTACCTGGGCACCTGAGTGACCCCCTCGATCGTCACTCAGGCGCTGGAGTTTTTCCGGAGGTGGTTCTGGTTTGGAGGTACATTCCCTCACCCGGTGTCCGGCCTTTCCACAGTACAAGCAGAGATTATGTTGTAGGCGGTAAGCCCGTCTAATCTTGGCATCCGCAACCCCGAGTTGCATGGGTTCATCTTGCAATCGGGGAACAGAAGGACTTAACTTAGGAGTAGAAACAGCAGAGGACAGGGTTTTAGAAGATTCAGGGGTGTCTTTCTCTCTGCGTCTGTCTCTGAGTCGTCTGTCCACCCGTATGGCTAATGTCATGGTCCCCTCTAAAGTATCAGGGGTAGGGTACACTACCAATAGATCTTTAAGCTGATCCGACAACCCCATCCGGAACTGGCAACGCAGAGCTGGATCGTTCCAGCCGGATGGTACACACCACTGCCGGAACTCAGCACAATATTCTTCTACAGGTCTCTTACCCTGTCTCAGAGAAGTAAGCTGATGCTCTGCTACTGCCGCCTGGTCTGGGTCATCATATAATAGCCCTAGGGCAGCAAAAAATTGATTCACAGAGGTCAACTCCATGGATCCAGGGGACAATGAAAAAGCCCACTCCTGAGGAGGACCCTGCAAGAGGGACATAATAATGCCCACCCTTTGGTCCTCGCCCCCAGAGGAGCAGGGGCGCAAACGAAAAAACAACATGCATCCCTCTCTAAATGTTCGGAAACTCCTCCTGTCTCCCTTAAACTTTTCAGGGAGCTGCACAGGAGGTTCCAGAGGTAGAGGGGTGGTCATGGTCACCTGTCGTGGTGCAGTCTCTTGCTCCTGGACGCGCTCAGCAAGGTTCTGAACCAGCGTGTTCAGACCTTGCATCTGGTTAACCAGAGCCTCCATGGCGTCCATGATGCAAGGTGACTGCAAAAAAAAAATTTTTTTTTTTTTTTTTTTTTATATGGCTGGCTATTCTGTCAGGACTGGCAGGCGTAGACAAGACAAGAGACAGTGACCCTAGATCTGAACCCACCCACTGTTACCTGCCTACTTGCCTCGGTCGACCCTAAACTGTCGCGGACAACCACGGAGTCGGTCCCTACACTGCGTAGGTGAATACACAAAACGTAGACAGACAAACAAAACACAATAGAGGATAGTCAACTAGCAGGGTCAAAACCAAACAGACAACGCAGTACAAAATCAGAAGGAGAGCGGATAGTCAAATGTCAAGCAAGAGGTCAGAACACGGGCAGAGCAATAGCAAGGGGATTAGGACAGGGAACGCTGGGAAAGGAGTAGGGGAGCTGGGACTAGTGACAACTAATAGCCAGCGGGGAACTGAGGATCTGACTGCTTTTTATCCAGGGTAAGAGCTTAGGTCCAGCAGCTGATTGGAGCAGCCCTGATTCCAGCACCAAGCTCAGCTGAACAGACCTAGCAGTGCAGTAACCCCTGCACTGCCAGAAGTCTCACAGGCAAGGCAGGCGTGGCTGAAGTAAAACACAGTTCAGACACAATTCCTATGCAAACACAGACAAAAATTCAGCGCTTCCTCGGCCGCCTGGCACAGACCGAGGAGCGCAAAGTCACATTCCTAACACGTACATGCTATAAAAACGCGACATTGAGGCAAATTTTTTTACAGCCTTTCCTGATTCTTGTGCTATTCAGTAAGGAGAATGACACGAGCAAAGACAGCATCTGAATTTAGTTAGGCAGCAATATTCACAGTGCTAGTTAGTCAGTGTAGGGAGGGAGAGCTGACCGAGTAGGGCTTAGAACATTGTGAAATTTTCAGTGTAGGAAGGGAAAGCTGACCGAGTAGGGTTTAGAACATTGTGAAATTGTCATCACAGGGAGGATGACAGAATCCAGCGTTTTAGCCCTATAAGGATTCATTTTTCAACCCTATAGTGGCCAGGCGTCTATCATAGTCCATCCTGTCTATTATCGTCACAAAGTATTTCTCCAAGGCCAAAAGTTGAGAATAACTGTTCTACAATAAGAAATATTCTTGCTATTCGTGTCTGATCTGTTCTTTTCCTCATGTGTTATTGAAAAAACCATATGATCCAAAATTAAGAGGTTGTTTATAACAAATTCCCGTTTAGATGGCGTACAGCCAGTTTACAGTGTTTGCCCTAAAAGTCCTTTGTTCTTTTTGAGTCTTCACGCTTCTCGATGACATATTCATTATTTTTGTGGTTGTCTTCATCCATTTCATTCTTGGTCTTTGTTTTTCCCTCTCACCTCTTCTCCATTGAGTGGGTTCTTCTCGTACTAAGACTACAATATATATTAATGGTAATTATAATAACATCTCCCTTCAGTTTATGGCTTTGCTTTATGAACTCAGGGATTAAGTCAGTTAGGAACACATGAATGACGTTCTTCCAGACCTTCTTGTCTTCTCCTTGAGTTCTCCTTCAGGTTTCTTAATAACCTGTTCCTCATATTTTGGGTTCTCTGCTTTCATCTCCTTGTTGTGCATTATCTTTCTCTTTCAACTCTTCTAAGCAGAATTGTCTTCTCCATTTAGTTGGGTCTTCTCATGTCCATATTAAAGAGATTTTCCTATAACTCTTGATGGTTAAAGCTATTGGTTGCAATAGTCCTGTATGAAGTCTATAAGAAGTCATCAGGGAACTTCCACCACAGACTATGGAGTAATGCAGTGCAGAACCAGGAACAAGCAAAAGGTGAGTTTTTGTTTTTTATTTACCTTTTCATTACTTGACCCTTTATAAATTTGTTAAATGCCCAGAAAACTCCTTTAAGATGTTCTCCCTCATTATTTGTTCTCAAGCCAAGGATCCACATCTCTTCCTTGGCTCTTCAATAATTACTGGTGTTTTTTTTACATGAACATTTTTATCGATTCTTTGGATACAACTGATGAAACTTGTATTTTCTTCTTTAATTCAGGATCCTATGGTTAAACTTCTCTGATTTGGAAAAAGACAACATGGAAAATGCTTTCAACATCAGCAAAAACCTGGTCCTCCTGGGACTGGAGGAGATGGAAGGACTAAAATATCTGTACTGTGCCCTGTCCATTGTCCTCTATTCATTTATTCTACTCTCAAGTATTACTATTGTAGCTGTTGTAGTTGCAGATACAAGGTTACATGAACCCATGTACATACTCATATGTAATCTGGTCCTTAATGGAATTTTCGGCAGCTCATTATTGTTCCCGAAGCTTCTAGTTGACCTCATCACCTCATCCACCACTATCACTCATGGTAACTGTATTGCCCAAGCTGCTTGTGTGGCTCTATTTGCATTTATTGAAATGAGCACATTCATCCTTATGGCGTTTGATCGATATTTGGCCGTTTGTCACCCGTTGCGCTATAACATGCTTGTAACTAATGAGAGGATTATATCTGTCATTATTGGATCCTATGTAGTGATTTTCATACTTACACTCATAGGATTGCTCCTCACAGGGAAGCTTCCTCTTTGTGGGAACAGAATAAACAATATTTTTTGCGACAATATGTCGATGGTCATTCTCTCCTGTGTGGATTCTTCAGTCAGCCAACTCTACGCCACTTCTGTGGTTGGCGCCTACTTGTGCTTCACCATCTTCATCACCATTTTCTCCAATCTGCAGATATTTCTTGTCTGCTTGAAAATCACTGGAGAATCCCGTCAGAAAGCCGTCCACACCCTGGTCACCCATCTACTAAACCTCTCTATCTTTTTACTAGGAGTCTTATTCATTTTTATCAGGTACAGGCTGGGCAGTATTAAGCTCCCGATTATTGTCCACGTTCTTCTCTCTGTCACTACTCTCATTGTCCCACCATTGTTCAACCCCTTGATCTATGGAGTCCGCACAAACGCCCTGAAGATGAGGGTTATTCATCATTTACAGACAGTGCATGTTTGGTCAAAATGGACTTCAACACAGAAGCATTTTATACCTTTATCTGTTATAAGTCACAGTCGGAGTAGAACGTAAAACAATAAGAGTCTAATAAACCTATTCTGTATAGTGTTTGCTTCTGATGATGTTATGGGTTAATAATGGTGACCTTCCTCAGATTTGCAAATTGAGCTACATCAGATAATAGGGTTCAGTATTATTTGGTATAGATACAGGATACTTAGTAGCTGAATAACCATCATTGTGTACAACAAGGCCTGGTGGCACTATTGTAAAATCAATACTTTGTATATGTGTACAAACTTTGGTGATCCTGTGGAATTTAGGCAGCCTTAAAGTTCTGAACTTATAGGGGGAGATTTATCAAAGAGTGTAAAATGTAGACTGGTGCAAACTGCCCACAGCAACCAATCACAGTTCCTCTTTCCTTTCACCAGACCTGGAAGCTGAGCTGTGATTGGTTGCTGTGAGCAGTTTGAACCAGTCTAAATTTTACACCCTTTGATAAATCTCCCCCATAGGGTTCTCTTAACTGCATCCATAGATATAGGTACAATTCCAAGAAAATGTAAGCAAACCCTTTGGAAATTCTTCAATCTTAGCAAAAAATGCTAATGGCGCTAAACCCTTATTTTGCAAGAAGACCCGTTCCAGATTGAAGAAGAAACACTGCCAGGCTCCTAACCCAAGCTACGTCTCCACTATGGAAATTCTTGGAATTCTGCATAAATTATTAGTAAAATGTAGTCTTATTATTCCCTATAAACTGTGCTACCTTGTTGGTTGAGTTGAATTCGAGACAAAGGAATATTAATGTAGGAAACTGAGATATAGCCAAAATTTAGCTACCACCTTCCCTGCAGAGAAGAGAATGGCCGTAACAAAGGTAGAGTCAGCCCTGGTCACAAAGTTATCAGGGTCAACCAAAGGTTAGCAGGTTTTCGGGTTATTTGGTTACGATACTCCCTTCATTTAAAGTGTGTCTGTCATAATAAAAAAAAAAACTGGACATGTAACATGGGTATGTAAAAGTTTTGAGACCCCCATCAATCAGAAGAATGAATGACATCTGGCAGTACGCTGCACTTCCTTGCTGTCAGTTGTCTCCATCCATGCAGCCCCATTGACTTATAATGGTATACCGTCAAACTTTTACAGAAAGCAAATAAGGACTTACAAGGTGTCATGCCCTGTGTGCGCTACAGACCCAGCCACCCCCGAACATTAACCCAAATCACACCACTTACTAGAGATGAGTGTGTCTCAAGCACGCTCAAGTTCAGTTGTACAGCATTTGAACACCAGTTACTGAAGAAGTTGAAAAACATGGATACAGCGTATGGCCTTATTCACACGTCCCGAAATCTATAGATCTGTATTTCCATACTCAAGTTAGTGCACATGTCTATGGGGCTATTCCCACAATCAGTAGATTACAAGGTCGCAAACCAATCCTGAAAAGAATTCGGAAATGTCCTAGTGCGAACCCAGATTTTTCGGCAGATTCTCTCATAGAAATCAATGCTATCTGCTATTCTCCACAGATTGTAACCTGTTTGGCATCTGTATTTCCATAAAATAATAAGGATGAGTCATTGGTCACATGCTGAAAGGTTGTGTTTCTAAAAAACGGATTTACGGAAATACAGATGCACTACAGATGCCCAATCCATATTATTTTTTAGCAGATTGCACGGGTGGATAGCGGGAGGAATTTACAGACGTGAAAAAATACTGAACGTGTACATAAGGCCTGTTACCAATGGGTGTATCCATGTTTTACAGGCAGCCTTAAACTGAATACAGCTTCTCTTGCCACCAGTATTCAAATATCGAATGATTAAAGGGACTGTACCATCAGGCCTGGGCTGAAGCATTGGAGGCGGGCTGACCCACCCCCAGTGGGAGGAAACCCCCGCCCCTCTATGATACAGCTCCATTGAATCTAATGAAGTAGTGTCATAGAGGGGCGAAGGTTTTCTCCCACTGGGGGTGGGTCAGCCCGCCTCCAATGCTTCAGCCCAGGCCTGATGGTACAGTCCCTTTAAACTTATGCGCTCATCTCTAGACCTTACCCTTTCCACCCAATGCGTGTGAGTGCAGGGGCAAATCCAAATCCAGTATACTGAGGCCAATATTACCAGATACCAGTAGGGTTGGTCCGAACCGAGTTCGGTTCGGGTTCGTACGAACCCGAACTCTCGATAATGATTCTCGCTGTCTGCCCGCTCCGTGCAGCGGGCGGACCGCCTGGAAAACTGGGATATAGGCATAGCCATAGGCTGTATCCCAGTTTTCCAGACGGTCCTCCCGCTGTATCCACCCTCTCCACGGAGCGGGCAGACAGTGGGAATCTGATGCAGAGCGTTTGGGTTCATACGAACCCGAACCTTGGAGGGTTCGGACCATCCCTAGATACCAGTATACAGGGGGCAAATATTACCGCCTCACATTTCTACCACACAGTGACCTGATAATAAATAATGAATAATAATAAATAATGATTGGCACAATGGTGGGGCCAGACACGGGATGTCTTATACATACTTCTCATACATGGACTCTGGTTAGTAAAGCTTTGGGGGAGCACAGAGCAGGACACAGTGGAGAGAGCGATGGTCACAGCTCAGCAGCAGTCGGCTCTGTGACAGAATGCTGAGGAGCAGCAGGATGCCGCCCTGTGTCAAATGTTAAGAAGACTATGGCAGACACTTAAAGAGGACCTGTCACCCCCCGTGGTGGGGTGACAGGCTCCTGACCTCCTGCTAGATCCCCCTATACTCACCTAATCACGCTTCCTGATGCGGTCGTGTCACGGAGATATCAGCTCCCGAAGCCCGGCGCGCGCGCACACAGCAGAGTCTGACGCTCATAGAGAATGAATGGGGAGTCCGATGCTCCATCATTCTCTATGGGCATCGGACTCTCCTGTCAGCGCGCGCCGGGCTTCGGGAGCTGATATCTCCGTGACCCGACCGCATCAGGAAGTGGGACCCGGCGCTATTAGGTAAGTATAGGGCGCTCTAACGGCGGTCGGGAGCCTGTCACCCCAGCACGGGGGTGACAGGTATCCTTTAAAGGGGTACTCCACTAAAAAACATTTACCCACATTTCTATTCCTTTCCCCAGCATATACATTACTCACATAGCGATGTTTAATCTGTTCTGCTGTTAAATCTGTTCAGCCACTTTTCTGCTCTCAGCTGCTGCCCAGGAAGTTTTGTAGCTTCTATTTTTTCTACTACTGGTGACCCCCTCTTATCTCTAGCTGCCGCCATTTTGTGTCCCCTTTTATCTCTATCTGCCGCCATTTTGTGTCCCCTCTTATCTGTAGCTGCCACCATTTTGTCTCCCCTCTTATCTCTAGCTGCCGCCATTTTGTGTCAGCCTGTCAGCGTGCAGCCATTTTGTGTCAGCCAGTCAGTGTGCTGCCATTTTGTGTCAGCCTGTCGGTGTGCCGCCATTTTGTGTCAGCCTGTCGGTGTGCCGCCATTTTGTGTCAGCCTGTCAGTGTGCAGCCATTTTGTGTCAGCCTGTCAGTGTGCCGCCATTTTGTGTCAGCCTGTCAGTGTGCAGTCCCTTCCTCATGGCTAATTTGCATCAGTTGTCCTGTCACTTCTGATTGGCCTGTTAGTCACATGGTGCTTGCTGGCCAATAAGCAGGCAGACTGGGATACTGATCACATGCTCATGCTGAACCAATGGAATCTCTCCTATATGGATGTCAGTAATGGCTGTGCACCTTCCCAGCTACAATATACGGCTGTTTCCTCACACAGGCAGGTCCTGTACTCTCCTATATGGAATTACCTCACATATATCTGTCTATTACTGACTGTTATATACACAGCTCTGCTACCTGGGAAAGCTGGGTGCTTGTATGTGTGACTGAGGGGCAGAAGTGTATATGTTATTCCTGCACAAGCTTCATGTCATCTCATAACAACGTGTGTGAGGGGGAGGTATACAGAGATATACAGAGATATCAGGAGAGACAGAGAAGGGGGAGATATACAGAGATAGCAGGAGAGACAGAGAAGGGGAGAGATATACAGAGATAGCAGGAGAGAGAGAAGGGGGAGATATACAGAGATAGCAGGAGAGACAGAGAAGGGGGAGATATACAGAGATAGCAGGAGAGACAGAGAAGGGAGAGATATACAGAGATAGCAGGAGAGACAGAGAAGGGGAGAGATATACAGAGATAGCAGGAGAGACAGAGAAGAGGGGGAGATATACAGAGATAGCAGGAGAGACAGAGAAGGGGGGGAGATATACAGAGATAGCAGGAGAGACAGGGAAGGGGGGGGGGAGATATACAGAGATAGCAGGAGAGACAGAGAAGGGGAGAGATATACAGAGATAGCAGGAGAGACAGAGAAGGGGAGAGATATACAGAGATAGCAGGAGAGAGAGAAGGGGGAGATATACAGAGATAGCAGGAGAGACAGAGAAGGGGAGAGATATACAGAGATAGCAGGAGAGACAGAGAAGGGGAGATATACAGAGATAGCAGGAGAGACAGAGAAGGGGGGGATATACAGAGATAGCAGGAGAGACAGAGAAGGGTGAGATATACAGAGATAGCAGGAGAGACAGAGAAGGGGGAGATATACAGAGATAGCAGGAGAGACAGAGAGGGGGGAGATATATAGAGATAGCAGGAGAGACAGAGAAGGGGGAGATATACAGAGATAGGAGGAGAGACAGAGAAGGGGAGATATACAGAGATTGCAGGAGAGACAGAGAAGGGGGAGATATACAGAGATAGCAGGAGAGACAGAGAAGGGGGGAGATATACAGAGATAGCAGGAGAGACAGAGAAGGGGGAGGTATACAGAGATAGCAGGAGAGACAGAGAAGGGGAGATATACAGAGATAGCAGGAGAGACAGAGAAGGGGGAGATATACAGAGATAGCAGGAGAGACAGAGAAGGGGGGAGATATACAGAGATAGCAGGAGAGACAGAGAAGGGGGGAGATATACAGAGATAGCAGGAGAGACAGAGAAGGGGAGATATACAGAGATAGCAGGAGAGACAGAGAAGGGGGAGGTATACAGAGATAGCAGGAGAGACAGAGAAGGGGGAGATATACAGAGATAGCAGGAGAGACAGAGAAGGGGAGATATACAGAGATAGCAGGAGAGACAGAGAAGGGGGATATACAGAGATAGCAGGAGAGACAGAGAAGGGGGGGATATACAGAGATAGCAGGAGAGACAGAGAAGGGGGGAGATATACAGAGATAGCAGGAGAGACAGAGAAGGGGAGATATACAGAGATAGCAGGAGAGACAGAGAAGGGGGAGATATACAGAGATAGCAGGAGAGACAGAGAAGGGGGAGGTATACAGAGATAGCAGGAGAGACAGAGAAGGGGGATATACAGAGATAGCAGGAGAGACAGAGAAGGGGGGGATATACAGAGATAGCAGGAGAGACAGAGAAGGGGGGAGATATACAGAGATAGCAGGAGAGACAGAGAAGGGGAGATATACAGAGATAGCAGGAGAGACAGAGAAGGGGGAGATATACAGAGATAGCAGGAGAGACAGAGAAGGGGGAGGTATACAGAGATAGCAGGAGAGACAGAGAAGGGGAGATATACAGAGATAGCAGGAGAGACAGAAAAGGGTGAAATGTGAGAGAAGAGGGAAACAGACAGAGAGCTGTTAGTGCACACTGTACATCACCCTGCTTTCCTATGTGCAGACACATCTTTAACTCATCATTATTCTTGTGAGTGGCTGATGTTCTGACTACTCTCTAAGCTTGGTGGTTCAGCATCTGGGAAAGTTGGGTTGTTGTTATTAAGAAAAGCATTATTATCTCTCTGTATATTTGCATCCCTCTCTCTGTCCTTTTTCACCTCACTCTCTTTCTCTCACTTCACCCTCCCCCCTTCTCTGTCTCTCCATTTCCTGCTATCTCTGTATATCTCCCCCTTCTCTGTCTCTCCTGCTATCTCTGTATATCTCCCCCTTCTCTGTCTCTCCTGCTATCTCTGTATATCTCCCCCTTCTCTGTCTCTCCTGCTATCTCTGTATATCTCCCCCCTTCTCTGTCTCTCCTGCTATCTCTGTATATCCCCCCCCTTCTCTGTCTCTCCTGCTATCTCTGTATATCTCCCCCTTCTCGGTCTCTCCTGCTATCTCTGTATATCCCCCCCCCCTTCTCTGTCTCTCCATTTCCTGCTATCTCTGTTTATCTCCCCATTCTCTGTCTCCATTTCCCGCTATCTCTGTATATCTCCCCCATCTCTGTCTCCATTTCCTGCTATCTCTGTATATCTCCCCCCCGTCTATGTCTCTCCATTTCCTGCTATCTCTGTATATCTCCCCCTTCTCTGTCTCCATTTCCTGCTATCTCTGTATATCTCCCCCCTTCTCTGTCTCTCCTGCTATCTCTGTATATCTCCCCTCTTCTCTGTCTCTCCATTTCCTGCTATCTCTGTATATCTCCCCCCGTCTATGTCTCTCCATTTCCTGCTATCTCTGTATATCTCCCCCTTCTCTGTCTCCATTTCCTGCTATCTCTGTATATCTCCCCCCTTCTCTGTCTCTGCTGCTATCTCTGTATATCTCCCCCCTTCTCTGTCTCTCCTGCTATCTCTGTATATCCCCCCCTTCTCTCTCTCTCCTGCTATCTCTGTATATCTCCCCTCTTCTCTGTCTCTTCATTTCCTGCTATCTCTGTATATCTCGCTCTCTTTCTGTCTCCATGTTGTAATAAGGTCACAATTATCCAGCTGTGATGAAAGCCTGTGCAGGAATAACATATACACTTATACCCTTCTGTTTGATTCACACAGGCAGACACCCAGCTTTCCCAGGTGCTGATAAGTCACTGTGTGATGGTTACATCCCCTCTGCAGGCTAAGGGCGGGCTCACACTACGGAATTCTCGCGGACAATGTCCTCGGAATTCCGTCAGCTGTCCGCCCGCACGGGCACACGCTTTTCCGCTGGCTCCATAGACACCATTCTATGGGCCGGCGTATTCCGCGATCCGTTAAAAGAAGTGACATGACACTTCTTTCAGCGTATAGCAGTGGGCGTTACTGAGGGGGCTGGCTTAGCAGCAGTGGACATTACTGAGGGGGCTGGCTTAGCAGCAGTGGACATTACTGAGGGGGCTGGCTTAGCAGCAGTGGGCGTTACTGAGCGGGCTGGCATAGCAGCAGTGGGTGTTACTGAGGGGGCTGGCTCAGCAGCAGTGGGCGTTACTGAGGGGGCTGGCTTAGCAGCAGTGGACATTACTGAGGGGGCTGGCTTAGCAGCAGCGGACGTTACTGAGGGGGCTGGCTTAGCAGCAGTGGGCGGTACTGAGGGGGCTGGCTTAGCAGCAGTGGGTGTTACTGAGAGGGCTGACTTGCGCACAAGGAATGCTGGCCTCTGTAGTTTTAGACCTCACAGGCAAACAATATGAAACAGGAATTGAAGAGAATATGGATGGTAGGGAACAGCTCCACAGCAGCCACAAAGAAGATAGCAGCGAAACTTGGCAGGATATTTAGGTAAGCCTTAGACACAACACCCACATTTTATTTTTTATTTTTTTTGATAGTTGAACAACCCCTTTAAGCCTTAGAGGACACAGCAATTTAAAATTTTTGCATTTTCGTTTTTCACTCCTCGCATTCTAAAATTAAAAAGAAAGAAATCACATGAGAGCTTATGTTTTGAAAAACTAAATTTACTTCGTGATTAGAGATGAGCGAACCGGGTTCGGGTTCGAGTCCATCCGAACCCGAACGTTCGGTATTTGATTAGCAGTGGCTGCTGAACTTGGATAAAGCTCTAAGGTTGTCTGGAAAACATGGATACAGCCAATGACTATGTCCATGTTTTCCACATAGCCTTAGGGCTTTATCCAAGTTCAGCCGCCACCGCTAATCACATGCCGAAAGTTCGGTTTCAGATGGACTCGAGGTTCGCTCATCTCTATTCGTGATGACTTCATTTTACCATAAAATTCACAGTGAGATTGATATCAATTCTTCCTAAAGTAAAATTTTTAAAAAAATGCTGTAATTTTTAACCAGCTCTTCCATTTTTCCCACACCCTGTGCCACATCCCAAAAATAGAGAGATGTCTCAAGGCCAAGTTCTCCCCACTCCCAGCTTCCAAGGCCTCAAACAGTGTACAGAAGTGTCCCCCCAGAGTCTCCAAGATATACTCTCCAAGCCATGTCATGTTACTTTTCTTAATGTTGGATAGGGTGATAGCATTAAAAGTAGACACGGAAGTTCAGCAAACCCATCCCTCCCAAGTGCGATGGTGCTGCAAATCTCCCGTATCTAGCCCTCACTCTACGATTACCCCATAGCAACCTACCCAGAATTCCTTCCAACTGTCGGAAATACTTTTCAGGAATACAGATAGGAGATGCCCGCAAGAAATCTAACACTTGTGATTGTACCACCATTTTAATCAGAGCAGCCCTGTCTGCCATGGAGATTGCCAGCCTAGACCATATCGCCACCTGTTTTTCCAGCTTTTTCAAATAAGGTTTTATATTGAGCAAACAAAATTCCTTTGGGTCCCGACCAATATGTACCCCCAAATACTCTTATTTTCCCTTCAGCACATTGTAATTCCCCTTTGAGACGTGCCACCGTCCACCTCTTCGCTAACGATAAGCAAAGTGGATTTATTCCAATTAATATCTAGCCCAGCTAGGCTACCAAACTCCTCCATCCTATACATAATATGCGGTATAGGCAAATCTCGACCCCTTATTTAATTCATTTCTCGTGTTAGGGGATACATTTTTATTATTACTGCGAGATTTCGTTTGTACATTCAGAGATTTTAAATATTTTTCTATTTTAGGAGGGTGTCCTAACTCAGAGCTCCCCCAAGATTTGCTATTGACAGCTTTAGGCGGCATGCTGGTCAGCCACAGTTCAGTTACAGACAGTACTGGGGATTAAAATAGCTTTTACTGGCCACGCAGCTCTGCTGAGGGGAGAAGAGGAGGGGGGTAAGAAGGAGCTTCAAGTTGTCCAGTAACGCATATTTAGTCACCGGCAACACGAGCCACATAATCCATACCTCGTCCTTCCCGTGCCCCTGCCCACTGTTTGCACCACTCTGATGATATATATCTCAATTGCACGTCACTCTTAACAATACTCGTTCCTTCTGAGTGTCCCGAGGCCTGGGCTGTCTCCAGGTGATCAGTTCAACAGCTATTATTACCAGACACTGTTTAAAAGAGATAGTAACAACATTCAGCATTTTGCAACCCCTTATTATTTGTCCTGTTATTCTGGAGGTACCTGTCGAGTGCACTTCTCCCGCTCATTTAAGAAAATTTGAGGTGTACCGTCTGGCAGATATCTGGTTAGAAAGAAACAGAGACTAAATGAAAGATGTCCAATAATGGCATAATATGCAAGCACATGTCCAGTATGACATAGATTAGAAACAGGGGAACACTTCCGGTTCCGGCGCCATGCAGTAAAGACGCGCTAGACCGGAGCTCCGTGTGAGGCAGCAGATTATTCAGCCACTGACCCGCACAACTGACCTCTAAAGCTGCATACCACCGGCCCTTTACCTGTGGGAGACTGGATGGACCGCTTTGTCCAAACGATAGGCCAGAAAACCCGAAGTAAAGGCCAGGGAAAAGCAGGGAAGCAGAAGATGCGCGGCACAGAAATGGCGGCGTCGGCCTCGGCTCCTGGTTCGCGCGCAGGATCCCCTGCTCACTCGTCTGCCTGCTACTCTGAGGAGGACGAGGATCCGGTACGCCTGGACTACAAAAAGCTGGCAATTGAAGTGGCGAAAAGGATCGCCCCGGACATTCAGGAAACCCTGGTAGTCACAGTGTCCTCCTCGCTGCAACAACTACAGGCAGAGATTGCCCATCATGGCCGACGTATTGAGGAAGCAGAGTCTCGTATACTTACATTGGAGGAATCCTCGTCTTCTGCGAATTCTAAGCTTACTGACCGGGTGGGGGAGAATCGCAGACTCTGGGACAAACTACAGGACCTGGAAGACCGCTCCAGGCGAAATAACCTGCGTGTAATTGGAGTTCCAGAGTCAGTAAAGCAACGGGACCTGGCGGCCTTATGTGAGGTAACCATTCCTAACCTCTTAGGCCTGAACCGTATGTGCAAGGTGGAGCGGGCGCACCGCCTGGGTCCAGATTTACGAGACGCTGCCCCTGAAGTCTCTCACCCTGCTCTACAGCAGAGAGTTCGCCCGAGACAGGTGATTGTACGTTACCTTGATTATGTGGACAAAACCGAGATTCTGCGGGCTTTCAGACGTAAAACTTCTGATCTGCTGCTACAAGAGGCCAGGCTACTGATATTTGGCGATTATTCTGCGGAAACCGTAAGATGCCGCAAGCTGTTCTCTCCGTTATGCTCTATGCTATTCAAGAAACAAATACGTTTTGCTTTGTTGCATCCTGCTATTTTACGAGTATTTCATCCAGATGGGTCCATGTCCACGTTCCGTACACCAGATGAGGCTAAGGAAGGCCTGCAGGAATACTTTGATGAGAACGCCTGGCCCTCCCGAGATGACATTGGGAACAACCGTCATTCATGATCCATCTGTACGATCGGGAAGTCGCACCCCGAGGCCGGGGATCCAGCGTGAGACGGACTGGTTCCTTGCTCTGAGGGAACAGAGAAAGCGCAGATCCTCCCTGCCTGATGTGGGACTCTGAGGGACACGGTCCTAAGCGCATTGAGTTATTCAGGTTTATTATTTTAGGGGGCTACAGTTTCATATCATCATAATGACTGCTTTAGTTTCTAGTTATGGTTTGCCTCTACATGGGAGCTAGGTCTATATTAGAGATGGACTGCAAGGTTCTATCTTTTTTTCTTTTTTTATGCTGCTGCTCCTTTATTGTGTGGAAAAAAGTGAAGTCAGAGACAAGGTTCCGGGACGCTGACAGCAGCCTTCCGGCAACTGGTCGTTGGGGGTTTTTCTCATTGTTATTCTTCTTTTTGGTTATAGGTTTAGAGAGGGGGGGTTGTGGGAGGGAGGGAGGTTAGTTGGGACTGGTTGGGGAGGGCAGGTTTTCCTGCGAACTGGGGTTCTGGACTGGGGTTCCTCTGGTCATATGATTCATATTGAGTTTTGCAATGTTCCAATTAGTAACATGGAATGTCAAGGGTCTTAGGTCACCGCATAAAAGGACGGCAGTACTGCGTCATCTTAAAAAGCTAAAGCCAGATTTAGCCCTGCTGCAGGAGACCCATTGAGACTCTACTGATTTTTTTAGAATGAAAAAATTCTGGGTCAAGGAGGTCTATGGCTCTCCTGCAGTGGAGCGGAAGGCAGGGGTATTAATTCTGATAAATAGATCTTTTCCTGGGGAAATTTTAAGCTCTTCACATGATGCTGAGGGCAGAATATGCACGCTTCATTTACGCTTACTGAATGAGGAGGTCATGATTTATAACATATATGGACCTAATAGTAATAACTCAACTCCTGTCGGACGCCTGTCCTAATAAGGTCGTGGCGGGCGACTTTAATGATGTGATGCATATCTCAGAGGACAGAACTGCTGGCACGACTGCGACATCAGGAACAGGTACCCGTCCTTCCCCTCTCTCCACCATGTGTCATAATGTACCCCTCACGGATACCTGGAGACACCTTAACCCGGACACAAGGGAATATTCCTTTTACTCGGCCCCACATGATACTTGGTCAAGGATTGATTATGTCTTGACTTCTCAATCCTGGTTGCCAAGACTACGGACACACTCTATAGAGGATATGATTATTTCAGATCATTCCCCCTTATTTTGCTCCTTTACCTCTCATCTGCCTAGAGGCACAGACTTTCTTTGGAAGTTCCCGATGGGATTGGCAAAGGATGATGGTTTCAAGGAACTACTCAAACACTGGTGGATGGAATATTCCCTTGATAATATGTCCCACACTGACCAACCCCAATTATTTTGGGAAGCTGCAAAGGCGGTCTTACGTGGACGCATTATGGCGTATAAGGCCTCCAAAAAAAAAGAAATTGCCTCGGCAGTGGCAGCTCATAGTGCGGCCCTTCAGGAAGCATATACAAATTTCCTTCGGTCTCCCTCGGATACTACTTGGCAAGAGTGGCAACAGGCACGTACTAGTTATGAGACATGGTTGGAGAGGAGAGAGGACATGCACCGTACCCGTTATGAGTCTCTCTTGTTCCGACATGGGAACAAGGCGGGGCGCATACTGGCAAAATATGCTAGGGGTCCCCATTCGTCCCAACGTATTACTCAATTGAGAGATATGGCGGGCACGATCCAAAACCATCCCAAAGTAATCACTGACACTCTGCAGTCTTTTTATCATAAACTATATTCTACAGATGTTATTTCCCCAGCTGCTCCCCAGAACCTGCCGCAAATCTCTGAAGAGGGCACTACCTTACTTAATGCGCCCGTGTCAACAGAAGACATTAAGCGCGTGATCTCTAATCTAAAAGCCCCGGGTCCAGATGGCCTCTCGGGAGATTTTTTTAAGATTCTTAGTGAGGATATCACCCCTACATTGCTATCCCTATATAACTATTACTTAGAGGGAGGGTCGATTCCGGTCTCATCCAATACGGCATACATAAAGGTGCTTTTGAAGCCTGGTAAAGACCCCCTGAACCTTAATTCGTATAGACCTATATATTTAATAAACCTAGATCTAAAGATTATTTCTAAAATCATGGAGGACAGGTTGGCGAACCTAATGCCTGCTCTTATCTCTCCAGCCCAGGTGGGATTTATACAGGGTCGCTCGGCAGTTGCCAATGTCCGCAAGGTGATGGCCGTGTTGGATGAGATCAAGATGAGACCTTGTGAACATCCATCCCCAGCTCTCCTGTCCATTGATGCTGAAAAGGCGTTCGATAGTGTGAGCTGGGGATGGATGTTTCAGGTATTGGGGGCTATGGGTTTCAGTGGGGCATTCCTATCATTTATTAAGGGTCTATATTCTTCCCCCCATGCACGGATACACACCCCTGGCTTCCTATCAAAAACATTTGCACTTTGCAAAGGGACACGCCAGGGGTGTCCGTTGTCCCCCTTACTTTTCGACCTGGCTATAGAGCCCCTTTCTCGTAGATTGCAGAGTGCGGAGATTTTAGGGGAATAATGGTGGGAAACACAGAGCTCAAGGCCATCTTTTTCGCCGATGACCTGCTCATCTTTTTGAAACATCCCCATTCAGATTTGGCGGCTGTTTTTCGGCACCTTGAGATCTTTGGTTCACAGTCGGGTTTTAAAATAAACAAGTATAAAAGTGAGCTTCTACTGCTCTCACTCCCTGGTTAATCGAGCCGGAGAGATCCGCTTCCACTACCATTAAAAGTAGCTTCGGACCACATCACATATTTAGGGATTAAGGTGGGAAAAGTCGCAGGTTCACTGTATTCTTTAAATTTTCCTCCCCTTTTCAGAAAATTGCAGTCAGACCTCTCCAGATGGTCAGCCCTTCCTCTCCCATTGTTGGCTCGGGTATCCCTACTGAAAATGATGGGCTTTGGGAAGCTACTGTACCCTCTCCAGACTATACCGGAACTACTCAAGCACTCGGATGTAGCCTCCCTCACTTCAGCTTTTACTAAATTTATATGGGCCGGAAAACGCCCCAGGATATCACGGAAGAAGCTGACCCTCCCAATATTGAAAGGGGGGCTCAACTTGCCTGATATAAGGTGCTATAATCTAGCGTGCTTGCTTCGCCACGGTATAGACTGGTTGCGAGGGTCCAGCATTTATTCTAACTATGCCTTAGAATCCCAACTGGTGATGCCCTGGTCCTTAAACGGTCTTCATACTAGCTTTGCAAAATTGCCCCCCATTGCCAGGAATAGTTTGCTACTTAGAGATACAATAAAAGGCTGACAGCACGGCCGTAAATTATTAGGCCTTCCTATGCTTATGAGTGTACATATGGACCTTTGGAATCACCCCAAATTTGTCCATGCAGAATCTCACCCTAATTTTAAATATTGGAAGAGGGCTGGGATAGGGGTTGCTTCTGACCTGATCGTGAGGCAGGAGTCTAGATATATGACTTTTCAGGAGGTTCAAACAACCTATGGATTAGGCCCCTGTCACTTCTTGGCTTATGGTCAGGTCAGGAGCTTCTTGCTTTCTAGATTGCGTGATTTGGGGGGAGAACTTTCCTCTAATATCTTGTCCATATATGTTACTACATCATCACCAATACACTCCCTGTCTTCTTTAAATGTCACTATGCGGAATGCCCTCACAAAGGGACTAGAGTCATCCCTATTCAAATATTGGGAGGAGAAATTGCCGTTAACTAACTTAACTGAGCAACTACTTAAAGGTTGGGCAACTGTTCGGGCAGCAATAATCAATGAACAGTGGCGGGAAACGCATTTCAAACTAATCCACCATGCGACATATGGGTTTAACATTCCTAGAACTCCGGACCACCCGGAGCGACTTACTGCTTGTCCTAATTGCGGTGACCCCTTGACTGATCTGTATCATGGGCTCTTTACTTGCTCGAGGGTGCAGATATTTTGGCAGGCCTTACTAGACTTTCTAAAAGCCAAACTAAAGGTGACTTTACCCTTGGATCCACACCTGGTAGTATTACATATCTCCCCGGAAGATTCCACAATCTCCCCTCTCATACATGTATTTTTGTTGGTAGCCAAGAGGGCTTTTTTAGCCCGGTGGTTGGTTCAGGAGATGTATCCCATGTTTTCCAGCAGGTGAAGAAATACCTGTTAATGGACCAGATTGATGCAGAACCCCAGCGGGAAAAAAAGGCCAAATCTTTTTTTAGAAAATGGAGAAAATTTATTGTTTCTTTTCTGGAACCCGAGGAGATATGTGAGGTGTGTCGGCCATTCCGTAACACGAAATGGTATCTTCAAGCTGATGTAGGAGGTTCCCTTGGTGCTTTGTGCCTCCCTGATTAAGTTTTTGGAGGGCCTGAGGCTTAGGTCCTGTGCGTCACTTCGCAGGAAAGGGTGGGTTGGGAGGGATAGGGGGGGAGTTGGGGGGGGGGATAGGGCAGGGTTGGCTCTTGTATGTTGGGGAAGAAAAACTAAAATTTTATCTAGACAAAACTCTGCCATATATGCTTGCCGATGACTGTTCTTTTTGTTTTCTGTGAATTTGTCTTGGATAAATAAACATATGTTTGAAAAAAAACAAAAAAAAAACAGGGGAACTAAGGCTTCAATAGTTCCCCAGTGAATCCATCTTACCGGGAGTTATCACATACTTCCATAAAATTCAACTCTGATTAGTACCTCACTGGGTTGGAAGATGTACAGTGGGAGACACATTGTCTGATGGCCCAGACTGCATGCATTTGGATACAGCGCAGCCACCATAATTCCACTCAAAAACGTTGGTAAAGAAGAGGTAACTTATTCAGAAACAGTTCCACATTCATTGCCTCATCAGGTATCTCCATACCTTTCTCGCAGCCCCGGCCAGTCTCTGCTCATATGTGGAGTTGGCTCCCTCAGTAATGGCGCCCGCTCCCACCAAACGCTGGAGGTCACGTGCTGCTCTGTCTTTCTTCCTCCTTCAGGCGGAGGGATCCAAGCCATGCCTGGTCTCCGGCTCCTGCCAAGTAGTGCCTTCTCCACCTGCGGTCCGGGCTTCCCAGAGTGGCACCTTCCTCTCTTTCTCGCCATCCTCCGACACCCCGAGGCCGCAGGTCACCTCCCTCACCTCTCCTCCTCTCCTCCCCTGCTCCTCCATCCATTGCCGCGCCGCATCACTATCTCTCCATCCGCGGCTTTCCACCGGCGCATGTGTCCTGCACTCCGCTTCCGACCGGGACTTCCCCATTGCTGAGGCCGCTCACCAGCACTCTTTCCTGGGCATTTCCTGGTTTAAAATTACACATAGTGTACTATATGCACCACTATGGGAGAATCAATATTTAAAGGAAATGGATTCTTTTCAGGGAAAAATATTTGGAAGGATTTGGGTATATATAGAATTAATCACATGTATGAGAATGGAGTGCTTAAAGCTTTCAAAGACCTGCAGACACAATATAACTTGAAAAAAGAACATTGGTTGCACTATATGCAATTTTCACTTCTGTCACAGAAAATAGGGAAAAAAGAAAAATCAGTTATTCAGGATTGTAGAATATTTCTACTGTTGGATAAGCTCACGGGTGGTGGGAAAGGGGATATTAAAAAAATTTACATGGCAATAATTGAAGAATTAGGAAGTTTACAAGAAACCAAAAAGAAATGGGAGAAAGAAATAGGTCCCATTTCAGAAGAAGAATGGGTAAATGTCGTACGTAATTGTAGAGAGGTGTCTCTTAGTGCAAGTCATCAACTCACTCAATTTAAAATATTACAACGATTACACTATTACCCGGAGTTGATAAGTAAGTTTAGGAAACATGAGAGGGTGGAATGCCCGAAATGTGCTATGCCTAATGCCAACTATGTACACATGCTGTGGGGTTGTGGCGGAGTACAGGGATTTTGGAAATCA
This sequence comes from Dendropsophus ebraccatus, assembly GCF_027789765.1. Lineage (NCBI taxonomy): Eukaryota > Metazoa > Chordata > Amphibia > Anura > Hylidae > Dendropsophus > Dendropsophus ebraccatus. The sequence goes on from NC_091458.1 coordinate 12,410,210, forward strand.
GTTGTGTCCAAAGTATGGTCCAGACTAGGGGTGTCACTATTATACGGTCCTAGTGTCATGATATTGGGCGATACATCTAGTATCTCGTCCAAATATAGGATAATAATTAGTCGTGTTTCGTTTTTGGCAAGACTGGTTGTTCTTAGGGGATGGATACAGCCACAATCACCAGTAAAAGCAGAGTGGACAAGTTTGGTTAATAAAGTTAAGCAATATTAATTTCTGCATTACAGGGCAAGGGTGAAGGAAATGCAGAAGTCAAAAGCCATTTGGTGTAATTGGGAAAGAGGTGGTTAAAGCAATTCATACTTAGGGTTTTTTTGTTTTTGTTTTTTTCTTTCCCTGGCTCTTGCTCTCTCTTCCCGGGTGGGGGTGGGGGGGCTGGGGGAAGTGTTAGGGGGGGGGGGGGGGGGGTAGGTAGGGGGGTTATGGGGATTGTATAAATTTGGATGATATCGGTGTATATTTCTCAATTTTTTTTCTGTACTGATATTTTGGATAAAGTAAATAAAGAATTATATAAATAAATAAAAAAATGCTATTTTGGGGGCTTTAATTTTAATGCTTTAACTGACATATTATCCTCATTCTCTGGGTTGTTCCAATTACAACAATATCCAATTTATATAGGTTTTATTTTATTTTCCAACCTAATTTTTATTTTTTTCCAGAACATAAACAGGCCTATTAGTGACCTATTCAGACCCGCTTTCCCTTTTATTTTTCCACCTACATAAGGGCTAATTTTTTTGCGCCATGGTTTGTATTTTACATCGGTATTACTTCAATCTGGATTGAACTTCTTGATCACTTTTTATCAATTTTTTGCTATTTTGTTTTTATAGCAACCATGAGCCGCATGGTTCAGAGTGGGGTAGCGGCTCGACCCCTCTCTTAACCTGCTTAGCGGTGCCATGACGTACCAGGTACCTCGTGGGTCACTAAGGAATTAAACATAGAAAGCACAAAAAAGTTTTTTTTTAAAATAGTGGTTACCCTTTAAATCGTCCAATGAAATGCCACCTGTAATGGATAATAAGTATAAGTAATAAATAATGTAAGTATGGACCGCCAGCACTATGAGGGAGATTTATCATATAGTCTTACAGTACATTGTCCATTGTTGCCCATAGCAACCAGTGACAGCTCAGCTTTCTAATATTCATGAGCTATGGTAAAATTTAAGCTGAGCTGTGATTGGTTGCTATGGGCAACAACGGACAATGTACTGTAAGACTATATGATAAATCTCCCCCTAGATGCTCACATGATGTAAATAAGAAAATAATGGCAGGTGACAACTCTAAGGTAGGTAACAGAGCCCAGGCCTGCACAGGTAAGCTGACAGTATTACCACTGATGGCTGCCAAAGCTTCCATCCGTGACACACCGCCTGCCCCTATGACCATTTTATCCTTCTTAAAGGAGTAACTTGAGCCACAGGTTTCTTCCAGCGATCTACAGATGTAATCTGGTAGCCGCCAGTCTCTGTCTCTGGCCAGGGGATCATTGTGTCTGTACTATATTGTGGCCCAAGGCATCATTTATAGTTAATGCATATCTGATTCCCCATAGTCTTCCTAGCCAAGCACTTTGGATGGTCTCACACACCGGTTAAAGAGTAATGACTAGTGATGAGCGAGTACTAAAATGCTTGGGTGCTCATTACTCGAGACGAATATCTCCCGATACTCGAGTGCTTGTTTTGAGTAAAGAACCCCATTGAAGTCAATGGGAAACTCGAGCATTTTTGCAGGGGACCCAAGTTCGGTAGAGGGAAGGTCGTGTGAAAACCTGTCAACCTCAGAAAATGATGGAAACACAACGGAAATGCACAGGAAACAGCAGGGGCAGCATGTATGGATGCCTCTGGGGCTGCCTAATAGCACCATTATGCCTAATTCTGTGCAACAGCCTGGTTAAAACAGAGGTAGGCATATGAACCACACAAAAACTCAGCCTGACACAGCATGGCAGTCAGAACACAGGGAACCATTAAAACAGAGGTGGCATATGATGAACCACCCAAAAACTTTGCCTGACACAGCATGGCTGGGAATACACAGAGAACCATCAAAAACAGAGGTAGCATATGAACCACCCCAAAATTTAGCCTGACACAGCATGGGGGTGAGGACAGAGTGACCAAGGTAGAAGCGGTAGCCAGTGAGCCTCCCAAAAATTAGGCCAGACACAGCATGGCAGTGAGAACACAGAGAACCATTAAAAATGAGTGAGGAAGCAAGTGAGCCTCCCAAAAAATTTATAGTGGAAATTAACCTAGGTGCTGACAGCTAACTGGCTAGGCCAGCTGTCAGTCACCATCAAGGGTACACCTAACGCTGATCGACCGGGGGTGGTGAAGCCCTGGCTGCGGCTACACAAAAAAAAAGAGAACACAGCTAACTGGTTGCCGGGGACGCGATCAGCGGGCCCCCGGCAACCAGTCTCGCTCCTCCGCATAATTTGACTTTGACTGTAGCAGTTGGAGTAACATTCCCTGCACCTCTCCCCCCACCGCTGTTTTGATTTTGAATTTGACTTTGACTGTAGCAGTTGGAGTAACATTCCCTGCACCTCTCCCCCCACCGCTGTTTTGATTTTGAATTTGACTTTGACTGTAGCAGTTGGAGTAACATTCCCTTCATCATGTGATGTTCATGGGGTATGGCTGTCTCAGCACAATACTCAACATAACTGCAGAACTGATGTGGCTCAGGCATCCTGGGTCCTGCCTTACTAATTATGTGCTGTCCAACAACTAGAATTGTTATTTGTTTCTTTAGTTTAAGCAGGGTCTGATTTTTTTTCCTTTTTCCTCTTTTGTTTTTTTATCATTTTATGCCAGCAGACAGACACAGGTCTGTATACAGACACACACAGGTCTGTATACAGACACACACTTAAGAACAGAATACTGACAAAGTTTACCACTCGGTTTAAAAATTGTAAGAAAAAAAGAGTGAGAGAGAGACAAACACAGGATTAGACAGCAAAGTTTCCATTGTTCATTGTAGCACTATTTGCGAGATGCTCGTCCAAGTAACGGGTATGCTCATCACTAGTAATGACTTATGTGGCTACTCTTTGCACATCTCAGACCTCATTCACACAACTGTGATTTGCTCCCCAAATACTGTCTCCCATTTTAGTCTATGGGCCAATGACACTGACTATGAATTTCACAATCCTGTGGCCTTGACAAGAGCCCATAGAGTTTAGACCTCTTCACATGGTCCATGATTGTGAAGGAGCTGTTACCTATTAGAGTCATGGTGGGCTCCCCACTTATGATATTCATCTATATCCACATTCTGAAGAGATGTCGTGTCCTCCTCTAAAATTCTGCTTGATATGATAGAACTAAATGAGCTTATGGCCTATATCCAGCCTCAGTACATTACTTCTGATTTTTTTTTCCGCTGTTCCATCATTCCCATCTAATATGTATTTTTCCACTTCATTTCCTCCTCTCTAGGTGATAATATATAATGATAAATGATGAATCCCTAATAAACATCTTCCTCTATGTTTTCCTTTGCGCCAACATATTCCCAGTCTCATTTACTGCCATGCTCTGCCTCGGGACACTGGAGTATTTGTCTCTCCTGGGATTCTAGTCTTGATCATTTTTACTGTATATACAGTATATAAATATCCAGAAACATTGTGTGATTCCAGCCTGCAGAGATCCCCGGATGTCAGGTACTGCGCGATGCTTCATGTGTTATAGTAACTGTCCACCAGCTTCCTTGATCGCCTTCTTTCCTTAACTAACACTTCACAGTAGTACTCAGAAAAAACTAGTACATTGCAGTATACTATAACAGGTAGAATGCTCTTTGTGGCTAATACACTCCCTGTGTCGGACTGACCCACCAAAGAACCGGAGGATCCCTCGGTGGGCCCCAAGCTTTACCCCTGCACTTACATTGACTGACATGTCGTTTCTCACTGGTTCTTTATTGGCGGGCTCCCAGCATCATTATCTCTGGTGGGCCCCAGATACCCCTGTCTGACACTGTAGACCCCTGAGGAAACCATTCAGCTCCAGTGATACGTGTAGGGCACAGTATGATTCTTGGGCTCCATATTCTGTGACCTGCTTTCTTGGTATGCTTGTATTATATCCTTGAATACCTCCACTTTTTCTCATCCATGTATGCGTCATCTTATGCATGTTTTTGACATCTTAATAGTTGTATATTTATACATGTAAGAAACTGTATTATGTGACTGGACTAATTTTGCATCATGCATGGTTCCTATTTAGGGATGGACCAAACCGAGTTCGGTTCGGGTTCGTACAAACCTGAACCCTCGGTAATGATTCCCGCTGTCTGCCCGCTCCGTGGAGCGGGCGGATCCAGCGGGAGGAACGCCTGGAAAACTGGGATATAGCCATAGGCTGTATCCCAGTTTTCCAGGCGTTACTCCTGCTGTATTCCCCCCCTCCACGGAGCGGGCAGACAGCGGGAATCTGCTGCTGAGCGTTCGGCAGGTTCGGACCATCCCTAGTCCTACTATAGACTATGCTATGTCTTTTATTCTTTTAGATATTTGATATGTCATGCATGTTGCCCGAATTTTCTCCTTTTTGATGTGGTCTTTGTGGCTATTATTTCATCCTATATATTTACCCCATGGTAGACCCAAATCCGGAGGCATCATTATTCTAAGATTAAGTTGTTTTCTGCTAGTCGCATCATCATCACCTGGGTCAATAGGAAAATACAACAATTTTCTGTCTTGGTCAAATTTCAGAGGCGAGATAAAAAAAATCTAAGACGATTGCTACAGCATATTACAGGTGCCCATACAGTTTATTCTAAACAACATAACACATATGAGGGCTTCCCGACTGTCCACCAAAGGATGTGTCAGATGTGACAGATTTTTTAGTGAGATAATCTGGTGCCACAGTTTACCCCTCCCCATAGGAAGACATGAGCCGGAATATAGGCGGAATGATCATTTGGTTTGACATGGGGTTGACAAAAGGCACGAGAACAAACCTAAAATATGCTAAAGGGAAATGATCAGTCCATTTTTTTTTAAATCAACAATCCCAATATCCGGTATGTTAAGGATTGAGCCTCGATTATTTGTGTGTTGGAGTGTTACTCAGTGGAGCTTAAAGTGTTTCACCAATGATGCCCATATAATGTCTGTGGTTCTCTACACCAGTGTTTCTCACCTTCAGTCCTCAAGTTCCCCCAACAGGTCATGTTTTAAGGATTTCCTTAGTATTCCACAGGTGATATTACCTGTAGTCAGTGTGTCAGATATCACCATAGGTGTTCTCTGTTTAGGATAACCCTAACACCATGATCTTTTGGGGGTACTTGAGGACTGGAGTTAAAAAACACTGATCTAGACTAAAAGATATACTTTGCAGTGATGTCTGATTTCCCCTTTCCCCCATTTTTGGTGTATCCTCCATATGACCCAAAAATTTAAAGGCAACTGTCCCCAGCGAATCCTTCTTTTAGATGCCGTACAATCAGTTTACAATGTTTGTCTTTGACTTCCATTGTTCTTGAGTCTTCACATTTGACATTCACATGACATCGGTGGCCGTATCGATCAGTGATTGGCTGAGCGGGCTGTCACTGCAGAGATGAGTTAGACTTAGAAGCGGTGGTGGCAGTGGTCAGCGGGGAACGCAGAGACCCCTCAGGAGGACATTGGGGGAGCATGGTAAGGTAAGATTAAGATGTTTATTATGTTGTCTTGTTGGGTTGTCTACATTCGTGCCATTGTTGAGCATCGTCTTCCTCTTTCAAATCCTCTAAGCAGAATTTTCCTCTACATTGTGCTGGGTCTTTTTTTGCCCATATGAAAGTCAAGTCATAGGCTATGTTCACACAACGTATGTTTTCGTAAAAGTACGGCCGCCCAGCCTTCTATGGGATCCCGGCATCCCACACAGTATACAATCCAGCTGGGATCCCTCGCAGCGCCGCAAAGAACTGACATGTCGTAGCGGCCGTAGAAAACAATGTCAGTTCACACTATGAAGCGAGTGACTCCGGCTGCAAGCTTCATAGCGTGCAGTGGTGAGTTCTGATGCGGGCGCGCGCTGATGCGCCGCATCAAAACTCTTCGGGCCGAGAGATCATCCTGCAGTACCGGCCGGGATGATCTTTGCTGAGACCGACCGCTCCGTGACCCGGCCGGTCTCTTACGCCATGTGAACATGGCCTAAAGAGTTGAGGCCTCTGGCTCCAACAGTTCTATATCGAGTGTATGATAAGTCATCAGGGCACTCCCACCAGGGACTACAGAATAGCAAAGACCAATCTGGACTAGGAAAATGCGAAGGGGATTAATATTTGTTTTATTTTTTCCTTTCCCCTTTACAAATTTATCTAAAGTTGTTCACCCTGATCATTTGTATTAAAATCAAGAATCCACGTCTCTTGATGGTATTTCAATTATGATTGCTGTTTTTCTTCACTTATTTAACATATTCTTTGCAGCTTATCAGCTTTTTGGATAAAAATTAAAGAACTTATTTCTTCTTTCATTCAGGATCTTATGTTTAAACTTCTCTGGTTAGAAAAAAGGCAACATGGAAAATGCTTTTAACGTCAGCAAAAACCTGGTGCTCCTGGGACTTGTGGAGATGGAAGGACTAAGATATCTGTACTGTGTCCTGTCCATAGTCCTATATTTATTCATTGCGCTTATAAGTATTATTATTGTGGCCGTCGTAGTTGCAGATACAAGGTTACATGAACCCATGTACATCCTCATAAGTAATCTGGTCCTCAATGGGATTTTTGGCAGCTCAACATTATTTCCGAAGCTGATAGTTGACCTCACCACCTCATCCACCACTATCACTCATGGTAACTGTATGGTCCAAGCTCTATGTGTTGCCCTATTTGGTTTCTATGAAATGAGCTCATTCACCCTTATGGCGTATGATCGTTATTTGGCCGTCTGTCACCCGTTGCGCTATAGTACGCTGATAACTAATGAGAGGATTATATCTCTCATCATTGGATCCTTTGTAGTAACCTTCATACTTTCACTCATAGCCGTGCTCCTCACATGGAAGCTTCCCGTTTGTGGGAACAGAATAAACAATATTTTTTGTGACAATATGTCGATGATTATTCTCTCCTGTGTTGACTCTTCCATCAGCCAACTCTTCTCCACCTCTGCATCCATCGTCTACTTGTGCATCACCATCGTCGTCACCGTTTTCTCCAATCTGCAGATATTAGTTGTCTGCTCAAAAATCACTGGAGAATCCCGCCAGAAAGCCGTCCACACCCTGGTCACCCATCTACTTAACTTCTCTGTCTTTTTACTGGGATTACTTTTTATTTTCATCAGGTACAGGGTGGGCAGTATTAAGCTCCCGGTTATTATCCACGTTCTTCTCTCCATCACTGCTCTCATTGTCCCACCATTGTTCAACCCCTTGATCTATGGAGTCCGCACACACTCCCTGAAGATGAGGGTTTTTCATTATTTACAGACAAGGCATGTTTGGCCCAAATGGACTTCAACACAGAAGCATTCTACACCTATATCTATCATAAGTCACAAGCAGAGTCAATGAGTAGAACATAAAGCAATAAAGGTCACTTATTCTATATAGTATTTGCTTCTGATGATGTCATCAGTGATTAATGATAGAAACATTGTAACTTTGAGTGACAGTCAAACAAATGATGGTTGACCTCTGGGAGATCAACCAAACCACCACGAAGACACCAATGCATGTTTCTCAACGTCATTGAATCTAGAAACACTACCCCCTGGGAAATCAAATACGCAAAAGTACTGTGGAGACACCATAACATGTTTATCAACATCAGTGAGCTAGTAAGACTTTCGACTGGGAAAGAACAACCAAGCCAAGGAAGGTCTTCAGTCAAGGAAACCACCCAAACAAGATATCCATTCATAGACAGCTGTTTCAGGGTATTTGCCCCTCATCATTGTGGAGTAGGATTCTGGCTAGTGGGAGCAATGCCTAGTAAGTGCATTTAAGAAAATGATGGTTGACCTCAGGGAGATCAACCAAAACACCACAGAAACACTGTCACATGTTTCTCAACATCAGTGAATCTAGAAACATTGCCCTTTGGGAAATCAAATATGCAAAAATACTGTTGTCTCCACATTATGGATACTGCTTGTGGATGTGGATGGATACCTTAGTTGGGTGGTTTCCTTGACTGGAGAACTTCCTTGGCTTGGTTGTTCCTTCCCGGTAGAAGGTCTGGCTAGCTCACTGACATACGTTCCATCAGGTGATGGGGTTCGGGATTATTTATTAGATTTATACACAAGTGTAAATCTTTTAGGAACAGTTCCAAGAAAAAAGTAAGCGAACCTTCTGGAAATGCTTGGAATTCTGTATAGATTATTAGTAAAATATGGTCTAGTTATTCCCAATAAGTTTCACCCTTTGTTGGTAATAATTCATAAACACATGTACTGTCCATGTTTTATATTGAGCAAAGGCTGCATTCACATGGAACACGGACGTGGAATGCCTGTAACAGACTTCTCGCCCCGCCCGGACAGCATTTGTGATAAGATGCTGGGAGCGGGGGAACTGTACAGATATGTGCCACGCTGTAATGATAGAGCCGCGCGGCTGATTCATTACAGCGCGGCGCATATCCGTACAGTATGTGGTTTCCCTTAGAAGTCTGACACCCCCAGTAGGTAGTTTCCTCATATGCTATGCTGTGTCCCTAATGTATTTTCCTCTTGTAGGTGGTTTCCCCCTTTGTAAGTAGGACCCCCCATTAGTAGTTCTCCCACCTGTATGTAGTTTACCCCTGTAGGTAGGATCCCCTGTAGTTAGTTATCTCCCTGTACATAAGACCCCCCCGAATGTAGTTTGCCACCTGTAGATAGGACCCTGTGAATGTTACTTGTACCCACTATGTGGGACCACTCAAACATAGTTTGCTCTCTGTAGGTTTCCCTCTCTATGTGTTACCATTACAGGTCTCAACGTAGTGAGCTAGCCAGACCTTCCCTCTGGGAAGGAACAACCAGGCCAAGGAATGTGTCCAGTTAAGGAAACCACCCAAGCAAGGTATCCATCCACAGACAGCTGTTTCGGGGTATTTGCCCCTCATCAATGTGGAGTAGGTTTCTGGCTAGTGGGAGCAATGCTAGTAAGTGCATGCAAAAAGGGATGATGGTTGACCTCAAGGAGATGGTGATCTCTGGAGGTTTTTTTTTTGCATATTTGATTTCCCAGGGGGCAATGTACTAGAATACACTCACATCGAGACCTGTGATGGGTTTCTGTGGTGTTTTTTGGTTGATCTCCCTGAGGTCAACCATCATCCCGGTTTCCCTCTCTAGATAGCCCCCCCCCCCCTGCGGGTAGCTCGCCCCCTATAGGTAGGGCCCCCAAAAGTAATTTGTCCTCTGTAATTCGGACACACCTAAAAGTAGAAACCCATTGTCTAGATTAAAATAAAATCATTTACCTTCTTTCTGCAGCCACTAGAAGCTGTAAGTGTCTCTTTCATCTAGACACATGTGATGATGTCACACGTTCTGAAAGTCCCTGAGATTGAGGCACTCCCAGTCTGTAGTGGCCAGGAGCATGATGTTGTCTGTGCCCTAGAAGAGGCCAAAGCTTCAGACGTGCTAGGACACCTATCTAGCGGTGTTTCTTATAGTTGCAAGGGAGAATTGCACAGCCTTGAGGAGGAATGTTGCACTGTGATTAAAGGGAACTCATCATAATTTTCATGGTGCCTGAACCACCAGTGCTCGGGGCGGTTTACAGGAGGAACCCCGGAATGGAAGAGACAGAGGAGCAGCCAGGATACCCATGTGGTGATATGTGAAGCTGCAGAGGTAGATGCTGAATGTAAGTGCGCTAAAGGACCTTTTCTTATACCATGACCATGTGAACAATCTCTGGTGTGGGAGGAGTCAGACACCGGACTCCCTTTCATCCAGGTCTATATGTATGTAGTAATGAAACTTAGAGGACCATACTAGTGTGCTGATTCTGAGGGGGCGGATATCGCTTTGTAGAAGCACAAGGGGGCACTATTACTGCGTGGGGGGACACTCTTTGGGGACACAATATAGTGCACTACTACTTTTTGGGGGGGAGAGGGCAATGATCTAGTAGAGAGCTTGAGTGGTGTTACTAGCTGGCTCCCATTGAATCTCTTTGGAGCCCTTGATATCTTCACCCGTGATGACCTATGACTTATCATATTTCCTTGAAGGGCAATCCCACACTCTTGTGGGCCAGCTACAGTTGTGAGGGGGGTGCACAGATGGTGGTAACTGTTACATCCTCCAAGGCACTCCCTGGTGTAGCAATGCTCGGCTAGTGAAGGTTGTGGTGTCCTGAAACACTGGGATGGAAGTATAGATGGAACCAGTCAGCTGATCAGCAACACCCAACATTAGAAATAACACAATTAGACCAAGTTATTCCAATTAAAAATATAGATTTTTATGAAATCATATATAATTAAAAAAAAAAAAACATTAAAAACAAGAGTCCATACAGAAAAAAATATAAGGTCAGGATATGAAGAGCCTCATATATCCGTATGCCCTATAGACATTGGGGGAGATTTATCAAAGGGTGTAAAATTTAGACTGGTGCAAACTGCCCAGAGCAACCAATCACAGCTCAGCTTTCCTTTCAGCACTGCCCAAAGCTTAGCTGTGATTGTTTGCTGTGGGTAGTTTGCACCAGTCTAAATTTTACACCCTTTGATAAATCTCCCCCATTGTGTTTAAGGGTATATATATAAATCACTGGTATCTGTATGTAAACATCATGAGAAGCTCCCACAAATATTCTCAAAATGATGGTGCAGGATCCATCAGATACACAGAGGTCTAACACCCACTGGTCACATATACATATAATACAACAACAACCCCAGTTGTGCATGGGAAGAAATGTAATTTAACATGCTGAACATTGTGTTATATGCAGCATCCAGATAGTGATATAGGGCAGTAGTCCCCATCCTGTGGTACCCATACCACAGAGGGTACCTGTCACAGGTTGGGGGGGTTTGGCACTGGAACATGCTGAATGTAATTGCGATCCTGGTGAGGCACGGGGGAGAGTTTTTTTGGGTGTTGTTTGGTCTCCCTCTGGGTTAGCTGATATGGTGGTTTGGTAGCTGTGTGGGTCTACAGTCACTTGGACACTTGTCACCAAGGGTGGAACTACCACCGTAGCAGCCATAGCAGCTGCTACAGGGCCCAGCAGCATAGGGGGGCCTGTGGCCCGGGCCCCCGGAGCTGACAATACCTGCAGCAACCGAGCAGGCCTCCCGGGTGCTGCAATTGTTTGGAGTCCGGTCAGTGGCGCGGGTTTCCCCTGGATTCCTGGGCAGGGCAGGCTCAGTGACTCCCGGGGATAGGATGGGACTGTACGGCCCCATCCTATACCTCGTCAGCGCAGATACCAGCAACCTCAGTGTGCGCTGGCAGCGGTGGTGTCGCGTGGATTCCTGGGCAGGGCAGGCTCGGTGACTGCCTGGGGTGGTACTTCTGGCACAGGGAGTGTCGCTAACATGTGCTCCCTGTGCCAGAAGTACCACCCCAGGCAGTCACCGAGCCTGCCCTGCCCAGGAATCCATGCGACACCACCAGGGAGCTGAGAGGACAAGAGAGTCGGACGGGGGAGCGAGTTGTTAGGTGAGTTGTGTGTTTTTTTTTCCTTTTTATCTGCTTTGCAGAGGGGGCCATCTATAGAGGGGCAACATAAGGGGGAAAACACGGGGGGGGGGAGCATCTATAAGGGGGGAAACATATAGGGGCACCTATAAGGGGAAACATATAGGGGCACCTATAAGGGGAAACATATAGGGGCACCTATAAAGGGAAACATATAGGGGCACCTATAAGGGGAGCATCTATAAGAGGGAAAACAAGGGGGCAAACAAGGGGGGCATGTATAAGGGGGCCATCTATAAGGGTTACAACACAACACGGAGGGGGGGCATTTATAAGGGAGGCAGAGGAGGACAACACGGGGGGGGTATCTGTAGGGGGGAATACACAGAGGAAGCCATCTCTAAGAGGAAATACACAGAGGGGGGCCCTATAAGAGGGAATACACAGTGGGGGGAATCTACACAAGGGAATACACAAAGGGAGCCATATATAAGAAGGGATACACAGAGGGGGGCATCTATAAGAGGGAATACACAGAGGTAGGGGCCACCTATAGGAGGGAATACACAGAGGGGGTCCATCTGTAAGGGAGACTACACATAGGGGGGCCATATATAAGGGGCACTACACAGAGGGCGCCATCTATAAGGGGGACAAGAAAGGGGCAGTGTATACAATAGGGGATACACAGAAGGGGGCATCTACTATAGTGGACTACACAGAGGGGCCATCTATAAGGAGGGGCTACAGAAAGGAGGACCATATACTATAGGGGGTGCACAGAGGATGTCATCTACTATAGTGGGACTACACAGAGGGGGGGCTTTTTTAAGGAGATGCACATGGGGCCATCTATATGGAAGATTGAACAAGGGGCCATCTATAAGGTGGCTACACAGAGGGGGGCATATACTATAAGGGACACAGTCAGACTACCTACTAAACGTGGGTGTAAAGGGGCCAATTTAGATGTTCAGTTTGTAGAGAAATGAGGATGGTGAGCAGTGAGGAGCCTAATATGTCTTCCAGATTCTGTGGATTGGTGGGTCTGAGAAGTTTACATGATGGCCCAGGGCAGATGGAGAAGAAGATGAAAAGATTAAAAGGAAACAACTCTGATCAGAGAAGACGTCCCCTGTTAGTCACTTAATATAACTGCACTGTAATTTATTTGGAGCACAGAACCAGTGTAGCGCTAGATGTGTTGATGGCGTAGTGAATGGTCGAGGGGGGCCCGATCGAAAGTTTGCTATGGGGTCCAGCCATTTCTAGTTATGCCCCTGCTTGTCACGGTAGCCTGGAGTGGTATAGGACCCACCCCGGACAGTCATGCAGCCTCACCAGCTCACAAAAGAGTTTAATCCAAGTGTACAGGTGTGTGTAGATGCAGGTGCGCAAGGAGGAAGCCAGAGTCTAGTGTGTTGTCAAAAATAGAGCAGTTTATTGGAAGGAACCGTAATGCAATAAAAGTAAACAGATATCTGGATACAGTCAAGTGCAATACAATTGTTACAGTTGGCAATCACTTAGGTGCTCGAGTATTCTCTTGCGTTTTTTTTTTTAACCAATAACTATGGGGGGGGGGGGCAGAAACACATGAAGTGAAAAAAGGCATGCACATTCATTGACTGGCTAAACCATGTGACCTTTAGAGTACAAGAATAGTGGATTTCACATTCATTTTCAGATGCTACTTGGAGCTAGAGAGGGAGACAGTGTATAGCAGGGACAGTTAGGTGTTAGGTGGTTTTAGCAAGAGGGACCCACAAAAGCCCTTGTTAGGGCTAAAACTATAGACAGCAGAGCTTCATCACACATATATACATTACAGCTATTAAACCGGCTAGCAGCACATCAGTGTGTTCAGATAGGCAGGCAACTGGAGTGCACTGTGAGGAATAGGCTGCAGGGTATCTACTTGCTGAAAACTTCAGATATAGGGTATACGGCTGTATACTGAGAGTGTGCCAAAAAGAAAAAAAAGTTTGGTACTACTGTTTTGCATTTAGTGCGTAATATAAATAATATAAACTACATTACGCGCACAATGAGAGTTAGTGGTGGGTGCTGTTTGATTTCCCCCTTGTCTATAACATCTGTGGTTGTCATAGGTAACGTGATTTAAAGGGGTGCATGAAAATGATTCTTTTGCTTAAAACATGGTTTTCTGTCAATGATAATGTAGAGGAAAGAAGGTTTCCATGTATTTTTTTCAACTTTACATAGAGGTTACATTGTGTTTGGAGTGTATAGTTGATAGTGGTTGTGATAGTGGCGTAATGATGTAACTTTGGCGTGTTAGATGCACCCAGGCATGCTTCCCCTGCTGTCCCAGTTGCATTCCAGAGGTGTTGGCATCATTTTCTGAGGCGTCATTGTGGACTTGGTGACCTCCAAGTGGTTGAATTTTGGGTTCCGAGAAACAAGCATTTTCTCCCATAGACTTTAATGGGATTCGATATTCGAGGAAATAGTCGAGTATCGTGGTCTATTTGAATTGAATTTCAAAATTCCGAATATTTCACTACTGCTCATCTCTATTGCTTTGTGGTAAAAAGAGAGAGTGAAAGATGAGTTGCCAGAGGGGCCCTGCCCAATGTAGTACTGTGCTCTGCCGGAACAGTTGAAGTGAATAAAAGAGTTAAAAGAGAATACTCGTACTCACGGATGACCTGATGGGCGCTTAGCACTGCATAGTTAGTTGATTACCTGCATAAAGATAGGTTGGTTAGTTGGTTACTTGCATAAAGCAACATAGGTTGCTGTTTCTGTGTCCCTGTCAGGGGACCTTGCCAAAGCCAGGCCCTGGCTTAACCTCAGCTGAGACTTCTCGGTTTGCTTCCTCCCACACCAAGAACTAGAACTAGACTGCCACTTCCTCCCACCAAGAACTAACTCCACCTACAGGGGCCAACAAAACCCTCCTGTGAGTGGTAGGGGTTGTAACTGTGTGGAGAACGAGAGGATAGGATAGCAAAGAGAAAAGAGCAAAAGATAGCAAAAAGAGAAAGCACCCACACCTGCAGGTGGCTAGCAAATAACACTTGGTAAAAAACAGCTAACCCTGTAGTTCCCTTAGATGTGCATAAAGCTAGATACAGACAATGGTGACACATAGTGGGGAAAACATAATAATACACCATCTACCACGTGTGAACCTGAGGGACTTGCTTGCTCAGGTGCGATGGACAGCACCCTGAGCTGGGACACCACATAGTGACCTGAAGTGCCAAGAAAAGCTGCTCTAGAGGCATACCACATACTCACCCTTCATCCTCTGGCAATATTATCAGCCCCCACCACCATGTACTGGACTGTGGAACAATGTCCAGCACCCACCACCACCTGCTGCCAAGCAAACACACCATCCTCTCCTGTTTTATATGAGGTATACCTGGCTGCAGTGGGGTTTAACTAGCTACAGAGGGGTATACATGGCTACAGGGGATTACTCTGGCTACAGGGGGCATACCTGGCTACCTGGGACATAACTGGCTACTAGCTACATGAGACATACCTGCTATGATGGGGTGTATGTATCTAGTTACAGGGGGCCTATGTGGTACTCGGCCAGTTACTGTGATGATGTTTGTTGTGACACTAGTACTGTAGTACACAGGTGTGATGTTGATACCTGTTTTAGCCACTTTATGTCTCTGAATGGTCGGTAACCTCCGGGCTTGTTGCAAGTCCCTTGGGCACTCGTCATGGCAACCTGTAGTGGTAGTAGACTCACCAGGGATGTTGGTACCACCACCCACAGAGAGGGGAAAAATAACACAAGGTAGACAGTGGTGTGTGTATAGGTGCAGGAAGGGAAGACAGAGTCCTGTGCGTTTAGTACAAAAACAGAACACTTTACTGAATAACATTGCAGGTGAACAGTACACTCAATACAGGTAGTGCAAATCTTGATAAACGTAGTTGCTGACAATAAAGTAAATCCATGCTTTGTAGAGGTAGGTGCTCATGGTAGTAAGTGCTTTGTGAAGAGAAGGAAGAGGAGAGGAGTTGCCAGAGGAACCCTGCCCAATGTAGAATCTGTACTCTGCCAGTACTTAAGTGTATATAAGGAGAAGTAAGAGATACTTGTACTCATGTTTAGACTACAGTCTGAGCACCTTCTGCCCCCTGGTTGCGTAGAACCCATCCTAGGTGGGTAGCACGAGCCCCAGTCATCAGTTATCTGGGTGTAGCAGACTTGCACTGCGCAGTAAGATACGTAGACCTATTCTGGTAGCTTTGTCCTACTGGGGTCAGCTCCTCAGGAGTCTGCCCTGCACGTTTTTGAGAGGTTCCTTGTGTGGGCTAGGGTGATCCTAGGTGGCTTCTCTCCCCCACGTTGAGCTTAGCACTGCATAACTGTAGTAGTTGCTTGCATAAAGAATAACGTCTTTTGCTGCATCTGTCTCTGGTCCCTGTCAGGGGTCCTGGCTGGAGCCAGGCCCTGGCTTAATTTCTGCAGGAACTGTTCTCGTTGTGTCCTCTCTGACTGAAAACTGAGAAACACATGACATACAATAGTTAACCTTAGACTCTACAGCCGTGCATAAAGGACACAAAGACAGCAGTGACACCTAGTGGGTTAACCAGAGTGAAAACTTTAGAACAGGTGTCAAAGAGATACACCAGTGGTGGGACACCATGCATATCTGGCTATAACAGCTTAATTACTCACTACAGTAGTCATACCTGACTAAAGGGATGATACCTGACTACAGGGGTCATACCTGACTACAGGTTCATTATTACTGGCCCAATGGGGCATATCAAACTATAGGGAGAATATCTGGCTACAGGGAACATAGTAACTGGCTACATGGAATATTACTAATGGCTACAGAGGGAATTATTACTGGGGAATGGGGCATTATTAATGGCTAATGGCAACAATGGGCATATTATTAATATTATTATTATTATTATTATTATTATCGGCTACAGGGGCAATGTATCTGGCTGCAGTGGGTCTATAGCTGGTTACAGATAGCTTTGTCATTGGGTACATGGGGCATTATTACTGCCATATACAGATCAGTCACATTGTTAATGGGGGATCAGATCAGGGAAGGAACTGATGATAGCGACTTTAAAAAGTAGAAAATATTGTATGATACACCAACTAGATTAATAGTGTTATGTAAAATTCATATAGTGTCATACACCAGAAACACCATTATATAGCATCTAGATACAGTGGTCCCATGACATACGATGCCCCCATCAGTTTCTCAGAGGCCATAGTTGAATACCGGGGGATCACTGGTCCCTGCCTGGAAACAATTACATGTTTTCCATAGAGTTATAGACTTAACTTACAATGGTTTCAACATACAACGGTTGTCCCAAAACCAATTGAATGAAAAGTTCATTCACTGCCGGGAGGAGGTGGGTGAACAAATAAACATGCACCTACCTCCCGGCTCCAGCAAAGGGGTCCTCCACTCCAGTCCCCGGCCGCTTCCTAAGCTAGAGAGGGGACTTGAGACATGACGTTCTAAGCCTGCTCATCAACTCATCGCCATAGCGGGGTCCCACCTCTTCCACTGACTGGCTGAGTAGGCTTGACACATCACGTCCCAGATCCCACTCAGACCTAGAAGTGGTCTGGTACCGGGAACTGGAGGAGAGAACAGCAGAGCCCAGCGCCCGGACTTCTCCTTTAATATCGTATGTTGTGGGACCACTGAACTGTCATGCACCAACCAGATAAATCGTGTTATATAGAATCCAGTTTGTATTATATACCAACCAGATAAACTCATAAAGCATCCAGATAAATAGTCATGCCTTATCTCTTTTCCAATTACCAATGACCTCATCAGAAGCAAATACAGAGGAATAATTGACCTTTATTGCTTTATGGTTTGTCTACTCATTGACTCTCACAGATATAGGCACAGAATGCTTATGCATTTCGATCCCTTTTGGCCAAGTGTGTATTTTGTGTAAATAATAAGTTACCCTCATCTTCAGGGCATGTGTCCGGACTCCATAGATCAGGGGATTGAACAATGGTGGGACAATGAGAGGAGTTACAGAGAAGAGATCATGGACAATAACCGGGAGTTTAATACTGCTCAGCCTGTACCTGATGAAAACAAATAAGAATCCCAGTAAGAAGACAGAGAAGTTGAGTAGATGGGTGACCAGGGTGTGGACGGCTTTCTGACGAGTTTCTCCAGAGATTTTAATGCAGACTAGAAATATCTGTACATAGGAGAACACGGTGGTGGAGATGGTGATGCACAAGTAGATGATGACTCCACAAGCGGAAAAGAGTTGACTGATGGAAGAGTCCACACATGAGAGGATGACCATCGACATATTGTCACAAAAAATATTGTTTATTCTGTTCCCACAAAGAGGAAGTTCCCATGTAAGAAGCACGGCTATAAGTACAAGTATGAAGGTCACTACAAAGGATCCAATGATGAGGGTTATAATCTTCTCATTAGTTATCAGCATGCTATAGCGCAACGGGTGACAGACGGCCAAATATTGGTCTGATAGTCGTGGATGAGGTGATGAGGTCAACTATGAACTTTGGGAAAAATGTTGAGCTGCCAAACATCCCATTGAGGACTAGATTACTTATGAGGATGTACATGGGTTCATGTAACCTTGTATCTGCAACTACAATAGCCACAATAATAATACTTAAAAGTACAATGAATACATATAAGACAATGGACAGGACACAATACAGATATCTTAATTTCTCTATTTCGAAAAGTCCCAGGAGGACCAGGTTTTTGCTGATGTTGAAGGCACTTTCCATGTTTCCAAACCAGAGATGTTAAAACGGGATCCTAAACAATAGAAGTACCTACAAGTTCAATCATTGTTATCAAATGATCTGATTAACTGTGTGGAACATATAAAATATGTGACTATTGAGGAAGCGACGTGGAACCTTTACTAATTCAAACGAAAATGGACACTACAAGAAGACCATAATCAACAGGAAGACCTCCCAGATCGAAGAATAAGGAAGACAATGACCAAGATGAGATCTATGGAAACAACCACCAAAGTCATGAACATGTCACTATGAAGCTTGAACCAAGGAGAAGACCTAGAAAAACACTTTTCATGAGAAGACAACTCTGACCCGAAGAGATGATGAAAAAGAGGAGGTCAAAGACCAGAAATGAGATTGACATTGATACCACAGACACCACATGGTCATCGAGAAGCCTGAAGACCCAAAGAGAAGACGGGAATATCTGACTGAAATGAGATTGATGTAGACAATCACCAAAACGATAAGCATGTAAAGAGGTTAGGATGGTGCTAAAGTGAGGAGTCTAAAATGTTAGTCTGGTAGATTCTACAGAGATGAGATGTGGCTGGGAGAAGTCCTCATGATTGCCCTGGCTGGATAAAGCAAAAAAAGGGAAAAGTGAGCAATTCCAATGAGAGAAGACAACCCTGTGATTCACTCAGTGAAGACATCACCTGTGAGTCATTGATTGTAACTGCACTGTAATCACTTATATGGTGTGCAGAGCCTGATTACAGTTTGATCTATCTTTATATGGTCACTGTATGAGGTGATATTGGAAAATGCGACTAGTAGTAGACAACCCCTCCTGGGGTTTTGTTTACAAATATCTAGGTGATATCCCTGTAGAAGATATGAGCCATTGGAAGTGAAACAAGGGGCTCCGTAAAGCAAACGAGTATGCAAAATGTGTGTGTGCAAAAAGTCAAAAAGAACAGAATTGTATTGTTGTGTAATGTATGTGTGTGTGTGTGTGTGTGTGTGTGTGTGTGTGCGTATGTTTAAGTTGTGTGTATGCATGTGGTGTGTATGTTGTGTGTATGTTATGTGTGTATGTGGTGTGAATGTTTTGTGTGTGTGTGTATGTTATGTGTGCAGGGGCGTAGCTAATGTCTCCTGGGCCCTGGTGCGAGAGGCCAACTTGGCCCCCCCCCCTCCTTTCACGACCAAGTGATGCTATTGGTGTGTGTGTATATATATATATATATATATATATATATATATATACACACACCAAGACAGATATTACCAATAACACCAGAATATTGGAAGAGAAAGTATTATCACCGTACATATTACTGCCATACTGTTACCGACCAAATCCTGTATACTGAGACCTATATTACCAGTAATACCAGTATATAGGAAGGAAACACTACTGCCACACCACAACCATCACCACCATATTGTTACTGACCAAATCCAGTACACTAAATCACCTCATCCAGTCATATAGAGGTGGCCCCAGCTCTACACAGGTTCTATACACCATATACATTACAGTGCAGATATATCAGGTGACTCACAGGGGGATGTCTTCTCTGATCGGAGTTCTTCCCTTTTCATCTTCTTCTCCATCTGCCCTGGGCCATTATGAGAACTTCTCCGAGCCACGAATCCACAGAATCTGCCAGACAGACATATTAGTCTCCTCACTCTGGCACCATCCTCATCTATATACACACTGCACATCTGTATTGTCCCCTTTACACCCTCCTTTAGTGGGTAGCCCTGACTCTATGTGACCCCCTAATAATATATGCCCCCCTCTGTGTATTCCCTCTCCCCCTATGTTGCCCCCCCCCCAAATAGATGGCCCCCTCTACCCCCTCCCTTATAGATGGCCCCCTCTACCCCCCTCCCTTATAGATGGCCCCCTCTCTCCTCACCCTCCCTTATAGATGGCCCCCTCTACCCCCTCCCTTATAGATTGCCCCCTCTACCCCCTCCCTTATAGATGGTCCCCTTCCCCCCCCCCTCCCTTATAGATGGTCCCCATCACCCCCCCTCCCTTATAGATGGTCCCCTTCACCCCCTCTCCCTTATAGATGGTCCCCTTCACCCCCCCTCCCTTATAGATGGTCCCCTTCACCCCCCCTCCCTTATAGATGGTCCCCTTCACCCCCCCTCCCTTATAGATGGTCCCCTTCACCCCCCCCCTCCCTTATAGATGGTCCCCTTCACCCCCCCCCTCCCTTATAGATGGTCCCCTTCACCCCCCCCTCCCTTATAGATGGTCCCCTTCACCCCCCCTCCCTTATAGATGGTCCCCTTCACCCCCCTTCCCTTATAGATGGTCCCCTTCACCCCCCCCTCCCTTATAGATGGTCCCCTTCACCCCCCCCCCTCCCTTATAGATGGTCCCCTTCACCCCCCTCCCTTATAGATGGTCCCCTTCACCCCCCCATCCTTATAGATGGTCCCCTTCACCCCCCTCCCTTATAGATGGTCCCCTTCACCCCCCCTCCCTTATAGATGGTCCCCTTCACCCCCCCCCCTCCCTTATAGATGGTCCCCTTCACCCCCCCTCCCTTATAGATGGTCCCCTTCACCCCCCCCCCTCCTCCCTTATAGATGGCCCCCTTCACCCCCCCCCTCCCTTATAGATGGTCCCCTGAACCCCCCCTCCCTTATAGATGGCCCCCTTCACCCCCCTCCCTTATAGATGGTCCCCTTCACCCCCCCCCCTTATAGATGGTCCCCTTCACCCCCCCCCCCCTTATAGATGGTCCCCTTCACCCCCCCCCCTCCTCCCTTATAGATGGTCCCCTTCACCCCCCCCCCCTTATAGATGGTCCCCTTCACCCCCCCCCCCCTCCTCCCTTATAGATGGTCCCCTTCACCCCCCCTCCTCCCTTATAGATGGTCCCCTTTCCCTCCACCCTCATAGATGCCCCCCTCTTTCCCCCCACCCGTACAGGCTGATAAAAAACAAAACTTAACTCACCTGACAACGCGCTCCCACGTTGTATGCGTCTACATATTCCCAGTCTCATTTACTGCCATTCTCTGCCTCCGGTCGCTGGAGGATTTCCTCCCCTGTGATTTCAGTCTCGAGCACTCACAAAATAGTATATATATATATATATATATATATATATATACCATCTGCAGGGATCCCTGGATATAAGGTACTGTGACTGATATACGTCCATGTATTAGTACAGCCATCAGCTTCATTAAGCAGTTTCTTTTCTTAACTTACACTTA
The DNA here is from genome assembly GCF_027789765.1 of Dendropsophus ebraccatus. Taxonomy (NCBI): domain Eukaryota; kingdom Metazoa; phylum Chordata; class Amphibia; order Anura; family Hylidae; genus Dendropsophus; species Dendropsophus ebraccatus. Next base: position 12,431,862 of record NC_091458.1, read on the forward strand.
ACAATAGCAGCTCAACTAATACACAGCACATATACACCACATGTACACCACATACACACATACAGTGGCGTAGCCACCGTGGTCGCGGGGGTCGCCGCCGCGACCGGGCCTGCCACAAAGGGGGGCCCGCGGGGCCCTCCCTTTCAATCACTCTTGTGACCGCAAGCATTGTTTTGCTTGCGGTCACAAGAGTCCGACTCTGTCTTCCCCCGGCTGCTGCGCAGCTGCCGGGGATGTCGCGTCTTATCCCCGGCAGCGCGTGCATCCCAGAACTCCCTGCGCGCCGGAACCGGAAGTCAGGGCCCAAGGCGCGCAGGGAGCTCTGGGATGTGTGCGCTGCCGGGGATAAGACGCGACATCCCCGGCAGCTGCGCAGCAGCCGGGGGAAGACAGAGTCGGACTCTTGTGACCGCAAGCAAAACAATGCTTGCGGTCACAAGAGTGATTGAAAGGGAGGGCCCCGCGGGCCCCCCTTTGTGGCAGGCCCGGTCGCGGCGGCGACCCCCGCGACCACGGTGGCTACGCCACTGTATGTGTGTATGTGGTGTACATGTGGTGTATATGTGCTGTGTATTAGTTGAGCTGTTATTGTTAAGTGTAAGTTAAGAAAAGAAACTGCTTAATGAAGCTGATGGCTGTACTAATACATGGACGTATATCAGTCACAGTACCTTATATCCAGGGATCCCTGCAGATGGTATATATATATATATATATATATATATATATATATTGTGAGTGCTCGAGACTGAAATCACAGGGGAGGAAATCCTCCAGCGACCGGAGGCAGAGAATGGCAGTAAATGAGACTGGGAATATGTAGACGCAAAGGAAAACATAGAGGAAGATGTTTCATAAGAATTTATGATCAGTAATGAAGTGAGGGGGAGCTATTGTTAGTCTATCGTATGACGGGAGCATCGAATGTCGTGGAACCACTGTATATCCGTCTTAACTAATAAAGTTATACCTGTCGGATTCATGTAATATATTTTTGCACATACATTCATTAAAGGAGAAGTCCCACGGAAAAAAAAAATTAAAGGGGTAGTGCGGTGAAAAACTTTTTTTCACTAAATAACACACATAACAAAGTTATACAACACTGTAATGTGGGTTATTTATGTGAATGCCCCCCTTCCCCATGTTTCAACCCCCCTAACGTTTGAACCAGAAGTGTAATACCGCATACTCACATAATCACTGTCGACCCCTTCCATCCCGGCTGCCATCTTGGGACGATTACCTCACTCTTCAGGAGGTCGGCCTGACTGCTCCAGCCCTCCCTCATGCCGGCCCCCCTTCAGCGCTTCATGTGTCATTCTGTTATGCTCAGCCAATCACGGTTGAGCAGCTGATGATGCGCTGGAGGGGGGCCAGCATGAGGGAGGGCTGGAGCAGCCAGGCTGACCTCCTGAAGAGTGAGGTAATCGTCCCAAAATGGCGGCCGGGACGGAAGGGATAGTGATTATGTGAGTATGCAGTATTACACTTCCGGTTCAAACGTTAGGGGGGTTAAAACATGGGGAAGGGGGCCATTCACATAAATAACACACATTACAGTGTTGTATAACTTTTTAATGTGTGTTATTTAGTGAAAAAAAGATTTTCACTGCACTACCCCTTTAAGAGGGTGCGGGAACATAATAAAGAATTTATACTTACCCCTCCTTGTGCCCCTGCAGCGCTGCTTTCAACATTCTCTGAAAGATGCCAGATGTAATTTCCTCCTGGCTTACTGGTACATCAACGACCAGGCTGATGGATTGTTGCCCGCTCAGCCAGTCAGTGACTTCAGCGTTGTCCCACAATCCATCAGTCAGGTCATAACATTACAGCAACAGGAGCTGCAGTAGGCCGGCGGTCGTCAAAGAGCAGTAAGGCAGCGCTGCAGGGCACAGAGATGGGTAAGTATACATTCTTTACTACTGCAACCACCTGCCTGAAGGGGATTTTTTCTTTTCACTGGATTTCTCCTTTAAGCAAACTTGTCTCCTTTTCCTGTTCCGCTGCTCCTTCCTTCTCATTGCTGACAGTTTGTTGTCTTGACTTCTCTATCTGGCTTTTGATGAAGGAGTCTGGATTGGTTAATGCCAGGAGAACATCCCTGGCCTGACTGCACTGTGCCTGCTGTATAATTTGGTGGAGGAGGGATAACACTATGAGGGGCTCCTCAGGGGTCGCCTTGGCCTCTTGGTTCCAGTGAAGAGAAATTTTAATGCTTCAGCTTCAGCAAGGACCGTACAGGCATAGATGGGGGAGTCTAGTGTGGAGGAACCTGAGCCCGGACTTTAACCTCATAAGCTACATACAGACAAGTCACATTATTACTGGGAGGGGGGTCTGATCTGGGAAGAAACTGTACATGGCTCGATAATCGTATGCTAAATGGACGGACACTGCTAAGGACATACTGTACATATATACCTCGTAGAGATGTCTGTGCAGCCCTTGCCCTAAATTGTTATGTATTACCTTGCCAAGTCTCCAGTCTTCCCCTGCCCTCTGCTTGCCTCCCAACGGCAGCAGCTTTAGAGCGGCCTGTCTCAGCCAATCACTGGCCAGGACCACCGTGGTCAATGATTGGCTGAGCGGCCTGTCAGCTCAGAGTCTATTTTGAAGCTGCAGCCAACCAGAAAGCAAGCAGAGGGCAGGAGAAGCGGGAGCGTGGAGAGGTCATGTATAACAGTGTATTTAATCGTTAGCCATTGGCCGCGCATCGCTATTACACGTAGCATGATCGGTCGGTGACTGATGATTTTAGGTCCAGACCTAAAGACAGCATCAGCCAATGATCATTGTCATCGGCTGATTATTGCGTCTATTACACAGAGTCACCAAATGGTCCTGATTGGACCGATTATCACTCCATGTAATAGGGCCCTTAGACTTTAAACAAAGAATCTATGACCATGATGCCTATGGTCTTATATAATCAACATTTATAACAAATTGCTTGCAACCAATAACTAGAAACTGAGTAATAAAGGTTCCAAGGGCTCAATAAAAAACTTATTGTACATGTAGAGATCCCAACATAGGGCAGTCGGACTATGTAGTGAAGCTTAGAGCTCACCCTGTAAGTAAGTAAGACCCCAGACTGTGAGGAATTAATGTTCTCCTGTCACTTATTACCAATAACATATACATGGAAAAGACATAGAGAAATTATTGACTTTTATTGCTTTATGGTTTATGTGCTCATTGACTCTCCTTGTGACTTATAACAGATATAGCTACAAAATGTGGATATATTTTACTCCATTTTGGCCAAGTGTGGATTTTCTGTAAATGATGAATAACCCTCCTCTTCAGGGCGTGTGTCCGGAGTCCATAGATCAGGGGATTGAACAATGGTGGGACAATGAGAGGAGTTACAGAGAAGAGAACGTGGACAATAACCGGGAGCTTAATACTGCTCAGCCTGTACCTGATGAAAATGAATAAGAACCCTAGTAAAAAGATAGAGAAGTTGAGTAGATGGGTGACCAGGGTGTGGACGGCTTTCTGGCGGGATTCTCCTGTGATCTTTAAGCAGACAAGAAAAATCTGCAGATAGGAGAAAATGGTGCTGAAGATGGTGACGCACAAGTAGACGCCAACCACAGAAGCGGAGAAGAGTTGGCTGATGGAGGAGTCCACACAGGAGAGAATGACCATCGACATATTGTCACAAAAAATATTGTTTAATTTGTCCCCACAAAGGGGAAGCTTCCATGTGAGGAGCACGGCTATGAGTACAAGTATGAAGGTCACTACAAAGCATCCAGTGAGGAGGCTTATAATCCTCTCATTAGTTACCAGCATACTATAGCGCAACGGGTGACAAACGGCCAGATATCGATCATACGCCATTAGGGTGAAAGTAATCATTTCATAAAAACCAAAAACCGTAAGACACAGAGTTTGTGCAACACAGTTACCATGACTGATGGTCGTGGATGAGGTGATGAGGTCAACTATGAACTTTGGAAAAAATGATGAGCTTCCAAATATCCCATTGAGGACCAGATTACTTATAAGGATGTACATGGGTTCATGTAACCTTGTATCTGTGACTACAATAGCCACAATAATAATACTTAAGAGTACAATGAAAAAATAAAGGACAATGGACAGGACACAGTACAGATATCTTAGTCTTTCTGTCTCGAAAAGTCCCAGGAGGACCAAGTTTTCGCTGATGTTGAAGGTATTTTCCATGTTTACAAACCAGAGACGTTAAAACGGGATCCTAAAGAGTAGAAGTAACTACAACTTCAATCATTGCTATCCAATCATCTGATGAGAATTTGTTGAACATATAAAAAGAAGTTACAGCATTAAAGAACTATCGATTTACAAATATTACAAAAACACCTTACTCCAAAGGAAGACAATTCATCTCAGCAGAGGTGAAGGAGCAAGAGGAAGACGATGACCTAGAGAAGATGTATGGAGACAGCCCCCAAAGACGTGAACATGTCATTGTGAAGCCTGAAAATCCATAAAGAAGACTAAAAGATGTTTTGGCAAACACAACCTATGAAGTTGGAATTGACTTAATCCTTGACTTAGCCGAGCTCAACCTGAAACTAAAAGCAGAAATTATCAATTAATCTTTATTGTGTAGATATTAGAAGACCCAACTCAATAGAGAAGATGATTCTGGCCAGAAGAGATGGTGGAGAAAGAGAAGGACAAAAACCAAAAATGAGAATGACATGGGCAATCACAGACGCCTGAAGACCTGAATCAAGAAGCCTGAAGACCTAAAGAGAGGACAGAAAATAGATAAATGTAGACACGAAAAAGATGAGCATTTTATCGAGAAGGTCCAAAGAGAAGGCAAGAAGGTCTAGAGAAACACTTTTCACGTGGTTTAAACTGACTTAAGCATTGACTTGTGAACACGTGCCTAAAACTGAAAGCAGACATGACGAGAAGGGTCTTTAAAGGGATATTTCACTTAGACTAAATTTTTTGATATTCCATGGAGAATAAAAATGGACACTGCTGCACATCCACAGTGACCGTCCACTACGTAATACTAACATTAAGAGTTTGTTACAATTTGATCAAAGTGTATAAGCCCACACACCGCTTCAAGATTCCCGATTCGGGTGGGTCCCTAATCTAATAAAAGTAAAGCCCTAACTTAATAGAGAGAACATTTCTGCCCAGAAGAGTGATTGGTAAAAAGAAAGACAAAGACACCCAGGGAAATGTTTGAAGACAATTACAAAAGCCGTAAAAAGGACATCAAGAAGCCTGACGACCAAAAGAGAAGACAAAAATTACTTTTCCTCTATCCTGTGGATACGGGGAAAGCTAATTTTTCCCAGACAACCTCTTTAAGCGGTTTCTTATTTTAGAGCACATCAGCAGCATTTAACCCCAATATGGTTCTACTTCTCGTGCCACTTATGACATTTTCATCCAAATGAATGATTGAGACAATTCATAATGTAATAGATATTGAGACTATGGATAAAAAAAACACATACCATGGAAGAAATTTTTTAAGAAAAGCCATTATTTGCTAAATAACAGATGCTTCACATTATCATTCTGTCCTTCAGCAGAGACCATGAGCAACACCTGGTAGAGGAATTATAGAGTAGAAGGTCAGTAGATCTGTAAGGAAATCAAGATATACAATAGTATCCCACTACAAAGGGGGCTGGGAAGAGGAGCGGGCAGAGGAATGGCAAATGGAGGATAATGTAAGGTTATGTATCGGGGCTGCGGGAACAAATAGTAATTTTTTTTATAGGGTGGACTTGATGGACTCTCGTCACACAGTAATAACCCAAAGGCTGGAGAAGTCTCCTCAGTGATGGTGCTAAGGTCTAGTAGGAAAATAAGAGTTGGATTGGGAGCTCTGAGGGGTAGTAAACTATCATATAAAGGTAATAAAGAGAGGTGAGGAAGATGAGACGTTGCCAACAAAAACAGGAGGAGACGTGAACAATTTCCAGGTAAAAGGGAGGATGATTATATGAAGACTGGTGGAGCATATTAGGTTCCGACCGGCCCTTGTGTCTGATGATGGGGGTCAAAATGCTTTGCTTGTTTACCTGCAGCCATAGGTGAACTCCATCTCACTTTCACAACCTATTTCTAGTATACTTACAGAGATGAGTGAAACTCGAGCATGCTGAGGTCCGTCCAAATGAAGAAGGATGCTGCCTGAAAAACTTGGCAACAGCCAAAGGCCATAGGGTGTATCCATGTTTTGGGTGGCATCCTACTTCTTCAGGCATCGGTAATCTAATGCTGAATGCTCAGGTTAGGACGGACCCAAACGTGCCTGAGTTTCGCTTCTCTCTAATCCTTACCAGTGTTCTCCCGGTAGTTGCACTGGTCAGCCTATCTGTTCTATACCATATCTCTTTGACCTGGAATGGGGAAATTATTCTGTAGCATCTGGGGGGTTGCAAAAATTGGGGAGTTCACCAAGACTATAAGTTGTTGTATGCGCCAATGGAGCCAGATTCTGGTGATTGCCAGAATGATTATGATTATGTGAACAGTAAAAGACAACTTCATCTGGGAAAGTCAGGGTTGGGTTTACTGGTTTGTAGGTGATATCCTTGTAGATGATGGGAGGTACGGAAAGCAAAACAAGGGTCTCTATAGAGCAAATGTGTACGGTGCAAAAAGTCACAAAGAGCAGGGTTGTATTGCTGTGAGATGTGTGTGTGCTGTGTATGTATTTGTTAAGTGTGTGTATGTATGTTTATGTTTGTGTGTGTCTGTGTATTTGTGCTGTATTTGTTTGTTGAGTATGTGTATGCTGTTTGTGTTTGAGTGTGTGTGTGTGTCTGTATGTGTGCTGTGTATGTATTTCTTGAGTGTGTATATTTGTGTGTGTTTGCTGAGTGTGTGTATATTGTGTGCGTGCTGTGTTTGTGCTGTATGTATTATGCTGTATGTGTGTGTTTGCTGAGTGTGTGTATGTTGTGTGTATGCTGTTTTTGTATGTGTTTGCTGCATGTGTGGGTGTGTGTTTGGTGTGTGTGCTGTATGTATTGTGCTGTATGTGTGTGTTTGCTCAGTGTGTGTGTGTGTGTATGTTGTGTGTATGCTGTTTGTGGGTGCTTGCTGTGTTGCACTTCAATGCTACTGTAAATTATAAGCTAAGAATAGGAAAAACCTAATGAAGCTTGCGGACGGTAACTAATATATGGAAGCATATCGGTCATTTCCGCGCAGTACCTCGTATCTGGGGATCTCTTCAGGCTGCAATCACACAATGTTTCTGTATATTTATATACTGTATATATATAGTGCAAATGCTCAAGACTGAAATCACAGGGGATGAAATCCTCCAGCGACCGGAGGAAGAGAATGGCAGTAAATGAGACTGGGAATATGTTGACGCAAAGGAAAACATAGAGGAAGATGTTTAGTAATAATTTAAGATTAGTAATGAAGTGTAATAGACTATCACCGGGGGGATGTATAAGCGGTATATCCATCTCAACCACTATAGTCATACTTGTCTCCTGATCTGCTGCTCTTTCTCTTTCATTGTTGTCAGCTGTCCGTTGTCTTGACGGGTCACACTTCTTCTGGGTTTGGTGATGCCGGGAGAAGATCCCTGGCCTGACTGCACTGTGCCAGCTGTATAGTTTGGTGGAGGAGGGATAACACTATGAGGGGCTCCTCACACTCGGCCTTGACCTCTTGGTTCCAGTGAAGAGAAATGTTATTGCTTCAGCTACCCAGACATTGGGGAGAGTTGTAGCTTCCATCATTGTGGGATCAGTTTGGATTCAGCCTTTGTGTTCCAGCCTGACTGCTCCCCAGTGTATACAGCAAGGACCGTACAGGCAGGGCCGGCTCCAGGTTTTTGTGGGCCCTTGGGCGAGAGAGCCTCAGCGGGCCCTTCTGTATAGCACACCTCGGGGCACACCTACCAAATAAAGTTTGACAAAATACCGAAAAAAAACGTAATTCAGTAACTCACAGGTGACGTCTTCTTTGATCTGAGGTGATTGCTCTCCGTTTCCTCTCCATCTGGCCCAGACCACCATGATGATTTCTTCAAGCTACAATTCATCTCTTCGGGACCTGTCAGACAAACATGTTAGGCTCTGCACTTTTCCAGCAACTTCCTTCCCTTTTTCCCACCCATAGACTCCCATACAGTAGTAACTCCACTGTTTGGTGTCATGTGCAGTAAAGTAAGGAGGTTTGTGGGTCCCGTATGTAGGATCCCGTGCTGTGCCCCCCATATAGTAATAATGTCCCCATGCTGTGCCCTCCATATAGTAATAATGTCCCCATGCTGTGCCCTCCATATAGTAATAATGTCCCCATGCTGTGCCCTCCATATAGTAATAATGCCCTCTGTCCCCATAGAAATGCAAGAAAATAAAAAAATAAAATCATACTCACTAATCCGGGCGGGGGGCGGGTCCTCTTCTCCCTTGTGTGCGCCTTGTGGATCCACCAGCAGGCGTGATGACGTCATCGCTCTGTTATTATGGGAGATCAGAGGACATTACAGGAGGAGATATAATAGGACTACAACTCCCAGCGTGTCCAGCCTGTTATTATGGGAGATCAGAGGCCATTACAGGAGGAGATATGAGGAGAACTACAACTCCCAGCATGGACAGCCTGTTATTATGGGAGATCAGAGGACATTACAGGAGGAGATATAATAGGACTACAACTCCCAGCGTGTCCAGCCTGTTGTTATGGGAGATCAGAGGACATTACAGGAGGAGATATAATGAGACTACAACTCCCAGCGTGTCCAGCCTGTTATTATGGGAGATCAGAGGACATTACAGGAGGAGATATAATAGGACTACAACATATACCAAACAAGACAGAAAGACAAAGAATGGCGCACCCGCAATATAATAATGAATAAATCTGATATCTTTATTTTCAAAACACATAAACAAAACAGCAAATGGACATACACTTAAAAACACCTAAAAACCCAATCCGGGTAAACCATCACAGGGAATACTCGTAATAATATACGTGTCCCTCTAGCCGCAGCCCCAATAGCAAATAAATGTCAGGCCCTGTATCCTATCTAAACAATTGAATCGGAGACCCTGACTATTCAAAGTACATATGTCCTAAAGTGCACGTGCTCACAAAAATGACATAAACTAATTCATAGACAAATAAACAGTCATGTATGAAATATCAGTACTGAAAATCATGAAAATCCCCCCCCAAAAAAGTGACCAAGTGCATAACCTATCCTATCATTTCAAAAAGTCAGGGTCAAAGCCATACAGAATAATCACATATCACCCAGGGCTCTGAGATGGGGCTCCGGTCTGTAACCCTACGCGTATCGTCACCTCACGTGACTTCGTCACCTCCCCTGACGAAGTCACGTGAGGTGACGATACGCGTAGGGTTACAGACCGGAGCCCCATCTCAGAGCCCTGGGTGATATGTGATTATTCTGTATGGCTTTGACCCTGACTTTTTGAAATGATAGGATAGGTTATGCACTTGGTCACTTTTTTGGGGGGGGATTTTCATGATTTTCAGTACTGATATTTCATACATGACTGTTTATTTGTCTATGAATTAGTTTATGTCATTTTTGTGAGCACGTGCACTTTAGGACATATGTACTTTGAATAGTCAGGGTCTCCGATTCAATTGTTTAGACAGGATACAGGGCCTGACATTTATTTGCTATTGGGGCTGCGGCTAGAGGGACACGTATATTATTACGAGTATTCCCTGTGATGGTTTACCCAGATTGGGTTTTTAGGTGTTTTTAAGTGTATGTCCATTTGCTGTTTTGTTTATGTGTTTTGAAAATAAAGATATCAGATTTATTCATTATTATATTGCGGGTGCGCCATTCTTTGTCTTTCTGTCTTGTTTGGTATATGTTCTGGTATAAGGACATTGGCAGCATTCCATTTAGAGACTTTTAGTAGCTCCCACCTTCTCTTCTTGTATAGCAAGCATAATAGGACTACAACTCCCAGCGTGTCCAGCCTGTTATTATGAGAGATCAGAGGACATTACAGGAGGAGATATAATAGGACTACAACTCCCAGCGTGTCCAGCCTGTTATTATGGGAGATCAGAGGACATTACAGGAGGAGATATAATAGGACTACAACTCCCAGTGTGTCCAGCCTGTTATTATGGGAGATCAGAGGACATTACAGGAGGAGATTTAAGAGGAGTACTAAAACTCCCAGCATATCCAGCCTGTTATTATGGGAGATCAGAGGACATTACAGAAGGAGATATAAGAGGAGGACTAAAACTCACAGCATACAGAAAGAAGGTATAAGTGAGCTCCGCCCCCTCATGAAAAGAGAAAAAAGTAACAGCTTCAAGGCGGATTCAAAGTGCAAAAAAAGTGCTATTTATTACCTCATGGTACATACAATACAGCAACGTTTCGACCTACATGGTCTTCTTCAAGCTGACATAACATGGTCTACATCAGAGTATATATATCACAAGTAACCAATCGTAATGGTATGCACAATTACAAGGTATCCACCCCTTACATCTTTATTAACCCTCTCTTACACCAAATCAGTGAAACAAGTATCACATAATATATACAAAATATCGTAGTCCATTACCAGATATTGCGTCCTCTCGGCTCAGTACGAGACATTCGCGCCACCGCATCGGCGTCTTCCCGATGTCAGTGCGCAAGTGCAAGATCCAACCAATCATCTAGCATTCAGCTGACACGGCGGCGGTCATGTGACCGCCGCCCTGGCAACCAGAACGCTAACTCACGGCAAAGGAGGAGGCGGGAGCAATACCACGCAAAAATGTAAAAAGGAAAGAAAAACTTTATGGATACTGAAACATATAAACAAAATACATGATAAAGTCCAGAATTAAATGAAAAATAAACTCAAAATCTTCTGACAGAAATATAACATAGTCCTGACAATCCAGTTGATTCATCAGTGGGATATATCACAGTCCAGTGTGTATAGGAGATTTCTTGGAAGCGTACGGGTATCGCTCGCCAGTTTCAACACAGTTCCTGTCAGACCTATCGTGCACGGGCTTCTTATGCTGCATTGTCCGACATCCACTATTGGTCATATAGATGGTGTCCACTTAAACGGTATTGTGTTGCTATAATATATCACATCTACTACTCCATCCAACCAGGAGAGGACGTGTCTTGGTCCCGAACCGAACATCGATCCTTTCCGGGTTTTCGTTAGTCATCACAGTTCTGAGGACCTCCCCTCATAACGTGTAAGGGGTATAGCTGTATACACACCGTGTCAAAAAATCACCTAATCAATTGGCATAGTCGGACAACACTTCACTTGTGCAGCCATGAAGCCCCACTGTCGCATCATAGTATAGGTCTGTCCATGGAATACTGGCAAAAACGTAAAAACGTGAACAAAATCTCCTGTAGATGTTAGTACAGTACGCCTGTCCAATCGCCATGCAATCCAGGCATCCCCCATAACTTGTGAGATGTTCGAAACACATCCAACTTCCAATATATATGTATCTCTCTCACTTAACTATACACATACATATGGACTGTATCCACCGACAACTGTCCTGTCCACCAACAGATGAATAGATCAAAAAATCACAAAAATCAAAAAATATTTTAAAAAATATTCCATTAATCCAATAAAAGAAAAAAAGAAAAGAAAAAAAGAGAAAAAAAATTAAAATATAAAAGTATTGCCACCAAGCCTCATCCACTGCCGTTGACCAATCACTGTCTCAAAGGGAGCCGTAGAGTGCACACATCCAGAGGATCTAAGAAAAACATGATAAAAACATCTTAAAAGAGAACATATAAAAGAACATATACCCCATAAAACCAAGTCAGTAAAATACAGACGAGGACTCTCACATACCTGGTAGGACCTTATACTCCATATTGAGACCCTTAGGACTCAATGTATCGAGCATAAAAATCCATTTTAATTCCAACTTTTTTAATCTCAATTCCCTATTTCCCCCCCTCATTAAAGGTGGTACATGGTCAATGACCCGAAATCTCAATTGGCTCACTGGATGTCTAGCATCTACAAAGTGTCGTGGTATGGGTAGCTCCAGTTTCTGTGTTCTGATGGTACTTTTGTGCTGTTGTATCCGTAATCTAATCTCCTGTGTCGTCTCCCCCACATAGTACAGTCCACACGGACAAACTATAATATAGACCACATAACTGGATCTGCACGTAAATCTCTGCCTTATTTTATACTCCGCTGCCGTATGTGGATGACAGAAACTATCTCCCTTCAAGAGACTATTGCAACATGAACAATTTAAACATGGGAAACAACCGTTTTTCACAGCTCTCAGTGTGGACTGTATGGGACCCTTTGTGACACCTATGTCCGATTTCACCAATCTGTCCCTAATGTTCCGAGTACGTTTATAGGACATGATAGGCGGGGAGTTAAATTCCACCACTTTAGGGCATCCTTTATTCAAAATATTCCAATGTCTTCTCAGTATGGAACCAATACGTAAACTCAATGGTCCATACGTAGAGACAAATGGAATACGCATGTAATCTGTTCTATGTTTTCGTGTGAACAGCGTACTTCTATCAGTCTGTCTGGCTCTCTCACAATGGGCATCCACCAATTCCTCCGGATAACCACGTTCAATAAATTTTTTACACATATCCTCTAACCTACCATCAACCAATTCCTCATTAGCCACTATCCGACGAACTCGTAATAGTTGGCTCCACGGGAGCGAATCCACCATACGTTTAGGGTGATTAGACTGATAATGCAGTATGTTGTTTTTATCTGTAGGCTTAACATAAAGATCTGACTCTAAGCCCCCATTTCTGATACTAATGTTTGTGTCCAAAAACTGAATCTGTTCATGTGACCAGACCATAGTAAACCCCAGGTCCTCATGTACGGTGTTCAATTCTGTAAGGAATGACTGTAATTCATCAACGGTCCCATCCCAAATCAAAAAAATATCGTCGATATACCTCAGCCAGCTCCGAACGTGTCTCCAATGCGTAGATGTATATACGACCTCCTCCTCCAGGACCGCCATATAGATGTTAGCATATGTAGGGGCCACATTGGACCCCATGGCGGTCCCGCGGCGCTGCAGAAAGAATTCATCACCAAACGCAAAGTAGTTCTTGCGTAGGATGAACTCCAGCAGCGCCAGGAGGAGGTCGGCACGCGCAGGAGACAGGTCGGAGCTGGCCAAGGTACGCCTGACGGCCTCAAGACCTCTGTCATGTGAAATTGATGTGTACAGTGAAACAACATCAAATGATGCTAATATACAAGTGTTAGTCAAAGGAATGTTGGCAATTTTAGATAAAAAATCTGCTGTGTCTTTCACATAAGAGCGGGCACTGGTAGCAAAAGGGCGTAATGCGCGATCCAAAAAGATCGCTGTATTGGCAAAAATAGATCCCCGGCCGGATACGATAGGACGGCCTGGTGGTGACACAAGGGATTTATGGATTTTTGGTAGCATATATATGACAGGAACTATCGGGTGGTCAGCTATCAGGAAGTCGGCTAATTTTTCATCTATCAGCTCCGCTTCTTTCGCTCGTGTTACCAATCCCACCAACTCCTTCTGAAAGGTCTCTGTGGGATTGCTAGATAGTCTTACATACACCTCCTGATCATAGATCTCTCTATATACCTCCTTTCTATATGCTTCAGAATCCATCACCACCAAAGCCCCGCCTTTGTCGGCGGGCTTTATGGTGACACGCTCATCCTTTGCCAGATCCTCCAACACCAATTTCTCCTCTAATGTTAAGTTATGACATATCCTGCCCTTCTGTTCAAGACGCCTCAGGTCCCCAATCTCTTTCTGCACCAACTGTATGTATGTTTCTACACAGTGATTTTGTATGTAAGGTTGGAAGGTACTTACATTAGATAACCCAAACTCCTTTAGGCAAAACATATCATGTTCAATTGTATTGGTGGTACCCACAGTCATATTTTCAGTAAAAAACACTTTTAATTTCAATTTTCTAAAGAAGCTATGTAAATCCAGATCTAATCTAAACCAGTCTATACTCTCCACTGGGCAAAAGGAAAGCCCCTTAGAGAGTACATCCAGTTGTGCATCAGTTAAATTCAAAGATGAAATATTTACCACCAAATCATGATTAGGCATCAGTCCTGATTGCGTTTCTGTCCCTTCCGTGTGGTTACTCTGTCTTTTGCGTCTTTTCCAATGCTTGCGCCCCCCGCGGCGTGTCCTCTTCCTTGTCCTGGTGGAAGATCCTTGTCTAAAAAAACATCCGGGTGCTGTACCTTTGGTCCTTGAGCTGAATCCTCAGCTGAGTCAGACTCGCCCGATGTGAAACCAAAATTGGTGTCTTTACGCTGTTTAAAGTTGCGTCCACGTGGTCCACGGCGTCCCCTCGGTTTCCTCCGCATATCCTGTGAAAAATCAGCTGTATACTGCCAATCATATACATGTCCACTCACATAATCGTCCAGATCTCTAAACCATTTTACTTTCTTAGTTTCCTCCAACTCCTTAGAAAATTTCTTAAGGTTAGTCTCAACTTTCGAAGATAATAGTGTCCAATCATCCCCTCCCACTGTAGCTTTCAGTTGTGTCTCTAAATCTCCAATCCTCCTCTTGCTATAGTCTGCCTCTATCTCCAAATATTCCACATTTAGCAACATTATATCGTATGAAAATTTGTTGCAGATTTGTTCAAACTTGGTACAGAATGGTTTGTTATTAGGCAATAGTGTGGGTCTTACGTGTGTCCTTAGGCCACGAGGAATTCTCCTTGCCTTGCAATACTCTGTGAGAGTTGTCAGATGTAGCTCCATGGAGGTCAGATGTCTTTGTTCACTCTCCCATTTACGTCTTAGGATCTCCACAGTGGGGGTTTTTAGGAAAGAGCTGTCCGGTTTCCGTCCATCCAGGATACGTCTTGCGTCCTCGTCTGTATAAAAGAATGTACCAGAGGAACTGGACCCGCCTAAGTCCAGAGGATTCATCATAAATAAATCACAAAAACTATAGGGTGCACCTTGGCTTGGATTACCAACAGTCCAGAAATTGTACAAAAGACCAAAGCACTCCTGTTAGTCAAAAAAGACTTTCACAACATTAAAAAATTGATAATGAAATGAAGCAGAGTTACAGGTTCCGTAATCCAAAAAAGAACCAAAAGTCCATGAAAAGAGAAAAAAGTAACAGCTTCAAGGCGGATTCAAAGTGCAAAAAAAGTGCTATTTATTACCTCATGGTACATACAATACAGCAACGTTTCGACCTACATGGTCTTCTTCAAGCTGACATAACATGGTCTACATCAGAGTATATATATCACAAGTAACCAATCGTAATGGTATGCACAATTACAAGGTATCCACCCCTTACATCTTTATTAACCCTCTCTTACACCAAATCAGTGAAACAAGTATCACATAATATATACAAAATATCGTAGTCCATTACCAGATATTGCGTCCTCTCGGCTCAGTACGAGACATTCGCGCCACCGCATCGGCGTCTTCCCGATGTCAGTGCGCAAGTGCAAGATCCAACCAATCATCTAGCATTCAGCTGACACGGCGGCGGTCATGTGACCGCCGCCCTGGCAACCAGAACGCTAACTCACGGCAACTGACAACTCTCACAGAGTATTGCAAGGCAAGGAGAATTCCTCGTGGCCTAAGGACACACGTAAGACCCACACTATTGCCTAATAACAAACCATTCTGTACCAAGTTTGAACAAATCTGCAACAAATTTTCATACGATATAATGTTGCTAAATGTGGAATATTTGAAGATAGAGGCAGACTATAGCAAGAGGAGGATTGGAGATTTAGAGACACAACTGAAAGCTACAGTGGGAGGGGATGATTGGACACTATTATCTTCGAAAGTTGAGACTAACCTTAAGAAATTTTCTAAGGAGTTGGAGGAAACTAAGAAAGTAAAATGGTTTAGAGATCTGGACGATTATGTGAGTGGACATGTATATGATTGGCAGTATACAGCTGATTTTTCACAGGATATGCGGAGGAAACCGAGGGGACGCCGTGGACCACGTGGACGCAACTTTAAACAGCGTAAAGACACCAATTTTGGTTTCACATCGGGCGAGTCTGACTCAGCTGAGGATTCAGCTCAAGGACCAAAGGTACAGCACCCGGATGTTTTTTTAGACAAGGATCTTCCACCAGGACAAGGAAGAGGACACGCCGCGGGGGGCGCAAGCATTGGAAAAGACGCAAAAGACAGAGTAACCACACGGAAGGGACAGAAACGCAATCAGGACTGATGCCTAATCATGATTTGGTGGTAAATATTTCATCTTTGAATTTAACTGATGCACAACTGGATGTACTCTCTAAGGGGCTTTCCTTTTGCCCAGTGGAGAGTATAGACTGGTTTAGATTAGATCTGGATTTACATAGCTTCTTTAGAAAATTGAAATTAAAAGTGTTTTTTACTGAAAATATGACTGTGGGTACCACCAATACAATTGAACATGATATGTTTTGCCTAAAGGAGTTTGGGTTATCTAATGTAAGTACCTTCCAACCTTACATACAAAATCACTGTGTAGAAACATACATACAGTTGGTGCAGAAAGAGATTGGGGACCTGAGGCGTCTTGAACAGAAGGGCAGGATATGTCATAACTTAACATTAGAGGAGAAATTGGTGTTGGAGGATCTGGCAAAGGATGAGCGTGTCACCATAAAGCCCGCCGACAAAGGCGGGGCTTTGGTGGTGATGGATTCTGAAGCATATAGAAAGGAGGTATATAGACAGATCTATGATCAGGAGGTGTATGTAAGACTATCTAGCAATCCCACAGAGACCTTTCAGAAGGAGTTGGTGGGATTGGTAACACGAGCGAAAGAAGCGGAGCTGATAGATGAAAAATTAGCCGACTTCCTGATAGCTGACCACCCGATAGTTCCTGTCATATATATGCTACCAAAAATCCATAAATCCCTTGTGTCACCACCAGGCCGTCCTATCGTATCCGGCCGGGGATCTATTTTTGCCAATACAGCGATCTTTTTGGATCGCGCATTACGCCCTTTTGCTACCAGTGCCCGCTCTTATGTGAAAGACACAGCAGATTTTTTATCTAAAATTGCCAACATTCCTTTGACTAACACTTGTATATTAGCATCATTTGATGTTGTTTCACTGTACACATCAATTTCACATGACAGAGGTCTTGAGGCCGTCAGGCGTACCTTGGCCAGCTCCGACCTGTCTCCTGCGCGTGCCGACCTCCTCCTGGCGCTGCTGGAGTTCATCCTACGCAAGAACTACTTTGCGTTTGGTGATGAATTCTTTCTGCAGCGCCGCGGGACCGCCATGGGGTCCAATGTGGCCCCTACATATGCTAACATCTATATGGCGGTCCTGGAGGAGGAGGTCGTATATACATCTACGCATTGGAGACACGTTCGGAGCTGGCTGAGGTATATCGACGATATTTTTTTGATTTGGGATGGGACCGTTGATGAATTACAGTCATTCCTTACAGAATTGAACACCGTACATGAGGACCTGGGGTTTACTATGGTCTGGTCACATGAACAGATTCAGTTTTTGGACACAAACATTAGTATCAGAAATGGGGGCTTAGAGTCAGATCTTTATGTTAAGCCTACAGATAAAAACAACATACTGCATTATCAGTCTAATCACCCTAAACGTATGGTGGATTCGCTCCCGTGGAGCCAACTATTACGAGTTCGTCGGATAGTGGCTAATGAGGAATTGGTTGATGGTAGGTTAGAGGATATGTGTAAAAAATTTATTGAACGTGGTTATCCGGAGGAATTGGTGGATGCCCATTGTGAGAGAGCCAGACAGACTGATAGAAGTACGCTGTTCACACGAAAACATAGAACAGATTCCATGCGTATTCCATTTGTCTCTACGTATGGACCATTGAGTTTACGTATTGGTTCCATACTGAGAAGACATTGGAATATTTTGAATAAAGGATGCCCTAAAGTGGTGGAATTTAACTCCCCGCCTATCATGTCCTATAAACGTACTCGGAACATTAGGGACAGATTGGTGAAATCGGACATAGGTGTCACAAAGGGTCCCATACAGTCCACACTGAGAGCTGTGAAAAACGGTTGTTTCCCATGTTTAAATTGTTCATGTTGCAATAGTCTCTTGAAGGGAGATAGTTTCTGTCATCCACATACGGCAGCGGAGTATAAAATAAGGCAGAGATTTACGTGCAGATCCAGTTATGTGGTCTATATTATAGTTTGTCCGTGTGGACTGTACTATGTGGGGGAGACGACACAGGAGATTAGATTACGGATACAACAGCACAAAAGTACCATCAGAACACAGAAACTGGAGCTACCCATACCACGACACTTTGTAGATGCTAGACATCCAGTGAGCCAATTGAGATTTCGGGTCATTGACCATGTACCACCTTTAATGAGGGGGGGAAATAGGGAATTGAGATTAAAAAAGTTGGAATTAAAATGGATTTTTATGCTCGATACATTGAGTCCTAAGGGTCTCAATATGGAGTATAAGGTCCTACCAGGTATGTGAGAGTCCTCGTCTGTATTTTACTGACTTGGTTTTATGGGGTATATGTTCTTTTATATGTTCTCTTTTAAGATGTTTTTATCATGTTTTTCTTAGATCCTCTGGATGTGTGCACTCTACGGCTCCCTTTGAGACAGTGATTGGTCAACGGCAGTGGATGAGGCTTGGTGGCAATACTTTTATATTTTAATTTTTTTTCTCTTTTTTTCTTTTATTGGATTAATGGAATATTTTTTAAAATATTTTTTGATTTTTGTGATTTTTTGATCTATTCATCTGTTGGTGGACAGGACAGTTGTCGGTGGATACAGTCCATATGTATGTGTATAGTTAAGTGAGAGAGATACATATATATTGGAAGTTGGATGTGTTTCGAACATCTCACAAGTTATGGGGGATGCCTGGATTGCATGGCGATTGGACAGGCGTACTGTACTAACATCTACAGGAGATTTTGTTCACGTTTTTACGTTTTTGCCAGTATTCCATGGACAGACCTATACTATGATGCGACAGTGGGGCTTCATGGCTGCACAAGTGAAGTGTTGTCCGACTATGCCAATTGATTAGGTGATTTTTTGACACGGTGTGTATACAGCTATACCCCTTACACGTTATGAGGGGAGGTCCTCAGAACTGTGATGACTAACGAAAACCCGGAAAGGATCGATGTTCGGTTCGGGACCAAGACACGTCCTCTCCTGGTTGGATGGAGTAGTAGATGTGATATATTATAGCAACACAATACCGTTTAAGTGGACACCATCTATATGACCAATAGTGGATGTCGGACAATGCAGCATAAGAAGCCCGTGCACGATAGGTCTGACAGGAACTGTGTTGAAACTGGCGAGCGATACCCGTACGCTTCCAAGAAATCTCCTATACACACTGGACTGTGATATATCCCACTGATGAATCAACTGGATTGTCAGGACTATGTTATATTTCTGTCAGAAGATTTTGAGTTTATTTTTCATTTAATTCTGGACTTTATCATGTATTTTGTTTATATGTTTCAGTATCCATAAAGTTTTTCTTTCCTTTTTACATTTTTGCGTGGTATTGCTCCCGCCTCCTCCTTTGCCGTGAGTTAGCGTTCTGGTTGCCAGGGCGGCGGTCACATGACCGCCGCCGTGTCAGCTGAATGCTAGATGATTGGTTGGATCTTGCACTTGCGCACTGACATCGGGAAGACGCCGATGCGGTGGCGCGAATGTCTCGTACTGAGCCGAGAGGACGCAATATCTGGTAATGGACTACGATATTTTGTATATATTATGTGATACTTGTTTCACTGATTTGGTGTAAGAGAGGGTTAATAAAGATGTAAGGGGTGGATACCTTGTAATTGTGCATACCATTACGATTGGTTACTTGTGATATATATACTCTGATGTAGACCATGTTATGTCAGCTTGAAGAAGACCATGTAGGTCGAAACGTTGCTGTATTGTATGTACCATGAGGTAATAAATAGCACTTTTTTTGCACTTTGAATCCGCCTTGAAGCTGTTACTTTTTTCTCTTTTCATGGACTTTTGGTTCTTTTTTGGATTACGGAACCTGTAACTCTGCTTCATTTCATTATCAATTTTTTAATGTTGTGAAAGTCTTTTTTGACTAACAGGAGTGCTTTGGTCTTTTGTACAATTTCTCCGCCCCCTCATGTCACATGACAATGATCACAGGTCCTTCATCCACCTGCATCCTCTCCCGTTCTCAGCCCCGCCCCCTTATGACGTCACCACAGGTCCTTCCCCAGTGCAGCAAACATGGCAGGTCCTTCCCCAGCCCCTCCAGCCCTCCCCCGGACTCAGGGTCGGCAGCACCCGCCCCCCCGGGTGTCTGGGGGTTGGTGATGCGGCGGGCGTCTGGCTCACTGCTCGGGCAAGTGTCGGGGGCCCCCTGTGCGGCCGTGGGCCCCGGCACTTGCCCGAGTATGCCGGGTGCTGACGCCGGCCCTGCGTACAGGCTTAGGGTATGTTCACACTGCGTATCAGACCGGCCGTTCCGTGCCCGGATCATTGCGGCCGGTACTTAAGTACCGACCGGATGATCCATCCGGCCGCAGAGCTCTGATGCGGGCGCATCAGCGCGCGCTCACATCAAAGCTTCCCATAGGCTACAGTGAAGGAAGCGGCCGGAGCCGCTTGCTTCACTGTGTGAACTGACAGGTCTTCCTGCGGCCGGAATTCACTGAATACTGGCCGCAGAAAACTGACATGTCAGTTTTTTCCGGCGCCATTACCAATTAGGCTATGTTACACACCGCAAAACTACGGCCGTAGTTCTGCGGCGAGAACTACGGCTGTAGTTTTACGTAGTGTGAACATAGCCTTAAAGGAGGAGTCTAGTGTGGAGGAACCTGATCCAAGACCTCAACCTGATAAACTACAATGGAGTCTGTGAGCCCGGTCTCTCCCCACTTATAGTCAGCTCATACCCCAGATCTACTTGGCTACAGGGGACATAACTGGCTACTAAGCAATGATTAATGGCTACTAGTGATGAGTGAACATGGTCGTAAATGTTCATATGTTTGTACAAACATGACGCCAATTTTTCGTGTTCGCCGATCACAAACTATTTTGTTTGATGATCGGAATGGTTATAACAGTTATTTCGACCGTTTATCTCGCGATGTACACAACTGCGTAATTTACCCTTTAACCTGATAATCTGTATGCATAAGCAAAGACCAAAACAAACGCTACTATTTGTTAATGAATGTTCGGCGAACACGAACCGATCGCAATCATTTTTTTTATGTTTGTGTTTGGGATGTTCGCTCTTGGCTACTTGGGCTACTTGGCTACTTGGGGCATCCCTTACTATAGAGGCATTACTACAGGCTATACGGGGCATACCTGGCTACTGGGGGCAAATGTGACTACATGCCTGGCTACAAGGGGGAATATTGCTACATGGGACATTCCTGACAACAGGCGGCTGATCTAGCCACAAGGTGAATATCTGACTACTGGTCTATTATTACTGGCCACACGGGGCATATTTGGGTATAGTCTGCATACCTGGCTACAGGGGGCATATCTGACTACAAGGGGCATTAAATCCAACTACATAGGGTATTATCACTGTTTGCCGTGTCATTATTACTGGGAAGGGGCATAATGGATACATGATATATTGTTACTGGCAACAGGGGGTTTTAATATTGGAGAAGAGGGATGTTATTAAAGTACAACTCCCATGGGACCCCCCCCCCAAAAAAAAAAAACCACAGACACCATACTTACCATCCCTCCGGTGACGATCACCACTCGATTCGCCCGCCGTCCGCCTCTCCGTCACCTCCGTCCGTGGTCCAGCGAAGTCTCTCACTTCCGGGTCCATGGGAACGAAAAGGCTGCCAGTGCGCTTGCGCACCGGCAGCCTTTTCATTGGCTATAGTGCATCACATGGCTTCTAGCAAGCTCAGCCAATCAGGGCTGAGCAAGCTGGAAGCCATGTGATGCGCTCGAGCGAAGGAAAAGGCTGCTGGTACGCATGTGCACCAGTAGCCTTTTCTCTCCCATTCACTTTCTATGAAGACGCCGAGGAGGAAGAAGACCCGGACTGCCCCCCGGCTCTGACGTCGTTGTCACAAGATGGCGCCTGGGAGAAGAGGACGGTGACGACCGTAATAGGTAATGTATAATTTCTTTAACTTCCGGGGTGGTTGTCGGGGGTCCGAAGGTGGGGGAAGGGGGCCAGACCGGTTATTTAACCACATTACAAAGTTATATAACTTTGTAATG
The DNA here is from genome assembly GCF_027789765.1 of Dendropsophus ebraccatus. NCBI lineage: Eukaryota > Metazoa > Chordata > Amphibia > Anura > Hylidae > Dendropsophus > Dendropsophus ebraccatus. The sequence goes on from NC_091458.1 coordinate 12,454,153, forward strand.
TGTTTTAAATAAGCCAAACATTTTTTGTGGGAATTGTCCTTTAATGACTACAGGGGGTAATGTATGGGGCTTTATTGGCATAATAGCGGCCTACATGTGTCATTGTGACTGACTGCAGGAGGGCATTATTACTGGGACTGTGAATCTGAGCTGGAATGAAACTGCTAACGTGAAGCTTCAAACTGCAAGTGAAGTAAGATCCCAGAGTGTCAGGGACTCCCAGGAATTAATCTTCTTACTTCTTCTTTTTCTTCTTCTTCTTTCTCTGGATTTTGTGCAATTAATACAGCCCGAACCACTTTGCGTACAGACTCTGTTCAAACTGCGTTTCGAAGCCCTTACTGGTGTCAGGTGTGCAAAATATTTTTCGTTTCATTCAGATTTTTTTATTTTTAAAGATCAAAAATTACCCCATAGAAATGAATAGCGGAATGTTGAGAAATTCAAATATCACACATCACAGCACTAACCAGCCAATCACAACATATCACTAACCAGCCAATCACAGCACAGCTTTAACCAGCCAATCACAGCACATATACATAGCAGATACATAGAGTAAGAAATGGCTTTTATTGCTTTTATCTACTTATGACTCTTATTGTGACTTATAAGAGATATAGATATGGAATGTATTTTACTCCATTTTGGCCAAGTGTGTATTTTCTGTAAATGATGAATAACCCTCCTCTTCAGGGCGTGTGTCCGGACTCCATAGATCAGGGGATTGAACAATGGTGGGACAATAAGACCAGTGATGGAGAGAAGAACGTGGATAATAACTGGGAGCTTAATACTGCTCAGCCTGTACCTGATGAAAATGAAAAAGAATCCCAGTATAAAGATAGAGAAGTTGAGTAGATGGGTAACCAGGGTGTGGATAGCTTTCTGGCGGGATTCTCCTGTGATTTTCAAGCAGACCACAAATATCTGCAGATAGGAGAAAATGGTGCTGATGATGGTGACGCACAAGTAGATGCCAAACACAGAGGCAGAGAAGAGTTGGTTGATGGTGGAGTCCACACAGGAAAGAATAATCATGGACATATTGTCACAAAAAATATTGTTTATTCTGTTTCCACAAAGAGGAAGGTTCCCTGTGGGGAGCAATCCTATGAGTGAAATTATGAAGGTCACTACAAAGGATCCAGTGAGGAGGCTTATAATCCTCTCATTAGTTATCAGCATGCTATAGCGCAACGGGTGACAAACGGCCAAATATCGATCATACGCCATAAGGGTGAAAGTTATCATTTCATAAAAACCAAAAAGTGTAAGACAAATAGTTTGTGTAACACAATTACTTTGAGATACGGTCGTCGATGAGGTGATGAGGTCAACTATGAACTTTGGAAAAAACGACGAGCTGCCAAAAATCCCATTGAGGACCAGATTACTTATAAGAATGTACATGGGTTCATGTAACGTTGTATCTGCAAACACGACAAACGCAATAGTAATACTTAAGAGTACAATGAAAAAATAAAGGACAATGGACAGGACACAGTACAGATATCTTAGTTTTTCCATCTCGAAAAGTCCCAGGAGGACCAGGTTTTTGCTGATGTTGAAGGCATTTTCCATGTTTCTAAACCAGAGATGTTAAAACAGGATCCTAAACAACAGAAGAAACTATAACTTCAATTATTGTTATCCAATCATCTGATTAACTATACAATTTTTTGAATGAATAAAATATATAACAGTGTTGAAGAACTATCGAGGAAGAGATGTGGAACCTTTACTAAGTCGGACCAAACCTTAAGTAAAAGTACAAGTATTAAAAGATGATCCTACTCAAGAGAAAGCCAAATCTATCCTGAGACTGAGATAAGTATAAAGACACATTCATATTAACATGTCATTATAAAGCCTGAAGACTCAAGGAAAAGAGAATAAGACCTAAATAAACACTTTTCATGGGGTCAAAAATTTACCAAATCCAAGCTTAACCTTAAACTAAAAGCAGAAGTTATCAATTAATCCTTGCTGTGCAGATTACAAGAAGAACCAACTCAACCAACTTCTAGCCAGATGATGGAGAAAGAGGGGGATTAAGATAAAAAAATTAGATGGACATGAACAATTACAAAAAGCATAAGGATGTCATCAAGAAGACTTAAAACCCAGAGAAAAGACAAGAAGATGCGTCTAAGAATGAGACCGACACGGACAATCACAAAACGCATGAGCATGTCATCAAGGAGCTTGAAGACCCCGAGAAAGACAGGAAGATCTGACCAAAAATGAGTTGGACATCAACAACCAAAAAATGCATGACCGTGTCATTAAGAGGCCTGAGGACCCAGAGAGAAGACTAAAAGATCAGACCAAAAATTAGATGGACAAGGACAATCACAAAAGCCGTAAGCATCTCATTGAACAGCCTGAAGACCCAGAGAGAGGATAGGAAGATCTGACCAAGAACAATATGGACATGGACAATCACAAAACGCATGAGCATGTCAGCCAGGAGACTGAAGACTCAGAGAGAAGAAAAGAAGATCTGACCAAGAATAAGAAGGCAGGAAGGTATAGAAAAATACTAATTACATGGGTAAAACTGACCTAGGTCTTGTTTTATCTTAAACTGAAAACATCAATCATCAGAATGAACATTAATCTTAAATATTGATGTTTTATGTGAAGCCCGACACGGTGGAGGAGACATTTTCTGCCTAAAATGGGTGAATAGAAAAGAGAAAGACAAAGACCAACAGGAAAGCCATGTTTTGATGACTAAGGGCCCTATTCCACCGGACGATTATTGTTCGCATAATCGTTAACGATTAACGATCTCAAACGACCGCTATTGCGAAAGACCTGAAAACGTTCACTCATTTCCATGGAATGATAATCGTTACTTATGATCGTATTTGCGATCGTTTCTTCTTCGCTATTTCTTCGCTATTGCGTTCGTATCTACTGCAAACGACCGAACGACGTCTTATTTAATGCGAACGATTTGCGAATGAGCAACGATAAAAATAGGTCCAGGTCTTATAAAGCGATCAACGATTTCTCGTTTGGTCGTTAATCATTAACTGCATTTCAACCAAACGATTATCGCTTAGATTCGAACGATTTAATGATAATCTGAACGATAATTGTCCCGTGGAATAGGGCCCTAAGAGATACTATATTGTTTTGGCCTTCAGCGTAGACCATGAGCAACTTAACATAGGATACCTTGTAGAGGAATTAGAGTAGAATATCAATAGATGTGTAAGGAAACCAACACAGAAGATAGTACCATACTACACAGGGAGCTGGGGGAGAGGATCGGGCATGTAAAGTTTAATGTAAGGTTATATACTGGGGCTGCCGGAACAAAAGATAAACTTCTACCAAAAATGACTTGTTGCTGAGGCTCAGGTTTCTAGACTTGGGATGTTGACCTGGGGATATTTGGAGTCGGGAAGGAATGAGGCCATCTGTCTACCAAGGATTCTTTGCCTTCTTTACGATCAACAGGAAGGGTTATAGGGTGGACTTGATGTTACACAATAGTAACCCAATTGCTTGAGTAGTTTCCCCAGTGGTGGGACACCCCATGACTGTTTAAGGTGAAGGTGTGATTTAGAGTCCTGAGGGATAGTAAACTTTGCTATCATATGTACGTAGTAGAGAGATGAGGAAGATGAGACTTTGCCAACAAAACCATGAGGAGACTTTCCCAATATGCAGGTAAAGGGGAGGACGTTTATATGATAACTGGTGAATCATCAGACCGACCCTTGTGCCTGATGATGGGGTCACGTAAACACTATGGCTCACCGGATATACCAGAGATGGTTCTCTTCTCTCTTTCATGACCCAAATTTCTGTATCTTACTCTCCACATCATTTCTATGGTTTCTTGCAGCCAGGGGTAAGCTCCATTGGTTATATATCATCCTCACTGCTTATTTCTAGTATCCTCACCAGGGTTCTGCCTGTAGTTGTCCAGGTCGGCCTATCTGTACTATCTGATATCTCTCCATCCTGACTTGGGGCGATCAATGTTATTCTGTAGCATCTAGGTTCTGCAAAAATGGGGTCACTCCTAAGAGTTCACCAAGACTATATGTTGTTTATACTCCAATGGATCAAGAGGAAATGTGTAAAGTGCAAAAAGTCACAAGGAGTAGGGTTGTATTTTTGTTTAAGTGTATGTGTATGCTGTTTGTGTATGCTATGTGTATATATGTTGTGTGTGCTGTGTATATATATGTTTATGTTATGTGTATATGTTATGTGCATGTGCTGTGTGTATATGTTGTATGTTATGTGTATGTATGTTGTGTGTATGTGGTGTGTGTGTATATGTTGTGTATGCTGTGTGTATATTATGTGAATGTATGTTGTGTGTGCTGTGTGTATATGTTGTATGTTATGTATATGTGGTGTGTGTTTATATATTGTGTATGTATGTTGTGTGTGCTGTGTGTATGTTATGTGAATGTATGTTGTGTGTATTTTATGTATATGTATGTGGTGTGTTTGTGTGTGTGTATATGTTGTGTATGCTGTGTGTATATGTTATGTGTATGTGCTGTGTGTATATGTTGTGTGTGAGCTGTATGTATGTGCTATGTGTGTATATGTTGTGTTGCAATTATAACGTTAAGAAAAGAAACCGAGTAATGAAGCTGATGGCTGTACTATTACATGGACGTGTATCAGTCACAGTACCTCATATCCTGGGATCCCTGCAGGTTCCAACCCCACATTGTTTCTGTATATTTATATACTGTATATATAGTAGCAATCCATGAGACTGAAGCCACAGGGGAGGAAATCCTCCAGCGACCGGAGGCAGAGAATGGCAGTAAATGAGGCTGGGAATATGTCAACGCAAAGGAAAACAAGGACGAATATGTTTAATAAGAATTTATTATCAGTAATGAAGTGTAGATGATACTTAGATTCAGTAAGGATAGGAACATGCGTGAGTGTGTAAGTATAAGAAGGCTGGAGGAGAACCATAAGCTCAAGGTCAGCCTATTAGGCCTTAGTCGTGATGCTTACTTACTAGTTACTGGTACGAGGGCAGGATCTCCTTCCCAGTTACAGACACAATGCTACATGGGAGGGTTGCACCATCCTATCAGTCATGGGAGGTGTCTGCTTATTATTTATATAGATAAAGTATTAGGCCCCAGTTCTTATTTATTGGTCTTTATGGCTGAGCAGCTGTATGCAAGCCTTACATCACCAAGCACAATAACTTCGGGCAGATGGATTGGTGTATAACCGCAGACACTGGACTCTGGAGCAGAGACTGCATTGTACCAGCTGTCATATATGGTGGAGGAGGGAATAATACTCTGCCCAACATCAGTATCTCTGACCTCACAAATACGTTTCTGGAGACACCTCCAAAATCTTGTAGCAAGTCTTCCTAGAAGAGCGGATACCTGCAAAGGAGGAGCAACTCCATATTACTGCCTATGGGCTTAGAATAGGGGGGCCTTGAACTCCTGGAGGTGGAATGTGAAGGGGATGACACTTTTATCCAGATCTGCACATAGATAAACCATCTATAGGGTGGCAGTCAGTCAGTGTCGGTGGCTTACACCTATCGTATTCGATCCGGGAGGTTCACATGGCCAGGCGGCATCCTGAAAACCGCGATCAAGATGATGTATTCACCAAAAGTTTAGTCAAAATACACAAGTTCACAGCCCAATTATTACACGCACACTGGGCACTATTATGTGTGTGGGGCACAAGGTGGGCACTATTATTGTGTGGGGACTATTAGACTGATAGCTGTGGATGGAGAAGGCTGGTTGTATGGTATAAGCTATGACTGACGCAGTATGATGGTAGTGCACCATTAATCCTCTGCGCTTCTGTGGGGATAGTCGGCTCCTGGTCTATGTACCATTAGGGGGTGAGCGGTGCAGTGCTCAGGCCCAGGGTGGACCATAGCTGTGTCTGGTTATAGGATGTGGTCTGTGTGGGATGTGGAGAAGGACTGGAACAGGGACAGACATACAAGTTACCCTACAGCACTATGGAGCACATCTGGATACTAGGAAGACAGCTTAAAGGGGAAGACCAAGGTGCTGACCGGATCGTGAACAGGGGATCAGCGCAGGATCAGTGAAGTGAGTCACTGATTGTTATTTTAATGTGTTTTTAGCCTGTTTTGAAAGTTTCTTAAACTTCCTTTTTTAAGGGTATGTGCACACTGAAGAATTCTTGCGGATTCTGTCACGGATCCCCTTGTACTCCTGCTTCACTCTCTGACCATCCAATAAGCTCCATTCTTTTCCACCATCCGAATGGACGGGCAGATGGCGCCTGAGCATAGAATAGAGATTATGGGACGGGCGGAGAGTGAAGCAGGAGCACATGGGGATGGGCGGCGGAATCAGCTGCAAGTTAACCGCAAGAATTCTTTAGTGTGCACATACCCTTAAAGGGCTCTCTGCTTCTTAGGTCCCTATCAAACGGAGGGATGATTGGCCAATTATCGCTCAGTGTACTAGAGACAACAAACAGCCGATGAAACGATCATCGGCTGATCGTTGATTTAGGTTCGGACCTAAAATCGATGGGCACCGACCAAGCATCACAACTTGTAATAGTGATAAACGGCCAATGGCTGACGATTGCCCAAACACCTGATACCTCACCACTCCCTGCTCCCGGTCTTCTTTCCTGTGCTCCGCAGCTTCCCGATCCAGGTGGCAGCAGCGTCTGAGCGGCCTGTCAGCTGACAGGCTTCTCAGCTTATCACAGCTTGGACCGTGAAGCTGCGGAGCACAGGAGAGAAGACCGGGAGCGGGGAGAGGTGAGTTATCGGGTGTCTGGGCAAGGGCTGCATGGATGTCGCTATCAATGTCCGTACAGCCCTTACTGCCCAATTATCGGGCCGTCTAATAGGTCCAGTAACTGAGCACCGATCTAGCAGATCGGCGCTCGTTTACTAAAATGATTGGGCCGTAGTCCTTGTAAGAAAGGTCCATTGACAGTAAACTAACCACAAAGAGAGGGGGGCGGTAGCATTCATTACGGTCTTTGCCTAGCACAGACTGGTGAAAAGCCACACGGGTCCTTCATAGCAGAAGACACTTTTTGTAACCTCTCCCTCTGATACATACACAGATACATTTCAATTGTCCCCTCTACAAGGACAATCATTGTAACTATCACAGTGACCTCTGAGGGGGCTAACTACTAGGGGCAGCTATTACACAGAGAGGCCTAACTACTATAGTGATTCACAGGGGGGACCTAACTACTATATTGGAGCATGGGGGGGGGTAGCTATTATGTGAGATAACAGAGGGGGCCTAATTACTTTATGGAGTCACAGAGAGGGGCCTAACTACTAAATGGGGACACAGTGGTGGGTCTAACTACTGTATGGATTAACTAAATACTATATGTGATTATAACTCAAAAATCAAGAGCTGCCAAAGAGCAGGTAACTACTATATAGGCGTACAGAGTGTGACTAACTACTATATGGGGTCAAAGAGGGGGACAAACTAATATATGTGGACACAGAGGTGGGTCTAACTACTATATTGAGCCACAAAGGGGTACTAAGTTCTATATGGGGTCAAAGAGGGGCCTTATAAGAGGGCACAGAGGGGCTTCACTACTATTTAGTGGCCCAGAGGGACCTTGATACTGTATGGGGGCACAGAGGTGGGTCTAACTACTATATGGAGGCACAAAGCGGACTAAGTACTATATGGGGTCAAAGAGGGGCCTTATAAGAGGGCACAGAGGGGCTTCACTACTATTTAGTGGCCCAGAGGGACCTTGACACTGTATGGTGACACAGAGGGGACCTACTTAAAATATTTGCTGGGGCAAGGAACATGAAGTGTTTCTCTGGCAGATTCTGAAGAGAAGAGTCATGGTCCAGGCAAGATCAAAAAAGCAAAAAAAGGGGGCTACTAAAATCAGAGAAGACGTCAGCTGTGAGTGACTGGATATAAGTTTCTCTCATCATTTATACAGTATGTATAGTGTGGCAGTGGTATCTACCAGTACATAGTCGGCACAGTGGCAATGTGAGTAAGAGGTCCCTGTGTACACACACCCCAAATTACTGTGTCATACAATAGCCAAGCGTACACATACAATAAATCCTCCGACATGTGGGATGTTCCATCATTGATTCTAGTTAGTAGAGCATATATAAGAAACAATCAGCACTACATCAAAGTAAAGAAAGGATAATTTTTAGTGTACAAACTGGTAAGTATAATTATATATATATATATATATATATATATATATATATATATATCACTGGTAAGAAGACACAAGCAGGAAAAGGAAGCACTGGTAGTATCCAGCAGGTACTGGTACAAGAGCCAGGCCTCAAGTTGTTACATATATACTATACATAGTAGTCTGGCTCCATCTACTGGCCACACTCTGTATATATAAAGCGCTTTGTGACAGTATACAATACATAGCAATAGCATACACATCGCAGAGAAAAAAGGGGGAGGAGGCAGCACCTAGACCAAAGAAGTAATAGTAATAGGAAACCAGAACTATAGAAAGCACTTGTTATGGAAGAACACTACTGTCGTCTTACTCCACCAGTATCACCGGGACCCCCGACACGTGTTTCGCACCTAGGTGCTTCATTAGGAGCCAAGAGTGCAGCTATTTTTGGAAGTAGTTAGTAGAGCAGGTGTATAAGGTGATTGTCCCAATGACCCAGTGATATTATCCTTGATTGGTCTATTCTAATCAGCCAATCACATGGCGGGAACTCAGTGCATTTAGGCATGTAGACATGGTCAAGACAATCTCCTGCAGTTCAAACCGAGCATCAGTATGGGGAAGAAAGGTGATTTGAGTGCCTTTGAACGTGGCATGGTTGTTGGTGCCAGAAGGGCTGGTCTGAGTATTTCAGAAACTGCTGATCTACTGGGATTTTCACGCACAACCATCTCTAGGGTTTACAGAGAATGGTCCAAAAAGAAAAAACCTCCAGTGAGCGGCAGTTCTGTGGGCGGAAATGCCTTGTTGATGCCAGAGGTCAGAGGAGAATGGGCAGACTGGTTCGAGCTGATAGAAAGGCAACAGTGACTCAAATAGCCAACCGTTACAACCAAGGTAGACAGAAGAGCATCTCTGAACGCACAGTACACAGTATGGGCTACAGCAGCAGAAGACCACACCGGGGGCCACTCCGCTCAGCTAAGAACAGGAAACTGAGGCTACAATTTGCACAAGCTCATCGAAATTGGACAGTAGAAGATTGGAAAAACGTTGCCTGGTCTGATGAGTCTCGATTTCTGCTGCGACATTCGGATGGTAGGGTCAGAATTTGGCGTCAACAACATGAAAGCATGGATCCATCCTGCCTTGTATCAAAGGTTCAGGCTGGTGGTGATGGTGTCATGGTGTGGGGAATATTTTCTTGGCACTCTTTGGGCCCCTTGGTACCAATTGAGCATGGTTGCAACGCCACAGCCTACCTGAGTATTGTTGCTGACCATGTCCATCCCTTTATGACCACAATGGACCCAACATCTGATGGCGACTTTCAGCAGGATAATGCGCCATGTCATAAAGCTAGAATCATCTCAGACTGGTTTCTTGAACATGACAATGAGTTCACTGTACTCCAATGGCCTCCACAGTCACCAGATCTCAATCCAATAGAGCATCTTTGGGATGTGGTGGAACGGGAGATTCGCATCATGGATGTGCAGCCGACAAATCTGCGGCAACTGTGTGATGCCATCATGTCAATATGGACCAAAATCTCTGAGGAAGCTTCCAGCACCTTGTTGTATCTATGCCACAAAGAATTTAGGCAGTTCTGAAGGCAACAGGGGGTCCAACCCGTTACTAGCATGGTGTACCTAATAAAGTGGCCGGTGAGTGTATATATATAATGGTTCCATGTGATAAAGGGCAGAAAACCCCCAAATCACTGGGGCAGAAGAAGAAACAAGATCTCACCAAACATAGGCCCAGTCTATCCTAATGCATCCTCTGTCCATGGTGCTGAAATGATTTCCAGTGTGGGAGATGGATGGCTGCTATGTGTGATGACAGACAAGTATATTATGTATATCACCATACTGTAGGGTTATCACATAATAACCAGAAACCCACATATACCAAACAATAGTGATCAACAGACGGCCAAGTATTGCCCTTACAGCAACAAGCATCACATTCTAGTAATGAGCGCAGCTCTGGAGTATAATACAGGATGTAACTCAGGATCAGTAATGTATGTACACAGTGACCCCACCAGCAGAATAGTGAGTGCAGCTCTGGGGTATAATACAGGATGTAACTCAGGATCAGTACAGGATCAGTAATGTAATGTATGTACACAGTGACCTCACCAGCAGAATAGTGAGTGCAGCTCTGGAGTATAATCCAGGATAAGTAATGTAATGTATGTACACAGTGACCTCTCCAGCAGAATAGTGAGTGCAGCTCTTGAGTATAATTCAGGATGTTACTCAGGATTAGTAATGTAATGTATGTACACAGTGACCCCACCAGCAGAATAGTGAGTGCAGCTCTGGAGTGGTGATTGCAGCTCCAATTAGTTTTGGGTGTGGTCCTGCTCTGTGAGGCTGTGCGAGTCTGCTGCTCCTGAGCTCCAAGCAAGCAAGATCTGCCCCTGGGCCTGCTCTCTCTTCCCCAGGGAGGGAGCGGGTTTCCAGGCATGAGCGAGGGAGGCGAGGTCCAGGCTTCTGTTTCCTGTGGTAGGCCGCCAGGGAGCAGGAGAAGCCAGCAAGCGGCCTGTACACCTGACGATTCGGGGATGAGTCGTTCTACCAGGAGTCGCAGTAACTCCATTCCTACTCTCCCCACTGAGGCTGTGGACAACCGAAGAAGCCGAAAGGTTTCCAAAAAGGAAGAATCCACCTCAGGAAAGCAGAGTGCCACCAGCAGAAAGCCAGGTACTTCTGGAGGAAAGCTGAGTGCTCACGGGGGTGAAGCCGACCTCGGTGAGGAAGGCTGGGGAGTGCAGAGGGCCCGGGAGTCTCTCTCCACCTATGGCTCCCGGGTCATGAGCCACCTCCGTGAGTATGAAGAAGCCAGCAAGTCTCTGAGGAGGCTCCGGGAGGAACTGCGCTACGTCCGTGCCAGGGCCAACCAGGCTACCAAGAGGAAGAAGTCTGAGATCCAGGCAGAGGTAAAGAGACTTGAAGGTGAAATAAGAGATTTGGAGGAGAGGAAAGCGGAGATACGGGAGATGAGCGGTGGATTTAAGGAAAAACTTATAAATGATGACCGTTTCCGGGAGATGGCTGATAACAGAGAGAGAAGGTTGATGGGGGCTGCAACCTGAGAGCCAGGTGAATGATGATGATGATGACACTGCCGATGAGATGGATGAAGACCAACAGCCAGACCCACCTGGCAGCCTGCAGCAACACCAGCAGGCTCCGTACAGTGGGCTCCCTGCACAGCAGCCAGTGGTGACACCTGCCGACTCAGGGGAGGACAGTGACAGCAGCGGCCAGGGAGGGGCGCTCATGGCCCAGATCAGGATGATCGAGTCCCCAGTGTGCCCTCAGAACTTTGTGTTTGGAGATGAACTCCCAGAGGAGGCACCTGGGGGCAAGAAGGGAAAGACCAAGGCAAACCAGCAAGAAGTGGTGAGTTACATCTACACTCCCCTCCCTGAGACCCCTGAGCCGGCCACAGGGTCGGTTCATTGTGCGAGCCCCGCTACCCAGCCCAGCCCGTGTTCTGTAGTGGACTCGGTGCAAAGGTGCGGGGAGAATACAGATACTAAAAGGGCGCTGAACTCCAGCCTTGTTTGTAGTAGCAGGGATGGAGCAGAGAAGGCATCGGCCAAACGGCCGGACAGTGAGGGTGGCCCAGCTTTGGGCAAAAAGGCAGACTCCGCTGCTGTAGTTCGCTCCCCTGTGGGAGGGGGGGGGGGGTGACCCAGTGCCGGAGGTAGTTGCGGTGGCTCCAGACGCTCCCAATAAGACTGGCCAAATTAAAACTGCAAAAAGGGAAATTTTGTTTTGTATTGGCGCCGCTGATCCCACTGATCAGCGGCATGTGGACAATGCTAAAGACACTGCTGATGAGGCGGAGGGCACTAAAAAGAACAGAGTTGGGATGGCCTCTAGACCGGGCAAGCAAGCTGTCCGGTCCCTTAAAGGGCCAGCGGAGGTTGTCCAAACTCTAGTGCCGATGCTGAGGCAAAAATGATAGCAAGAACAAAAGACTCATCGTTATCATCCTGTGCTGCATCTGCTGCTGGTCCAGCCAGTGTGAATGAGGGAGGGGATGGGGGTGCTGAATGTATGAATGATGAAGTGATGGAGTGTGGGGTGACCAGGGGCAGTGTTATTGGGGGTGGTGGTGATGTTGTTATGGGGGGTGGTGATGTTGTTATTGGGGGTGGGAATGATGTGATCGGGGACACTGTTATTGCAGGTGGTGGTAATGTTACTGGGGACAATGTCATTGAAGGTGGTGATGCTGTTATTGGGGGTGGTGATGTTATGGGGGGGATTGGGGTAGTTACTAGAGACAATGTTATTGGGGGAGGTGGTGATGGTGGTGTAGGGGCAGGGACTGGTCCGGGAGGTAGAATTCCCTCCTCATCTCCTGGCTCTGGGGACGGCATGTTGCAACGGCGTTTCCTGGAGGCTCTTAAGAAGGGGGAAAGATCGATCAATGTAGAGGGAAGAGAGGTTGATGTATCCTACTGGATAGAAAGGCATGGCCTTGCTGCCTTCCGAGAACAAAGAGGAGGGGAAACCACTTCCCTTCCAACAGCCGGGCAGGGTGGTTTCCGTAGGAATGTGGTTCGTCTTCGGTGGTGGGGCAGTGATACATGTCCTTCAAGGACCAAGGTGGTTGAGCTCCTGCTGAAGATGAGCTTCAAGGCAACTGACATCTATGCTTTGATACATCCTCATGGTACACCCGAGTTCGATATCAGTTTTGTTCGGCCGGAGGGGCTTGAGCTTTTCTGGTCGAACTATGAATTGATAAAGAACGAGCCCGGCTGGCGGGACTTTGCCGTGCAGGCATTGTCTCACCAAAATAAAGTCAAGAGAGTGACCGTTTTGACCCGTAATGAGTCACTCTCTTGTGTGGATATCATGACATGGTTAGGGCGGTACGGTGAGGTCATTGGTATTCCACAAAAAAATAGGGATGAGTTTGGCATCTGGTCAGGGGCCTGGACGTTTGTGGTAAAACTCAGACGTTCAGGAAATACGGTTACCCATATTCCATCTTATCCAGATCGTATCCGGATCTTCTAACAGGGTCAGCCGAAGCTCTGTCACAGGTGCGGCGACCCCACACACTTCAGTGCCAACTGTACGGTACAGAAATGTGCCTTGTGTGGGGGTGTAGGCCTGTGTGGTGACTTAGGTCACCCTTTCAGTCGTTGTCCTCGTTCCTTTGCCAATGCAGTCTTGGCCCCGGCGGGTAAAGGTCGTGAGCTGGAATCTGCTGGGGAGGGGACTAGCAGAGGTGAAGGATCTGAGGGGCCAGTGAGGAATAGCAAGAAGACGACACCAGCGAGACTGAGACGTCTTGATAAGCGCCAAAAGGAGAAAGCCATGGGGGAATCCCAAGTTACTGGGAGAACCTCTGGTCCTGTCCCAGAGGCCAATCATGCTGCTGAGGCCCTGAGGGATGATGAACTGAATGAGGTCAGGAGGTTGTGTAGAGAGGAAGGTGCTGTCACCCCTGAGTCGTCCCATTGTGGGAGCGCGAATAAGGATGACGGGCAGGGATGGCAGGAGAAGAAACGTAAGCGGGGTACAAGTAAACAAAAGGGAGATTTGAGATCTTCTCCTACCCTGGTCCAGGTGCCAAAGGAAGGTGAGACTTGCTCCCCTCTGATCGGTCTTTCCAATCAGTTCCAAGCCCTCGACAACATCTCTTCCTCTCTAGAGGAGGAAGCTGAGGGTGAGGTTCTGAAGGTGGCGGCAAAGCCTCCAGGGGGCGCCGAGTCTTTTTCTCCTGGGGAGGTTATGTCCTCAGGGGAGGGGACTGGCCCAGAGTCTGGGGACGAGGACGGTAATATTGATAAGCCTGGTGAAATGGACACTTCAGTATCACTAAAAAGGGTTAAGAGTTCTTCTGATGTGGAGTGTGAGGAGGGTAAGAAGGTAGGTGGGAAGAAGAAAGCCATCGAACTCAATCACCCATGATGGCGGCACCCTCTCCGTTGACGCTGGCTTCCATTAATGTACCAGCATTAAGTCAGATACGGCTAGATTTGCGGCCTATGATTATTTTGCCCATGTTAATGCTGACATTTTCTTTTTGCAGGAGACCAGGCTTACAGACATGTCATCTATATTTAAAGCCAGAAGGGAATGGAGGAATGGGCCCTCCTACTGGTCTCTTGCGGCCGAGCCGTATAGCGGGGTGGCGGTCCTTTTTGCCGCACCGGTAGAATGCCGACGGGTTATTGAGTTAGAAATGGGGAGCTGCCTGATTCTAGATGTCCTCATAAAGGGACAAGAACTTCGCCTTATTAACATCTATGGTCCACAGTCCAAGTGGGATAGGAAGTGTCTCTTTATGAGGATCAAGCCCTATCTTTTTACAAGTCGGCAGGTGGTCTTTGGAGGGGACTTCAATGCTGTCACGAGGCCCCAGGATAGGGGAGGTTCCAGAGACAAGCTGACTTATGATGGCGTCGCCCTGAATAGTATAGCTAGTGAGGCTCGCCTGGTGGATGTTCACATCCGGCATACACCAGGACACGCAGGATTCACCTATCATAGGGGTAGTTGTAGGTCCAGGATAGACAGGTTTTATTTAAAGGAGGAAGCAGTCTCTTCAGCGGTTTCCGTTGTTGAGGTGGAGTTCTCCGACCACTGTTTAATTTTGTTTTCTCTGAATGTTACAGAGACCCCCCGGATGGGTAGAGGCTACTGGAAGCTCAATTCGTCTCTCTTGGAAGAAGCGGAAATAAGACAGTCCTTTGAGGATTTTCTTCAGAGCCAGGTACCATTGCTGGGCCTTTGTAGCAGTAAGTCAGAGTGGTGGGATATGTTAAATAAAAAGGGTTGCGAGATTCTTCTGCCAGCTCTCGAGCCTCAGGAGTCTGGATAGGTATCGCTTGTTCCAGGGCCTGAGGAAGAAACTTGAACGTCTTGTCTCGACTGGAGGTAGTCGTGATGATATCTCCAGAGTCAAAGCCTTGCTAATGAAGTGCCAGTATGATAGACACGCATCTTTGGTTTTTGAGAGGGATTATGGGAAGTACAGAAACTTACAGAAACTGCAAGATGTCAGTGAATAGTAAAATCGTCTCAGGACTGATTGATAGTACAGGATCCCTGAAAAGGTCCAGATCAGGGATCCTGGAGGTCGTCAGATCCTTTTACTCGCACCTCTTGGGAAAGAAGGATCTAGATCGGGATAAGGCCTCAGCTTTCTTGACTCTCTTGACGATGAGAGATGATCCAAGAAGAGGAAGTCAGGGTGGCTATTGATGGTCTTGCCCTCAAGAAGTCACCCAGTCCAGATGGCTTAACCCCTTAAGGACAGAGCCAATTTCGATTTTTGCGTTTTAGTTTTTTTCTCCTTGTGCTTAAAAGGCCATAGCACTTGCAATTTTCCACCTAGAAACCCACATGAGCCCTTATTTTTTGCGTCACTAATTGTACTTTGCAATGACAGGCTGAATTTTTGCATAAAGTACACTGCGAAACCAGAAAAAAATTCAAAGTGTGGTGAAATTGAAAAAAAAAAAGCATTTTGTTTATTTGGGGGAAATGTGTTTTATGCCATTCGCCCTGGGGTAAAACTGACTTGTTATGCATGTTCCTCAAGTCGTTACGATTACAATGATATGTAACATGTATAACTTATATTGTATCTGATGGCCTGTAAAAAATTTAAACCATTGTCAACAAATATACGTCACTTAAAATCGCTCTATTCCCAGGCTTATAGCGCTTTTATCCTTTGGTCTATGGGGCTGTGTCAGGTGTCATTTTTTGCGCCATGATGTGTTCTTTCTATCGGTACCTTGATTGCGCATATATGACTTTTTGATCGCTTTTTATTACAATTTTTCTGGATTTGATGCGACCAAAAATGCACAATTTTGCACTTTGGGATTTTTGTGCGCTGACGCCGTTTACCGTACGAGATCAGGAATGTGATTAATTAATAGTTCGGGCGATTACGCGCGCGGCGATAGCAAACATGTTTGTTTATTTATTTATTTACTTTTATTTATAACCTGGGAAAAGGGGGGTGATTCAGACTTTTATTAGGGGAGGGGGCTTTTTACTAATAACAACACTTTTTTTTTACTTTAACACTTTTACTAGAAGCCCCCCTGGGGTTAGGGTTATTCCCCCCTGGGGTTAGGGTTATTTCCCCCTAGGGGACTTCTAGTATAAGTGCTTTGATCTCTCATAGAGATAACATAGAGATAACATCCCGGGGGAGCGATCTCCGCCACTAGACACCAGGGAACAGCTGAATCCGGTAATCGGATGCAGCTGTCATGTTTGACAGCTGCATCTGATTACTGTATTAGCGGGCACGGTGATCGGACCGTGCCCGCTAATACCTACGGTCCCGGGCTACAAGCGGCACCCGGGACCGCCGCGGTTCAGAGCGGGGTCGCCGCGCGGCCCCGCTCTGAACGTCCTTACCGGCATCAGGGCGTAAATTTACGCCCGATGTCGTTAAGGGGTTAACATCTGAGTTCTATAAGACCTTTAAGGACTCTTTGGTACCCCTTTTGGCTGAGGTATTTAATGAGTGTCTCTCCTCGGGCACTCTGCCGAAGTCAATGAGGAGGTCAGCCTTGATCATCTTGTCAAAGGGTAAAGACCCGTCCCGCATTGAGAATTGGCGTCCCATAGCGCTTCTCAATGTGGACAGAAAGATTCTGGCAAAAGTGCTGTTTAATCGGCTGGTGAAGTTTGCACCCCAGCTCTTTTCGGGGGCCCAGCATTGCTCTGTTCCAGGCCGCAGTACCTTTAGTGCTGTGCTCGGTGTCCGGGAGGCTGTGGAGCAGGGTAGGGCAGGTCACTGGAAGGGGTACTTGCTGTCCTTGGATCAGGCAAAAGCGTTTGATCGGGTTAACCACGAGTACCTCTGGTCTGTTCTTCTGAGATATGGCCTGCCGGGGGGGTTTGTTGATTGGCTTAAGACCTTGTATGCAGGGGCAGAGAGTTTCCTGCTTATGAATGGTTGGATTGGCAGCTCTTTTGAGGTTGGGTCTGATGTCCGTCAGGGTTGCCCTTTGAGCCCACTGTTGTACGTGTTTGCAATTGATCCTTTCCTTAGGAGGGTTGATTGTGGACCGTTGGCAGGGGTGAGAATGAACCCTGTGGTGCCGGATTCCACTCTGAGGGTGGTAGCGTACGCCGATGATGTCACCATATTCGTCTCCTCGCAAGAGGAGGTGCGGTGTGTGATGTCAGAGGTGGAGCGCTACTCAGAGGCATCTGGGTCCAAGATCAACCAGGATAAGTGTGAGAGTCTCTGGCTGGGAGGTGGAGATCCTGGATTTGATCTCCCGGACACCCTTCCAGAGCCCCAGGAGTCTGCAAAAGTTCTTGGCATCGAATTCGGCCAAGGGGATTACCCCAAACAAAACTGGGACAGCAGGCTTAAGATCGCCGCTCAGAGGGTGGATCAGTGGAAGGGTTGGTCTTTGACCCTCAGGGAAAGGGTTAACCTGATCAAAACTTTCCTGCTGCCTTTGCTGATATATATGGGCAGTGTTTGCATTTTGCCAGAACCTCTCTGGACTCGGGTCTACAGTGTGTTCTTCCAACTGTTATGGGGGAATAGACTGAACCTAGTCAAGAGGGAGGTTACTTACCGTACGAGGAGACAAGGGGGGTTGTGTATGGTCAACCCCGTGGTGTTCCTTGTGAATACCTTAAAACCAACATTGCAAACCTCTGGAAAGAGAGGGCTCCTCCGTGGGTATTCTCCTGTAGGGGATGGTTTCGGCCTTTCTTCCAGGAATGGGAGACAGGAGGGCAAGTGAAGGATCTCCGCACACCACACGGGCATCTTCTGGCTTATGCTACCCTGGTTCTGAAGGTGATTCGTCGGTGGGGTTTGGGGATGTGGGAGATTAGGACTCTGTCGAGGAAATTCCTTGACAATAGGGTCCTGTCGTCCCATTTCCAAAAACCGCTGGCGCTCAAGGATTGCCCAAGCCGGGATCTGGAGGTTGGTTTGGGCCTATTGAATTCCATCAGGATCCCCTTGAAGTTTTGGGACTTGGCTTGGCGTTGCTTCCATGGGAAACTGTATGTGAGGGACAATCTGAAGTGCAGGAGCTCGGAGGATCGGGGATGTCCCCGGGAGGAGTGTGGAGGCATGCTGGAAAGCATGGAGCATTTTCTGCTTCATTGTCCCTTTAATACAGAGGTTTACAACAGGGTGGGCGCTTCCATCGGGTGGCCCAGGTTGGCCCGTCTCTCCTATGCGGAATGGGCCTATGGAGCATTCAGAAACCTTGGTGGCTGGGACCAGAGCACTTTATTCCTAGTCAGCATAGTAGTCAGGTACCACACGTGGAGTGCACGGTGTTTAGTTTCGACGCAACGTAAAATCCTCCCTGTGGATGAGGTGGTTAGGGGCACACTCGGTGACCTGGTGAAGGTCCGCTCTCTGGAGTACGAGAGGCTGGGGGCTGGTAGGGCCTCTTGTCTTTGGAGGGGCTTTGCCTATAAGGTTCCTTAGCCTGCGTCTCCTCTCCTGGTGGTGGGCTGATGCTGGCACCTTAGTCTTTTGTTTTGTGCTGTAGCTGTATAGGAATATAGGGCTTGCAGGTACTGAACTTGGGCTTTCGGGTTGTGTGTGGGGCTGAGAAGCCCCAATATGGTTTACTGTGTATGTTTGTGTATATTATTAGTGTGTATATTATTAGTGTGTTTATTTGTGTATATAGTTTGCATATTTTTGTCTCCACCTGGGGTTGGGGTTTAGTGTTAGGTTGGGTGGTGGGTTATATGGGGGGAGGGGGTTTCTGGGGACATTGGTATAAACAGAAAATCCTGGGCTGGTTCATGGACGTCTGTTATCATGTACTGGGGGCATGGGATGAGGGACCAGCTCAGGGCCCAAAAAAAAAAAAAAAAAAGTTATAAAAATGTTTTGGTGTTTGGTGTAGGGATCTATGTATATATTCATTTATGTATTTATTTGTGCATTTATTTATTTATTTATTTATTTTGTGGAACGCAACCGGACCAGGGGGTTAGTGTAGAGTATAGTTATGTTAGTTATTGTTAGTTAAGTTAAGTTTTATAGTGTTATTATTGTGGTGTTTGTGGGAAAATCTAGTTTGCACGTATGGGAGATAATACAGCAGTGCGTTTGGTGAGTGTGAGGCTGGACCAGCCAATACGTTTATGGACTTGTATATATTGTACAGTTATCTTATTTATATTATTGGTTTGTTGTTATGTTTTATATTTTTAAATAAAAGATCAACAGGATGTAACTCAGGATCAGTAATGTAATGTATGTACACAGTGACCCCACCAGCAGTAGTGAGCAATAGTGAGTGCAGTTCTGGAGTATAATGCAGGATGTAACTCAGGGTCAGTACAGGATCAGTAATGTAATGTATAGTTGTGCCCCAAAAGTTTCCTTCCCCCAATAGAATTTTTGTTTTCTTGTGCTTTTTTCAGAGAATATGAATAACACAAACTTTTTTCCCCCTCATATTTAGTGGTTGGATGAAGCCATTTATTGTCAAGCTACTGTGTTTTCACTTTTTAAACCATAATGCCAACCGAAAAACATCCAAATGACCCTGATCAAAAGTTTACATCCCCAGTTCTTAACCCTTTGAGGACCAGGCCCAAAATGACCCAGTGGACCGCGCAAATTTTGATCTTAGTGCTTTCGTTTTTCCCTCCTCCCCTTCTAAGAGCTCCAGCACTTTCAGTTTTCTATCTACAAGGCCATGTAATGGCTTATTTGTTACAGGAATAGTTGTACTGTGTAATGGCGTCTTTCATTCTACCATAACATGTATGATGGAATTCCAAATATATTATTTATGAAGATATAAATAGGTGAAATCGTAAAAAAGAATGCAATATGGTAAGGTTTGGGGGGTTCCTGTGTCTACGTAATGTACTATATGGTAACAGCGACATGATACCATTATTCTATAGGTCAGTCCGGACACAACCATATGCAGGTTACACAGATTCTCTAATGTTATATATGTATTTTTTTATGAAATCCTTTTTTTTGGCAATTAAATATTAATAAAATGGGCCTATTGTGACGCTTATAACGGTTTTATTTTTTCACCTACGGGGCTGTATGGGGTGTCATTTTTTCCGCCATGATCTCTAGTTTTTATTAATACCATATTTGTGAAGATCGGACGTTTTGATAACTTTTTATTGATTTTTTTAAATATATAATGTAACATAATATCGGTAATCTGCGCACTTTTTCCCCTCTTTTCGTGAACGCCGTTTACCGGTCGCAATGACGCTTGTTATATTTTAATAGATCGGACAATTACGCACGCTACGGTATATTATATGTTTATCCATTTATTTATTTTTATATGTTTTATTTATATAATGGGAAAGGGGGGTGATTTAGACTTTTATTGGGGGAGGGGCTTTGGGGTAGTGTAATAGTGTTTTGAACTTTTTTTTTTTTACATATTTGAAGTCCCTTTGGGGGACTTTTACATACAGTACTTTGATTTATACACTGATCATTGCTATGCCATAGGCATAGCATTGATCAGTGTTATCGGCGCTCTGCTCATTGAGCCTGCCTGTGCAGGCTCAGTGTAGCAGATTGCCGATCGGACCGCACGGAGGCAGGTAAGAGACCTCCGGCAGTCCGTCTCAACGATCGGGACCCCCGCAGTCACACTGCGGGGGTCCCGATCGGTAAGTGACAGGGGACTCCCCCTGTCACTTACACTTAAACGCCGCGGCCGCGGCGTTTAAGGGGTTAATGACACGCGGCAGCGCGATCGCTGCAGCGTGTCATTACCGGTGAGGTCCCCCCCTGCTATGAAGCACGCTCCGCTCCGGAGCGCATTCATAGCCGGAGAAACACCCAGGACGTAGGGTTACGTCATGGGTCGTCTGGGGACAGACTTCCATGACGTAACCCTACGTCCAGGGTCGTCTAAGGGTTAATATACCGTGCATTGCCCCCTCTAACATCAATGACAGCTTGAAGGCTTTTGTGGTAGTTGTGGATGAGGCTCTGTATTTTCCCAGATGGTAAATCTGCCCATTCTTCTTAGCAAAAAGCCTCCAGTTCCTGTACATTTCTGGGCTTTCCTGCATGAACTGTGTGCTTAATATTTCCCTCAGAGTGGCTCAATGATATTGAGGTCAGGTGACTGAGATGGCCACTCCAGAACCTTCACTTTGTTCTGATGTCCAAGAAATTGATCATACCAGTCAGCAGCGTTCAAACTGTGATAACAAATAAAAAATCCAGAGCTCTGTACAAACCGCAGTCAGGTAGACCAACAAAAATTTCAGCAACAATTGCCAGGAAAATTGTTCAGGATGCAACGAAAATCCCAGAAATAACATCAGCTGAAACACAGGACTCTGAATACTAGCGGTGTGGCTGCTTCAAGATGCACAATAAGGAGATTCATCTCTACTCCAGAAGACCGTTGACCACCCAAAATGTTCCATAAAATGCACTCAAAAAACATGACTGAATTGCTTTATGTAGTTATTTTTTATACAAATACAAAACCTGCTAAAAGAACCTGCACTATGGTCACATGACGAGATGTGTGCAGGTCCTGGAGCAAGAAGGGAGATCACCATGGCTCCACACAGAGGAGGAGGACATGAGCTGCCAGGTTCTGGTCTCAGTCTGGTTTGGGTCCTTATTTAGGTGTACATGGAACTAGAGCTTTGATCTGGACCTGTTTAGAGGGTTTGGAGTCTGTATTTATTCTTGACAATGGTATGAGTTTAGGGATCTGACCTTGAATCTGAATTTATATGGGAGTCTAGGGTTTGCATTATTTTTGGGGTCTGAATTTATTTAGAACGCTTGAGAACGTCTTCAGAGATAGATGATTATTATTGTATTTCTGGAGGATCCATGGCCTCTCCCCTGACGTTTCTTTAATAAGTAAAATAATCCTAAAAACACAAAGTATAAAATGCTGTAAATAAAATTCCAAAATGTCATCCAAGACCCCTGATCAAGAAGGGTCCAGTGAGACCAGTCCAACCCCATCTGTCTCAACCACAAATTGCTCATTTCTTACCCTGACAGACTTGATCCTTTGGGGGTTTCTAAATCCAGGAAACTCAAGGGATATGAGCGGAGATATATATAGATGGACAGTGTACAATGAAGCTGAATTATACTGAAGAAGCAGAGATGTACACCCAGGACGGAACACACTAGGCCTGGGATCACATGGATAGGATACGGCTCCAACCATGGGCCTGTTCTGCAACAACGGTAAGCTATGGGGTAAGGGCAGGGTAAGCATGTATTTTGGATGCAAGAAATGGGGCAAATGGTTTTGAGTGATCAAAAACTTAGATATTTAGGCCCATTATTGTATCCGCCTGGAGAGTCCTCTGAATATTGTAAATGAGGAAACGTTTGGTCCCTGTAAGGCATAGACCCTATGGAGAATAGGTTGGTGGCAGGGGTAGGAGGGTGGCCATATGTGGCTGTTACAGTTTTTTCGGTGTTAGGGCATCTGTGGGCGTCACAGTTAATCAGGTTCCTTTGGCTGGTGAAGGCT
This sequence comes from Dendropsophus ebraccatus, assembly GCF_027789765.1. NCBI lineage: Eukaryota > Metazoa > Chordata > Amphibia > Anura > Hylidae > Dendropsophus > Dendropsophus ebraccatus. The sequence continues at coordinate 12,476,858 of NC_091458.1, forward strand.
GCTGTGATGGACATCGGTGCCTGGCACAATGAGAACAGCAATAATGTTGCCAGTAAGTATAATACCGGGGGTGGGCTGACTACCTGGCATTTCTGCAAATGCGGGATGGGCTCGTGTTCATAGTGGACCTGTCTCCTCTAAGAAGACGAGTTAACCTTTGTTTTTGCTTTTGACACTCTGCCTTTCCACTTATCCTCCACTTTGTCAGCCTGGATTCTGGGTCTCTGGACCGGACCCCTGACCTCCTATATATACTTCCTTGGTCTGATAACCCTTGGCTAGCTATGTCTTCCTTTATAAGCATGCTGGTGTATGCCGTGTGCCTTTGCTCACTTTTCTACTTATCACTTTCCCTCATCAGATCTCACTTAACACGTCAAAATGGAGAACCGATCGTCAATCAAAACCAGCTTTGAGCTCTTGGGCCTCCTGGAGATGGAAGGTCACACGATTCTCTACTGTGTCCTGTCTCTAGTTCTATTCTTAACCACCATCATCTTCAACAGCTTCATTGTCTATTTGGTCTGGACTGAGGAACGTCTCCATAAACCTATGTACGTCCTCATATGTAATCTTCTCTGCAACGGGATATTCGGGAGTTGCTCGTTCTTCCCCAAGCTATTGATGGACCTGTTGACGTCTTCCACCACCATTGCCCGCAATGGTTGTCTCGTTCAGTCTCTGAGCATCAATTTCTTTGCCTTCTATGAAATTTTCACTTTCACCCTCATGGTCTACGATCAGAACCTGGCTGTGTGCCATCCATTAAAATACGTCACCTTGATGACCAACCAAAGAGCTGCTCAGCTTCTGACCATCTTGCTAGTCACCTCTTTTGCCGTAACCCTGGGGGCTTTCCTTCTTACCTTAAGGGTTCCTCTGTGCGGGACACAAATCATGAATATTTTCTGTGACAACATGTCTATCTTTATCTTGGCCTGCACAGACACGTTCATTAACAACATCTATGGGTGGGTGTCCACCGTTACCGTCTTCCTCCCCTCCATCACCTTCATTGTCTTCTCGTACATTCGGATCTATATAATTTGCCGTAAGTTATCACCAGATTCCAGTAAGAAGACCATGCACATTGTGGTCACTCATCTCATCAACTTCTCCATCTTTCTCATCGGGGTCATGTTTGTCTTCATTCGTAACAGAGTTGGTAACCTAAAGCTTCCCGTCAGCGGCCACATTCTGCTGTCTACCCCGAGCCTGGTGTTGCCCCCGCTTCTCAACCCGCTGGTGTTTGGGGTCAGGATGAAAGCTCTGAAGGTAAAAATGATTCAACGACTGAAATATCTAAGTGAGTGGAGACAACTGTAAATGATCACTAAAAAGTACGTGACTATTTTGCCAAACTTGAGAATTTTTTTACCTTTGATCTCGTCATCTAGATGTAGTAGTAGTAGTATATAAAAGATATTTTAAAAAAAACCCTGTAAATAACAGTTCTGTAATACAGCGAAAATAAAAATGTTTAAAAATGGTCTTGATCTTAATTTTGTTTTTCATATTTCTATTTGCTTTTGCAGCTGCTGCCTGACATTAAGTGTTCCTGCTTAGTTTTAAGAGACTATTTCTTTAAAAGAACAATTTCAAAACAGAGATTATGATCACAGTTTTGCAATATATTTGCTTTTTTATTTATTTTTATGTTTTCTATGCTTAAAACAACATTATACATATGGTCACTGTGTGAAAAACTGCGGCACATGCTCCTTTTGTGCCAAAATTTGGTATTTTCTCTGTTCCAAAAAAAAAAAAAAAAGACCAAACACAGGAAGCCCCAATCCTTTACACACTCACAGACATGGCTTGGTATTGATTGACAATTATTCCTGAGCGGGACAAGTCTTCCCTGCACATGTGTACAGCTGCTGCACCTCCACACTCAGTAGCAGGGAACCCTGTCAGCTCCAGGACCAGCACCAGCACCCGGCTTACTCGGAAAAGTGCCGAGCCCACAAATGCCTCTAGGGGCCCACCAAAGGCCATCTGAACCACTAACATCTGATCTTACTGAAGCTGTACATCACTCGGAGTCCCACTAGACAATTTATTTTATTACAATTCTTGAATCCTTGGCTTCTCAATAGTGCGTCCTCCACCTTACCCCATGGGCGAGAACTTAATCACTGATCAGTCTTCTGCATCTGACACCAGGGCTATGGAGTTGGTAAAACGCAGCTCCGACTCCAATTTCGACTCCAACTCCGACTCCCGACTCCTGCTACTTCATAAATGGCCAATCATATACCAGGGGAGTTATTTATCACACTGGCTCAGCAGCTTCTCCCTAGTGTCCTACATGATTTCTGAGGAAATAAGGAAACATATAAAGCAGCTTCTCCTGTGTGTGCAGTGGATGCAGACAGTCTCCAGCCTCCATGTCCTGTACAACTCAGAACTAGACTAGAAGGAGCAGGTGATCTTTTCCTGCTGACAATCTTCTATGTTTCTGACTAATTATTTACCATACACACAGAAATACTACTAACACTGCCAGATCCCTGTGATATAGAGGTCAGCCATAGAGATATACAGGGGGTCACACATAGTAATATAGAGAAGGGTCACACATAGTGATATAGAGGTCACACATAGTGATATAGAGGTCACACAGTGATATAGAAGGTCACTGTGGGGGCCCGCAATAGCACGGGCACACACACGGCCTGCTGCAGCCATAGCACACACACAAAGCTTGCTGTAGCCATAGCGCACACCATACCACACACACACACACACACAGCCTGCTGCAGCCATAGCACACATACACATAGCCTGCTGCAGCCATAGTGTGCGCACACACACATAGCCTGCTGCAGCCATAGCACACATGCACACAGCCATAGCACACACACGCACACCACACAGCCTTCTGCAGTCATAGCACACACACACATACACACAGCTGCAGCCATTGAACACTGAAGAAAAACACACAATCTTCTCCCAGAGAGAAAACACCACACTGAGGACAGAGGTTACAGCTACACTACTTATGTCTTCTTCTCCTCCTCTATATTACACAGGATATCTTCATATTACACTGCTGCTCATATACAGTCATCCAGCATCCAGGAAGAGGACAGCACAGATCTCCCCCCACACAATGGACTCTTCCAGCTCAGAAACAAACTGCCAAATAGTGAGTGACTGACAACTTTTACCTGACCCCCCAAGTAATAGGGCCAGTGTCCTATTACTGATATATCCCCCGACCACCCTTATGTAATAGGCCCAGTGTCCTATTACTGATATATCCCCCGACCACCCTTATCTAATAGGGCCAGTGTCCTATTACTGATATATTCCCCGACCCCCTTATGTAATAGGCCCAGTGTCCTATTACTGATATATTCCCCGACCACCCTTATGTAATAGGGCCAGTGTCCTATTACTGATATATTCCCCGACCACCCTTATCTAATAGGGCCAGTGTCCAATTACTGATATATTCCCTGACCTCCCTTATGTAATAGGGCCAGTGTCCTATTACTGATATATTCCCCGACCACCCTTATCTAATAGGGCCAGTGTCCAATTACTGATATATTCCCCGACCACCCTTATCTAATAGTGCCAGTGTTCTAATACTGATATATTCCCTGACCCCCCTTATCTAATAGGCCCAGTGTCCTATTACTGATATATTCCCCGACCACCCTTATGTAATAGGGCCAGTGTCCTATTACTGATATATTCCCCGACCACCCTTATATAATAGGGCCAGTGTCCTATTACTGATATATTCCCTGACCCCCCTTATCTAATAGTGCCAGTGTTCTAATACTGATATATTCCCTGACCCCCCTTATCTAATAGGCCCAGTGTCCTATTACTGATATATTCCCCGACCACCCTTATGTAATAGGGCCAGTGTCCTATTACTGATATATTCCCCGACCACCCTTATCTAATAGGGCCAGTGTCCTATTACTGATATATTCCCCGACCACCCTTATCTAATAGGGCCAGTGTCCTATTACTGATATATTCCCCGACCACCCTTATGTAATAGGCCCAGTGTCCTATTACTGATATATTCCCCGACCACCCTTATGTAATAGGGCCAGTGTCCTATTACTGATATATTCCCCGACCACCCTTATCTAATAGGGCCAGTGTCCAATTACTGATATATTCCCTGACCTCCCTTATGTAATAGGGCCAGTGTCCTATTACTGATATATTCCCCGACCACCCTTATCTAATAGGGCCAGTGTCCAATTACTGATATATTCCCCGACCACCTTTATCTAATAGTGCCAGTGTTCTAATACTGATATATTCCCTGACCCCCCTTATCTAATAGGCCCAGTGTCCTATTACTGATATATTCCCCGACCACCCTTATGTAATAGGGCCAGTGTCCTATTACTGATATATTCCCCGACCACCCTTATCTAATAGGGCCAGTGTCCAATTACTGATATATTCCCTGACCTCCCTTATGTAATAGGGCCAGTGTCCTATTACTGATATATTCCCTGACCACCCTTATCTAATAGGGCCAGTGTCCAATTACTGATATATTCCCCGACCACCCTTATCTAATAGTGCCAGTGTTCTAATACTGATATATTCCCTGACCCCCCTTATCTAATAGGCCCAGTGTCCTATTGCTGATATATTCCCCGACCACCCTTATGTAATAGGGCCAGTGTCCTATTACTGATATATTCCCCGACCACCCTTATGTAATAGGGCCAGTGTCCTATTACTGATATATTCCCTGACCCCCCTTATCTAATAGGGCCAGTGTCCAATTACTGATATATTCCCTGACCTCCCTTATGTAATAGGGCCAGTGTTCTATTACTGATGTATTTCCCGACCACCCTTATGTAATAGGGCCAGTGTCCTATTACTGATATATTCCCTGACCTCCCTTATGTAATAGGGCCAGTGTCCTATTACTGATATATTCCCCGACCACCCTTATGTAATAGACCCAGTGTTCTATTACTGATGTATTTCCCGACCACCCTTATGTAATAGGGCCAGTGTCCTATTACTGATATATTCCCCGACCACCCTTATCTAATAGGGCCAGTGTCCTATTACTGATGTATTCCCTGACCTCCCTTATGTAATAGGGCCAGTGTCCTATTACTGATATATTCCCCGACCACCCTTATCTAATAGGGCCAGTGTCCTATTACTGATGTATTCCCTGACCACCCTTATGTAATAGACCCAGAGTTCTATTACTGATGTATTCCCTGACCTCCCTTATGTAATAGGGCCAGTGTCCAATTAGAATGTTGCTCATAAAATATATTCATGAGCAAAACTTGTAAAATTCATATCAAAATTCAATTCTACATTTTTGAAAGATTTTTTTTAAAACTCGGAGTCAGTAAATTTTTTTCCAACTCCAACTCTGGCCAAAGCTAGCTCCGACTCCAACTCCAGCTCCGACTCCACGACTCTGACTCCACAGCCCTGTCTGACACAAGTGTTTACCATCTCCGGAGCAGCTCCCTTAGGGCCCTATTCCACCGGACGATTATCGTTCAGCTTATCGTTAAATCGTTCGAATCTAAACGATAATCGTTCGGTTGAAATGCAGTTAACGATTAACGACCGAACGAGAAATCGTTGATTGCATTATAAGACCTGGACCTATTTTTATCGTTGCTCGTTCGCAAAACGTTCGCATTGAATAAGACGTTGTTCGCAATAGATACGAACGCAATAGCGAATAAATAGCGAAGAAAAACGATCGCAATTACGAGCATAAGTAACGATTATCGTTCCATGGAAATGAGTGAACGGTTTCAGGTCTTTCGCAATAGCGGTCGTTTGAGATCGTTAATCATTAACGATTATGCAAACCAGCTGCCCCTAATGTTACACATAGGTAGACGATGGGTGAAGAACTTTCCCCCTTGAGTAACACGTGAAGCTGTAAAAGTAATCATCACCACATACACATATTATAACCAGAGTTTATTTGAACACCAGTTACACCATATATCACAACAATAAAAAAAAAATACAATTTGCTTACAGCAACAGAATTCTGTAGAAAATGAAGTAAACATGAAAAATAGACAATTCTATAACTGAAAGATCTGGACGTGCGTCACTTAAAGGGGTCATCCGGGATTAGAGGAACATGGCTTCTCCCTTTCTGAACCAGAGCCACATCTGTCCATTGGTGTGATACTGCAGCTCAGTAGTAAAGAGGACCGGGCTGCAATACTACACACAACCTGTAGAAGAGTGGGGCGCTGTTTTTACAAGAGAAGAGCCATGTTTTTGAAATTCTGACAACCATTTAAGCTTATCAGAGTAACCGCATATAGCGATAGACTGGGTGTACCCCACAACAAAGCCTGATTTTTCCTTTAACTGTTCGATATAAGAACGGTGATTTGTCCAATGGATAGCAGTGCTTTTTTAATGTGTCAATACCAAAATGTTGTATGTTTGAGACCTAAGAGGACTAGAAGTTTTATTCACCATCTCCTTGGACACAATTTGGGACATTTCCTCAACTTTATAGGATGCTCGTCTTGAAAAGTTACAGCTACTTGGAGAAAAGAAATGACAAGACCAAGCCTCTAACTGGACTTCTCGTTACTTTTAACAAACATTAATGAGGACTTAAAAAAGCAGAGAGGAGCCTAAAGATGGAGAGAAAATCAATATCCTTGTAAGCAGCAGACATTACTGTTGAGAGTTTACCAACCAAATGGCCTTTACGTTGAAAAATCTTAGATTTGGGTAAACAGGAAGAGAAACTGTTGTGGTTACACGAATGTGTGATGGTTCTTCTACGTTTCCATCTATAGCCAAGGAGATCTGACTGGAAGACCATTTAGTGGGTGGACTCCGCAAAGGGTAACCTGAGCTGAAGTTCTCACCATTTCCAGGTTCCTTGGTGTTTTCTGAATCCTCATTCACATTTATTAGAATTATTCAGAAGCCCAGCTATGGTTGGACAGAAGACACTTGGACAAGGTGATGGTTCTTCTACGTGGCCATCTAAAGCCAAGGAGATTTGACTGTAAGACCACTTAGTAAGTGGACTCTGCGAAGGGTAACCTGAGCTGAAGTTCTTACCATTTCTAGATTCCTTGGTTTCAATTATGGTTGGACAGAAGACACTTGGCCACGTAGAAGAACCATCACCTTGTCCATCTCTCACAAAGTGTCTACTGTTAAAGCCTAGCTGGGCCTTTGATGATTTTTTTACCACACGTGGTCTAGGATCAAGACATCACCAAGGAAAAGTACATGGCGAGAACATCAATGTTCTTAGATAGAATTCAGGAGTGCCCATCCACTTAATGGCTTTCAAGACAAAAGTCTCAATGACTAGGGTAAACAGCATAGGAGACTGTTGTGGTTACTTGGTTGTGTTATGGTTCTTCCAAGTGGCCATCCCTGATCAAGAGGAACTGACTCAAAGACCATATGGTGGGTGGACTGAACCAAAGCCAACTTGGTTGCTCACTAAGGATGTTCAAGTTCTCACAATCTCCAGTTTTCTTTTTCTTTTTTTCCTAACCGTCATTGGCATTTTCTAGAATTACTCAGAATTCTAGTTCGGTTGGACGGAAGACACTTGGACATGTAATAGTTCTTTAATGCTGTTATCTCTGACCATGTGTCTTTTAGTCCACCAAAGTTGGGTTTCTGGTTATTTCGAACAAACATGGGCAAGGATCCCGAAGTCATCAAGGGACAGGAGATGCCGAGAACATTGACGTTCTTGGTTATCATTCAGGAGAGTCCACCTGCCAAATGGCCTTCGAGTCGAAAAAGTCTCAAAGGTTTGTGGTAAACAGGAAGAGAGACATTTGGGGGCGAACACCCAGTACTAAGCAGAAAGTAAAGGTTTTGCAAGCAGCCTCTTACAAGCTGCAATAACAGACTATGAAACATCGATGAATGAGATTAAATAAATATAGCAAAAGCCAAAATATAAGCCACCATAAAACAACAATAATAATAAAGCAGTGAAAAGCTTCTAACCTCGAACCGTGAATACAAAGGACTTTATTGCAGTCCTAATTCTAGGAGCTGTCCCCTCTAATACAAGCAATAACCATGCCTCAACTACAGGGCCTGTGTATATACAGTATATATAGGCCCTGATCATGTGCGTTATACAAAGAGCTTCTCCATCTTTCTCCTTACCACCCAAACAGATGACTAACAGTCATCCCACAACTTTTTGTGACCCGATACTCCAGGGTCGTGGCACCTGATGGAAACCTCTGTTGATGCCAAAGCAATAAGACCTGAACTAGTGGTAAAACCTCATCGGACATTATAAGACCCAAGACCGGTCATCTGGGATATTGGCAGGATGCCGACCTAACCGGAACTAGTGGGCACGCTCATCAAGCCACCAAACATTAGGAAGGCGTAGAGTAAAGCATGGAGGCTTCCCTACTCTCGCGATCCCGAAAAAATCATCAAGAAGCTTAGAAGGATACATGGACACTTCTGGTCTTCTGATGGTTGTTAGTGGTCAACGGGATACATGGCGGAGTAGAAGAGACTTTTCCTGGTTTCCCATTATTTCTGCCCTTCCTAATCTGACCAGATACAAGTTGGGATCAGATCTGACCTCAGATAGGTGGGCTGGATGGTAGGGAGCACCAGTTGTGGTTGGAGGCTATTGTGCAGAGGTTCTCAGCTGGTCATCAATGGACCAATCCGATATCAATATCATACAAAAACAGGTCATCAACATAGGTGAAAGCCAGAGGGGTAAGAAGGGATCCGGGCACTTTGGTAGCACATATAGTATATGCAATGGGGGGAGCTGTGCTATCCAGATATCTAACCGAGGCACATTGTAACATCCCCTCCGCAGCAGCAGCAGAAACAATCTGGCTATAACCTAGGCACATTGCAGCGCCCCCCAGAGGACGCTGCCTCACTACATAGTGTTCCATTGCAGGACAGACAAGAGCAGTGCAATAAGACATAGTGCAATATGGGTCACCCCAGCCTTACATTCAGGCCTCGGGGGCAAGCCATTATGAATCACAGTGCAACAAGCTTCAATAGAAACGTGTGGAACCTGGTCATGTGACTGCGCAAATCACCCAGAGGTCAGGTGACCAAAGACCACCAGGTGGCAGCGCAGTCATGCCAAGAAGACACCCCATCTAAGACGTCACCCACCCGATGTTAGCTGCCATATACAGGTCAAGTCTACAGCTAATGTTCAGTAATGCTAAGCCACATACTCCAGTTACCTCAAGAGCTGCACTTAAAACGCATTATGCTGAGGAACGCAATGTCAATAGATTGTCTGTGCCCCCACAGTGCGGCTAATTCTATATCCATGTACAGTGCTGGGTGTAAACACTACAACACCCACAATGCACTGCAGCTTATTCTATATCCATGTACAGTGATGGGTGTAAACACTACAACACCCACAATGCACTGCAGCTTATTCTATATCCATGTACAGTGCTGTGTGTCAGCACTACAACACCCACAATGTGACACTGAATGCAGCTCTGGAGGTGACTGTAATATGACTTCTTGAAACTATATGTAGCTGTGACCTGTGATATGGCGGAGTTACATCCCGGGGGTGGGTGACGCAGCAGCTTTATACTTCTGATAAGGACTTTGTAGTGGTTCTGGCCCCGGTCTGTATATACAGAGCCTGAGGGGCGGGGGAAGGGGTCCTGTATATACAGAGCCTTGAAAGGGGGGGGGGGATATAAAGTGCAGATAAGACAATAGAACATGTGACCCGTCCAATGTAATAATGATCACACCCGACGTGTTTCTCATCTCTGCGCCGGCGTCGCCTCCACATTGGATCCACACGGGAAGGGAAAGGGGGACACAATGCAACAAAACCTCAGCGCAATACACAAAAGAGAAACGGGCGGGGGTCACAGGGAAGGTGCAAGAGCAGAGAGTGAGGGGCCTGAAGCGTAATCACCATATAATAGATGGCGATTTCTTCATTATTCTTCCCCAGATCTCTGCTTGCTGTCAGTTCCCGATAGTCGCCGCACAGCTGAGGAGTTAGTTACACTGTATCACCATAAACCAAACACTGCAACAGTGCGAATCGTTCTTTGCCATCAGCTGAGGGTGCGTTACAATGTATCAGTGTGCCAGGTACAGACTGGTATATGTAACATTGTATCAATGGAGATGTCCTGATTCACTGACAGCCGGCAGAGATCTGGAAAACAATGACAAATGTAGACTTTACTTACACAGACTGTTACTCTAGAAGTCTAGAGCCCTGACCTCCAACCTAGTGCATGCTGGGAGTTGTAGTCTTGCAGTCTTGAAGCTCAGCAGTCCCAGGTTGGAGACAATGGATTCCGGCCAGTGATTGGGGGGGGGGGGGGACCTGTGGCCCCTCCAGCTGTTGCTAAACTACAATTCCCATCATCCAAAGCTGTACCTGTCCCGGCATGATGGGAATTGTAGTTCTGTAACAGTTGAGGGGCCGGAGGTCCCCCCCCCCATCTGTGATTTATACTAATGGGTAAACCAAGGCCGCTCTCTCTAATGCCCAGGACTGGCGGGCACCGTTACCCCCGCTCCGTTATAACCGGCATTGACTCCCAACCATTACAGCAACCTAACAAACACTAAAAAAGCAAAAATAAAAAAAATTCTGATACAACGTAAGAATCTCAGAGCAGCACAAATGTAAAGTAACACGACGGCCACGAGACACAGCAACATCCGTCCCCGGGGAAGGGGGGGGGGTAATAAGTTAACACAAATAGCAAAACAAGAACAAAACATAAAACAACTCAAGTTTTTCCATCCGAGAAGCGGGCCCATGGATACAGCATGACGCACGGACAGGACGCCATATAAGCTCCGCCCTCGCCTAGGGCGGCCGATGGTGCCGGGCAGCTTTGAAAACGTGAAAAGATATTTGGTCGAAAGCGACAAACTGAACATAAACAAACATATAAAACTGGAGGGAGAGGGGTACTATCCCTTTAAGAAACCTTCATGTGATGTGTGGTTCACCACCTGACTGCAGGACAGCGTCCCACAATGCTTTGCGGCAGGATTGCACACTAGAAGCAGTGACTGGGTCTGGACAGTTCTATGTAGATTATCTCTTCGCCATTCCAGCCGACATGTAACAGAAGCCGCAGACACCTCACAGGCCCCTCCGGATCAGGCCGTTCTTACTGGGCTCCAGGAACTCCTCCACCAGGGCCTGGATGACCTTCTGCAGCTCCTCCTCCAGGAATGATCGGTCGCTGCAGAGACAAAGACCTCAGTCAGGGGGCAAACACAAGTCCTATGGGGCACCTAGAACCCTGAGGGTCAATGAGAAACCTGTGAGAGTCCAGGGGCAACAACAGACCCAAGAGGGCAACAAGAAACCTGTGAGAAATGATGGTGCAACAAGCGACCCAAGTGGGCAACATAAACCTGTGAGAGTCCGTCAGGCACCAAGAAATCTGTAAAAGTCCACGGGGCAATAACAGACCCAGAGGGCAACAAGAAACCTGTGAGAGACCAAGGGGTAACAACAGACCCAGGAGGGCAACAAGAAACCTGCAAGAGTCCACAGGGCAACAAAAAGTCCTATTAAGGTGCAAGGGGCAACAAAGACCCATGAGGGACCAGATGGCAAGAAGAGATTCATAACAGTTCACAGGGCAACAAACAACCCATGAAAATGCAGGGGGCAACAAGAGACCCATAAAGGGGCCAAGCTACTGTCCAACCTAGGAGCTGAAGCAGGACTTACCCCTGCCCGGGGACCCCGCACATCTCGGCATAATACTTGATCTTTGGTTCAGTCCCGCTTGTCCTCATGGTGGCCACACAGCCGTTCTGGAACGTGAAGGTGATCATCTGACTGTTCTTACTGACGGGAAGCAGCTGAAAGAGACGGTCAGGGCAGTGTGAGAGATACGGTATATACTGCTACCCCGACCCTGAGGACCGCTGGTTGTATCCCCTGCACCAGAGCCCGGTGTGCGGCCTACACAATGCAGCAGGGCATGCTGGAAGATGTACGGGTCATGTGCTCTTACACATTTCTTATTCTGCTGACTGCTGTCGTATCCCATGGTCACGTCTCGCACATGGAGGACGCCGGACGCCCCGCACGTCTGCGGGTACTGCCTGGGGCCGCTGTAATTCCGCAGACGATCAAAGATCCTCTTGATGGTGGACGGGTCGTAGCACAGGAAGTAAGACGTCCTGGAAATGTGATAACCGTACCTGGAAACAGGCGAGAACAACATAGCGGTCAGACCAGGGCATGATGGGAAAACATGGCAGACCTCTACATCCTACAGACTCCTACAGAGGGGCATGATGGGAAAATATGGCCAATCTCTACATCCTATACCAGTGTCTATATTCTATATATTTGTGTGTACGTATGTATGTGTGTATGTATGTGTGTGTGTGCGCGTGTGTGTGCATGTATGTATGTATGTATGTATGTATGTATGTATGTGTGTGTGTATGTATGTGTGTGCGTGTATGTATGTGTGTGTGTGTGTATATGTATGTATGTGCGTGCATGTATGTGTGTGCGTGCATGTATGTATGTATGTGTGTGTGTATGTGTGTGTGTGTATGTATGTATGTATGTATGTATGTGTGTATGTATGTATGTATGTGTGTATGTATGTATGTGTGTGCGTGTGTGTATGTATGTATGTATGTGTGTATGTACGTGCATGTATGTATGTATGTATGTATGTATGTATGTATGTATGTATGTATGTATGTACAGTGTAATATATATATATATTTGTGTGTGTGAATTTTAAGAAAAACCTGTCGGCTGTAAAGGCAGAAAGTGGGTAAGAGAGCTCTCTGCCATTCTCATTTCTGGCCACCAGATGGCGCTGTTGTCTGTACATCCACCAGGCTTCACATGCTTTGTGTCTGTCATTATGTTTCAGATCTCTGTTTGCAGTCGCTGACTAAACACTATGGGGAAGATTTATGAAAGGGTGGAAATATACACCTGGTGTAAACTGCCCACAGCAGCCAGTCACAGCTCCTCTTATATGTTACCAGAGCTGAAAGCTGAGCTGTGATTGGTTGCTGTGGGCAGTCTACACCAGGTGTATATTTACACCCTTTCATAGATCTCCCCCATTCTGTTCACCTGACCGCTATGTAAGCAGGAGAGAGCCTTGTGATGCTAAGTGCCTGGATACAACTGTGACAAACCCTCAGCTGCTGAAGTATTAAACACAATACACACTGCAGAACTGGGCGCCCTTACGTTTCGTAGATCCGGACGAGCTGCCGCTCCATGTTCATGCTGACGCTGTCCAGATAAGTGGCCATTTCTGCCACCACGGGGGCGGCGCTCACCCCGTCCTTGTCCAGCACTGCCGTCCCACACATGTAGCCTGGAATGTACAGAGGATTATGGCGTCATCTGGCACCCCCCCCCCCCCCCCCTGCAGCACGGATGCAGATCTCACAGGGATCACCCACCTATAGATTCCTCAAAGGCGAACAGGACCGATTTACTCTGATCCAGAAGAGATTTCACTCGGTTCCCGATCCACTTGAATCCCGGGAGCGTCTCCTGTAAGAGATGAGAGCTGTACCCGCATCCTCCACCAAAAAGGGTCCACACCCCATCTGTACAGGGAGCTGCCTCCTAATGTCACCATTACCACCAGCTCTGCTTGCTGTCACTGAATGGATTAGAGGTTTCCCTTCCTGCTGACGGTCTCCCTATCCCCCCCACCCCTCCCACACACAGGTCAGGACGCACCTCATACTGGAATCCCTCCTTGGAGGCGATGGCGCGCAGGATGGCGGAGGAGACGGCGGTGCCCAGCATATAGACATCCTGCACTTTGGAGGAGGATCGGTCCCAGGAGAAGAACATCCACCAGCCAAGGAGAGCGGCCAGCTCATTCCCGGTGAAAACCTTCCAGCGGCCCCTGAGGACACCAGAGATGGTTACTTCTCCCTACACTCAGGGGTTCACTTACTTTACCCCCCTCCCTATACAGCACAGGTGTCACACTGCAGCCCTCCAGCTGCAAAACTACAACTCCCATCATGCCTAGAGAGCTAACACTTTGGCCATCCAGGCATGATGGGAATTGTAGTTCTGCAGCAGCTGGAGGGCCGCAGTGTGACCCCCTGGTATAAAGCTGATAACCCACCACCCGGCGGCCATCTTCCTCCCCATTGGGAGTTGTCACCCACCCGTTCACCATTACTGGAGCCGCCCCTTTAAAAATTATTATTAATCCGTTTAGCTTACGAGTCTTGTAGTTCGGCCACAGCCAGGCGGTCGGCATCGGGGTCCGTGGCCAGCACCACCCGGGCGCCCTCCTTCTCTGCCAACCTGAGAGACAGCTCCTGGGACAGACAGAGGGCACAGCAGGGTTACAGATCTATCCGGCCCTGGGAAAGCTGGGTGACTATCATATCCTGCCAGGACTGACGGGAAGCTTGCTGGGGAGGGGTTACTGGGAAAGCTGGAAAGGGGTTACTGGGAAAGCAGGGGAGGGGCTACTGGGAAAGCTGGATAACATAAAAGACACAGCAGGTTCCACCAAGCTTTTTCTGACTCATGAATGGCGGACCTGCTTAGGAGGATACATCCGGAAGATGGACGGGGTAATGTAAACGGGCAGGAAAGATGGGTGAAACCAGTATAAACCAGTACTACAGGGAGGCTTCACCTAGCTTAGCCAGGATCCTGAATGGCACATCTGTGTGTTGTGATAGCAGAGACCCCAGGAGACGTCCCCAGCACTGCTCATAAGATCTGTGGGGTGAGGCGGCCATATTGGTACTCACCAGCACGCACTCGCCCTCCTCGGGGTTGGGACATTTCACAGTGGAGAAGTTGGGGTCCGGATCCTTCTGCTCTGGGACGGCAATCGGAGGGTTAAAGCCGAAGACCCTAAAGGCGGACTGGACGTAATCATGGCCGACCCCGTGGAAGGAGGTGTGGACGAAACGCAGCGTTGTCTTCTGGTTCAGCTCCCTGCGGATCACACACAGGTCAGCACTGGAGGCTCCGTCCCTTAAAGGGGATCAGGCATGGATCTGCGACACGACACGTTACCTGTGGCAGCAGAGGGGCCGGAGGTCGTCCATGTAGTTCTGGGTGACGGCCTGCAGGGGGTCGCTCATGAGCGGGCTAGTGTCGGCCAGGTTCAGGCTCCAGGAGTCGGCCCAGGGCTCGGGCTCCTGCTCCACGCATTTCAGGATCTCCTTGTCGTGGGGCGATGTGATCTGTGCGCCGTTCTCCCAGTACACCTGGCGGCACAGGAAGTGATGTCACTGCTCCCATCATACTCACAGCTGCTGACCTCACTCGTCTCTATATAATGCACGGCATCGTGGGAGATGTAGGGCTGACCTCACTATTATCTCTTCCAGGTACCTTCAGAGCTGCAATCATAATGCTGCTAACTGATACATGGAACAGACTATAGGATCTCATAGCCAAGTACTGATGGATCCCTGCAGAATTATGAACGCAGCTCCGGATGGGACTGGAGCACAATGTTTCTAATCTTGAATCTCTTGGTCTGTAATTGCCCCCAGGGATAATAAAGCAGAATTAGGATTGCAGCTCTGGATCTTTATAATGCTGGAACACTCGCAGATTCTTTACTTGTCTTACATGTCTCATTCTCTAGTCACATCCAGAGCTGCAATCATAATGCCAGGGACTGACAACAGGATTTATCATCTCATCTGAATATAAATTAATCAGTTAGCTTGCAGAATTATGAATGCAGCTCTGGATGTGACTGGAGCATAATTTTACTTTTCTTATGTTATAGCCTGTATTATTCTCTAGTCACATCTAGAGCTGCATTCACAATCGTATCTTATTCTCCAGTAACCTCCAGAGCTGCATTCACAATCACGCTTAATTCTCTAGTCACCTACAAAGCTGCATTCACAACCCTATCTTCCAGAGCACACATACAGATGCAGCCTGGACAGCTCCGCTATGGTCACATGGTAACATGTACAGTATAGATGGTATGTGAACTCTACATCTCCCACAATGCACTGCAGCAGAGAACGCAAAGTACATAATGTCTACAACCAGTGTAAACCGGTGGCCGCTGCCCTCACCTTGTAGCCATTGTCCTCCTTACGGTTGTGGGAGGCGGTGACCATGACCCCGGCCACGGCCCGCAGCTTCTGGACGGCGTACGGCTGCGGGGAGAAGAGATTATGTCAGCTCAGCCTCTATGGGGGAGGGATGGGAGGGGGTCTATATGGATGGATGGGGGTAGTAGTACACAAGGGCTCTGGCACTTACCACAAACGGGGTGGGGACGTATCTGGAGAAGAGGTAGACGGGCACCCCACGGCTCAGGAACACGGCCGCCGTCAGCTTAGCCAGCCTGGAATACAGGAAGGAGACAGAGCGGTATAAGATGGAATGGAGGGGATAACCGCATGACATCCCTGATAATGGGCACCGATATCCCCCCCACCCCCCGATAGTAGACACCCATATCCCCCCCGATAGTAAACGCCCATATCCCCCCCCCGATAGTGGATGCCCATATCCCCCCCCCGATAGTGGACGCCCATATCCCCCTGATAGTGGATGCCCATATCCCCCCCGATAGTAGACGCCCATATCCCCCCCCCCTGATAGTGGACGCCCATATCCCCCCCGATAGTGGACGCCCATATCCCCCCCGATAGTGGACGCCCATATCCCCCCCGATAGTGGACGCCCATATCCCCCCCCGATAGTGGACGCCCATATCCCCCCCGATAGTAGACGCCCATATCCCCCCCCCCCTGATAGTGGACGCCCATTTCCCCCCCCGATAGTTGACGCCCATATCCCCCCCGATAGTGGATCCCCATATCCCCCCCGATAGTGGATGCCCATATCCTCCCCGATAGTGGACGTCCATATCCTCCCCGATAGTGGACGCCCATATCCCCACCGATAGTGGACGCCCATATCCCCACCGATAGTGGACGCCCATATCCCCCCCGATAGTGGATGCCCATATCCCCCCCGATAGTGGATGCCCATATCCCCCCGATAGTGGACGCCCATATCCCCCCAGATAGTGGACGCCCATATCCCCCCCGATAGTGGACGCCCATATCCCCACCGATAGTGGACGCCCATATCCCCCCCGATAGTGGACGCCCATATCCCCCCCGATAGTGGACACTGAGAGGATTCCTGTACAATATCCCCCGATAATGGACACTCACCTCTGGCTGCTGCACTGGCTGCTGGTCTGCGCCCGGGTGTCGTATCCCACCACCACCCCTCTGCTCTTCACATCCGGGAAGCTTCTCTCCAAATAGTGATACATTCCCTGTGTACATACAGCGACAGACAGTGTTATCAGAGGGACAACAACACTCTATACCATATACTATCCCGATAATACTGCCATCTACTATCCAGATAATACAGCCATATACTATCCAGATAATACAGCCATCTACTATCCAGGTAATACTGCCATCTACCATCCAGATAATACTGCCATCTACCATCCAGATAATACTGCCATCTACTCTATCCAGATATTACTATCGTATACTATCCAGATAATACTGCCATATACTATTCAGATAATACTGCCATCTACTCTATCCAGATATTACTATCGTATACTATCCAGAAAATACTGTCATATTCTATCCAGATAATACTGCCATATAGAATCCAGATAATACTGCCATATACTATCCAGATAATACTGCCATACAGAATCCAGATAATACTGCCATATACTATCCAGATAATACTGCCATATAGAATCCAGATAATACTGCCATATTGGGGGGGGAGGTGTGGTGGCTCCTGTGTTAGCAGTCTATAGACACGCTCTGTGGTGCTGACATATGCGCTGTGTTATTACACTGTACCCCCCCGCCGCTCCTTGGCCTCCTCGTGCACTGTGTTACACATGAGGAGGCAGCCAGTCCCGGCACGCAGCCCCCCCCCCCCATCCAGGAAGGTCAGGTCCTAAATATAAGTGCTGGCTGTGTGCACAGCAGAGGGGTCCGGCTCACACCGCTCCAGCTCTGCTTCATTCACAGATGTAACCTCCACATTGTGTAACACTGAGCACAACACAGGCCGCACGTGCACAGCAGGAGGCGCCGGCGTGCACAGTCACATGACCAACACAACGAGCCGCCAGACAGTCCTGTCCTCATAATAATACCGTACTATGTATCAGCCTGGGGGCCGGGCTAAAGAGCTCACAGAGCATTGTCTATAGACAGGACTAGCTATGTACAATGTATCAGTCTGGAGCTCACAGAGCATTGTCTACACTGGATACAGCTGGGAGCAGGACTAGCTATGTACAATGTATCAGTCTGGAGCTCACAGAGCATTGTCTACACTGGATACAGCTGGGAGCAGGACTAGCTATGTACAATGTATCAGTCTGGAGCTCACAGAGCATTGTCTACACTGGATACAGCTGGGAGCAGGACTAGCTATGTACAATGTATCAGTCTGGAGCTCACAGAGCATTGTCTACACTGGATACAGCTGGGAGCAGGACTAGCTATGTACAATGTATCAGTCTGGAGCTCACAGAGCATTGTCTACACTGGATACAGCTGAGGGCAGGACTAGCTATGTACAATGTATCAGTCTGGAGCTCACAGAGCATTGTCTACACTGGATACAGCTGAGAGCAGGACTAGCTATGTACAATGTATCAGTCTGGAGCTCACAGAGCATTGTCTACACTGGATACAGCTGAGAGCAGGACTAGCTATGTACAATGTATCAGTCTGGAGCTCACAGAGCATTGTCTACACTGGATACAGCTGAGAGCAGGACTAGCTATGTACAATGTATCAGTCTGGAGCTCACAGAGCATTGTCTACACTGGATACAGCTGAGAGCAGGACTAGCTATGTACAATGTATCAGTCTGGAGCTCACAGAGCATTGTCTACACTGGACACAGCTGAGAGCAGGACTAGCTATGTACAGGGTTACTGGCAGTGAATGGAGTGCCTAACACCGCTACATGTGGTCGGGGTCTACGGGGGTTTCTGGAGGGGATTCTTAGAATGTGATACCCACAATACAGGGGGCGCTGCACACACACACACACACACACACAATACAGGGGGCGCTACACACACACACACACACACACACACATACACATACACAATACAGGGGGCGCTGCACACACACACACACACACAATACAGGGGGCGCTGCACACACACACACACACAATACAGGGGGCGCTGCACACACACACACACACACACACACAATACAGGGGGCGCTACACACACACACACACACACAATACAGGGGGCGCTGCACACACACATACACACACACACAATACAGGGGGCGCTACACACACACATACACACACAATACAGGGGGCGCTGCACACACACATACACACACACACAATACAGGGGGCGCTACACACACACATACACACACACAATACAGGGGGCGCTACACACACACAATACAGGGGGCGCTGCACACACACAATACAGGGGGCGCTGCACACACACACACACACACACACACACAATACAGGGGGCGCTGCACACACACACACACACACACAATACAGGGGGCGCTACACACACACACACACACAATACAGGGGGCGCTGCACGCACACACACAATACAGGGGGCGCTGCACACACACACACACACACACAATACAGGGGGCGCTACACACACACACACACACACACACAATACAGGGGGCGCTACACACACACACACACAATACAGGGGTGACATGGTCATAATGCTCACAGACGGAAATGGAGGAGGCAAAGTACAACCTGTCAGCACTGGATCTGTACCTACTGTACCCACAATGTATCTGCTGCAGTATCAGGGACTGGACCCAGCAAGAGCTGAAATCTGCAGGTGTTGCTGCTGCCCAGGGAAGATGTGCCCGGGCCTGCCATGTGCTGCTCTCTAACCACAGAGGGAGGGAGGGAGCCGCAGCTGCAGCATCACCACTGAGGGAATTACAGGGTATGTAATACTCCAGAGCTGCACTCACTATTCTGCTGGTGGGGTCACTGTGTACATACATTACATTACTGATCCCGAGTTACATCCTGTATTAAACTCCAGAGCTGCACGCACTATTCTGCTGGAGCCTCTCACCTGTGTGGTCTGGATGATGGTGAGGTCATTGATCCTGGAGAATCCGGCCCCCATGGCGGAGCGCAGTCCAGCGGTGCCGAATGACATCCGGGAGCAGAGCCGGTCCCGCAGCTCCTTGTTCTTCCCATCCTGGAGCAGGGTCTCGATCTGTCCTCTGGTTTTAGGGTTCTGGGAAACAAAGGAAAACAGTCACCAATCTGATGTCTCCTCCCATAGTACAGTCCCTCTCGTATCGTAATATCCTTCCTCCCCTCTCAGAGACATTGCAGCTGCATCTCCCTCCTACCCTCTCACAGAGACACTGCAGCTACATCTCCCTCCTCCCCTCTCACAGAGACACTGCAGCTACATCTCCCTCCTCCTCCTCTCTCATAAAGACACTGCAGCTGCATCTCCCTCCTCCTCCTCTCTCAGAGACATTGCAGCTGCATCTCCCTCCTCCTCCTCTCTCAGAGACATTGCAGCTGCATCTACCTCCTCCCCTCTCACAGAGACACTGCAGCTACATTTCCCTCCTCCCCTCTCACAGAGACACTGTAGCTACATCTCCCTCCTCCTCCTCCTCTCTCATAGACACTGCAGCTGCATCTCCCTTCTCCCCTCTCAGAGACACTGCAGCCGCATCTCCCTCCTCCTCTTGTCTCATAGACACTGCAGCTGCATCTCCCTCCTCCTCCTCTCTCATAGACACTGCAGCTGCATCTCCCTCCTTCCATCTCACAGAGACACTGCAGCTACATCTCCCTCCTTCCATCTCACAGAGACACTGCAGCTACATCTCCCTCCTCCCCTCTCACAGAGACACTGCAGCTGCATCTCCCTCCTCCTCCTCTCTCATAGAAACTGCAGCTGCATCTCCCTCCTCCTCCTCTCTCATAGACACTGCAGCTGCATCTCCCTCCTTCCCTCTCATCAAATCAGCTCCAAAGTCTGTATCAGTGGTACAGATGCCATTGTCCCCTAGTAAGATACAGTAACATTACAGAGCGGTATACACACTCCCGTCTAGTACAGATAAAAGGGGAAGCAGCGAGCAGTGCGGCTGAGGTCAGCGATCGCCTCCACGTGAGATAAGGAGCTGCGAGTAATCAGGAAACCGCAGTACAGGAAGATATGGTGGTGGGGGGGGAATATAGAGATTAACCTCCTCAGTGCTGGACACTGGTCACTCCACCTAGTTACTCTTAGCCCCACTAATGGTGGAAATGGGTCAAACTGGGGAACGTCCACCTGGGTCACCTGCTGCTATTGTGATGTAGCTGAGCTGATCACCGGCGCACCCTCTGCAGACGTTCAGGGCAGGAGATCTGCACCCTGCGCCCCCGTCTCTATGTCACCCACATGTCTGCTGATCCCGAGACCAAAGGGGGCCGGACACATCATAGAGGTCTCACTATATCCTGGCAGGACAGGCGTATACAGTGTAGCATTATGAGATCGGATACATTTGTATCACTGTGTGATCGGATACATTTGCATCACTATGTGATCAGATACATTTGGATCACCGTGTGATCGGATAAATTGTATCATTGTGAGATCGGATACATTTGCATCACTGTGTGATCGGACACATTGGGATCGCTGTGTGATCGGATACATTGTATGGTTACACTTTGTACTGTACAACGTGACTGCATCCGTGTAGGACAGGTCCATGACATCTGCTCATTTCCCTCTGGAGATGTCACAGAAAGACTAAAGGAGGAGGAGGATGGATCAATCTGTGTTTTATGCAGATAAATCAGAGGATTAGAAAGGAAATCACTTTATAACAAAATTTTTATGGACGCAGCCTGCAGTGTAAAGAATGGCGGAGTGTCAGGGCAGCGGAATAGAGAGGGGGAGGAGTGTCAGGGCAGGGGGAGGAGTGTCAGGGCAGTGGCAGAGGGAGGAGTGTCAGGGCAGTGGCAGAGGGAGGAGTGTCAGGGCAGTGGCAGAGGGAGGAGTGTCAGGGCAGTGGCAGAGGGAGGAGTGTCAGGGCAGCGGCAGGAGTGTCAGGGCAGTGGCAGAGGGAGGAGTGTCAGGGCAGTGGCAGAGGGAGGAGTGTCAGGGCAGCGGGATGAGGAGGGGGAGGAGTGTCAGGGCAGCGGGATGAGGAGGGGGAGGAGTGTCAGGGCAGCGGGCTGGGGAGGGGGACAGTTGCCTCCTATGTAGCGTGTATACAGCTTTTATATACAGCTCACACAAAGGTTATGGCGCCATTCATGTGTGAATAATATCCCGTGGACCCCCGGGGTGGTATATAGAGCCCCCCTCCAGGTCTGGGCCGCACAGTCACCTGTCATCTTCATATGATTTATTGTCTCTCAATCCTTCTTTGTTCTCTAATCCCCCAGAGCTGTATTCTGCACACATAATTATGTAATCCCCCCCAGCACAGAGACGCAGGGGTCACAGGAGGTCACAGGAGGCCACTATAGGACCACAGCAACTTCAATGGGAGCTGAGCTGCAGTACCCCAACCCCAACACTACACAATGAGTGGCGCTATCTGCTGCCTGGCATACATACTGAAGCAGCAGCTCTGATGATAGGCGAGGAGGGGTCCGCCGGTCACACAGGGATGGATCAGCTGTGATTGTATCATCAATGGGAAGAGTAGGGGGCCGAGTCTCTGTGCCTCCCCCCACCCCTGGCTGTATACAATAGTACAGGGCACAGCAGGGGGAGTATACAGCATTCAGACTGGCAGGTGTGAACAGTCCCCATTGTCCGGTAATAGCCAGGGGTCACAAGGAGGGGACGGCATCCATGGATAAGGTAACAGACGTGTATTCACCCAGAATCCCCCCTGCTTTGCCAATATCCTCCATACAGCAGTATAGGCCCCTCCCCTGAATATATCCTCCATACAGCAGTATAAGCCCCTCCCCTGAATATATCCTCCATACAGCAGTATAGGCCCCTCCCCTGAGTACATCCCCCATACAGCAGTATAAGCCCCTCCCCTGAGTACACCCTTTATACAGCAGTATAAGCCCCTCCCCTGAGTACATCCCCCATACAGCGGTATAAGACCCTCCCCTGAGCACATCCTCCATACAGCCGTATAAGCCCCTCCCCTGAGTACATCCTCCATACAGCCGTATAAGCCCCTCCCCTGAGTACATCCTCCATACAGCGGTATAAGACCCTCCCCTGAGTACATCCCCATACAGAGGTATAAGCCCCTCCCCTGAGTACATCCTCCATACAGCGGTATAATAGGCCCCTCCCCTGAGTACATCCCCCATACAGCTGTATAAGCCCCTCCCCTGAGTACATCCTCCATACAGCGGTATAATAGGCCCCACCCCTGAGTACATCCCCATACAGCGGTATAATAGGCCCCTCCCCTGAGTACATCCCCATACAGCGGTATAATAAGCCCCTCCCCTGAGTACATCCCCATACAGCGGTATAATAGGCCCCTCCCCTGAGTACATCCCCATACAGCGGTATAATAAGCCCCTCCCCTGAGTACATCCTCCATACAGCGGTATAATATCGGCTCCTTATAGACTTGTACATAGATGCTGTATACAAAACTACAAATCCCATCATGCCCTGGCAGTAGCCTGGTGCTGAGGCATGCCGGGAGATGTAGTCCTGCACCAGCTATACATCCTTATGTAAGGATGCAGGGATAACGTTACACTCACCTTATCCCACTGCAGCCACTGCCACACAGCCGCGTCCAGCTCCGGGTCCCCGGTGGAGCTCGGTATCAGCAGGTTGGAGTTCACATCACCCGTCGGGTCACCCATCCTCTTTCCCGGTTCACGCTACACCCGCTGCTCTCAGCGCCGGCAGCGGACTGCGCCACAGGCACCAGCAGCGCCGCGCACGCGTACACTACAGCTGCTCTCGCGCACACACAAGCACCACTGAGCATGCGCCAAGCCCTATTCCCACACTGTATCAGGATCACCAACACGCATGCGTCCACATCGGCTCTGACAACCATGGCGCATGCGCTGTTCGAACTTCTAGTTACTGTTATTTAGCTTGCGGGTTGCGTCCACTGTTGGCGCATGCGCGGTGTTGTAGAAGGGTTTTTTGTTTTTTTACCTTTTCGACATTTCAAGGGAGTTGTCCCCAAAATGAAAATGTTACTAAGCAACAAAATTTTTTGCCTCTTTTATTTTGTTGTTTACATAAGGCAAATGCATCATGGAGCCGGTTGCTATGTCTGCATTGTTTTATATTTCCTCGGCAACATGGAAAATTCTCTTAAAATGCGTATTAAAACGTGTCTGCACCAGAGATGTAATAACTATAATAAGCCGTAGCTATGGCCCTTTGTTATGTTACTGATGCGTCATAGGGCTGAAAAACGGAGCAAAATGAGGTTAATGGTGACATTCACTTTACTGACTTTCTATGTGACTAATGCTTCCCAATATGACTGCCACATAGTCTCCAGATAATACTGCCACATAGTCTCCAGATAATACTGCCACATAGTCTCCAGATAATACTGCCACATAGTCTCCAGATAATACTGCCATATAGTCTCCAGATAATACTGCCACATAGTCTCCAGATAATACTGCCACATAGTCTCCAGATAATACTGCCAAATAGTCTCCAGATAATACTGCCATATAGTCTCCAGATAATACTGCCATATAGTCTCCAGATAATACTGCCATATAGTATCCAGATAATACTGCCATATAGTATCCAGATAATACTGCCATATAGTATCCAGATAATACTGCCACATAGTCTCCAGATAATACTGCCAAATAGTCTCCAGATAATACTGCCATATAGTCTCCAAATAATACTGCCATATAGTATCCAGATAATACTGCCATATAGTATCCAGATAATACTGCCATATAGTATCCAGATAATACTGCCATATAGTATCCAGATAATACTGCAATATACTATCAAGAGTATCCAGATAATACTGCAATGTACTATCCAGATAATATTGCCAAATAGTCTCCAGATAATACTACCATATACGATCCAGATAATACTGCCATATGGTCTCCAGGTAATACTGCCATATAGTTTTCAGATAATACTGCCATTTAGTCTCCAGATAATACCACCATATACGATCCAGATAATACTGCCATATAGTATCCAGATAATACTACCGTATACTATCCAGATAATACTGCCATCTACTATACAGATAATACTACAGTATACTATCCAGATAAAACTACCGTATACTATCCAGATAAAACTACTGTATACTATCCAGATAATACGAACTGTAGAGAATGGAACCGCTGACCGACACGGTGTGGAGTTAGCGTAGGGACCCGTGTGGACCAGAGGACCTGCGCGGTGGTACACGGGGCAATATGGCTTGATCAATTCATATACAGACACTCTGGTGTTGATTTTTAATATAGGCCTAGCGGCATTAGTGTCAGCCATAGATGGGATGTGCAGCGGTTCCATTCTCTCCAGTTCGTGTACTATCCAGATAATACTGCCATTAACTATCCAGATAATACTGCCATCTAATATACAGATAATACTACCGTATACTATCCAGATAATACTGCCATCAACTATCCAGGTAATACTACCATATACTATCCAGATAATACTACTGTATACTATCTAGATAATACTGCCATCAACTATCCTGATAATACTACTGTATACTATCCAGATAATACTCTCATATACTATCCAGATAATACTGCCATTTACTATCCAGATAATACTCCCATATACTATCCAGATAATACTGCCATCAACTATCCTGATAATACTACTGTATACTATCCAGATATTACTATCGTATACTATCCAGATAATACTCCCATATACTATCCAGATAATACTATAGTATACTATCCAGATAATACTGCCATATACTATCCAGATAATACTATTGTATACTATCCAGATAATACTACTGTATACTATCTAGATAATACTGCCATCAACTATCCTGATAATACTACTGTATACTATCCAGATAATACTCTCATATACTATCCAGATAATACTGCCATTTACTATCCAGATAATACTCCCATATACTATCCAGATAATACTGCCATCAACTATCCTGATAATACTACTGTATACTATCCAGATAATACTCTCATATACTATCCAGATAATACTGCCATATACTATCCAGATAATACTATAGTATACTATCCAGATAATACTATCATATACTATCCAGATAATACTATTGTATACTATCCAGATAATATTACTGTATACTATCTAGATAATACTGCCATATAGTGTCCTGATAATATCCTATGTGCACAATCCTGTACATGTTGCCCCTTTAAGACACTGTCTGCAGCAGAGATTGTACAGGACAGATTACCCCTTTAAGGCTGCCTTTACACAGAGATTTATCTGACAGACTTTTGAAGCCAAAGCCAGGAATGGATTTGTAAAGAGGAGAAATCTCAGTCTTTCCTTTATGACCTGATCTCTGTTTATAGTATGTTTCTGGCTTTGGCTTCAAGACTGTCTCTCTGTATAAACGCATCCCCCATTAGGCTCTGGCTGTGGCAGAGATTGTGCAGCAGACGTTGCCCCTTTAAGAGGCTGGTGCAATTCTTTATCTCTTTCTGGAAATTGAACATTAATAATTCCGAGTGAGTCCGGAATATTCTGCTCACGAGATGTAATCATCCGGAAGATTCCGCACATTCCTCAGAGAACTCCCCGACGGCAAAATAGTCGTGTATCCAAACGTCATGGAGTGTATCCCCCGACCACAGAACCTATACCTGCTCCACGTATACCTGTTATAACATGTATCCAACCACATCATGTGACACAAAACATTGCTCAGCAGGCGGTATCACACATGAGGTTTAGATACATCTGGCACACTAATAAACCTGATAGGATTAGATACATAAGTTCAACAGTGCAGTTGAATACATGACAGAGATAGATACACAGCCTCAGCAGCACAGCATAGGCTTAGATACAGCAGATGTCACACATAATGGGCTTAGATACGTCAGCTCAGAAGACAATATCATACGACATACATAATAGGCTTAGATACAGCACATTTGCAGACAGCATTACACATGATATGCTTAGATGTATCCGCTCAGCAAACAGTATCACACATGATAGGCTTAGATACAGCAGGTCAGCAGACAGTATATTAGCTCAGATACATGGGCTCAGCAGTGCTGTATCAGAGAGAACAGACTTAGATACATGGGCCAAGCAGCATTGTATCACACAGGACAGGCTTAGATACATAGGCTTAGCAACACAGTATCATACAGTACGGGCTTAGATACATGGGCTCAGCAGCTCAGTTTCACACGGGATGGGCTTAGATACATGGGCTCAGCAGCGTAGTAGCACACAGGATGGGTTTAGATACATGGGCCAATCAGCATTGTACCACACAGGACAGGCTTAGATACACAGGCTCAACCACTCATCTCCATTAGCAGTAGCTGAGTATTGTATTTGTGATCCGGCTCTTGTGTAAACCGTCCTCTACTGGTACACAACGTCCTCTGATAACAGCGGAAACTTTCATCGGTGGCGGTCTTTGGCACCAAGCACCCCAAGCTATCGCTTGGGGCCCCCAACATCTAGGGGGGCCCCCACGTCCCGCTCTTGTGCTCAAGACCGCTGGACAGGGCCGCTGCCGCACTCGCTGCTGAACTGTAACTATGAGCACTCGTAATGAGCGCTCATAGTTACATGCAGCAGCACTGACAGGGCGAGAGACATTGGCTCCCTTCCTGTCAGTCACTCTTGTGGCCGCAGGAAGGGTTTTCCCTGTGGTCACAAGTGGCAGCTTTGTCCTTCTGGTGCTGACGCTCCAGTGACATCAGTGGAGCATCGGCGCCAGGACAAGGGGAGTGCAGCCTCTTGTGATGGCAGGGAAAACCCTTCCTGCGGCCACAAGAGTGAAGAGAAGAGGAGACGCCCGGACCCAGGTGAGTATAAGTGTATGTTTTATTGTGTTATATACTATATGGGAGGGGAGCACACAGGGGTCTGTTAAACTGGGGGAGCGCACATGGGGGGTCTATATAAATGGGGGGAGCACACAGGGGGGCTATATAACAGGGGGAGCACACAGGGGGGCTATAGACTACTGGGGCTTCACAGAGGGGTCTATATACTACTGGGGGCAGCACACAGGGGGTCTATATACTACTGGGGGCAGCAGAATGGGGTCTATATACAACTTGGAGAGCACACAGGAGGTCTATATCCAAGTGGGGGAGCACACAGGGGGGCTATATACTACTGGGGGCAGCACACAGAGGGGTCTATATACTACTGGGGGCAGCAGAATGGGGTCTATATACAACTTGGAGAGCACACAGGAGGTCTATATCCAAGTGGGGGAGCACACAGGGGGGCTATATACTACTGGGGGAGCACACAGGGGGCTATATACTACTGGTGGCGCACACAGGGGGTCTATATACTACTTGTGAGGCACACAGGTGGTCTATATATAACTGGGGGAGCACACAGGGGTCTGTATACTACTGGGGCAGCACACAAGGGGTCTATATAATACTGGTGGGGCACACGGGGGTCTATATACTACTGGGGGAACCACACAGGGGGTTTATATACTACTGGAGGAGAACACAGGGGTCTATATCCAAGTGGGGAAGCACACAGGAGGTCTATATCCAAGTGGGGAGCACACAGGGGTCTATATCCAAGTGGGAGAGCACACAGGAGGTCTATATCCAAGTGGGGGAGCACACAGGGGGGCTAAATACCCCTGAGGGAGCACACAGGGGGCCTATATACTAGTGGGGGATCACACAGGGGGTATATACAACTGGGGGCAGCATACATGGGGTCTATATACAACTGGGGCAGCACACAGGAAGTCTATATACTTCTGGGGGAGCACACAAGGGGGCTATATATAACTGGGGGAACACACAGGGGTCTATATACTACTGGGGGAAGCAAACAAGGGGTATATACTACTGGGGGCAGGACACAAGGGGTATATACTATTGGGGGCAGCACACAAGGGGTATATACTACTGGGGGCAACACACAGAGGTCTATTGTTTTGGAACGCGTGTCGAGGGGGGGGGGGGGGGCAGACATAACTTCGCTTGGGGCCCCAGAAATGCCAAGACCGCCCCTGATCGGACACAATGGCCGTTCTATGTTACTTATCACTACTTACACATTGTCCCGATGCCATCACAGTGCCGGCTGCAGAGATGGCTTCTGGGAGGATTTCCCACCAGAGATATTAGTCCTTGTTCACACTGAGCGGCTGCTGACATCTGCGTATCTATCTATCTATCTATCTATCTATATGGATATACACACACACACATAACATTGTGGGCCGTTATGGGGACGGCAGGGGTAAATATATATATCACATATATGGACGGCGGGGTAAATATATATATATCACATATATGGACGGCGGGGTAAATATATATATATTATATATCACATATATGGAGGGCGGGAGTAAATATATATATATATATATCACATATATGGAGGGCGTGGGTAAATATATATATCACATATATGGACGGCGGGGTAAATATATATATTGTACCTCCTATCCTCCTATTGTACCTCCTATCCTCCTATTGTACCTCCTATCCTTCCCATTCTACCTGCTGGAGTGTGGTGAGTGTTTTAGACCTTGTTCACACTTGTGTTGTTTGGTGACAGCTTTCTCCGCCGGCGGTGCCTGCTGGGATTTACGGGGGCCTCTGGGTATTGGTCCTGTGACAGTGGGGTTGCAGGGCCGTTC
The DNA here is from genome assembly GCF_027789765.1 of Dendropsophus ebraccatus. NCBI lineage: Eukaryota > Metazoa > Chordata > Amphibia > Anura > Hylidae > Dendropsophus > Dendropsophus ebraccatus. The sequence continues at coordinate 12,506,723 of NC_091458.1, forward strand.
TATGGCCTCCCTTCCCTGGTTGTGCACGCCTTGCGGGGATGGCGGTCGCTGACTGACACGGTGGTAAGTTAGTGTAGGGACCCATGTGAGCCAGGAGACCTGCACGCTGGTACATGGGGCAATATGGTTTGATCAAATTATATACCAACATCCTGGAGTTGGTTTTTAAATGTAGTTGAGAAGCATTAGTATCAGCCATAGGTGTGAGGTGCAGCGCTATTTTCTCTTCTTGTCCGTAAATATATATATATATCACATATATGGACGGCAGGGTAAATATATATATATTATATATCACATATATGGAGGGCGGGGGTAAATATATATATATATATATATATATCACATATATGGAGGGCGGGGGTAAATATATATATCACATATATGGACGGCGGGGTAAATATATATATATCACATATATGGAGGGCGGGGTAAATATATATATATTATATATGACATATATGGACGGCGGGGTAAATATATATATATATTATATATCACATATATGGAGGGCGGGGGTAAATATATATATATTATATATCACATATATGGAGGGCGGGGGTAAATATATATATATATATCACATATATGGAGGGCGGGGGTAAATATATATATATTATATATCACATATAAGGAGGGCGGGGGTAAATATATATATATATATATCACATATATGGAGGGCGGGGGTAAATATATATATATATATATATATATATCACATATATGGAGGGAGGGGGTAAATATATATATCACATATATGGACAGCGGGTGTGCAGTGATCTGCCGGCAGCTCTCGTCTTTCGGCCTCTAACACGGTTGGGTCGTGGTGTCCCGGCGGCCGCCGCTCTCTAGGAACAATAACGGCCGCCAGTGACTCATCCTCTCTAGGCTGTAAATAGCTTCTCCTCCAGGGATTCCTGGTAAATCTCTCAAAGGACGAGGAGAGATCCGGGATATTAGGAAGCTGCTGAATACACAGAGGAGATATATAGGCCATGGCAGGCAGACTTACTGTTCTCTACCAGGATATCACATAATACTGCCATATACCGCTCACATTATACTGCCATATACAGCCCACAAAATACTGCCATATACAGCACACATAATACTGCCATATACCGCTCACATAATACTGCCATATACAGCACACATAATACTGCCATAAACCGCTCACATAATACTGCCATATACAGCACACATAATACTGCCATATACCGCTCACATAATACTGCCATATACAGCACACATAATACTGCCATATACCGCTCACATAATACTGCCATATACAGCCCACAAAATACTGCCATATACAGCACACATAATACTGCCATATACCGCTCACATAATACTGCCATATACAGCACACATAATACTGCCATATACCGCTCACATAATACTGCCATATACAGCACACATAATACTGCCATATACCGCTCACATAATACTGCCATATACAGCACACATAATACTGCCATATACCGCTCACATAATACTGCCATATACCGCTCACATAATACTGCCATATACAGCCCACAAAATACTGCCATATACAGCACACATAATACTGCCATATACCGCTCACATAATACTGCCATATACAGCACACATAATACTGCCATATACCGCTCACATAATACTGCCATATACAGCACACATAATACTGCCATATACCGCTCACATAATACTGCCATATACAGCACACATAATACTGCCATATACCGCTCACATAATACTGCCATATACAGCACACATAATACTGCCATATACCGCTCACATAATACTGCCATATACAGATCACATAATACTGCCATATACAGCTCACATAATACTGCCATATACCGCTCACATAATACTGCCATATACAGCACACATAATACTGCCATATACCGCTCACATAATACTGCCATATACAGCACACATAATACTGCCATATACCGCTCACATAATACTGCCATATACAGCCCACAAAATACTGCCATATACAGCACACATAATACTGCCATATACAGCTCACATAATACTGCCATATACAGCTCACATAATACTGCCATACACCGCTCACATAATACTGCCATATACAGCTCACATAATACTGCCATATACAGCTCACATAATACTGCCACATACAGCTCACATAATACTGCCATATTACAGCTCACATAATACTGCCATACACCGCTCACATAATACTGCCATATACAGCTCACATAATACTGCCATACACCGCTCACATAATACTGCCATATACCGCTCACATAATACTGCCATATACCACTCACATAATACTGCCATATACAGCTCACATAATACTGCCATATACCGCTCACATAATACTGCCATATACAGCTCACATAATACTGCCATATTACAGCTCACATAATACTGCCATACACCGCTCACATAATACTGCCATATACAGCTCACATAATACTGCCATATTACAGCTCACATAATACTGCCATACACCGCTCACATAATACTGCCATATACAGCTCACATAATACTGCCATATACCGCTCACATAATACTGCCATATACAGCTCACATAATACTGCCATATACCGCTCACATAATACTGCCATATACAGCTCACATAATACTGCCATATACCGCTCACATAATACTGCCATATACAGCTCACATAATACTGCCATATACAGATCACATAATACTGCCATATACAGCTCACATAATACTGCCATACACCGCTCACATAATACTGCCATATACAGCTCACATAATACTGGCATATACAGCTCATATAATACTGCCGTATACAGCTCATATATTAAAGCCATATGCAGCGCACATAATACTGCCATAAATAGTTCACATAATACTGCCATATATATTCAAATTATACTGCCATATACAGCTCATATAATACTGCCACATACAGCTCATATAATACTGCCATATACAGCGCACATAATACTGCCATATATATCCACATAATACTGCCATATACAGCCCACATAATACTGCCATATACCGCTCACATAATACTGCCATATACAGACCACATTATACTGCCATATACAGCACACATACTGTAATACTGCCATATACAGCTCATATAATACTGCCATATACCGCTCACATAATACTGCCATATACAGCACACATAATACTGCCATATACCGCTCACTTAATACTGCCATATACCGCTCACATAATACTGCCATATACCGCTCACATAATACTGCCATATACCGCTCACATAATACTGCCATATACAGCACACATAATACTGCCATATACCGCTCACTTAATACTGCCATATACCGCTCACATAATACTGCCATATACCGCTCACATAATACTGCCATATACCGCTCACATAATACTGCCATATACCGCTCACATAATACTGCCATATACCGCTCACATAATACTGCCATATACCGCTCACATAACAACTATTGGTGGAGATAATAGAAATATCCCTGGTGGTCTGGGGGAGGTTACACCGGCTGTAGATCAGGCAGGTGATGGGCAGCAGCTGGCATACACGTGCGGTGGGCACAGCTCCAGGGTCTGGGACATGACTCTGCTCTCTTACTGTATTTTGGTGGTACGGATCCAGCTGGCACAGAGGGTCCTGACAGGACGGGCGCAGCCGTCCCCTCACTGGGTGGCACCCGGCCATCTGCCTCCCCCCCCCCCCCCATATATAACCCGCCATGCCCCGCAGTTACCTGAGACGTGATTGGTGCAGTGACTCATGAGATGGCGGCAGGTGATGCCAGGACCGGCAGCCAGTTGGCACCAGATCCTCAGTTTATCGTTTAGTACCTGTAATAGCAGCTGGAGCGAAGGTCACTGACCGCACAAGGAGGCCGTGCCCGCAGGTAACACCGCATCTTGCACATAGGAGGTCACTGACCGCACAAGGAGGCCGTGCCCACAGGTAACACCGCATCTTGCACATAGGAGGTCACTGACTGCACAAGGAGGCCGTGCCCACAGGTAACACCGCATCCTGCAGAGTGGACGTCACTGACCGCACAAGGAGGCCGTGCCCGCAGGTAACACCACATTCTGCAGAGTGGACGTCACTGACCGCACAAGGAGGCCGTGCCCGCAGGTAACACCACATTCTGCAGATAGAAGGTCACTGACCGCACAAGGAGGCCGTGCCCGCAGGTAACACCGCATCCTGCAGAGTGGACGTCACTGACCACACAAGGAGGCCGTGCCCGCAGGTAACACTGCATCCTGCAGATAGAAGGTCACTGACCGCACAAGAAGGCCGTGCCCGCAGGTAACACCGCATCCTGCAGATAGAAGGTCACTGACAGCACAAGGAGGCCGTGCCCGCAGGTAACACTGCATCCTGCAGAGCGGAGGTCACTGACTGCACAAGGAGGCCGTGCCCGCAGGTAACACTGCATCCTGCAGAGCGGAGGTCACTGACCGCACAAGGAGGCCGTGCCCGCAGGTAACACCGCATCCTGCAGATAGAAGGTCACTGACTGCACAAGGAGGCCGTGCCCGCAGGTAACACTGCATTCTGCAGATAGAAGGTCACTGACCGCACAAGAAGGCCGTGCCCGCAGGTAACACCGCATCCTGCAGAGTGGACGTCACTGACCACACAAGGAGGCCGTGCCCGCAGGTAACACCGCATTCTGCACATAGGAGGTCACTGACCGCACAAGGAGGCCGTGCCCGCAGGTAACACCGCATTCTGCAGATAGAAGGTCACTGACCGCACAAGGAGGCCGTGCCCGCAGGTAACACCACATTCTGCAGATAGTAGGTCACTGACCGCACAAGGAGGCCGTGCCCGCAGGTAACACCGCATCCTGCAGAGTGGACGTCACTGACCACACAAGGAGGCCGTGCCCGCAGGTAACACCGCATCCTGCACATAGGAGGTCACTGACTGCACAAGGAGGCCGTGCCCGCAGGTAACACCGCATCCTGCAGAGCGGAGGTCACTGACCGCACAAGGAGGCCGTGCCCGCAGGTAACACTGCAGCAGGTATACAGGGCATATACCAACTGCACATCCTGTATATGTGGTGTCCCACTAGGTGTTTTGCAGTTGTATTACACCCTTCGCAAAAGTCTGTACTTTTTGTGGTCTTATTATGGTAAAAGTAGTACTAAAGGTTGACCACTAGATGCCGCTGTATTATGTATTGGTATATGGAAGCTGCACAGCTGAAGGATTGCAAAGGGTTATTGTGTTTATGTGTTACCAGAATTTGTAGACCAGTAGGATCTCTGCTTTCTTCTTTCCTATCACCTCTCCTCTCTCTTCTTCTATTGCTCTCTGTTCACCCTATCGCAGGGCACCATACACGCTGTAGAGGAAGTTAGTCCCTTAAGTGGGGGAGGAGCAAGAGTTTTTCCGTTAGGGACTGTGTGGAGAAAGGAGGCAAACCGGATAGCTCTCCACAGCAGTCTTATCCTGGCCCTGTCCCTCCGCCAGGTCCCTGTAGTTCAGTCTTGGCCAGTGCCATGCATGGGTAGGATGCAAGACAGCACACTGTTACCAACCTTCTTACAAGCACCCACACCAAGCACTATGCAGTGTTAGGCTATGTTCACACTACGTAAGTTTCTGGCCGTAGCGCGCTCCGTGAATAAGCGGCCAGAGACTTACGTAGTTTGCGTACAATGGAAAGTATAGGATCTACGGCTGCACAGTTCACACTACGTAAGAACTTACGCCAGGATCGTACGCGGCGCCGTAAAAAATGAACCAGACCATTGTTTCGGGACGGAAATGCTGTAACTTACGCTTGTAGCATAACATGCGGTCCCGTACGGAGTGGTGATTTCTTCTTTTTTACACTTTGATTTGCCGATCCAAAAGTTACTTTGGGGTGTCCGGGGCTAGCCGAAGATATCCAAGTAAAAGACCGCTGTCAGATCGCTATGTGCGCCGCTCGGGAAGCGTACGTAGCTTACGGGCGTAAGTTCGCGGACCGTACATAGCCGGCCACAACTTGCGTAAATCCTGGCCGGAGTTTAACACGTATATGTCCGGCCGCGAAAAATATGCAGCCGGACATATACGTAGTGTGAACATAGCCTAAAACCTCCTAGGAGAGGACTAGCTTACAGACAACCTCAACCCACACCATGGACAAGGAGAAGTACAGTGCAGGACAGTATCCACTATAGAGCCAAAGAGCTAAGAACTGATCCGGGTGGAGAAAAGTTGCAGTTAGCCTATGAACTCCAACCTGCAGCACGAGTGTCAGCAGGGAACACTCAGCATTCCGCCCAACCTAGGTAACAAGGTCTGGTACCTGTGTCACCCATTAGTACGGTTCAGCCAACACTAGTGGGCATCAGGTGGTGTGAAGAATAAAGTCAAAGGTCAATACAAAGGCACAGGTTGTCTTTTTCTTCTTCTTTCTTCCTTCTTTTTTCCTTCTTTTTTCCTTTTTCCTGAACTTTGTCAAGTGGATATCAGAGACCTTCTGTATCACCTGCTGCACATTTACAAGTAGTAACCAACTCAACGTTGTCTCAGAGTCTGTGATTATTCATCACCACCTGCACAGCATATACACCGCAACCTTGGGACATCTCCCCTATCTGTGGGTGGCGGGTCCTACTATCCGGGAGGGTCATTACACCGCTCTGGCCACCTGTGACTACATCATCCCTGACACCATCCCAAGAGCCCCGGCAGGACACCGACCCCAGGGGAGAAGGGTACAACTGGTCTTACACACTAAAAGCAGGCGTGCCATCACACCTGTGTGCCCACCAGGCACTGGCGTCACGTGACAACATAATAAGGTCCGGCTGTATCTCAGCCATCCCCCACAGTAGTGGCGTCACACCACAACACCTAGCAAGTGGCCGGCCGTCCCTCCGATATAACACCATCCATAGTATATACATGGACTGCAGTGGTGTCATATAGAAAGGATAGTATTTATACTAATCGATTTATTGTCTACAAAGAGCGTCTCCCGCTCTGGAGGACCCGAGACGTCCGTACATTACACCCATCACCTAGTGAGTACAATGTGACCTGTGTGTAATTCTTCATTTCTCCTGTAGTGGCGCCGCAGGGAAATTGCACACTTACTGCAGGATTCCTTACAGGAGAACTGTGTACAGCTGAGGGTTTGGCCTCCCACCTCACTTGTCTAGAGCAGAGAATCCCTTTAATCCTTATAAGATGAAGTATCCTGCAGCTTCCTCCTGTACACCTCTGCTTGCTGTCAGTGACCGGGGTTAGGCTTATAGGCAGAGGAATAAAACCCACCCGGACTTAATTGGGTTTACAATTGTGATCAGACAAATCAGCTCACTCAGTACTAATATTATACACATACACACATATACACATACTTACACATACATACACACATACATGCAGTGGCGTAGCCACCGTGGTCGCGGGGGTCGCCGCCGCGACCGGGCCCGCCACAAGGGGGGCCCGCCACAAGGGGGGCCCGCGGGGCCCGCGGGGCCCCCCCCCCGATCAATCACTCTTGTGACCGCAAGCATTGTTTTGCTTGCGGTCACAAGAGTCCGGCTCCGTCTTTCCCCGGCTGCTGCGCGGCTGCCGGGGGTGTCGCGTCTTACCCCCCTCAGCCTGTACGGGTGGGGGGAAAGGAGGGGGCCATCTATGAGGGTGGGGGGAAAGAGGGGGCCATCTATGAGGGTGGGGGGGGAAGGGGACCATCTATAAGGGAGGGAGGAAGGGGACCATCTATAAAGGGGGGGAAAGGGGACCATCTATAAGGGAGGGGGGGAAGGGGACCATCTATAAGGGAGGGGGGAAGGGGACCATCTATAAGGGAGGGGGGGGGGAGGGGGGGGGAGGGGACCATCTATAAGGGAGGGGGGGGGGGAAGGGGACCATCTATAAGGGAGGGGGGGGGGAAAGGGACCATCTATAAGGGAGGGTGGGGGGAGAGGGGGCCATCTATAAGGGAGGGTGGGGGGAGAGGGGGCCATCTATAAGGGAGGGGGTATAGGGGGCCATCTATAAGGGAGGGGGTAGAGGGGGCCATCTATAAGGGAGGGGGTAGAGGGGGCCATCTATAAGGGAGGGGGCCATCTATTTGGGGGGGCAACATAGGGGGAGAGGGAATACACAGAGGGGGGCATATATTATTAGGGGGTCACATAGAGTCAGGGCTACCCACTAAATGAGGGTGTAAAGGGGACAGTACAGATGTGCAGTTTGTATAGAGATGAGGATGGTGCCAGAGTGAGGAGACTAATATGTCTGTCTGGCAGATTCTGTGGATTTGTGGCTCGGAGAAGTTCTCATAACGGCCCAGGGCGGATGGAGAAGAAGATGAAAAGGGAAGAACTCCGATCAGAGAAGACGTCTCCTGTGAGTCACCTGATATAACTGCACAGTAATGTATATGGTGTATAGAACCTGTGTAGAGCTGGGGCCACCTCTATATGACTGGATGAGGTGATTTAGTGTACTGGATTTGGTCAGTAACAATATGGTGGTGATGGTAGTGGTTGTGGTGTGGCGGTAATGTTTCCTCCCTATATACTGGTATTACTGGTAATATTGGTCTCAGTATACAGGATTTGGTCGGTAACAGTATGGCGGTAATAGGTAATATCTGTCTTGGTGTGTGTGTGTGTATATATATATATATATATATATATATACATACAGTGGTACCTTGGTTTAAGAGTAACTTCGTTTAAGAGCGTTTTGGTTTAAGAGCTCACAGTTTTTCAAAATTGTGACTTGGTTTAAGAACATTGCTTTGGTTTAAGAACTTCCTGTATTGGGTGGGAGCGCGAGTGGAGAAGGGGCATGGCCTGCATAGTGGGGTCTACAGCACTGTACTCTAAACACCTTCCAAATCATAGCAGATCCCCTTCAGGCTGGGGCTTTCATCAGGGGACAGGACTGTGGGGGGGGGGTAATCTCTCCATAGCTGTAACCCCTCTCTCCCTGGACAGAGAGCGCTGCATGTATGTGCCCACATCTGCCCTGCTCATTCCTTCATGCTCCCTGCAGTCTCTGTCAGCCCTTGTGTTTCCCATCCTCTCCATTACTGTACAGTACAGAATAATAAATATATTTGGGGTGCGGAACCAATTGTCTGCATTTACATGATTTCTTATAGGAAAATTTGCTTTGGTTTAAGAGTGGATTTGGATTACAAGCACGGTCCTGGAACGAATTATGCTCATAATCCAAGGCACCACTGTGTGTGTATATATATATATATATATATATATATATATATATATATATATATATATACACACACACACACAACAATAGCATCACTTGGTCGTGAAAGGAGGGGGGGGGGGGGGCCCAAGTTGGCCTCTCGCACCAGGGCCCAGGAGACATTAGCTACGCCCCTGCATACATGCACATATATATACACATACATATACACATACATACATATATACCTACATACACATAGAACAGACACACATACATATACACATACTTACGCATACATATACACATACATATATACACATAGAACAGGCACACATACATACATGTATACATACATATACACATACAACAGACACACATATACATACAACACACAATGCAAACAACACATACATACACACATATAAACATACATACACACACACACATACACACAAACAACATACTGTACACACAATGCAAACAACACACACATACACATATAAACACACATATACACATACATACATACACACATACAACACATATACACACAATGCAAACAACACATACATACACACACATATACATACAAAATACAACACATATACACACATATACACACAACACATACACACACATATAAACACACATACAACATATATACATACACACACATACAAATACACATATATATATACATACACACACATATACAAATAAACATATATACACACACACACACACACACACACACATACATACTCACACAGAACCCTCACCCCCTGGTACAGGTAGCATCCCTTTGTATTCTCATAGGCAGGAGGTAATGCAATGGTTGATGAATTGTGGCTCACAGCTGCTGCTTTCATGTAAGTATTTCTACCTCTTTAGCGCCACCACATGGTGACTATTAGTCATTGCATATAAGACTGAAGTCAAAGCACATAAATCCAACTGCCCAGAGCAGCATAGCCCATAATGCTGCAATACATATAGTGCACATAATACTGCACCCCCCATAGTGAACATAATACTGCCCCTCCCATAGTGCACATAATGCTGCACCCCCCATAGTGCACATAATACTGCCCCTCCCATAGTGCACATAATACTGCACCCCCCATAGTGCACATAATACTGCACCCCCCATAGTGCACATAATACTGCACCCCCCATAGTGCACATAATACTGCCCCCCATAGTGCACATAATGCTGCACCCCCCATAGTGCACATAATACTGCCCCTCCCATAGTGCACATAATACTGCACCCCCCATAGTGCACATAATACTGCACCCCCATAGTGCACATAATACTGCACCCCCCATAGTGCACATAATGCTGCACCCCCCATAGTGCACATAATACTGCCCCTCCCATAGTGCACATAATACTGCACCCCCCATAGTGCACATAATACTGCACCCCCATAGTGCACATAATACTGCACCCCCCATAGTGCACATAATACTGCACCCCCCATAGTGCACATAATACTGCACCCCCCATAGTGCACATAATACTGCACCCCCATAGTGCACATAATACTGCACCCCTCCCATAGTGCACATAATACTGCACCCCACATAGTGCACATAATACTGCCCCTCCCATAGTGCACATAATGCTGCACCCCCCATAGTGCACATAATGCTGCACCCCCCATAGTGCACATAATACTGCCCCCCATAGTGCACATAATTCTGCCCTCCCGTAGTGCACATAATATTGCCCCTCCCATAGTGCACATAATACTGCCCCTCCCATAGTGCACATAATACTGCCCCTACCATAGTGCACATAATACTGCACCCCTCCCATAGTGCACATAATACTGCACCCCTCCCATAGTGCACATAATACTGCACCTCCCATAGTGCACATAATACTGCCCCTCCCATAGTGCACATAATACTGCCCCCATAGTGCACATAATACTGCCCCCTCATAGTGCACATAATACTGCCACTCCCATAGTGCACATAATACTGCCCCTCCCATAGTGCACATAATACTGCCCCTCCCATAGTGCACATAATACTGCCCCTCCCATAGTGCACATAATACTGCACCTCCCATAGTGCACATAATACTGCCCCTCCCATAGTGCACATAATACTGCACCCCTCCCATAGTGCACATAATACTGCCCCTCCCATAGTGCACATAATACTGCCCCTCCCACAGTGCACATAATACTGCCCCCTCATAGTGCACATAATACTGCCCCTCCCATAGTGCACATAATACTGCCCCTCCCATAGTGCACATAATACTGCCCCTCCCATAGTGCACATAATACTGCACCCCTCCCATAGTGCACATAATACTGCCCCTCCCATAGTGCACATAATATTGCCCCTCCCATAGTGCACATAATACTGCCCCCTCATAGTGCACATAATACTGCCCCTCCCATAGTGCACATAATACTGCCCCCAATAGTGCACATAATACTGCACCCCTCATAGTGCACATAATACTGCACCCCTCCCATAGTGCACATAATACTCCCCCTCCCATAGTGCACATAATACTGTCCCCATAGTGCACATAATACTGCCCCTCCAATAGTGCACATAATACTGCCCCTCCCATAGTGCACATAATACTGCCCCTCCCATAGTGCACATAATTCTGCCCCCCCATAGTGCACATAATACTACCCCTCCCATAGTGCACATAATACTGCCCCCCATAGTGCACATAATACTGCCCCCCATAGTGCACATAATACTGCCCCCCATAGTGCACATAATACTCCCCCTCCCATAGTGCACATAATACTGCCCCTCCCATAGTGCACATAATACTGCCCCCCATAGTGCACATAATACTCCCCCTCCCATAGTGCACATAATACTGCCCCTCCCATAGTGCACATAATACTGCCCCCCATAGTGCACATAATACTCCCCCCCATAGTGCACATAATACTGCACCCCCCATAGTGCATATAATACTGCCCCTCCCATAGTGCACATAATACTGCCCCTCCCATAGTGCACATAATACTGCCCCCCCATAGTGCACATAATACTGCACCTTCCATAGTGCACATAATACTGCACCCCCCATAGTGCACATAATACTGCCCCCCCATAGTGCACATAATACTGCACCCCTCATAGTGCACATAATACTGCCCCTCCAATAGTGCACATAATACTGCCCCCCATAGTGCACATAATACTGCACCTTCCATAGTGCACATAATACTGCACCCCCCATAGTGCACATAATACTGCCCCTCCCATAGTGCACATAATACTCCCCCTCCCATAGTGCACATAATACTGCCCCCCCATAGTGCACATAATGCTGCACCCCCCATAGTGCACATAATACTGCCCCTCCCATAGTGCACATAATACTGCCCCTCCCATAGTGCACATAATACTGCACCTCCCATAGTGCACATAATACTGTGTTGGCTCTACAGACATAGACATCTACCAGGACCGTATAGAGTCACTCCCCGCCATCTAGCTGCTGTATGTGCTGCACATGGCCGATACTGGTGGTTATGATAGTGGACTCCTCTGTCTATACTGTATATTAGACCGTCACTATGTGCTGCCGACAGTGTACAGCTCCGTGTGGTTACCATTCAGCTCTGTGCAGGTGGGTAATGTGCGGCATCTGGGGCACTGTTTGGCAGTATAATGGCAATGAGTGGGTCCACAGCATAATCTTTTTTGGGTATTTTGAGACTGTATGACACAATGTGCTTTGTATCTAGACAGTATATGGCACTATGTGTGCAGTATATGGAAGTATGGGTGCAGTATATGGAATAATCTGTATGGTATATGGCACTATGTGTATGGTATTTGGCACTCTCTGGGCAGTATATGGCACTATGTGTGCAGTGTATGACACTATCTAGGCAGTATATGGCACTATCTGGGCAGTATATGGCACTATGTGTGCAGTATATGACACTATCTGGGCAGTATATGGCACTATCTGGGCAGTATATGGCACTATCTGGGCAGTGTATGACAGTATCTGGGCAGTATAGGGCACTATGTGTGCAGTGTATGACAGTATCTGGGCAGTATATGACAGTATCTGGGCAGAATATGGCCCTGTGTGTGCAGTATATGACACTATCTGGGCAGTATATGGCACTATGTGTGCAGTATATGGCACTATCTGGGCAGTATATGGCTCTATGTGTGCAGTATATGGCACTATCTGGGCAGTATATTGCACTATGTGGGCAGTATGTGGCACTATGTGTGCAGTATATGGCACTATCTGGGCAGTATATGGCACTATCTGGGCAGTGTATGGCGCTATCTGGGCAGTGTATGGTACTATCTGGGCAGTATATGGCACTATTTGGGCAGTATATGGCACTATCTGGGCAGTGTATGGTACTATCTGGGCAGTATATGGCACTATGTGTGCAGTATATGGCACTATCTGGGCAGTATATGGCTGTATGTGTGCAGTATATGGCACTATCTGGGCAGTATGTGGCACTATCTGGGCAGTATATGGCACTATGTGTGCAGTATATGGCACTATCTGGGCAGTATATGGCACTATCTGGGCGGTATATGGCACTATGTGGGCAGTATGTGGCACTATCTGGGCAGTATATGGCACTATGTGTGCAGTATATGGCTCTATGTGTGCAGTATATGGCACTATCTGGGCAGTATATGGCTGTATGTGTGCAGTATATGGCACTATGTGTGCAGTATATGGCACTATCTGGGCAGTATGTGGCACTATCTGGGCAGTATATGGCTGTATGTGTGCAGTATATGGCACTATCTGGGCAGTATATGGCACTATGTGTGCAGTATATGGCTCTATGTGTGCAGTATATGGCACTATCTGGGCAGTATATGGCTGTATGTGTGCAGTATATGGCACTATGTGTGCAGTATATGGCACTATCTGGGCAGTATGTGGCACTATCTGGGCAGTATATGGCTGTATGTGTGCAGTATATGGCACTATGTGTGCAGTATATGACACTATGTGTGCAGTATATTGGCACTATCTGGGCAGTATGTGGCACTATCTGGGCAGTATATGGCACTATGTGTGCAGTATATGGCTCTATGTGTGCAGTACATGGCACTATCTGGGCAGTATATGGCACTATCTGGGCAGTGTATGGTACTATCTGGGCAGTATATGGCACTATGTGTGCAGTATATGGCACTATCTGGGCAGTATATGGCTGTATGTGTGCAGTATATGGCACTATCTGGGCAGTATGTGGCACTATCTGGGCAGTATATGGCACTATGTGTGCAGTATATGGCACTATCTGGGCAGTATATGGCACTATCTGGGCGGTATATGGCACTATGTGGGCAGTATATGGCACTATCTGGGCAGTATATGGCACTATGTGTGCAGTATATGGCTCTATGTGTGCAGTATATGGCACTATCTGGGCAGTATATGGCTGTATGTGTGCAGTATATGGCACTATGTGTGCAGTATATGGCACTATCTGGGCAGTATATGGCACTATCTGGGCAGTATATGGCTGTATGTGTGCAGTATATGGCACTATGTGTGCAGTATATGGCAGTATCTGGGCAGTATATGGCAGTATCTGGGCAGTATATGGCAGTATCTGGGCAGTATATGGCACTATCTGGGCAGTATGTGGCACTATCTGGGCAGTATATGGCTCTATGTGTGCAGTATATGGCACTATCTGGGCAGTATATGACAGTATCTGGGCAGTATATGGCACTATGTGGGCAGTATATGACACTATGTGTGCAGTATATGGCACTATCTGGGCAGTATGTGGAACTATCTGGGCAGTATATGGCACTATGTGTGCAGTATATGGCTCTATGTGTGCAGTATATGGCACTATCTGGGCAGTATATGACAGTATCTGGGCAGTATATGGCACTATGTGGGCAGTATATGACACTATGTGTGCAGTATATGACACTATGTGTGCAGTATATGGCACTATCTGGGCAGTATATGGCTCTATGTGTGCAGTATATGGCACTATCTGGGCAGTATATGGCACTATGTGGGCAGTATGTGGCACTATGTGTGCAGTATATGGCACTATCTGGGCAGTATATGGCACTATCTGGGCAGTATATGACACTATGTGGGCAGTATGTGGCACTATCTGGGCAGTATATGGCACTATGTGGGCAGTATATGGCACTATGTGGGCAGTATATGACACTATCTGGGCAGTATATGGCACTATGTGGGCAGTATATGGCACTATATGGGCAGTATATGGCACTATGTGGGCAGTATATGACAGTATCTGGTCAGTATATGGCACTATGTGGGCAGTATATGGCACTATGTGGGCAGTATATGGCACTATGTGGGCAGTATATGGCACTATGGGTGAAGTATATGGCACTATCTGGGCAGTATATGGCACTATGTGGGCAGTATATGGCACTATGTGGGCAGTATATGGCAGTATCTGGGCAGTATATGGCACTATGTGGGCAGTATATGGCACTATGGGTGAAGTATATGGCACTATCTGGGCAGTATATGGCACTATGTGGGCAGTATATGGCACTATCTGGGCAGTATATGGCTGTAGGTGTGCAGTATATGGCACTATCTGGGCAGTATATGGCACTATGTGTGCAGTATATGGCACTATCTGGGCAGTATATGGCACTATGTGGGCAGTATGTGGCACTATGTGTGCAGTATATGGCACTATCTGGGCAGTATATGGCACTATCTGGGCAGTATATGACACTATGTGGGCAGTATGTGGCACTATCTGGGCAGTATATGGCACTATGTGGGCAGTATATGGCACTATGTGGGCAGTATATGGCACTATGTGGGCAGTATATGACAGTATATGGGCAGTATATGGCACTATGTAGGCAGTATATGGCACTATGTGGGCAGTATATGGCACTATGTGGGCAGTATATGGCTCTATGTGGGCAGTATATGACAGTATATGGCACTATGTGGGCAGTATATGACACTGTGGGCAGTATATGACAGTATCTGGGCAGTATATGGCACTATGTGGGCAGTATATGACACTATGTGTGCAGTATATGGCACTATGTGGGCAGTATATGACAGTATCTGGGCAGTATATGACACTATGTGGGCAGTATATGGCACTATGGGTGAAGTATATGGCACTATCTGGGCAGTATATGGCACTATGTGGGCAGTATATGGAACTATCTGGGCAGTATATGGCACTATGTGGGCAGTATGTGGCACTATCTGGGCTGTATATGGCACTATGTGTGCAGTATATGGCACTATGTGGGCAGTATATGGCACTATGTGGGCAGTATGTGGCACTATGTGTGCAGTATATGGCACTATGTGGGCAGTATATGACACTATGTGGGCAGTATGTGGCACTATCTGGGCAGTATATGGCACTATGTGCGCAGTATATGGCACTATGTGGGCAGTATATGACAGTATCTGGGCAGTATATGGCACTATGTAGGCAGTATATGGCACTATGTGGGCAGTATATGGCACTATGTGGGCAGTATATGGCTCTATGTGGGCAGTATATGACAGTATCTGGGCAGTATATGGCACTATGTGGGCAGTATATGACACTATGTGTGCAGTATATGGCACTATGTGGGCAGTATATGGCACTATGTGGGCAGTATATGACAGTATCTAGGCAGTATATGACACTATGTGGGCAGTATATGGCACTATGGGTGAAGTATATGGCACTATCTGGGCAGTATATGGCACTATGTGGGCAGTATATGGCACTATGTGGGCAGTATATGACAGTATCTGGGCAGTATATGACAGTATCTGGGCAGTATATGGCACTATGGGTGAAGTATATGGCACTATGTGGGCAGTATATGGCACTATGTGGGCAGTATATGGCACTATGTGGGCAGTATATGGCCCTATCTGGGCAGTATATGGCTGTATGTGTGCAGTATATGGCACTATCTGGGCAGTATATGGCACTATCTGGGCAGTGTATGGCACTATGTGGGCAGTATGTGGCACTATCTGGGCAGTATATGGCTGTATGTGTGCAGTATATGGCACTATCTGGGCAGTATATGGCACTATCTGGGCAGTATATGGCACTATGTGGGCAGTATGTGGCACTATCTGGGCAGTATATGGCTGTATGTGTGCAGTATATGGCACTATCTGGGCAGTATATGGCACTATCTGGGCAGTATATGGCTGTATGTGTGCAGTATATGGCACTATCTGGGCAGTATATGGTACTATCTGGGCAGTATATGGCACTATGTGTGCAGTATGTGGCACTATCTGGGCAGTAAGTATATGGCACTATCTGGGCAGTATATGGCACTATCTGGGCAGTATATGGCTGTATGTGTGCAGTATATGGCACTATCTGGGCAGTATATGGCACTATCTGGGCAGTATATGGCACTATCTGGGCAGTATATGGCAGTATCTGGGCAGTATATGGCTGTATGTGTGCAGTATATGGCACTATCTGGGCAGTATATGGCACTATCTGGGCAGTATATGGCACTATCTGGGCAGTATATGGCTGTATGTGTGCAGTATATGGCACTATCTGGGCAGTAAGTATATGGCACTATCTGGGCAGTATATGACACTATGTGGGCAGTATATGGCACTATGTGGGCAGTAAGTATATGGCACTATCTGGGCAGTAAGTATATGGCACTATGTGGGCAGTATATGGCACTATCTGGGCAGTATATGACACTATGTCGGCAGTATATGACAGTATCTGGGCAGTATATGGCACTATGTGTACAGCATATAGCACTATAATCCTATCTATTACTATTATTCTCAGGGTTGACACATGGATTTCGGCTTTGGAGATGATCCCTACATCTGCGGCAGGGTAATCCCTTCTACTTGTGCCTAAAATGAAGAAAGTTATGCGGCAAACAATTATAACCTTATTATCTCCTACCCGATAGTCTGCAGGAGTGTTATACCCAGACTCACCACAGGGGGGAGACAGTCACATAGATTTGTAATGAAGTCTATAGATATGTCGTCTATATACCAGATAGGAAGTCACTGAGACAAGGCAGAAGATTCGGGACGACTTCCTTTTTTTCTCCATCAGGTTCAGACTGTCATGATGACTTCTTGCAGACAAACTCATCTCTCTTCAGCATCTTCATTAGGACAAACAAGACTTTCCCAGCATCCTCTATACTCTCTATACAATCCCCCAACCATAGGATCCCAAACTGTAATAATGCCCCTTGTTGTCCCACACAATAAAAGAGATTAGATTAGAAGGTCGCACATTAGGTAGGTATATCCCCTACAGCAGGCAGGTAGTTCCCCATTAGGTAGGTATATCCCCTACAGCAGGCAGGTAGTTCCCCCATTAGGTAGGTATATCCCCTACAGCAGGCAGGTAGTTCCCCATTAGGTAGGTGTGTCCCCCACAGCAGGCAGGTAAATGGGTAGTTCCCCCATTAGGTAGGTATGTCCCCCAGTAGTTGGGTAGTTCCCCCATTAGGTAGGTATGTCCCCCAGTAGTTGGGTAGTTCCCCCATTAGGTAGGTATGTCCCCCAGTAGTTGGGTAGTTCCCCCATTAGGTAGGTATGTCCCCCAGTAGTTGGGTAGTTCCCCCCATTAGGTAGGTATGTCCCACAGTAGTTGGGTAGTTTCTCCATTAGGTAGGTATGTCCCCCAGTAGTTGGGTAGTTCCCCCATTAGGTAGGTATGTCTCACAGTAGTTGGGTAGTTTCCCCATTAGGTAGGTATGTCCCACAGTAGTTGGGTAGTTTCCCCATTAGGTAGGTATGTTCCACAGTAAGCAGGTAGTATCTCTATTAGGTAGGTATGTCCCCCAGTAGTTGGGTAGTTCCTCCATTAGGTAGGTATGTCCCCCAGTAGTTGGGTAGTTCCTCCATTAGGTAGGTATATCCCCTACAGCAGGCAGGTAGTATCTCTATTAGGCAGGTGTGTCCCCCACAGCAGGCAGGTAAATGGGAAGTTCCCCCATTAGGTAGGTATGTCCCCCAGTAGTTGGGTAGTTCCCCCATTAGGTAGGTATGTCCCCCAGTAGTTGGGTAGTTCCCCCATTAGGTAGGTATGTCCCACAGTAGTTGGGTAGTTTCCCCATTAGGTAGGTATGTCCCACAGTAGTTGGGTAGTTTCCCCATTAGGTAGGTATGTTCCACAGTAAGCAGGTAGTATCTCTATTAGGTAGGTATGTCCCCCAGTAGTTGGGTAGTTCCTCCATTAGGTAGGTATGTCCCCCAGTAGTTGGGTAGCTCCCTCATCAGGTAGGTATGTCCCACAGTAGTTGGGTTGTTCCTCAATTAGGTAGGTATGTTCCACAGTAAGCAGGTAGTATCTCTATTAGGTAGGTATGTCCCCCAGTAGTTGGGTAGTTTCCCCATTAGGTAGGTATGTCCCCCAGTAGTTGGGTAGTTTCCCCATTAGGTAAGTATGTCCCACAGTAAGCAGGCAGTTCCCCATTAAGTAGTTATGTCCCACAGTAGACAGGTATTATCTCTATTAGGTAGGTATGTCTCACAGCAGGCAGGTAGTTCCCCCATTAGGTAGGTATGTCCCACAATAGTTGGGTAGTTCCCCCATTAGGTAGGTATGTCCCACAATAGTTGGGTAGTTCCTCTATTAGGTAGATATGTCCCACAGTAGTAGGGTAGTTCCCCCATTAGGTAGGTATGTCCCCCAGTAGTTGGGTAGTTCCCCCATTAGGTAGGTATGTCCCCCAGTAGTTGGGTAGTTCCCCCATTAGGTAGGTATATCCCACAATAGTTGGGTAGTTCCCCCATTAGGTAGGTATGTCCCACAATAGTTGGGTAGTTCCTCCATTAGGTAGATATGTCCCACAGTAGTTGGGTAGTTTCCCCATTAGGTAAGTATGTCCCACAGTAGTTGGGCAGTTCCCCCATTAAGTAGTTATGTCCCACAGTAGGCAGGTACTATCTCTATTAGGTAGGTATGTCTCACAGCAGGCAGGTAGTTCCCCTATTAGGTAGGTATGTCCCCCACAGTAGTTGGGTAGTTCCCCCATTAGGTAGGTATGTCCCAGGCAGGTAGTTTCCTTGCTATGCATGTATGTATATCAGCTGGCAGGTATGATCCCCACAGTAGTTAGGCCATTCCCTTTATTAGGTATCACCTCTAATCCCTTCCTAGTCAGGTATGTCCCTACATAGGTACCCCTCCCCCACCCAGTACCTAAATATGTCCTTACATGGTAGTTACTCCTCCCAATAGACAGGTATGTCCTTACATGGTAGTTACTCCTCCCAATAGACAGGTATGTCCTTACATGGTAGTTACTCCTCCCAATAGACAGGTATGTCCTTACATGGTAGTTACTCCTCCCAATAGACAGGTATGTCCTTACATAGTAGGTACTCCTCCCAATAGACAGGTATGTCCTTAGGTAGGTACTCCCCCCCAATAGACAGGTATGTCCTTACATAGTAGGTACTCCCCCCCAATAGACAGGTATGTCCTTACATAGTAGGTACTTCTCCCAATAGACAGGTATGTCCTTAGGTAGGTACTCCCCCCAATAGACAGGTATGTCCTAGGTAGGTACTCCCCCCAATAGACAGGTATGTCCTTAGGTAGGTACTCCCCCCCCCCAATAGACAGGTATGTCCTTAGGTAGGTATTCCCCCCCAATAGACAGGTATGTCCTTAGGTAGGTACTCCCCCCCCCAATAGACAGGTATGTCCTTAGGTAGGTACTCCCCCCAATAGACAGGTATGTCCTTAGGTAGGTACTCCTAATAGACATGTATGTCCTTACATAGTAGGTACTCCTCCCAATAGACAGGTATGTCCTTAGGTAGGTACTCCTCCCAATAGACAGGTATGTCCTTACATAGGTACTCCTCCTAATAGACAGGTATGTCCTTACATAGGTACTCCTCCTAATAGACAGGTATGTCCTTACATAGGTACTCCTCCCAATAGACAGGTATGTCCTTAGATAGGTACTCCTCCTAATAGACAGGTATGTCTTTACATAGTAGGTACTCCTCCCAATAGACAGGTATGTCCTTAGGTAGGTACTCCCCCCAATAGACAGGTATGTCCTTAGGTAGGTACTCCCCCCAATAGACAGGTATGTCCTTAGGTAGTTACTCCTCCCAATAGACAGGTATGTCCTTACATAGTAGGTACTCCTCCCAATAGACAGGTATGTCCTTAGATAGGTACTCCTCCCAATAGACAGGTATGTCCTTAGGTAGGTACTCCCCCCCAATAGACAGGTATGTCCTTAGGTAGGTACTCCCCCCCAATAGACAGGTATGTCCTTAGGTAGGTGGCTCTCCTCAGTAGCCAGGCTTGTCCCTAGAGAGGTTTTCCCTTCTCCCAACATATGCAGGAATACCCCCAGTAGGCAGACAGTCCCTCTTTTCTGATATCAGAATAAGACAAATGGCCACATACTCCGCCTCTCCCACACAGCGACCACCTGCACGGTCCAGCCCGACCACCTCCTTCTCCCTCTGCAGTGCAGATGAGTGACAGTTTGATGCCGCCTGCCGCCTACACTGACAGCTGTCAGAGTTTAGAATTAGGCTTTGTACAATGATTGAGGGTTAATCCACTGCTTCCTACTAAGTGACAGCAAGCAGAGATCCTGACAACCATAATGGATAGATTCAGGAAACGTATTAAAAAGTTTTCACGTCAAGAAAAGAACATTGTATGTCTGTGCTGAAGGCCGCGGTGGAGTTACAATGAACAATGCCTGGTGTTCCTGTGATTCTGTATATGAGAACATTGCTGATAAGGTTATAATCTATTGCGATGCGCCAGACCCCCCCCCCCCCCCCCCCCTCCCCAATCGGCATATTTCCCAGGTCTGGTAAACCACAATGGCACAGCCTTTATGTCTATGCCGCCAGACTTGTTCTCTGGGGCACGGATTGTTCTCCCGGTGCTGAGATCATCATCTCTCTGACTGATCCTCAACAATTCATTGTTTACAGGTGAGCGGTAATGGGAGCCGCTCCCGCCAGACGACACATCACGGATCAGTCGCCACATAATCGTCTCTGAGGTGTCTGCAATTCATCTTGTCTGAACTGATGACTTTTATTAGGTAGCGTCTGATACAGAGCTCCAAACCCTCAGCATGTGATAAACTGCTCACTAGCGCCCCCTATATACTATATATCTGCAGTACAGTCTGAAGAGCTCAAAGTCATTCATGCGATTCATAAACGGTAGCGTGTGTCGGCCGATCATAATCTTCTGTGTGTAGATGGAGTAACTTGCCATCTCCATTATGGCCTCTGTTTAGTCCCTAGGCCCTTGTCTCACTTTCCTGTAATTCCTGGTTGACACCCGGCATACAGTCTACTGACACTGAAGCTGCACGATGAAGCTATTGTCTCACAGGTGTCTGAAGTTCAGCAGTTTGGCAATCACTTGGTCGGGAGCCGTACGTGAAGCCCAGTCAGGTCCTAGAGTCAGGCTATGAAGTCCTTGTACAACTTATCCCCACATACTCTATAACTTTCTCCTTTCTCTCTCTTTGTTTTGGTATCAAGGAGAAAAGAAAATCTCCACAAGTTGTCCTGGATATAAGGGTAACACCTCATCACTCTTTGACCACTTCTCTATTAGGGTGGGTTCACACTACAGAATTCTCGTGGATAAACTCAGCGAAATTCTGCCGGCTGTACGCGCGCCTTTCCACGGACGCGTGCCTTTCCGCCGGCTCCATAGACACCATTCTATGGGTCGGCTGATTCCGTATTCCGTAGTGTGAACCCACCCATAGACTGACTCTAAATTTCTGTTCCTCTCTGCAGAGAGGCTGGGCCTACAGCAAGCTCCTCCCCTCTCTAGAAGGTTCTCTGAACTCTTTTGATCAGGTGCCATTAAGGTGAGTAACCAACCAATTATATTTGTGTAAATGTATAGACATACAGGGGGAGATTTATCAAACATGGTGTAAAGTGAAACTGGCTCAGTCGCCCCTAGCAACCAATCAGATTCCACCTTTCATTTTCCAAAGAGTCTGTGAGGAATAAACGGTAGAGTCTGATTGGTTGCTAGGGGCAACCCCCCCGGGTATATACAGTATATCTTAAAAAAATCTACATCTATATGTACAGCAGCCAGCTCACTGCCTTTAGAGCAGAGTGGTGGTCGATCACCTAGACAACGAGCTGTCAACAATAGGAGAGAGAAAGTAGCACATCAGGAGGAGGAGGAGACAAGTTTGCTAAATGATTGTATGTGCAAAAATATCCCAGCTGCGAGTCCTACAACTATATTAGGTGAGATGGCGCTATCCCTTTAAGTAAGATTCTGATTTTCCTTATACAAGAGGCAAATATCCGGCTTGTTTTTCACCCAGAGTTCTGTTACATCAGCGGAATGTAAGTGGGAGCTGTAATGTAAGGACAGCGCCGGGAGGAGCGGAGATTAGACGGAGATGTGAGGATCATCAACCAGAGGACAGGAGGATGACGCAAGAAACATTCAGCACATTCTCAGCTAAACTTCCTCCCCTGCCCCATCATTGTATGTGACCCCCCCCCCCCCCATCCCATTCTCCGTACATAATAATCTCACACATCACTGCACAGCATCAACAGAGACTATATTATACCGTACAATACCTATGTATATAATATATACTGCTCCCTATATACAAGGATATAACTACTATAATACCGCTCCTATATACAGGAATATATCTACTATAATACTGCTCCCTATATACAGGAATATAACTACTATAATACTGCCTCCTATATACAGGGATATAACTACTATAATACTGTCCCCTATATACAAGAATATAACTACTATAATACTGCTCCTATATACAGGAATATAACTACTATAATACTGCTCCTATATACAAGAATATAACTGCTATAATACTGCTCCTATATACAGGGATATAACTACTATATTACTGCTCCCTATATACAGGGATATAACTACTATATTACTGCTCCTATATACAGGAATATAACTACTATAATACTGCTCCCTATATACAGGAATATAACTACTATAATACTGCAATGGAGAAAGAGGAATCCGCACTCACCGGTCAGCAGAAAGAGTAGGTTTAATGATCCAAACACCAGAGGCAGTGGCTGGGAGGGGGAAGATGTTACGCAGGTGAGCTCCTTACAGCAAGGAGCTCACCTGCGTAACATCTTCCCCCTCCCAGCCACTGCCTCTGGTGTTTGGATCATTAAACCTACTCTTTCTGCTGACCGGTGAGTGCGGATTCCTCTTTCTCCATTGCATTTTCATACTTATCTCCCCAGTCTCCAGCACCCCGGTTTACCAGGTTTATCCAACAACGACTGTTTACTGCATTTACCTGCCCTCGGTCCTACTCAAGTGGCGATATCAGCTGGTGCCGGCTGAACCCTTCTCACCCATCATAACTACTATAATACTGCTCCTATATACAGGAATATAACTACTATAATACTGCTCCTATATACAAGAATATAACTACTATAATGTGGCTCAGGGAAGAAACAGAGTGCTGCACCTCACACCTATGGCTGATACTAGTGCCGCTTGGCTAAATAAAAAACACATCAGAATTTTGTGTATGAATTGATCAAGCCACACTGCCCCATGTACCTCGTGCCGGTATCTGATACACATGGGTCCCTACACTAAGTCCACACCGTGCCAGTCAGTGGCCACCAACCCCGCAGGCGTGCACAGTCAGGGAACGGGGGCTATGGGACGGCCCTGCGACCCCCATGCCACAGGACCAGACCCAAAAACACCACACCAGAACCCGGCCAGCACACATGACCAAAATTAGCAGGATATGCCTGTGCTCACATGTCTGGACCCTATGTCTTCCCCATTCTGTGAGAGCAGCAATGGTAAGTGTAATACCATATCCATACTTGTGTCGTTTGGGGGCAGCCTTCCCCGCCGGTGGTGCTGGCTGGGTTTTGGTGGGGCTTTTTGGGTCTGGTCCTGTGACATTGGGGTTGCAGGGCCGTTCCATGGCCTCCCTTCCCTGCATGTGCACGCTTTGCGGGGTTGGCGGTCGCTGACCGACACGGTGTGGAGTTAGTGTAGGGACCCGTGTGGACCAGAGGACCTGCGCGGTGGTACACGGGGCAATATGGCTTGATCAATTCATATACAGACACTCTGGTGTTGATTTTTAATATAGGCCTAGCGGCATTAGTATCAGCCATAGATGGGATGTGCAGCCGTTCCACTCTCTCCAGTTCGTGTATAACTACTATAATACTGCTCCTATATACAAGAATATAACTACTATAATACTGCTCCTATATACAGGAATATAACTACTATAATACTGCCTCCTATATACAGGAATATAACTACTATAAAACTGCCTCCTATATACAGGAATATAACTACTATAATACTGCTCCTATATACAGGAATATAACTACTATAATGCTGCTCCTATATACAGGAATATAACTACTATAATCACGAACTGGAGAGAGTGGAACGGCTGCACATCCCATCTATGGCTGATACTAATGCCGCTAGGCCTATATTAAAAATCAACACCAGAGTGTCTGTATATGAATTGATCAAGCCATATTGCCCCGTGTACCACCGCGCAGGTCCTCTGGTCCACACGGGTCCCTACGCTAACTCCACACCGTGTCGGTCAGCGACCGCCAACCCCGCAAAGCGTGCACAACTCTGGTGTTGATTTTTAATATAGGCCTAGCGGCATTAGCATCAGCCATGGATGGGATGTGCAGCGGTTCCATTCTCTCCAGTTCGTGTCATAACTACTATAATACTGCTCCCTATATACAGGAATATAACTACTATAATACTGCCTCCTATATACAGGAATATAACTACTATAATACTGCTCCCTATATACAGGAATATAACTACTATAATACTGCTCCTATATACAAGAATATAACTACTATAATACTGCCCCTATATACAAGAATATAACTACTATAATACTGCCTCCTGTATACAGGAATATAACTACTATAATACTGCCTCCTGTATACAGGAATATAACTACTATAATACTGCTCCTATATACAGGAATATAACTACTATAATACTGCTCTTATATACAGGAATATAACTACTATAATACTGCCTCCTGTATACAGGAATATAACTACTATAATACTGCTCCTATATACAGGAATATACCTACTATAATACTGCCCCTATATACAGGGATATAACTACTATAATACTGCTCTTATATACAGGAATATAACTACTATAATACTGCTTCCTATATACAAGAATATACTATAATACTGCTCCTATATACAGGAATATAACTACTATAATACTGCTCCTATATACAAGAGTATAACTACTATAATACTGCTCCTATACACAGGACTATAACTACTATAATACTGCCCCCTATATACAGGAATATAACTACTATAATACTGCTCCCTATATACAGGAATATAACTACTATAATACTGCTCCTATATACAAGGATATCAAACATGGTATAAAGTGAAACTGTCTCAGTTGCCCCTAGCAACCAATCAGATTCCACCTTTCATTCCTCACAGGCTCTTTGTAAAATGAAAGCTGGAATCTGATTGGTTGCTAGGGGCAACTGAGCCAGTTTGACTGTACACCATGTTTGATAAATCTCCTCCTTCCTATCCCTATTACACATACTGTCACGCTGTATATGAGTTTAGTATATATAGGTATTTGTGGCTGTTTAGCATCTGATGTCGTCCCCTCGGGTTATTTTATAGACTATTATGTAGATTATTACTGGGATCATTCATCATCTGTGTAAATATAGGGTGGTGGATTTTGCCTCCAGGACTTGAGGAAGTCTTGTATTTCTCTGCGATGTTCATTGTCTTCCTCCCGGGTGACATCATCATCACAGCTTTCTGCTCCTTATATTTCTTCTCGGTGTATTATAGGGCAGTATATTTATACACCGTATTATTATTATTGTGTCTTTATTGCCAGGTGGTTATTATGTCCGGTCATGTGACGACCACTGTACAGGACGCATAGTGGCTCATGAAGCTATGGCTCTACACTAAGAGCCTCTTCCCTTGTCTCTTCTTATTTACCCATCTGCCCCGGCTCTGTGTGCGCAGGTGGATCTGTTTGTAGAGGTAATAACACATTGGCATCTACTTCAGGAAGGTTCTTATACCGAGCAAATATTTTCTGTAACCACAATAACACAGAGGCTCACACGCCCCAGGTCCAAGACGTCTGATGGAGTCCTCGAGATAGTGAGAGAGGTGCAGGCGGGATAGTGCGGTGACCCCCGGGGTCTGTGGATGGTGGATTCCTCACAAGGACAGTCTATGGTATACAGGATGTGAGGAGGTGCCCCATAGTGCAGGCAGGTGTCCGGGGGCAGATAGGACTGATCTCTCCTGTAGTCTTGTAAAGTCCTCAATCACATACTCACTGAGGATGTGCTACAGTTTCCTATACCAGGATGCAGGTCTGTACAGAGAGGTGACAGCCACAAGCCCTAGACCTGGCCTGAAGCCCAAGCAGGGACCAGGGAGCAAATCTTATCCTCTCTGACCCAGTGTCCTCGCCTTCTCAGAGGCAGAATAGTGAGTGCAGCTCTGCAGTATAATACAGGATATAACTCAAGATCTGCAATGTAATGTATGTACACAGTGACCTCACCAGCAGAATAGTGAGTGCAGCTCTGGAGTATAATACAGAATGTAACTCAGGCTCAGTACAGGATCAGTAATGTCATGTATGTACACAGTGACCCCACCAGCAGAATAGTGAGTGCAGCTCTGGAGTATAATACAGGATATAACTAAGGATCAGTAATGTAATGTATGTACATAGTGACCCCACCAGCAGAATAGTGAGTGCAGCTCTGGAGTATAATACAGGATGTAATTTCGGATCAGTAATGTAATGTATATACACAGTGACCCCACCAGCAGAATAGTGAGTGCAGCACTGGAGTGTAATACATGATGTAACTCAGGAGCAGTACAGGATAATTAATGTAATGTATATACACAGTGACCCCACCAGCAGAATAGTGAGTGCAGCTCTGGAGTATAATACAGGATGTAACTCAGGATCAGTAATGTATGTACACAATGACCCCATTAGCAGAATAGTGAGTGCAGCTCTGGAGTATAATACAGGATATAACTCAGGATCAGTAATGTAATGTATGTACACAGTGACCCCACCAGCAGAATAGTGAGTGCAGCTCTGGAGTATAACACAGGATCAGTAATGTACTGTATGTACACAGTGACCCCACCAGCAGAATAGTAAGTGCAGCTCTGGAGTATAATACAGGATGTAACTCAGGATCAGTAATGTCATGTATGTACACAGTGACCCCACCAGCAGAATAGTGAGTGCAGCTCTGGGGTATAATACAGGATATAACTCAGGATCAGTAATGCAGTATATATAGCTGCAGCAGCCTCTTCACTTTCTCTCTATACTGAACACTAAATGCTCCCTCAACATGTTTCCCTGTGTAACTCTGTTGTCATCAGGGGCAGTGGGAAAAAACGCTCATTTGAACATTAGTTGGGTTTTCAGGATGTTTGGCTTGGTTATAAGAACAGTGGCCGCACCATTACAACACATAATGTGACTATGATACGTGTGGAATCATCAGATAAAGAAGCGGAATCTTCAAGTAGAACACTCATGGATGAAGATAACATCTCTCCTACACAGCCGCTCAGCAAACACCAGCCGGAACACTGACTGCTCACAGGTACAGAGTAACAATGGCTGGAGTGTGGAGGAGTAACCTGTAAGGAGTGTGAAGAATGTGCAGTATGTCAGGAAGAGATCTCAGCTCTGGAGGGGACTAGCTGGAAAGTGAAGCCCTACCAGTGTCCAGACTCCTATACTAAAGTCATCCAAACCCGCTATTACACAGGTGTACGGAGGACTCCCGACTCTCCAGAGAGAGAAGTGTCAGCCATGATGGATTTTCAACACCCGACCCTATTGTTCTGAGAAGTAATTGCCAGAGCTATCTGGCTGCCACTTACTCCTTACTCTCCTCCCAATAGATTTATTCATATGAGAAGGGCAGGAGAGATAACTGTTAAAGGGGTATTCCGGCAAAACAAAGGTTTTCTTTTCTGTGCTCCTCTGCATCACCAAATAGTACAGACCCTATGTGCCTCCATATTGTAGACTGCCCCTTCTGTGACCCTATAAATCAGGGGTAGGGAATCTTGGCTCTCCAGTACTTGCAAAACTACAACTCCTATCATGCCTGGACAGCCAAAGCTCTAGCTTTGGCTGTCCAGGCATGATGGGAGTTGTAGTTTTGCAACAGCTGGAAAGCCAAGGTTTACTACCCCTACTATAAAGTATAACCCCCTTCTGTGCCCCCAAAAAGCAGTTAGGCCTCTCTGTGCAGGCCCTATGTATTAGTTAAGCCTCTCTGTGCAGCCCCCATGTAGTACTTAGGCCTCTGTGTCCAGCCCCCATGTAGTACTTAGGCCTCTTTGTGCAGCCCCCATGGAGTAGTTAGGCCTCTCTGTCCAGCCCCCATGGAGTAGTTAGGCCTCTCTGTGCAGCCCCCATGTAGTACTTAGGCCTCTGTGTCCAGCCCCCATGGAGTAGTTAGGCCTCTCTGTGTGCAGCCCCCATGTAGTACTTAGGCCTCTTTGTGCAGCCCCCATGGAGTAGTTAGGCCTCTCTGTCCAGCCCCCATGGAGTAGTTAGGCCTCTCTGTGCAGCCCCCATGTAGTACTCAGGCCTCTGTGTGCAGCCCCCATATAGTACTTAGGCCTCTCTGTGCAGCCCCCATGTAGTAGCTAGGCCTCTGTGTGCAGCCCCCATGTAGTAGCTAGGCCTCTCTGTGCAGTCCCCATGTAATAGTTAGACCTCTCTGTGCAGCCCCCATGTAGTAGTTAGGCCTCTGTGTGCAGCCCCATGTAGTACTTAGGCCTCTCTGTGCAGGTAAAGGCAGTATTATAAATGATGGGGCGGGATACCGATTTTATGTTACTTGCACCTTTTGACTTGGTTCTTCTCACTCAGCTGGTGATTTGTTACAATGTATCAGTGCCAGTGACTGTGAAGCCTGACAGTGAGTGGAGCGAGGAGTGAAGGGTTAACAATGCTCATTGCACAACGTCCCCATCTTGGCTCCAGTTCTGATAAAATATTTACGAAGCCATTACTGACCACGGCCATGTCACTGATTTACCTGCCCGGACCTGCCCCCCCCCCAGTACACAATGTCATCAGCCTCCGGTCACTGGTACCTGGGCCCGCACCCACATGACGGCACTAAACCAACTCAGGGACACAGTAATCAATCATGGAGGCCAACAATGTAGTAATGGGTAATGGTGTCCAACTGTATCTAAGCCAAATGTATATCCAGATAACTGTTTGCAGAACGGCACTGTGCGGCTCAAAGGCTCAGGTAGGGTGCACAGCCTCACGGTCCCAGACCCAGGTCCCGACGGCAATCTAGCAAAATATAGGAAAAGGCGGCACTCTAATTTTAGTGAATAAAAAGTGGTTTAGTTTATTCACACAACATGCAACAATTCAATCTCCTCAATGAGATCTTTGCTTGACAAAGATCCCATTGAGGAAATTGAAACGTTGCATGTTGGGTGAATAAACTAAACCACTTTTTATTCACTAAAATTGGAGTGCCGCCTTTTCCTATATTTTGCTAAGCCAAATGTATGATACTCTCAACTGTGCAGGTGTATCTAAACCAGAACATGCCAGAGATTTGTAATTTACTTCTATTAAAAAATCTCCAGTCTTCCAGCACTTATCAGCTGCTGTATGTCCTGCAGGAAGTTGTGTAGTCTCTCCAGTCTGACACAGTGCTCTCTGCTGCCACCTCTGTCAGGAACTGTCCAGAGCAGCAGCCAATCCCCACAGAAAACCTCTCCTGCTCTAGACAGTTCCTGACACGGACAGAGGTGGCAGCAGAGAGCACTGTGTCAGATTGGAAAGAGTACACCACTTCGTGCAGGACATACAGCAGCTGATAAGTACTGGAAGACTGGTGATTTTAAAAATGAAGTAAATTACAAATCTCAGACACTTTCTGGCACCAGCTGATTTGGGGGGAAAATACATTTTTGCTGAACTATCCCTTTAAGTGATGATACTTGGATTCACAGCTGCTATTCCTGCCATGAGATTTACTGTCTGTGAGGGTGGTGTATACACAATGTGACGCAGCCCCAACTGTGACCTCCGCGTCACGTACAGACGTCTCTCGGGCCAGTCGCCTTACCAAAACTGGTAGTAATTACTTTATAATTTGTCTTCTTATACGAAGAACGGAGGCTCCATGGTGATTGTTTACTTTAAGATGCATGGAAAGTGTGCCCCCCACTCAGAGAAAGTGTGCCCCCCACTCAGAGAAAGTGTGCCCCTCGCAAAGGGTAGGTGGGTCCCCCCTCCCCGCCCTGGGAAAGTGCATACCCCCCCCCCCCCCCACAAGGGAAAGGTTAACTCCCCACCCAGAGATTGCTTGCCCCCCACAAAATGGTGTGCCCCTCGCAAAGAGATGGTGTGCCCCCACTAAGGTGTGTTCTCTGCTGGAAGGTGTGCCAACTCCCATTGACTACAATCCCTGCTGGCCACACATACAGGAGCCCCCCTACTCTATTAAACTCCTCAGATGCCTTAGTCACTATTGGCTGCAACATCTAAGGGGCTAAATGGCTGGGAAATGAGTTATCTATAATTCAGTCTCTCCCGGTCAGTCTGGTCTCTTTGGACAACCAGAAGACATTATTCCAGCCATACAGATCATGTGTGCAGTGTCCCAGAACATGCAGACTACTACTCCTATTATGGCCATTTCTCTTGCTGTGTCCATGCCTGTTCTGGTAAGGGTTTGCACTGCAACTGCTGCTGGTTTTCCCCTAGTATTCTCTAGTAATGTGCATTCTCATGTGTATTCTCATGTATTCCTGTGTATTATTGCATTGTACAGTGGTATGCAAGGCTGTTGATCACGTGACCTGTAACCATGATTCCTCCAATGGCCGACTAGCTCTGGCCAGGAGCAACCATGTGACCTCCCACTTCCTCCTAACAAGTTAGTCTTCCCCCTGCTTCCAAGCAAGGAGGATGTGTGTCGTCCCTCTCCTACCTCAGAGGAGTTGGACTTCTTCTCTGCAGCTCCCACTTCACCACTAGAAGTGTGGATCAGGTGCTCTGCTATATACCAGTCTTTGGCTGTATCTGCCTATTCAAGTGTCCGGAGTCTTCTCTCTCATCTGGGTGTCATTCCGTTATCTCTCCTCATCGCTACAAGGATTAACAGCAAGTATTATTCTCAAGCTAATCCACCCAGCAACGCTATTTCTCTCATACGCCTACTCCCATCATCCGGCACGTATTCTCACAGCCTATGCAGCACCACTCCTGCTTTATTTGTCAAAGCCTGCTATATACCCGGTTGCATCCGGACAGAACTGTTGCTACTAGTTACCTCATCTATAATAAAACCGCTGTTACTGAACCCTGGCATTGGTGTCCACTAACTGGTGCCCTGACTAAGTGCAGCGAAGAATCGCATGCCCATCATCACCCGCAGATTCCACAGACCGTCCCTACAGCTGTGCAGCCCTCAGGCCTATACCGTGACAAGTATAACCCCTGCAGCTGCCCCGGTCATTGCCCGCTCATAACACCAGCACTGCGGAAGTGGCCCCCAGGGGCCAGGGCATCGCATGTGCACATCCCTTATAAATGTATTATAATTAGAGATGAGGGAACCTGGAGCATGCTGGAGTCCATCCAAACCCGAACGTTCGGCATTTGATTAGCGGTGGCTGCTGAAGTTGGATAAAGCTCTAAGGCTATGTGGAAAACATGGATATAGTCATTGGCTGTATCCATGTTTTCCAGACAACCTTAGAGCTTTTTCCAAGTTCAGCAGCCACCGCTAATCCAATGCCGATCGTTCGGGTTCGGCTGGACTCGAACCCGAACCCGGTTCGCTCATCTCTAATTATAATCCATAAAACATAGTCCCTAGTGGCGGCTGACCGCTCTGTAGTCACCTCTAAGTGGGGTTGTCTTCTCCTGGACCTTCGAGGTCCCTCATTCCATAAGAGCCCTATTACACTAAGAGATAATCGGCCAAATTGGGCCGATTCGGCCTATTATCGCTCCGCGTCATAGAGACAAAGATCATCGGCTGATAGTTGGTTTAGGTTTAGACCTAAAACGTTGGATACCGACCACGCATCGCTACATGTAATAGTGATGCGTGTCCGACTGACGATTCCCCAAACACCTGACACCTTACCTCTCCCCGCTCCCGGTCTTCTCTCCTGTGTTCCACAGCTTCCCGAGCCCGGTGGCAGAAGACTGCTGACCCACTGAAGGACCCTACATTGTCTATTGGAGCTTCCCAACCCTGAGGAGCTTCAGCTATACTGGAGAACAATGGACACAACACAACGACTTCTTTTCTACAAACAAAAAAGTCAACTTTTAATCTGTTGTAAGCAAAGAGACGAGACCTCGGCTTCCAGTACGTTATAACTTATACAATACAATTCAAGTTAGGACTTGTCTCTGTGTAATAGACTCTTTATCCGTGGCCAGCAGGGTTAGGTCGGTAAACATAGATCTCTCTTCATCTTGGTCCCTCTAGTCTAGAAACAGCCAAGGAGAAGTGTTTTCTCCAGACGTAGACGTC
This sequence comes from Dendropsophus ebraccatus, assembly GCF_027789765.1. NCBI lineage: Eukaryota > Metazoa > Chordata > Amphibia > Anura > Hylidae > Dendropsophus > Dendropsophus ebraccatus. The sequence goes on from NC_091458.1 coordinate 12,540,534, forward strand.
TTTGAGGTATGTCCTCTCTGGCTCCTGAGGTATGGTTCCTGAGGATGGCTCTCCGCCTCGAAGATCTCTCACAGTGAAGATGATGGAGTTTGTTGTCCAGTTTTAACTCTTTGTCCTCTCAGAGTCTTTCCAGGTCAATGAGAGGAAGTGCATTACGTGTAAGGTGCAATTGGCGCCAACAAGAAGTTATAGGATCTAGATTACAGTACCAAAAAATTCTTCAAAGTGTCATCTCCATAGACATTAGAAATGCTACCAATGGTACAAAAAGTTTGCTCCACACATCTATTGTGTTCTAAACAATGGGGACAACATGGACAACCATGTAGGCCCATACAACCCAAACACCATGGCGTCCAACCCCTAAGGACCAGTCCGATTATCTCAATATGGTCCTTCTAGTATACAGTTCTTTGGGTGGTGGCACCAGGAATGTACACATTCTAAAGTCTTGACCTCCACATAAAGACCATCCTCCCCTCTCCTCCATCATATTACCGAAACGCGGCTGTTCTTAATGTACACGTGGTAGGGGTCACTGCGTTTGTCGACGTTCTTGGACCTCGTATACCCGAGTATTAAACTGCCCACAGTCACAGCAAAGAGGAACATGACGAAGATGATGAAGATGTAGGCGTTGTCGTCCCGGTTGGGTTTCTCCAGTTTGAAGGCCGTCTCGTTTGACCTTGGATGAGGTTGACAGGGAGGATTGTTCAGTGTCTTGTTTATGGCTTGGAGGACGGAGTGAAGGTTTTCCAAGAGTTTTTCCATCGGTCTCGCGGTCTCCATGGTTTGGGGGGGGGGGTTATATGGATGGGTGGAGATCACACGTCATAAGATCAACAAACAGGGACCTGAAATGAGGGAGAAGAATATTACTGATGGTTCCGACTGGAAGATGTAAATACTTTTGATTTGTTTTTTACATCAGTTGTTTATAATGGAAGTCATTGGAAAAATGCATCATGATTAAAAAAAATAGATTGCAAAAAATGCAGTGTGAACCCAGCCTAGTAAAGACAATGAGCTAGCAATCATCCGCTCATAGACTGAAGTCTAAAAATCATCTCTCCGTGTAATAGGTGATGCACGGCCAATGGCTGAGTAAAGGTCTACTCCGGCATCAGTATATAGAAAATAATAATGATGTAGTTATACTTACCTCTCCAAGCTCCCCTGGTCTCCTCCTGCTGAGTCTCTGCATTCTCCGCTGAAACTTCTTAGCAGCTGCTTAGCCAATCACTGGCTGAGATGGGACAGCACTGCGGCCAGTGATTGGCTGAGCAGGCTGTCACTGCAGAGACAGGTTCAAAAGTGTCAGCAGGGAATGCAGAGACTCCACAGGAGGACAGAAGAGGAGCGTGGAGAGGTAAGTATAACTACATCTTTATTATTTTCTATATATCGTTGCCAATACCGATCACTAATGTTGTCCATTCAGCCCTTGCCGCATGATTCTCGAGTCTTCTCTAAGCGAGAAGATTGACAGGGGCCATGGCACACTACATGGCCCATCCATCGTGAAGGTCTGGACGTCGCTCTCAACTCCCCCTGCAGCTGAAAAGCGATCCCCCCATTCCTGAGCTGAATGAGAGAGACCCTAGTCATCTACTAGTAACACTACTACTACAGTACCATCTTCTCCATCTTCCCCCTCACCCTCCTCCATATCTGGCCAGTGTTATAATCTCCGGCAGCGTTATAAGGCTATGCCCATATAAGGCTGTGTGTTATAGGATCTATAGACTATGAATGTCGGGTTTGTTCTCTGGCTCTTGTACATTATTCCACGCTCTGATCCGGTGTCACAGAACACATGTGGATCCTCCTTGTTCCTAACCTCACATTTCCATAGCTGGAGGGACTGGAGAAGAATGGTCACCGGCGCTCGCTCTCTATCGGCTCCTACAAACCTTCCTGCTCTTCATGGAAAGTCTGATGTCTCTTTATTCTCAAGGGAAAATTAGAAAAGACAAAAAAGATTTTCTTTCTAAAATCCAAAATTCCTTAGCAGGGAAAACCATAAAAATCACAGTGATCATAGACATAACAGCACCCACAGACATCACAGCGCCCACAGACATCACAGCGCCCACAGACATCACAGCACCCACAGACATCACAGTGCCCACAGACATCACTGTGCCCATAGACATCACAGTGCCCATAGACATCACAGCGCCCATAGACATCACAGAGCTCACAGACATCACAGTGCCCACAGACATCACAGAGCTCACAGACATCACAGTGCCCATAGACATCACAGAGCTCACAGACATCACAGCACCCACAGACATCACAGTGCCCACAGACATCACAGTGCCCACAGACGTTACAGTGCCCACAGACATCACAGCGCCCATAGACATCACAGAGCTCACAGACATCACAGTGCCCACAGACATCACAGAGCTCACAGACATCACAGTGCCCACAGACGTTACAGTGCCCACAGACATCACAGCGCCCATAGACATCACAGAGCTCACAGACATCACAGTGCCCACAGACATCACAGAGCTCACAGACATCACAGAGCTCACAGACATCACAGTGCCCACAGACATCACAGAGCTCACAGACATCACAGTGCCCACAGACGTTACAGTGCCCACAGACATCACAGCGCCCATAGACATCACAGAGCTCACAGACATCACAGTGCCCACAGACATCACAGAGCTCACAGACATCACAGAGCTCACAGACATCACAGTGCCCACAGACATCACAGTGCCCACAGACATCACAGAGCTCACAGACATCACAGAGCTCACAGACATCACAGCACCCACAGACATCACAGTGCCCACAGACATCACAGCACCCACAGACATCACAGTGCCCACAGACATCACAGTGCCCACAGACGTTACAGTGCCCACAGACATCACAGCGCCCATAGACATCACAGAGCTCACAGACATCACAGTGCCCACAGACATCACAGAGCTCACAGACATCACAGTGCCCACAGACGTTACAGTGCCCACAGACATCACAGCGCCCATAGACATCACAGAGCTCACAGACATCACAGTGCCCACAGACATCACAGAGCTCACAGACATCACAGAGCTCACAGACATCACAGTGCCCACAGACATCACAGAGCTCACAGACATCACAGTGCCCACAGACGTTACAGTGCCCACAGACATCACAGCGCCCATAGACATCACAGAGCTCACAGACATCACAGTGCCCACAGACATCACAGAGCTCACAGACATCACAGAGCTCACAGACATCACAGTGCCCACAGACATCACAGTGCCCACAGACATCACAGAGCTCACAGACATCACAGAGCTCACAGACATAACAGTGCCCACAGACATCACAGCGCCCACAGACATCACAGAGCTCACAGACATCACAGAGCTCACAGACATCACAGTGCCCACAGACATCACAGCGCTCACAGACATCACAGCGCCCACAGACATCACAGCGCCCACAGACATCACAGTGCCCACAGACATCACAGTGCCCATAGACATCACAGTGCCCATAGACATCACAGAGCTCACAGACATCACAGTGCCCACAGACGTTACAGTGCCCACAGACGTCACAGCGCCCATAGACATCACAGAGCTCACAGACATCACAGTGCCCACAGACATCACAGTGCCCACAGACATCACAGAGCTCACAGACATCACAGAGCTCACAGACATCACAGTGCCCACAGACATCACAGTGCCCACAGACATCACAGAGCTCACAGACATCACAGAGCTCACAGACATCACAGAGCTCACAGACATCACAGTGCCCACAGACATCACAGCGCTCACAGACATCACAGCGCCCACAGACATCACAGCGCCCACAGACATCACAGCGCCCACAGACATCACAGTGCCCACAGACATCACAGAGCTCACAGACATCACAGTGCCCACAGACATCACAGTGCCCACAGACATCACAGAGCTCACAGACATCACAGAGCTCACAGACATCACAGTGCCCACAGACATCACAGTGCCCACAGACATCACAGCGCCCACAGACATAACAGTGCCCACAGACATCACAGCGCTCACAGACATCACAGTGCCCACAGACATCACAGCGCCCATAGACATCACAGAACCTACAGACATCACAGTGCTCACAGACATCACAGAGCCCACAGACATCACAGTGCCCACAGACATCCCAGTGCCCACAGACATCACAGTGCTCACAGACATCACAGAGCCCACAGACATCCCAGTGCCCACAGACATCACAGAGCTCACAGACATCACAGAGCCCACAGACATCACAGTGCCCACAGACATCACAGTGCCCATATTCATCACAGACATCACAGAGCCCACAGACATCACAGTGCCCACAGACATCACAGTGCCCATATTTATCACAGACATTACAGTGCCCACAGACATCACAGAGCCCACAGACATCACAGTGCCCACAGACATCACAGCACCCATATTCATCACAGTGCCCATAGATATAACAGTGCCCATATACATCACAGTGCCCACAGACATCACAGAGCCTACAGACATCACAGAGCTCACAGACATCACAGTGCCCACAGACATCACAGAGCCCACAGACATCACAGTGCCCACAGACATCACAGTGCCCATAGATATAACAGTGCCCATATACATCACAGTGCCCACAGACATCACAGTGCCCACAGACATCACAGAGCTCACAGACATCACAGAGCTCACAGACATCACAGTGCCCACAGACATCACAGAGCTCACAGACATCACAGTGCCCACAGACGTTACAGTGCCCACAGACATCACAGCGCCCATAGACATCACAGAGCTCACAGACATCACAGTGCCCACAGACATCACAGAGCTCACAGACATCACAGAGCTCACAGACATCACAGTGCCCACAGACATCACAGTGCCCACAGACATCACAGAGCTCACAGACATCACAGTGCCCACAGACATCACAGTGCCCATATTTATCACAGACATTACAGTGCCCACAGACATCACAGAGCCCACAGACATCACAGTGCCCACAGACATCACAGCACCCATATTCATCACAGTGCCCATAGATATAACAGTGCCCATATACATCACAGTGCCCACAGACATCACAGAGCCTACAGACATCACAGAGCTCACAGACATCACAGTGCCCACAGACATCACAGAGCCCACAGACATCACAGTGCCCACAGACATCACAGTGCCCATAGATATAACAGTGCCCATATACATCACAGTGCCCACAGACATCACAGTGCCCACAGACATCACAGAGCTCACAGACATCACAGAGCTCACAGACATCACAGTGCCCACAGACATCACAGAGCTCACAGACATCACAGTGCCCACAGACGTTACAGTGCCCACAGACATCACAGCGCCCATAGACATCACAGAGCTCACAGACATCACAGTGCCCACAGACATCACAGAGCTCACAGACATCACAGAGCTCACAGACATCACAGTGCCCACAGACATCACAGTGCCCACAGACATCACAGAGCTCACAGACATCACAGAGCTCACAGACATAACAGTGCCCACAGACATCACAGCGCCCACAGACATCACAGAGCTCACAGACATCACAGAGCTCACAGACATCACAGTGCCCAGACATCACAGCGCTCACAGACATCACAGCGCCCACAGACATCACAGCGCCCACAGACATCACAGTGCCCACAGACATCACAGTGCCCATAGACATCACAGTGCCCATAGACATCACAGAGCTCACAGACATCACAGTGCCCACAGACGTTACAGTGCCCACAGACGTCACAGCGCCCATAGACATCACAGAGCTCACAGACATCACAGTGCCCACAGACATCACAGTGCCCACAGACATCACAGAGCTCACAGACATCACAGAGCTCACAGACATCACAGTGCCCACAGACATCACAGTGCCCACAGACATCACAGAGCTCACAGACATCACAGAGCTCACAGACATCACAGTGCCCACAGACATCACAGTGCCCACAGACATCACAGTGCCCACAGACATCACAGAGCTCACAGACATCACAGAGCTCACAGACATCACAGAGCTCACAGACATCACAGTGCCCACAGACATCACAGCGCTCACAGACATCACAGCGCCCACAGACATCACAGCGCCCACAGACATCACAGCGACCACAGACATCACAGTGCCCACAGACATCACAGAGCTCACAGACATCACAGTGCCCACAGACATCACAGTGCCCACAGACATCACAGAGCTCACAGACATCACAGAGCTCACAGACATCACAGTGCCCACAGACATCACAGTGCCCACAGACATCACAGCGCCCACAGACATAACAGTGCCCACAGACATCACAGCGCTCACAGACATCACAGTGCCCACAGACATAACAGTGCCCACAGACATCACAGCGCCCATAGACATCACAGAACCTACAGACATCACAGTGCTCACAGACATCACAGAGCCCACAGACATCACAGTGCCCACAGACATCCCAGTGCCCACAGACATCACAGTGCTCACAGACATCACAGAGCCCACAGACATCCCAGTGCCCACAGACATCACAGAGCTCACAGACATCACAGAGCCCACAGACATCACAGTGCCCACAGACATCACAGTGCCCATATTCATCACAGACATCACAGAGCCCACAGACATCACAGTGCCCACAGACATCACAGTGCCCATATTTATCACAGACATTACAGTGCCCACAGACATCACAGAGCCCACAGACATCACAGTGCCCACAGACATCACAGCACCCATATTCATCACAGTGCCCATAGATATAACAGTGCCCATATACATCACAGTGCCCACAGACATCACAGAGCCTACAGACATCACAGAGCTCACAGACATCACAGTGCCCACAGACATCACAGAGCCCACAGACATCACAGTGCCCACAGACATCACAGTGCCCATAGATATAACAGTGCCCATATACATCACAGTGCCCACAGACATCACAGTACCCACAGACATCACAGTACCCACAGACATCACAGTGCCCATAGACATCACAGAGCTCACAGACATCACAGAGCCCACAGATATCACAGTGTCCACAGACATCACAGTGCCCATAGATATAACAGTGCCCATAGACATCACAGTGCCCATAGATATAACAGTGCCCATATACATCACAGTGCCTATAGCTACAGTCAGAAGCCACCAGGGCTAAAGGAAAGTCATCAGTTGCCTTCCCCCAGGATTCTGTCTACTGTGTTTCCACCATGCACCTGCTGTACTGTATATAGAGCACCAGTACTGTATATAATATATACTGTATATAATGCACCTCCTCACTATACCTGTTGTGCCCTTTGCGTTGTGCCCCCTGTGCCTTCTCATATTGTAGGATTTGTGCCCATTTGTACTGTACACCCATGAACAGCTCTTGATGTGTCCTTGTACTGTATCTCTATGTATTGTGTCTACTGCCCTAATATACCAGGGGTAGGGAACCTTGGCTCTCCAGCTGTTACAAAACTATATACAGAACCAGCTACCCTCTATGTACTGTCTGCTTTCCCCTGTACTGTGCACGTTATTCTCCCATGTACTGTGCATGCTGTGCTCTCCTGTACTGTGCATGTTATTCTCCCATGTACTGTGCATGCTGTGCTCTCCTGTACTGTGCATGTTATTCTCCCATGTACTGTGCATGTTATTCTCCCATGTACTGTGCATGTTATTCTCCCATGTACTGTGCATGCTGTGCTCTCCTGTACTGTGCATGTTATTCTCCCATGTACTGTGCATGCTGTGCTCTCCTGTACTGTGCATGTTATTCTCCCATGTACTGTGCATGCTGTGCTCTCCTGTACTGTGCATGTTATTCTCCCATGTACTGTGCATGCTGTGCTCTCCTGTACTGTGCATGCTGTGCTCTTCTGTACTGTGCATGTTATTCTCCCATGTACTGTGCATGTTATTCTCCCATGTACTGTGCATGTTATTCTCCCATGTACTGTGCATGCTGTGCTCTCCTGTACTGTGCATGTTATTCTCCCATGTACTGTGCATGCTGTGCTCTCCTGTACTGTGCATGTTATTCTCCCATGTACTGTGCATGCTGTGCTCTCCTGTACTGTGCATGTTATTCTCCCATGTACTGTGCATGCTGTGCTCTCCTGTACTGTGCATGTTATTCTCCCATGTACTGTGCATGCTGTGCTCTCCTGTACTGTGCATGTTATTCTCCCATGTACTGTGCATGCTGTGCTCTCCTGTACTGTGCATGTTATTCTCCCATGTACTGTGCATGCTGTGCTCTCCTGTACTTTGCATGTTATTCTCCCATGTACTGTGCATGCTGTGCTCTCCTGTACTGTGCATGTTATTCTCCCATGTACTGTGCATGTTATTCTCCCATGTACTGTGCATGTTATTCTCCCATGTACTGTGCATGTTATTCTCCCATGTACTGTGCATGTTATTCTCCCCTGTACTGTGCATGCTGTGCTCCTCTGTACTGTGCATGCTGTGATCCTCTGTACTGTGTTCTCCTGTACTGTGCATGCTGTGCTCCTCAGTACTGTGCATGTTATTCTCCCATGTACTGTGCATGCTGTTCTCTCCTGTACTTTGCATGTTATTCTCCCATGTACTGTGCATGTTATTCTCCCATGTACTGTACATGCTGTGCTCTCCTGTACTGTGCATGTTATTCTCCCATGTACTGTGCATGCTGTGCTCCTCTGTACTGTGCATGTTATCCTCCCATGTACTGTTCATGTTATTCTCCCATGTACTGTGCACGCTGTGCTCCTCTGTACTGTGCACGTTATTCTCCCCTGTACTGTGCACGTTATTCTCCCCTATACTGTGTATGATGTGCTCCCCTGTACTTTGTTCTCCTGTACTGTGCACGCTGTGCTCTCCTGTACTGTGCAGAGACTACAGTGTTGCAGATAAAGCCTGCCAGGGACTTGTTTACATCAGAAGGGAGGAGGGGGAGACAGAGAGAAAGGCTCACCACAGATTTTTGCGTTTTCAGCAGGAAGCAGCAGCTCAGAACTTCTTCCAGCTTCCGCTTCCTCCCAATCACTGATAGCTGCTGCCCCTGCAGTATGATCAGCTGATCGCCCCTCCAACCAGCTGATTGCCCCTCCAACCAGCTGATCGCCTCTCTACCAGCCAGAATCTTAGAAATGTTTCCTGTAAACTTTACTTTGCAGTCAGATTTGCTTCCTGTTCTTTGTATAGCGGCGACCTATTCAGCAGCGCAGTACAGAGAGCTCACCCCCGGATACACAGGAGAAGCACCTGCCACTTCCTATAGAATCAGCTGCAGAAACATTTCCCACAACCTCCATTCTGGAGAACCATCCGGAAAACCTCAGGAAGACGTGTGAATGGTTGTTTGTTCCTGCGATGTCACCGACCACCAGAGCCGGACCCCCGTATACTGCCAGGGGTTAAATGGGGGCTCCAGTATACATGGTGTATCCTACAGCATTCTAGTATCTATTCACTGTAACATAGAGAAGTCAGAGACAATGCTCTGTGAGCTCTACAGCCTGGACCCCAGACTGATACATTGTACATAGCTAGTCCTGCTCTCAGCTGTATCCAGTGTAGACAATGCTCTGTGAGCTCTACAGCCCAGACTCTCCCCTCACCCCCCTCTGTAGCTGACCCCTGCTGTACATTATAAGGGTTATTACGGCCGTTGTGACTCCACAAGTGATAACACGTCCGTCCCGGCGGGGGCTCTGGATTTCTGCCGGAGGCCACAAGACATTTTTAGTCTGAAAGAAAACAACTAAATACCACAACCAAATATGAGCAATGTCCCTAGTAGAGCCGACCGCACAGGAATCCTGGGAAATATCAGCTCCTGGGAAAGCTGGGTGATACCGCGGCCCCCGGTGATGCCCCCAGCTCTCCTACTGCCCTGACCCTGTACTCAGCAGGACGGCTGCCACCCTGCAACAGATAGAACTACAGACATGTAGGGAGGACTACAAGTCCCAGAATAACCTGCACCCCCTCCAGGCTGCTGACTGTAACTGCCCTTTAAGTGCTCCCCCCATCACTGTCAGTGCCCTTTAAGTCCCCCCTGCTCCCCGCCATCACTGTCAGTGCCTTTTAAGACCCCCCTCCCCCCCGCTATCACTGTCAGTGCCCTTTAAGTCCCCCCTGCTCCCCCCCCATCACTGCCAGTGCCCTTTAAGTCCCCCCCGCTCCCCCCATCACTGTCTGTGCCCTTTAAGTCCCCCCCGCTCCCCCCATCACTGTCTGTGCCCTTTAAGTGCCCCCTGCTCCCCGCCATCACTGTCAGTGCCTTTTAAGACCCCCCTCCCCCCCGCTATCACTGTCAGTGCCGTTTAAGTCCCCCCTGCTCCCCCCCCATCACTGCCAGTGCCCTTTAAGTCCCCCCCGCTCCCCCCATCACTGTCTGTGCCCTTTAAGTCCCCCCCGCTCCCCCCATCACTGTCTGTGCCCTTTAAGTGCCCCCTGCTCCCCGCCGTCACTGTCAGTGCCCTTTAAGTCCCCCCCGCTCCTCGCCATCACTGTCATTGCCCTTTAAGTCCCCCCCGCTCCCCGCCATCACTGTCATTGCCCTTTAAGTCCCCCCATCACTGTCTGTGTCCTTTAAATCCCCCGTGTTCCGCCATCACTGTCATTGCCCTTTAAGTCCCCCTGCTCCCCCCCATCACTGTCTGTGCCCTTTAAGTCCCCCATCACTGTAATTCCCTTTAAGTCCCCCCCATCACTGTCTGTGCCCTTTAAGTCCCCCCTGCTCCCCCCCATCACTGTAATTCCCTTTAAGTCCCCCCCATCACTGTCTGTGCCCTTTAAGTCCCCCCTGCTCCCCCCCATCACTGTAATTCCCTTTAAGTCCCCCCTGCTCCCCGCCATCACTGTTTCTCTTACTTTGATCTCTTGTCATCCTGAGGAATCTCCAGAGAGCGGCTCCTGGTGTGAGGTCCTGGAGTGTGCGGCTACATGTGATGGTGTGAGGAGGCAGCGCTCCACCTGAGTGTACACTCCATCCCTCCCGCCCCTCCCCTGCCTCTCACTGACAGCTCTCTCCTCCTGGGACCGGCCCCCACATTGTGTTACAGAGGAGCCGAGGAATCTAACAGCTGCCTGCTAGAACCTCCCCAAGAATCTACCGGCAGAATAGTGAGCGCAGCTCTGGAGGATAGTACAGGATCAGTAATATAATGTATGTACACAGTGACCCCACCAGCAGAATAGTGAGTGCAGCTCTGGAGTATAATACAGGATGTAACTCAGGATCAGTAATGTAATGTATGTACACAGTGACCCCACCAGCAGAATAGTGAGTGCAGCTCTGGAGTATAATGCAGGATGTAACCCAGGATCAGTAATGTAATGTATGTACACAGTGACCCCACCAGCAGAATAGTGAGTGCAGCTCTGGGGTAGGGGCGGCTGTTATCAGTAAGTCTCTGGCTGTGCAGGGGATTTGGAGCTCTGTATCAGTAAACAAAGTTCTCATCTGAAGATAAATAAGTACTAAGAGATGAATCAGTGCAGAAAGCTGAGCGGACATCAGGGTCTGAGGGGTCACCGGGTCACTGTATACAGGGGGCTCCGGGCAGTGATCTCCATCCTGTGGTTTCCAGTTATTGTAGAAGCCGTGTGCCAGACAGTGACATCTATCTATCTATCTCCTATCTATCTATCTATCTATCTATCTATCTATCTATCTATCTATCTATCTATCTATCTCCTATCTATCTATAATCTATCTATCTATCTATCTCCTATCTATCTATCTATCTATCTATCTATCTATCTATCTATCTATCTATCTATCTATAATCTATCTATCTCCTATCTATCTATCTCCTATCTATCTATCTCCTATCTATCTATCTATCTATCTTCTATCTCCTATCTATCTATCTATCTATCTCCTATCTATCTATCTATCTCCTATCTATCTATCTATCTATCTATCTATCTATCTCCTATCTATCTATAATCTATCTATCTATCTATCTCCTATCTATCTATCTATCTATCTATCTATAATCTATCTATCTATCTATCTTCTATCTCCTATCTATCTATCTATCTATCTCCTATCTATCTATCTCCTATCTATCTATCTCCTATCTATCTATCTATCTATCTTCTATCTCCTATCTATCTATCTCCTATCTATCTATCTATCTATCTCCTATCTATCTATCTATCTATCTATTATCTATCTATCTCCTATCTATCTATGTCCTATCTATCTATCTCCTATCTATCTATCTATCTATCTATCTCCTATTTATCTATCTCCTATTTATCTATCTATCTCCTATCTATCTATCTATCTCCTATCTATCTATCTATCTATCTATTATCTATCTCCTATCTATCTATCTCCTATTTATCTATCTATCTCCTATCTATCTATCTATCTCCTATCTATCTATCTATCTCCTATCTATCTATCTATCTATCTATCTATCTCCTATCTATCTATCTATCTCCTATCTATCTATCTATCTCCTATCTATCTATCTCCTATTTATCTATATCTATCTATCTATCTCCTATCTATCTATCTATCTATCTATCTCCTATCTATCTATCTATCTATCTCCTATCTATCTATCTCCTATCTATCTATCTATCTCCTATCTATCTCCTATCTATCTATCTATCTATCTCCTATCTATCTATCTCCTATCTATCTATCTATCTATCTATCTATCTATCTATCTATCTATCTATCTATCTCCTATCTATCTATCTATCTATCTATCTATCTATCTCCTATCTATCTATCTCCTATCTATCTATCTATCTCCTATCTATCTATCTCCTATCTATCTATCTATCTCCTATCTATCTCCTATCTATCTATCTATCAGACTGGCGCTCGCTTACTGAGCCTATTACTCATCCCGACAAGTATGCAGCCCCGTCTATGTGTATGTGTGTATATATATATATATATATGTATATATATCGTTGGAAATGAATCCTCTTGGACCTGGTTCCATTATATTATATCCAGGATTATTAACCCCCCTCTCCCCATAGGGCTCTGAGGCTCGTCCGTTGTTCCGTGATCCTTGTGTAGAATAGAACTATAAATAGGTCCTGATCTCAGTGCTCAGTGCCTATTGCTGGTGATGTATGCTGAGACTTGTAGTCCCCCCAGTCCCCACCCCCCTGCAGTGCAGCTTGTTCCTGCTGGCTCAGCACCTCGCAGCTGTCAGTCACATTTTCCCTGTTGTCTATGGGAAGCCGGATTGTTTGTGTTGTGGTCGGATGGTGAATGGACAGGAAGCTGACAGACAGCCTGTCATCGCTGCCCATAGAGCCTGCCGCTATCTCCAACACACATGACTGGCAGCCTCTGATCCGCACTTTCCTTCTATCAGGATCAGACTGACATTGTGACCCCGAGTCACCCCCAGTCCCGGCAATAAGGGAGATATCAGGACTAATACATGTGCATTACCTATAGCGTGCACTGCCTCTAGTGGTCACACTGTGTAACAGCAGGATATATATATATATATATATATATATATATATATATACATACACATTACCTATAGCGTGCACTGCCTCTAGTGGTCACACTGTGTAACAGCAGGATATATATATATATACATATATATATATATATATATACACATTACCTATAGCATGCACTGCCTCTAGTGGTCACACTGTGTAACAGCAGGATATATATATATATATATATATATATATATATATACACATTACCTATAGCGTGCACTGCCTCTAGTGGTCACACTGTGTAACAGCAGTATATATATATATATATATATATATATATGTACATTACCTATAGCATGCACTGCCTCTAGTGGTCACACTGTGTAACAGCAGTATATATATATATATATATATACATTACCTATAGCGTGCACTGCCTCTAGTGGTCACACTGTGTAACAGCAGGATAGATAGATATATATATATATATATATACATTACCTATAGCGTGCACTGCCTCTAGTGGTCACACTGTGTAACAGCAGGATATATATATATATATATATATATATATATATATATATATATATATATACACATTACCTATAGCGTGCACTGCCTCTAGTGGTCACACTGTGTAAAAGCTTGCTCTGGTACCTTGGTTTAAGAGCGTTTTGGTTTAAGAGCTCACAGTTTTTCAAAATTGTGACTTGGTGTAAGAGCATTGCTTTGGTGTAAGAGCTCCCTGTACTGGATGGGAGCGCAAGTGGGGGAGGGGCATGGTCTGCATAGCGGGGTCTACAGCCCTGTACTCTGACCCAGGAAGTCTCCCCCACCTTCCAAATCATAGCAGATCCACCTCAGGCTGGGGCTTACATCAGGGGACAGGACTGTGGAGGTAATCTCTCCATAGCTGTAACCCCTCTCTCCCCGGACAGAAATGCTGCATGTATGTGCCCCCATCTGTCCTGCTTATTCCTTCATCCTCCCTGCAGTCGCTGTCCTCCCTTGTGTTTCCCATCCTCTCCATTACTGTACAGTAACATATAATATCACAGATTCTGCTGCTTATAAATGTTTGTTTCATCTCTTACATGTTATTCAGAATAATAAATCATAATTTTTGAGCTGTGGAACCTATTGTCGGCATTTCTATGATTTCTTATGGGAAAATCTGCTTTGGTGTAAGAGTGGATTTGGATTACAAGCGCGGTCCCGGAACGAATTATACTCCTAATCCAAGGCACCACAGTGTACATATATATGCTCATACATGTGCATTACCTAGAGCAGGCATGGGTAACCTTCGGCCCTCCAGCTGTTATAGAACAAGTCCCATCATGCCTGGACAGTCAAAGCTTTGGCAGTCCAAGCATGATGGGAATCGTAGTTTGGGAACAGCTGGAGGGCCGAAGGTTACCCATGCCTGCTCTAGGTAATGCACATGTATGAGCATATATATGTACACTGTGGTGCCTTGGATTAGGAGTATAATTTGTTCCGGGACCGCGCTTGTAATCCAAATCCACTCTTACACCAAAGCAGATTTTCCCATAAGAAATCATAGAAATGCCGACAATTGGTTCCACAGCCCAAAAATAATGATTTATTATTCTGAATAACATGTAAGAGATGAAACATTCAGAAACAGCAGAATCTGTGATATTATAAGTTACTGTACAGTAATGGCGAGGATGGGAAACACAAGGAAGGACAGAGACTGCAGGGAGCATTATATGTACATTACCTATAGCGTGCACTGCCTCTAGTGGTCACACTGTGTAACAGCAGGATATATATATATATATATATATATATATATATATATATATATATATATATATATATATACACACATTACCTATAGCGTGCACTGCCTCTAGTGGTCACACTGTGTAACAGCAGGCTATATATATATGTACATTACCTATAGCGTGCACTGCCTCTAGTGGTCACACTGTGTAACAGCAGGCTATATATATATATATATATATATTATATATATATATATATATATATATATATACACACATTACCTATAGCGTGCACTGCCTCTAGTGGTCACACTGTGTAACAGCAGGCATTGTTGCTCATCCTATTATTAGGGTAATGTATGGGCTCTGCTCTGGGCTTTGTACTTACCTGTCTGAGCTGATGGGGCAGTTTTTCCTATAATCATTACTGACGTGTTTTTCTGTGGTACAAACACGTGTGGACACGGCCTCAGGGCCGGTATATACCTACTGTATATACTGATCCTAGAGAGACATCATGTGCGGAGGGGGGGGGGGGGGCCTGTGAGCAGCCACAGTAAATCCGGCAGGTGATGATGTCATCATATGTGGTCCTGGTGTGGCGGTCTTATTCAGTAACAGTGTGGCGGTAATATGTGGTCCTGGTGTGGCGGTCTTATTCAGTAACAGTGTGGCGGTAATATGTGGTCCTGGTGTGGCGGTATTATTCAGTCATAGTATGGCAGTGTTAGTCAGACACTATGTGGCAGTACTATGAGTTCCTAGTGTGGCAGTATTAGTCAGTCATAGTATGGTGGTGTCATTCAGACACTATGTGGCAATACTATGTGCTCCTAGCAGTATTAGTCAGTCATAGTATGGCGGTAATATGTGCTCCTAGTGTGGCAGTATTAGTCATAGTATGGCGGTAATATGTGCTCCTAGTGTGGCAGTATTAGTCATAGTATGGCGGTGTCATTCAAACACTAGGCGTGATAATGTGTTCCTACTGTTACGGTAATCACTAATAATATGGTGGTAATAGATCATGATGTGTTGATATATTTTGGCTCTCATACAGTAGTATCACACAGTGACTATATAGCGGTATTATTTATAAGCTCTGCACCAATATGGCCAAAGCTGCCCAGAGCGGACCGCCAGTGGTAAATAAACTGAGGAGGTCTGGAGCAGAAGAGGCGCTAGAGGAGTCAGGGGCCCCACCGGCCCTTTAATAACCATAAATCTTCTTTCATCTCCTGGAGTCCAATCCATTCTGTGACAATACACAATCCACGTCCGGACGATATAACCTTATAATCCTACGTCATGGCCGTGGCCGTCATGTGATCATCACTATACTCCACAGTACAAGCGAACTCCTCCTGGAAAGCTTCCAAAAACCGAGGGATGACCTCGTCCACGGTGACCTCCCGACCCAGCTCCGCGCTCAGCGAGGTGACGCCTTTACCCACAATCCCGCAGGGCACAATGTGGCTGAACCAGGACAGGTCGGTGTTACAGTTCAGGGCCAGTCCATGGTAGGTGATGTGGCGGGAGCAATGGACGCCTGAGGAGACGAAGAGATGTCAGGTGACCCCTATACAACAGTACCCCGAGGGTGAGACTACTACTGGGGGTTGTAGTCTCACCGCAGTTATAACCTGCATAGCGCTGACCCTGCATCAGCACCCGGACATGCTGAGACTTGTAGTCCCCAGTGTGAAGCATGCTGTGACATCCCTGACCTTACATTCTCCATTCCTGGGACATGCATGCTGAGACTTGTAGTCCCCCACCACCACCACTATGCCTGACTTGCTGAGACTTGTAGTCCTTGGCAAGGACCTCTAGTTCCCCAGCCCCTGTGTCTAACAACTACAGTCCTCTGGCCTTCTGTGTCTGGCATGCTGAGACCTGTGGTCTCCTCTATGACATGCTGGGCCCTGTAGTCCTCCTGTATCACATGCTGGGCCCTGTAGTCCCCCCTGTACAAGTTATGCTGGGCCCTGTAGTCTCCCCCCCCCCCCCTCCCCGGTTATTCTGGGCCCTGTAGTCCCCTCCTCCCCAGTTATGCTGGGCCCTGTAGTCCCCCCCTCCTCCCCAGTTATGCTGGGCCCTGTAGTCCCCCCCCTCCCCGGTTATTCTGGGCCCTGTAGTCCCCTCCTCCCCAGTTATGCTGGGCCCTGTAGTCTCCCCCCCCCCCCCACTCCCCGGTTATGCTGGGCCCTGTAGTCCCCCCCTCCCCGGTTATGCTGGGCCCTGTAGTCCCCCCCTCCCCGGTTATGCTGGGCCCTGTAGTCCCCCCCCTCCCCGGTTATGCTGGGCCCTGTAGTCCCCCTCCCCGGTTATGCTGGGCCCTGTAGTCCCCCCCTCCCTGGTTATGCTGGGCCCTGTAGTCCCCCCCCCCCCTTCCTCGGTTATGCTGGGCCCTGTAGTCCCCCCCCCCCTCCCCGGTTATGCTGGGCCCTGTAGTCCCCCCTCCCCGGTTATGCTGGGCCCTGTAGTCCCTCTCCCCGGTTATGCTGGGCCCTGTAGTCCCTCTCCCCGGTTATGCTGGGCCCTGTAGTCCCCCCCCCCTCCCCGGTTATGCTGGGCCCTGTAGTCCCCCCTCCCCGGTTATGCTGGGCCCTGTAGTCCCCCCTCCCCGGTTATGCTGGGCCCTGTAGTCCCCCCTCCCCGGTTATGCTGGGCCCTGTAGTCCCCCCTCCCCGGTTATGCTGGGCCCTGTAGTCCCCCTGGTTATGCTGGGCCCTGTAGTCCCCCCTCCCCGGTTATGCTGGGCCCTGTAGTCCCCCCTCCCCGGTTATGCTGGGCCCTGTAGTCCCCCTGGTTATGCTGGGCCCTGTAGTCCCCCCTCCCCGGTTATGCTGGGCCCTGTAGTCCCCCCTCCCCGGTTATGCTGGTCCCTGTAGTCCCCCCTCCCCGGTTATGCTGGGCCCTGTAGTCCCCCCTCCCCGTTATGCTGGGCCCTGTAGTCCCCCTCCCCTCCCCGGTTATGCTGGGCCCTGTAGTCCCCCTCCCCGGCCTCTCTCTCCCCCGTCCTCACCGATGGCGCAGATCTTGCGGTCCTGCAGCCACACTCCGGTCTCCGGTGCCCGCGCCGCCTCCAGCCCCAGCCCCCGGCACAGGCGGATGACGGAGCCCTCCAGGCCGCACACATAGGCCCGCAGGGAGCGGCGGAGGCGGCGGAGATCCAGCACCGGGTAACACACCAGCTGTCCGGGCCCGTGGAAGGTGATGAGGCCGCCGCGGTCCGTGCGCTGGAAATCCGCACCGAGATCCCGGAGCCGCCGCTCCTCCTCCCCGGGGTACGGGCCCTGCCGGATCCCCACAGTGTACACCGGCCGGTGCTCCGCCAGCAGCAGCGTGTCCTGCCCGTCCTCCGCCCGCAGACACCGCACACAGCCCCGCTGCACCGACAGCGCCTCCGGGTACGAGAGCAGGCCTAACCGGAGAGCCCGGAGCACGGGCCGGCCTGCCGAGACACACATCCCGGGAGGAGGGGGAGGAGACACCGGGAGTAGGAGGAGCCGGTGTAGTGCAGTGCTCTCTCCCGGTGACCGGGCAGTGTGACCTTCTGGCCTCGATGTTTCCGGTCACTACAGCAACAACCGATCCCGAGGATAGAAAGTTTCCGCTTACAATATTTTACTATTATTATTATTATTATTATTTATTTTAACCCCTTCATGACCGGTATGACCTGGCGCCAGTTTTCACTTTTGCGCTTTTGTTTTTTCCTCCTCCCCGTCTAACGCCGCGTCTACACAGACAGATTATCTGACAGATTTCTGAAGCCAAAGCCAGGAACAGACTATAAACAGGGAACAGATCATAAAGGAAAGACTGAGGGCCCTACTCCACAGGAGCGATAATCGGCCCCATTCCGCCCCAGTCGGCCGATCGGCGCTCGTTTACATCGTTGCTCGGCCCGTGGAATAAGACCCCAAGATTTCTCCTCTTTTCAAACCCTTCCTGGCTTCTCTAATGTTTTATTTATTTTTTTTTATATTTTTATGATACTTTTTTATTCTGTTTTCGCCGCGCAGGATGACAACTGTTTTTATAGATCAGGCAATTTCGCACTCCGCCGTATATAATATGTTTATTTATTTATTTTTATATGTGTTATTTATATTATGGGATGGGGGGGGGGGATTAAAAACATTTTTGCTTTTTATTTTTTACACTTTAGAAGACCCCCCGGTCATTAGCTGGCGTAGCAGTGATCAGCGTCATCGGCGTTCTGACTGCCGCAGACTCTATGAGCAGAACGCCGGCCAGACCGCACGGAGGAGAGTCATGGTGCGTTTACACAGAAAGATTTATCTGACAGATTTTGGAAGCCAAAGCCAGGAGTGGATTTGAAAAGAGGAGAAATCTCAGTCTTTCCTTTATGATTTGATCCGATATTTGAGCAGTTATTATCGGGCCCCCATTGGCCTGTGTAATACCACCCTTAGGCTACATCCAGACGGCCGCTAATTTGTGGACCTTACGGACGGGGAAGGAATGTAATGGGTGATGATGTGTCAGTAACATGACGGCTCGTGCGCACCCTTTCCCGGGCGTGGCTCCAGCTACCATGAAATATATGAGAAACCCCGAAAATCTGGTCTGGTCCTGTGGCATGGGGGTCGCAGGGCCGTCCCATGGCCCCCGTTCCCTGGCTGTGCGCGCCTGCGGGGTTGGTGGCCACTGACTGGCACGGTGTGGACTTAGTGTAGGGACCCATGTGTATCAGATACCGGCACGAGGTACATGGGGCAGTGTGGCTTGATCAATTCATACACAAAATTCTGATGTGTTTTTTATTTAGCCTAGCGGCACTAGTATCAGCCATAGGTGTGAGGTGCAGCACTCTGTTTCTTCCCTGAACCGTATATTATATTTAATATAATATTAATATTATTTATAGGGTGAGAGTGGAAGAAAGCCGAGTTGTGTGGATGTTGATGGGGCCGTTCTTACGTACCTTACAGTAAGACTTGGCCGTTCCGTCCCAATAAAACCGTTCCCGTGTTTACAGCTTCCTAATATTTCACGATTTTTAAACTATAAACTTTTTTTTTTTTTACAGATAAATATAATCCCTGTGGTGCCTCCTCTCTATCCGCTTTATTATTCCCCTGCCAGGCGGGCGGGTCGCTGTAGCTATTAGTCCCACATTGGTGTAGATGGAACTTTTTTTTTATTGCTTTTTAATCATTTGTTTCTGATATATATATATATCTCTATAGGCCCTCTTCCCACATACTGATTACCATTGAAGTCTATGGCGCTCCATTCCCACATACTGATTACCATTGAAGTCTATGGCGCTCCATTCCCACATACTGATTACCATTGAAGTCTATGGCGCTCCATTCCCACATACTGATTACCATTGAAGTCTATGGCGCTCTATTCCCACATACTGATTACCATTGAAGTCTATGGCACTTCATTCTCCCAGTGAGTTTTCATGAACCCATAATCAAAAAAGTTAATCAATTTTAATGTTTTTTCCTCATTTTGTTCATACCATTCACCATGCAGGATTAATAAAGTTAAATTTTAACATTTCGGACGATTCCACTACCATAACTAATAGGCTCCTTTATTTTTTGTAAATTATAGTTCTGTGTAACTGACAATAAGTTCCTATATCTTTTATTTCCCACAGAGTCACCAACAGCAGGCAGGGAGAGCCGACCGCGCTCCGCTACTGGCTGCCGTGCTCTGTGAGTTTGTGAAGAAACATGAAATAACAAAACAACAAAAATATTAAAATAGAAATATTCCAAAAACAGGAAACATCCTGACATCAGCAGCGACATCTGCTCTGGGAAACAACGTGTGAGAATGAAAGACTAACCAGAGCTGCACTCACTATTCTGCTGGTGGGGTCACTGTGTACATACATTACATTACTGATCCTGAGTTACATCCTGTATTATACTCCAGAGCTGCACTCACTATTCTGCTGGTGGGGTCACTGTGTACATACATTACATTACTGATCCTGAGTTACATCCTGTATTATACTCCAGAGCTGCACTCACTATTCTGCTGGTGGGGTCACTGTGTACATACATTACATTACTGATCCTGAGTTACATCCTGTATTATACTCCAGAGCTGCACTCACTATTCTGCTGGTGGGGTCACTGTGTACATACATTACTTATCCTGTACTGATCCTGAGTTACATCCTTTATTATACCCCAGAGCTGCACTCACTATTCTGCTGGTGGGGTCACTGTGTACATACATTACATTACTGATCCTGAGTAACATCCTTTATTATACCCCAGAGCTGCACTCACTATTCTGCTGGTGGGGTCACTGTGTACATACATTACATTACTGATCCTGTAGGTTTTAGGATCTGGGTGCTCTAGGTCCCAGAGCGCTGTGGATGTTGGGAATGCTCGGCTCTGGTGTGTTAAGCACGCCCGCTATTATCTCACCCTGATGTGGAATTTGGAATATGCTGATATTATGTTTCTCCCGTCTTCCTGGGAATTCATCATTAAAGATGAGAAGACGTCTTCCCCTCCTCCTCCTCTCCATGCCTGGCTTTAAGCCTTTTACAAATATCTTGGTAATGTGCAACAACAGCCCCGACCTGCGTTCAGGTTTGTTTATCTATTTTTGGGGTGGTTTACATGACGCCCGCTCCCCCCACACATAGAGTCCTGAGAATCTGCAGAGATCCTCTCCCATTCTGCAGCTCCTGCTGTATTCATTCCCTGCCTGCTCCTCTGCCTGTGGCAGCATGCTGGAATCACATCTCTTCTCTCACAGCAGGGAGATGGTGATACAGAGGTGATGACATCACTCAGGGGGCGGGGCCAGAACTCAGAGTCATCAGAGGATGAGGCATCATATTGGACTAGTCATGTGATCACTAGGGGCCCCACAAGATGCCAGAGGGCTGATAGCATTAGATACAGAGGAGGAGATTTATCAAACATGGTGTAAAGTGAAACTGTCTCAGTTGCCCCTAGCAACCAATCAGATTCCACCTTTCATTTTCCTAAGAGTCTGTGAGGAATGAAAGGTGGAATCTGATTGGTTGCTAGGGGCAACTGAGCCAGTCTCACTTTACACCATGTTTGATAAATCTCAGTCTCTGTGAGCTATATCACACATGATTAGATACATAGCTCAGAAGACTGTAGGATACATGGTAGGCTTAGATACGTAAACTTACAATACAGTCACACATGATAAGGTTAGATACACAGACAGTAGGCTTAGATACACCAGATCAACCGACTATACTACATGGGCTAGGATTATATACACTTACAAACCTTATCATAGAACCGGCTTAGATACACAAGATTCTCAGAAGGTATCATAAATTGTCATCTTAGATACAGCCACCCTGCAAATAATACCACAAATGATAAGATTAGATACAACACCTCAATAGACAGTATCACAGATTATATACAACACCTCAACAGACAGTATGACACATGATAGGATTAGATACAACAGCTCATGAGACTGTATCAAACACAATAGGCTTAGATACACAGCTCAGGAGACAGTATCACACATGATAGGATTAGATACAACAGCTCATGAGACTGTATCACACATGATAGGATTAGATACAACAGCTCATCAGACAGTATCACACATGATAGGATTAGATACAACAGCTCATCAGACAGTATCACACATGATAGGATTAGATACAACAGCTCATCAGACAGTATCACACGTGACAGACTTAGATGTGTACACTCTTAGTAGATAGTATCACACACAATAGGCTTAGATACATCAGCTCAGGAGACAGTGTCACACATGAGAGGCTTAGATACACAGCTGAGCGGTACACCCTCCCTGGGGCTTATATCTCTGGCAGTTCCCGGTGACTTATGATGGGTTTCCGCTCCTATATATAGAGCGGTGTCCTTGTCCCGTACGGCGTTCTCAGCGCTCGCTGCGCACAGACACCTGCTGCTGCTGCTGCGGCCCGGCTCTGCTCTCTGCATTTCCTCCCATGAAAGCTTTGGCAGCTGCTCATCCGCTGCCGCTCCTGGAAGTGTCAGGAAAAGTGTGTCCCCCGCTCAGGAATGTCAGTAAATATAGAAGCCCCCCAGATTAGACTGCGTCCGACACGGCCCGGAATATCCGGAGAAGGAAATATTCATCCAGGACCAAGACAATTCAGCATGCCAAGGGCAGGAACCGTGATGGTGGGAACTATGGGCCCCAGGGGGGACACCTCCACCAATCCTGTACCCCAGCTCTTCTTCTATTGTCTTCAGATCAACTGGAGTCAGAAAGTTATACAGATTTGTAATTTTTAAAAATACTCCAGTCTTCCAGTACTTATCAGCTGCTGTATGTCCTGCAGGAAGTGGTGTATGCTCTCCAGTCTGACACAGTGCTCTCTGCTGCCACCTCTGTCCATGTCAGGAACTGTCCAGAGCAACAGCAAATCCCCATAGAAAATATACCGAATGTTAGCTTGTTGTACAAACATTAACGTTACTGTTGTCACTAAAGTCAGTGTGTATAGACTTTCTCTTTTGTAATTTGTTCTTAAAAAAGTAATAAAAACATTGAACCTGAAAACCTCTCCTGCTCTGGACAGTTCCTGACATGGACAGAGAATACACCACTTACTGCAGGACATACGGCAGCTGATAAGTACTAGAAGACGGAAGAGTTCTTAATACAAGTAATTTATAAAGCTGCAACCAGTTGATTTAAAAAAAAAAAAAAAAACTATTTTTCTCCCCTGGAGTACCCCTTTAAGGCACAGGCCCCATTGACTCCACTGGCCTGAATGTGGCCACAGACTTGTCCTCCTTTGCTCATACACATCAGCGGGCGTTCTGACAGGGTGACCATGTATACCTACTGTGGAGAGCACAAGTACCTGAGTCCTAGCAGCAGCGGGGCCTAGAAAGGAATGGGCCCCATTTACTAGGCCGTACCTGACGTCACCATAGCAACCTGACACAGAGGACAGCGGGGAACAACAGGACTGGGAGGAAGGAGAACAGGGAGGCGCAGGAATACATGGCCGCAACTCCACAATCCTCCTCCTGTCCCAATTCATCTAAGTGACACTGAGTCTGTGTTCACATAACCTGATGCAACCATTGGACGAAGAGGTCACATGACATCACTAAGCAGAGGATCCATGTGACATCATGAAGTCAGAGGATATTACTCTGACCCCCCCTTAGCCCTGGCGGAACTCCTGCCACATGACCCCACACAGCGGCCATGCTTCCTGACCCCACACAGCGGCCATGTTTCCTGACCCCACACAGCGGCCATGTTTCCTGACCCCACACAGCGGCCATGTTTCCTGACCCCACACAGCGGCCATGTTTCCTGACCCCACACAGCGGCCATGTTTCCTGACCCCACAGAGCGCCATGTTTCCTGACCCCACACAGCGGCCATGTTTCCTGACCCCACACAGCGGCCATGTTTCCTGACCCCACACAGCAGCCATGTTTCCTAACCCCACACAGCGGCCATGTTTCCTAACCCCACACAGCGGCCATGTTTCCTGACCCCACACAGCGGCCATGTTTCCTGACCCCACACAGCGGCCATGTTTCCTGACCCCACACAGCGGCCATGTTTCCTGACCCCACAAAGTGGCCATGCTTCCTGACCCCACACAGCAGCCATGTTTCCTAACCCCACACAGCAGCCATGTTTCCTAACCCCACACAGCGGCCATGTTTCCTAACCCCACACAGCGGCCATGTTTCCTAACCCAACACAGCGGCCATGTTTCCTAACCCCACACAGCGGCCATGTTTCCTAATCCCACACAGCGGCCATGTTTCCTGACCCCACACAGCGGCCATGTTTCCTAACCCCACAAAGTGGCCATGTTTCCTAACCCCACACAGCGGCCATGTTTCCTAACCCCACACAGGGGCCATGTTTCCTAACCCCACACAGCGGCCATGTTTCCTAACCCCACACAGCGGCCATGTTTCCTAACCCAACACAGCGGCCATGTTTCCTAACCCCACACAGCGGCCATGTTTCCTAATCCCACACAGCGGCCATGTTTCCTGACCCCACACAGCGGCCATGTTTCCTAACCCCACACAGCGGCCATGTTTCCTAACCCCACACAGCGGGCATGTTTCCTGACCCCACACAGCGGCCATGTTTCCTAACCCCATACAGCGGCCATGCTTCCTGATCCCACACAGTGGCCATGTTTCCTCACCGCCTCTTTCACATCTATTAGATGGAGTAACCACATACCCAACTGAGTTTCACATAGGGAAACTTGCTGTATAGAATTTTAAATGTCACCATAATAGGAGCTGATAAATGATGTACACATTCTGGATTATATGATGATAGCTATGGACTGGGCCGGTGGTCAGGTAGAGAACAGACAGAAAGAAATAGACGGTTACCCCGGCAGAACGCGGTGTCCTCATTCCCCGTCGCCTGGATGTTCAGATGTCTTCCACATCCTGGATCATTGACCCGAAATAATACAATATAAAAATATCTCATCCTTCCCAGACAAATCGTGGCCTCGGTGCACCACCTATAAATATCCAAAGAGTCAGAGGAAAAAAAACATCTCAGGGCTGGAAACGGCCATTGACGCCCCCCGGTGCTTGACCCCTTGTTTGCTCCTCTGGAGAAGGAAAAAATCTACAGGTATTCACCACCCAAAGTGGATGAAACACCCCAGGTTGTGGCCCCATCTATGCCTCTTCTGTATTCAACCATCTTAATCCCCAATCCTATGGTTCGGCCATCGGAGGTGTCCGAAATGCAGGCCAGCACATCCCCGGATCAGCCAGTCTTGTGGGGTGTCCCTGGTATGTAGTGGTCAGTGCCAACCAGAAGTGACTAGAGATTGGGGACAGGGTCAGGAGGGCTCACGTCTGGTCCGATCCCACAGAAGAGCTGATGTAGAGCAAATTGCTGAAAAACTTCCTGCTTCATATGATAGAAAGGAGTCAGATGGGCGTTGAGGCTCATGGGCCTCCGTGCAGAATTTTAGCTGGACATGGCGGGGATAAAACAGGTGGAGATAGCATACCGAAGAAACTCATTGTACCACTGACCACCTTACTGAATTGTGATACTAATGTGCCGCCGTGTCCTAATGAATGATGCCACTTAACCCCTTCATGACCCCCCAGCCCCAAATCACCTAATTCACCAGGTGCAAATTTTCATTTTTTCCATTTTCGGCCATGTAAGGGCTTGTTTATTTCAGGAACGAGGGAACTTTATAATGGCGCCTGAAATTGGGAAAGAAATGCAATTTGGGGGGGTTTCCACGTCTATGTAATGCACTTTACGGTAAAACTGACGTGATATCTTTATTTTATACGTCATTCCGAATACATAGATATTTATCTTTTCGTAGCTTTTTTTTAACATTTTACTATTTTTTAAAGGAAACTTTAAGTAATTATGATAAAAATGACCCTTATAATTTTTTCACTTAGGGGATGTAATTTTTTTGCACCATGCGCTCTACTTTTTATTAGCATTATACTTGTTGTGTAGATTGGATGTATTGATCGCTCTTCATTAATTTTTTTCTACTATATAATATAACAAAAATCAGCAATCCTGACGCTTTTTTTGTTGACGTTTTTTTTTGTATTGTATTGTATATTGTAATTTTCTAAAAAATCGTACAATTATGCACGCTACAATATATATGTATTATTTTTACATGTTTTATTTGTATAATGGTAGAGGGGGTGATTTTATCTTTTATTGGGGGAGGGGCTTTGTCATATTTTTAAAAAGTTTTATTTTTAAAATTTTTTCCTATTATCTGCAATCACTGGATTGTATATACTGTTCAATGCTACGCCAATGATCAGTATTACTAGCGCTCTTCTCATAGAGTCCGCCTAAGGAAGGTTCTATGAGAAGATCGCTGATCAGTCTGCACAGAGGTTAGTAAAACTCCTCTGACTATCACGGAAAACAATCAGGGCTGCGATCTGCGGTCATTAACGGTGAAGCTGGTCCTCACCCATTATGAAGCGAGCTCAGCTCCTGGGCTTACTTCATAGTTCCCTAGTAAAAGCATGGCGTTTGGGTACAGCATGGGTCGTCTAGGGGTTAATGTGCTATGCAACTATGCCCAAATTATCTATAACACTGTCCATCAAATGTACTGTGCTGGTAAAACTGAATAGAAGAGTAGAGTAGTAGTAGGCTGTCATTTTCACAGCAGATTTGGGAGAACTGCAGAACGACAGCAGGTGATATGGGGGGCTAATGGCCCCCCTGGTGTGCGGGCCCGGTCACAATTATGACTTTTGTGACCCCCCCCCCATAGCTATGCCACAGGAGTCAGTTCACACAAGACATGTATGGGGCTCTACAGTCTGGTCATGTATCCGCTGTTCAACCCCCCCCCCCCCCCCCCCCCCCCCCTTAAAAGTGTCTACAGGGATCATTAGAACTGGAGCATGGAGCAATGGAAGAAGATGTCTGGTTTGATGGATCACGTTACATCATGATGACGGCCAGGTGCTTGTGCGTCACTTACCTAGGGAGGAGATGGCACCAGGATGAACTATGGGGAGAAGACAAGATGGCGGGGGCAGTGTGATGGGCAATGTTCTGCTATAGACCTTGTATCCTGGCATCATGTGGATCTTACCGTGACACCGACCACCTACCTAACCATTGTACATACCGAATTGGAGCGGGATCTGATACAAATGGTAGGGTGATCCCCTAATGGCAGCGGGATTCATAATACCAGTCTCTGGTCTCTTCGAATAGCCTCAACCTCAGGGCCTGTTCAGTCTTCTCAGGTCATCCGGCAGTATTATGGACTCTTACCTCCTGTTTATTCCGGACGCGGTGTCCTTAGCAGGTGCATGTGAAGGGAAGATCGTAATCTGGAGCGGCGTCCTGCGGCTTTGTAGTCTTGTCAGTACATGAAGTCACGTTATTTCCTCTCCCCAGAGCCAGAAATTTAGATTCAGGTGTTTGGAGTTTACGACTTAGCAAAAACATCCCAGCACGGAACGCGCGCCCCCCTGGCCTCTAACTGGGGGAACGTTGTTTCATCTCGGAGCTTCAGGGTTTTCTCGGCTTCTCATTGAGTTATTTCCGCAAATTACAAAGTGTTTTCCACATTAATCAAAGGAACAGAACTTGATGGTGAACTGGACGGTGTTTACGCTCGGGTCTTCTCAGGGCCCATTGTTGGCCGAATGGTTTGTTGACGTGCGAAAAGATGTTGTGCGATGTAGAAGAACAGAAAACTAAGGCTAGGGGGCAAAACAAGCTAAAAATGGCTGAATAACACTGCTTCATAGTGAAGGTGTCAATTTAGGTTTAATCCCATGATAAAGGCCAGCGTGGAGGTTAGCTATGGTAGCTGCCTTGCGGTGCGATGGATTGGCACCCCAATGACACAGTATTTTTGTGCTTCTAACTATAATTGCAGAACTCTACAGAACAGACTAAAATACTTAAACACAAGGACACCAGGGATCTGCCCACCAAGCCAATGGCAGTGGGAATACAAGATCAAACCTCTGGTCCCTATTAGAGATGCGTAAAACTCAAGCATGTTTGAGACGGATTAGTCAGCATTTGATTACCGGTGGCTGAAGAAGGTGGATGCAGCCCTAGAGAGTCCTGGATACAACTTATGGCCTATGGCTGTATCCTTGTTTCCCAGCACTCCCTAGGGCTGCATCCAACTTCTTTAGCCGCTGGTCTTCAAATGCCAAGCGATCCAATTCGAGCATCATCGAGTCACACTCATCTCTAGTCTCCATGGATTGGGACACTAAACTAGTGCTCAATGTGGAAACCACTGAACAATAGGGACTGAATGATTAACCTACTGGGCATCTGGGAGTAGGACACTGATCATAGTCCCCATGTTCTGGGGGACTTCTCTCTCCTCCATGGTAGCTACCTCCAGTAGGTGGCACTAGAGAGATTTCCTCCTTCTGGTAGAGAGCTAATTTGCATACCTTTTCCCAAGGAGCATTGCCTGGCCTGTAGGAATCACTATGTTCACTGGTGGTCTTCTCAAGGAGAAACACATCCAGCGCCTGAAACTTGGAAACCATTGAAAGATTTGTAGACGATTAGTCTCACTGATCAAATCCCTATAGCGCTAGCCTGTCAATGGGTAATTCAAGATAACCAAGTCCAAATAAAAACTGAACGCAACGAGGACCCCAAACCAATGGAGCCCAATCAACCACCCCAAACCTGAGACTGGGACCCTAAACTAAGGCTCAAGCCCCAACACATTTAGAACATACTGG
The DNA here is from genome assembly GCF_027789765.1 of Dendropsophus ebraccatus. Classification (NCBI taxonomy): domain Eukaryota; kingdom Metazoa; phylum Chordata; class Amphibia; order Anura; family Hylidae; genus Dendropsophus; species Dendropsophus ebraccatus. The sequence goes on from NC_091458.1 coordinate 12,570,010, forward strand.
GCAACTCCATCTGAAGCCCTTACCGATGGCATGACCCACATTTGCGCACATCAAAGAGCAGAGGGGATTTACCAAATTGGGGGGAAAATATCTGAAGGTTTTTACATATTTTTTTAAATTTGAAGTTGGTTTCATAAAGCGGTTTCCGTGTATCAGTAAAGTCAGCTGCAGCGAGTGAAACTAGAAGTGATGGACTCTGGAATTCAGAGACAATGGTGAGAGGTGCCCGCGGCTTCCGTCATACTTCCTGCCCACATCACTAGTTACCTACTTGTCCCGGGATGAAGAGATCATTTCCTGAATAGTTGGAGATTATCTAGACAGTTCCTCCCTGAAATACCTCCAGATTTACAAAGAGACGTAGTGTCCTTCCTAGCATGGTACTAGATGGTACTTTCTAGATGGTACTGACCCTAGCTGCCTACATGACACTGCTGAGGGGATCAATAACATATTTAAAATGGGATAAACTGCAGTTTGAAATCTGAAAGTCTAGATATCGACTGGTCAGAAGTCACATGACGCTGCTACAGTAATAAAATGTGTGGGTGCAGCAGAGCTGGGATGAAACAGATGACACTGCAGGCATACTGATTGTGATTGTGAAATAATTGTTCATTATATGGGCATAAAATGGACCTAAACATTTTTTTTATATCTGATTTTATATTATGTGTAGTGGTTACCTTTAACTATTATATTTTGGTTTTCATCCCCTTGTATGACCTATATGCAAAAAGGTCAGTAGAGCCTCGGTTACGAGTCTCAAACCAAAAATATGAAGTCTTACAGTATTAGCTGCTGTATGTCCTGCAGGAAGTGGTGTATTCTCTCCAGTCTGACACAGTGCTCTCTCCTGCCACCTCTGTCCATGTCAGGAACTGTCCAGAGCAGGAGAGGTTCTCTATGGAGATTTGCTGCTGCTCTGGACAGTTCCTGACACGGACAGAGGTGGCAGCAGAGAGCACTGTGTCAGACTGGAAAGAATACACAACTTTCTGCAGCTGATAAGTACTGAAAGAGTGGAGATTTTTAAATAGAAGTAAATTACAAATCCATAATACTTTCTGAAACCAGTTGATTTGAAAGAAAAAGATTTACGCCAGAGTACCCCTTTAAGTGGCCCCTTCAGTCAATATCCAACTCAATTACGAGTCTGACGACATGACCAGGGAAATACCAAGGCCAGTATGACCTATGTGGAGACACAAATGACACTGTCTATACTGCCATCTAGGATCCTGAATAGTCTAGGAAACGCAATAACCCCCAAGTGCTTGTTGCTGTTCGCCGCCAAGGTGCTGGCTTTGGCGATGAGCGACGCGGTCTGACGGAGCTATAAATATCGGGACTTTTGACATCATATGAATAATACAGTAGATGAGCATCGCTGACTTACTGTGACAATTTGAGCAACGCTTGCCGACTGTTTACTAACATCAGGAAGTCTTCCATTCATAACAGGAAAAGAACGTGGGAAAAAAAACAAGAGATGACAGAAAATGCAAAGAAGTAACCAAAATAAAAAAATAAAATCCATGAAGCCCCAGGATTTAGTAAACTAGGGTCGAGTCTCGTGCCAAGGACAACAGGGGCGAAGGGCAGGAAACAGCGCAGGACAATCTAAACAGCAGTAGGAAGAGGATGTGTAGAGCTGGATGGGTAGTCAGACAATCTCAGCTCTGATAATTTGCTTGTTTTCATCCTCGAGGAAAAGGAATCCACATCATACCTTAAGTAAACTGCGTCATGATCCTCTTTTGATTTGCAGCTGCTCTTGTTTACAGACGAGGCTCCGGGGTCACATACTTTTCCTGTATTCACATACTAATGACAGACTGGCACACTCCGGGCATCTTATGTCACATTGTTTGTCACAGAAGCGGATGATGACACAGAGCCAACGACTCCCATTATTACCGTATTATAGGGCTTGGCCCCCAGTGCAGACTCTGCCCCCTGGTGGTGGGTGGTAAAACACCTGGAGATACTATATTATATACACGGGATGTTTGTTCATTTACCTTTATCTGGGAGAATGTCTGACCCACCGGGTTATAAGATGATAAATTCTTTTCCCACAGCAAAACATAAAAATATCTGCAAAACAAGAAAGGTGATTACAGATAATACCGAAAACAGGAAGCAAAGCCGAGACAACCGTCCAAGGACGACTCCTAATGAGATCTGTAAATTCTATTAATGCTCTATAGTCACTTTAGGAATGTACAGTCATTATATTTAACATGTGTATTACTATTATACCGTATACTATGTAAAAATGTATAACTACTATAACTATATATCTGGTCCTGTGACATTGGGGTTGCAGGGCCATTCCGTGGCCCCCCTTCTCTGCTTGCGCACGTTTTGCAGGGATTGTGGTTGCTTACCGACACAGTGATGTTTTTTGGTTAGGGACTCATGTGTATCAGAAGACCTGCACGTGGTACATGAGGCAATATGGTTTGGCCAAATTATATACTAACTTCTGATGTTGGTTTTAAATGTAGCTAAATAAGCTTTCGTGTCAGCCATGGGTGCGATGTGCAGCCATTTCTGTCTTTTTGGCTTGTGCGTATAACTACTATAATACTGCTCCTATATACAGGAATATAACTACTATAATGTGCAGGAGAAATTCAAGCACACACCGATGTTGTCTTCCAAATCTTTATTACATGGAGATCATAGCAGGGAGGGGATGGTGGATCAGTGCAGGCGCATCACCTGGGATAGCTATTTCGGGACTCCTCCCTTCCTCTAGCCAGGTCAGATACGTCACACCCGGGGAGATGTTTTATACACATAGTGGGTAGTGATATACATGTGAAAATAAAAAGTAATGCCAAATAACGTTACAAAAATACACTTAAGTCATTGCGTTCATTCAAACCTCCGGCTCCTGTGGCATCCAATCTGGAAATCCACAGTGATTCCCTTTGCAGTAGGAGTCGGTGGCGATCACCGCCATCCGCTGGTTGGTTAACCCTTTCCAGCCCGATGAAGCGGAGCACCCCTGCGTCCCCGGCATGAACAGATTTAACATGCTCGATAAGCCTAGGAACACCTTTGTTGGACCTTATCGAGTAGCAATGTTCCTTATACCGGGTCCACAGGGGTCGCTTCGTTTTGCCAACATAGAAACGCTTGCAAGTGCATACAATCGCATACACTACAAACGAAGTCTTGCAGGTAATGAGATCTTTGACTCTACACTCGTTACCATCGAGATTGATGTATGACAAATTCAACATTTTAGCGCAGTATTTGCACTGACCGCACCGTTTATTGCCAACAATAGGTGCTTGGGCCAGCCAGGTACTGGGGGAGGTGCTTCTATCAATTTTATTGAGCGCGTCTCCTATTGTGCCGTTTCTGCGAAACGTGACAACTGGTGGCTGCATAGGATATGCACGGGCTATTAGTCTTTCTTCTAATTCTTGGGCTTGGGAGATGAATGAGGTATCAGTACTATTTAACCGTCGTAGTCTAACCATTTGGCCATAAGGTATGGCGTTGCGTACATGTATGGGATGAGAACTGGCATAATGCAAAAGTGAATTACATGCCATGGGTTTTCTATATACTGATGTCCCAAGTGGACCATCTGTTATGTTCACCGGTACGTCTAAGAACTCTAATGAACCACCTCCTATTTTGTAAGTGAACAACATGTTAACATTGTCGGCACAGTTAAGGTAATTTACAAACTCTTCGAACATGTCTGCAGTCCCGTTCCAAACAATAAACACATCGTCCACAAACCTAAGGTAAGTGACGATGTGTCGTATGTAAGGATTACGGACCGTGAAAACCGTGTCATTTTCCAATTTAGAAAGGAAAAGATTGGCATAGGTGCAGGAGACCGGCGTACCCATCGCGGTGCCGATGTCCTGCCCGTACCAATCTCCCTCAAATAAGAACACATTATTGGTAAGGATGAAACGTAAAGCTTCACAAACAAAATTCCTATAAGCATCAGTCTTGCCACAACGTAGCATGAACCAGTTGATAGCCTCTACACCCGCATCATGTGGGATGCGGGTGTAGAGGCTCTCAACATCGATAGATGCCAGCATGTATTCATCTGACCACTGGATAGTATCTAGGGCTTTGATGAAATCCCCCGAGTCCTTGATGTAGCCAATAGTCCCAGGTAGTAAAGGTCTCAGTATCCAATCTAGGTATTGGGAAAGGGCCTCTGTCGCTGAACCTATTGCCGAAACAATAGGGCGCCCAGGTGGCTGTTCCAAATATTTGTGGACCTTGGGGAGGAAATACCACCTGGGCGACCTAGGCTCCGTAGGTAGTAACCTCTCAGCAACTTTCTTGTCCAGGGCTCCCGACTGACAATGTCTGTTCAAAAGACTCCGAATTTGTTCTTGTATTTTCGGGATCGGGTTCTTGGGAAGTCTCACATAGGTAGTGTGATCGCTAAGTTGGCGGCTGGCTTCTTGGAGATAATAGCTCCGGGACATAACTACAGTCGCTCCGCCTTTATCGGCTCTTTTGATTATCAAGTCAGGTCTCTTCTTGAGCCATGCGAGCGCTCTACGCTCGGATGGTGTTAAGTTGCTGACTGTACGGGGGTAAATCAGTGACTTGACCTCCTGGGTAACAAGTTTGTGAAACAGGTCGAGAGGACCACCTGGTGTTACCTGGGGGCAGAATGTGGACCTATTGCCGCCTGTGAATACATCATTAATGGGGTAATGTGACTCTATGTCCCCTATATCTGTCACGGCCGCGGCGGCTTCCCGTGTCTCGGGTTGCCGCCGCGACCGCCTCCTGTCCCGTGCAGCCGCCGGGGTCCTTGTGTAGGGACCCGGCGCTGCTGCTGCTTCGGCCCCTGGGGCGCCTCACCTCTCCTCCGTGCATGTCGCGGTCTGTGCCGGCCGGCGCGCGCGTCCCCGCCTCCTAGGGCGCGCGCGCGCCGGCTGTCTCAGATTTAAAGGGGCAGTGCGCTCCTAATTGGTAGTTGCACCCAATCACTCCCCTATAAATCCCAGCATGCCCTGTCCCCTGGGTTGGAGCCTCTACATGCTTCCCATAGCGTTTGGCCCAGCTCCCTGTTGTTCCTGTGTCCTGTCCGTTACCTGGTCCCAAGTCCCTGTTCCTGAGTCCTGTCCGTTACCTGGTCCCAAGTCCCCGTTCCTGGTTCCTGTTCCCCTGTCACTCCACCTGTTCCCGTGTCCAGCCTGTCACGTGCTCTCTCATCTGCAGACTATTGCCTGTGCCATCTCCTGCCACGCCTCGCCTGCCGACACCAGCAACCAAGCCAGGGGTAGCGACCTGGGGGTCGCCTGCCGCAGCAAGTCCATCCCGCCTTGCGGCGGGCTCTGGTGAAAACCAGCGGCCCCTTAGACTCCGCTCCCTGGTGAGGTTTGTGCCATCGCTGGTGCCGGTCCAGTGGATCCACTACTCCGGGCGTTACAATATCGATGTCGGCAAGGGCTCTTACACATTCACCTTCCTGATGGCCAAACTCGGTGGGTATTTGAAAACCTAAAGGGCCGATAACACATCTAGATGCAATGGAGACAGGTTCATGCTCACTGGGATTTTTATTGGAAAAAATTTTTTTTAGGTTTATTTTACGAACAGCCTTAAACAGATCAATGTCGAAGGTGGAAGGAGAGAAATCTTCGGTCAGGCCATAATTTAGTCCTTTTTCCAGGAGATTTATGCACTCTGGAGGTAAAGTCACATTAGAGATATTTATGACATTGGTGACGCCGGGGGTTAACGCCAGCTGACTTGCTTCCTTTTCCTTTCTCCTCTGCCTCTGTTTGCGTGCTTTCCAGCCTCCTCTTCTGGTCTTACGCCTAAAGGGCCGGCAGTGCGCATATACTCGGATCTGCTACTGTTAGATGCTGCCCCCTGAGCGTGTGGTTCATCAGAAAGACTTGTGTCTGAGTCGGTGGTAAGGTACTCAGAGTATTTCTTAGGACTTTTTTTCACTTGCCTTTTATTATACCTCCGACTCTTCAGCTGCCAGTCAAAGATCTTGCCGTGATCAAAGTCCATCTTATCTCTCATAAACTTATCCCGCTTTTTCTCTTTTAGTTCCTGCTGTGTGGATACCAGTTTCTTATCCAACTTGCTCATAAATGCATTCACTTGGTCTGATGACAATCTCGTACGGTATTCGTGTTTAGTCTTACAGAGCTCGATCGTGACTGATTCATACTCCTTCTGGTTGCGAGTAAGCAACGGACATAAGGTTTTGGGCATGTATCAGATGGGCTTGTTGCCATTCAGTCGTGAACTCTCCATCATCTTGGAACTGGGATGGAATTTTGTAGTTCCTTAGTCCGCTGGGCACCCGACTGCAATCTTTATATGCTTTTAACGAATTGATCGTCCAGAATAACCGCACCTCTTTTTCCGCAAGGGATGTGATGCGGTATTCAAGAGTCTTAACACTCATAACTTGGACTTCGTCTTTGGCATTACATGACGTAAAAAATGCACCTGCACCCTCCCTCCCTGCAGTGAGTGTCTCTTCGGGGTGCACATCCATAGCTTCATTGGGGTCCATACGGGGTAGTAGCGTGCTCGGCTAGAGACGAAGGTAATGGAGTAATGTGGGAATAGATAGAGCTAGTCCGCACTGCTACAGCATGAGCCCTTACTGGACGGAATAGAGCGCGGATGTGTCCTGCATGGAGACAGCGGGGTGCTTGGCAGAAAAGATAGATGCAGTACAATGTGCAGGAGAAATTCAAGCACTCACCGATGTTGTCTTCCAAATCTTTATTACATGGAGATCATAGCAGGGAGGGGATGGTGGATCAGTGCAGGCGCATCACCTGGGATAGCTATTTCGGGACTCCTCCCTTCCTCTAGCCAGGTCAGATACGTCACACCCGGGGAGGTGTTTTATACACATAGTGGGTAGTGATATACATGTGAAAATAAAAAGTAATGCCAAATAACGTTACAAAAATACACTTAAGTCATTGCGTTCATTCAAACCTCCGGCTCCTGTGGCATCCAATCTGGAAATCCACAGTGATTCCCTTTGCAGTAGGGGTCGGTGGCGATCACCGCCATCCACTGGTTGGTTAACCCTTGAAGCGGAGCACCCCTGCGTCCCCGGCATGAACAGATTTAACATGCTCGATAAGCCTAGGAACACCTTTGTTGGACCTTATCGAGTAGCAATGTTCCTTATACCAGGTCCACAGGGGTCGCTTCGTTTTGCCAACATAGAAACGCTTGCAAGTGCATACAATCGCATACACTACAAACAAAGTCTTGCAGGTAATGAGATCTTTGACTCTACACTCGTTACCATCGAGATTGATGTATGACAAATTCAACATTTTAGCGCAGTATTTGCACTGACCGCACCGTTTATTGCCAACAATAGGTGCTTGGGCCAGCCAGGTACTGGGGGAGGTGCTTCTATCAATTTTATTGAGCGAGTCTCCTATTGTGCCGTTTCTGCGAAACGTGACAACTGGTGGCTGCATTGTAAGTTTAGCAAGATCTGAATCCTGTTGTAGCAGGTGCCAATATTTACATATTGCTTTTCTAATGACATTATTTTGGGGAGAATTCTGAAAAGCGAATGAGAAGGTGGATTGCTCTATCTGTTTTTCTTTTTTGTTTTCATAAATAAGCTGCTGCCTATTTAGTTGAGAGGCTCGTTGGAATGCTGTCTGAATTATGGGCTTAGGATATGCACGAACTACTAGTCTTTCTTCTAATTCTTGGGCTTGGGAGATGAATGAGGTATCAGTATTATTTAACCGTCGTAGTCTAACCATGGCATGTAATTCACTTTTGTATTATGCCAGTTCTCATCCCATACATGTACGCAACGCCATACTTTATGGCCAAATGGTTAGACTACGACGGTTAAATAGTACTGATACCTCATTCATCTCCCAAGCCCAAGAATTAGAAGAAAGACTAGTAGTTCGTGCATATCCTAAGCCCATAATTCAGACAGCATTCCAACGAGCCTCTCAACTAAATAGGCAGCAGCTTATTTATGAAAACAAAAAAGAAAAACAGATAGAGCAATCCACCTTCTCATTCGCTTTTCAGAATTCTCCCCAAAATAATGTCATTAGAAAAGCAATATGTAAATATTGGCACCTGCTACAACAGGATTCAGATCTTGCTAAACTTACAATGCAGCCACCAGTTGTCACATTGTAGAGTCAAAGATCTCATTACCTGCAAGACTTCGTTTGTAGTGTATGCGATTGTATGCACTTGCAAGCGTTTCTATGTTGGCAAAACGAAGCGACCCCTGTGGACCCGGTATAAGGAACATTGCTACTCGATAAGGTCCAACAAAGGTGTTCCTAGGCTTATCGAGAATGTTAAATCTGTTCATGCCGGGGACGCAGGGGTGCTCCGCTTCATCGGGCTGGAAAGGGTTAACCAACCAGCGGATGGCGGTGATCGCCACCGACTCCTACTGCAAAGGGAATCACTGTGGATTTCCAGATTGGATGCCACAGGAGCCGGAGGTTTGAATGAACGCAATGACTTAAGTGTATTTTTGTAACGTTATTTGGCATTACTTTTTATTTTCACATGTATATCACTACCCACTATGTGTATAAAACACCTCCCCGGGTGTGACGTAGCTGACCTGGCTAGAGGAAGGGAGGAGTCCCGAAATAGCTATCCCAGGTGATGCGCCTGCACCTGCACTGATCCACCATCCCCTCCCTGCTATGATCTCCATGTAATAAAGATTTGGAAGACAACATCGGTGAGTGCTTGAATTTCTCCTGCACATTGTACTGCATCTATCTTTTCTGCCAAGCACCCCGCTGTCTCCATGCAGGACACATCCGCGCTCTATTCCGTCCAGTAAGGGCTCATGCTGTAGCAGTGCGGACTAGCTCTATCTATTCCCACATAACTACTATAATACTGCTTCTATATACAGGAATATAACTACTATAATACTGCTTCTATATACAGGAATATAAATACTATAATACTGCTTCTATATACAGGAATATAACTACTATAATACTGCTCCTATATACAAGAATATAACTACTATAATACTGCCCCCTTATATACACAAGAATATAACTACTATAATACTGCCCCCTATATACAGGAATATAACTACTATAATACTGCTCCTATATACAAGAATATAACTACTATAATACTGCTCCTATATACAGGGATATAACTACTATAATACTGCTCCTATATACAGGGATATAACTACTATAATACTGCTACTATATACAGGGATATAAGTACTATAATACTGCCCCCTATATACAGGAATATAACTACTATAATACTGCTACTATACAGGGATATAAGTACTATAATACTGCCCCTTATATACAGGAATATAACTACTATAATACTGCCCCTTATATACACAAGAATATAACTACTATAATGTGAAATGGAGAGAAGAGTGCAGCTGCACCTCACACCTATGGCTGATACTAAAGCCGCTAAGCTACTTTAAAAACAAACACCAGGAATTTGGTATACAATTTGATCAAACCGTACTGCCCCGTGTACCCCGTGCAGGTATCCTGGTTCACACGGGTCCCTATGCTAACTCTGTACCGTGTCAGTCAGTGACTGTCTCCCCCGCGAGGCGTGCACATGCTGGGAAGTGAGGCCATGGAATGGCCCTGCAACCCCACTGTCACAGGACCAAACCCAAAATGCCCCACACATGCCCTGCCGGCACCGCCGGCGGAGAACGCTGCCCCCAAATGACACAAGTATGAATATGGTATTACACTGACCACACTGCTGCATACAGAATGGGAAAACATGGAGGTACTGACGTGTGAGCACGTATTTTGTTTCTCTCTTTTCTCCGTGTTTTGCACTCCTCCTGATGAGACCCACATGACCGCAATTAGCAGGAGACACCTGAGTGCACATGGTTTTAATCCCTCCTGTCTTTTCCCATTCTGTTTGCAGCAGCTATGGTGAGTGCAATACCTTATCCAGACTTGTGCTGTTTGGGGGCGACCTTCTCCGCCGGCGGTGCTGGCCGGGTTCTGGTGTGGTGTTTTCGGGTCTGGTCCTGTGGCATGGGGGTCGCAGGGCCGTCCCATGGCCCCCGTTCCCTGACTGTGCACGCCTGCGGGGTTGGTGGTCACTGACTGGCACGGTGTGGACTTAGTGTAGGGACCCATGTGTATCAGATACCGGCACGAGGTACATGGGGCAGTATGGCTTGATCAATTCATACACAAAATTCTGATGTGTTTTTTATTTAGCTTAGGGGCACTTGTATCAGCCATACAGGGGCGTAGCTAATGTCTCCTGGGCCCTGGTGCGAGAGGCCAACTTGGGCCCCCCCCACCATCCTTTCACGACCAAGTGATGCTATTGGTGTGTGTGTATATATATATATATATATATATATATATATATATATATATATATACACACACACCAAGACAGATATTACCACTAACACCAGCATATTGGAAGAGAAAGTATTATCACCGTACATATTACTGCCATACTGTTACCGACCAAATCCTGTATACTGAGACCTATATTACCAGTAATACCAGTATATAGGAAGGAAACATTACCGCTACACCACAACCATCACCACCATATTGTTACTGACCAAATCCAGTATACTAAATCACCTCATCCAGTCATATAGAGGTGGCCCCAGCTCTACACAGGCTCTATACACCATATACATTACAGTGCAGATATATCAGGTGACTTACATGGGACGTCTTCTCTGATCGGAGTTCTTTCCTTTTCATCTTCTTCTCCATTTGCCCTGGGCCGTTATGAGAACTTCTCCGAGCCACGAATCCACAGAATCTGCCAGACAGACATATTAGTCTCCTCACTCTGGCACCATCCTCATCTATATACACACTGCACATCTGTACTGTCCCCTTTACACACTCCTTTAGTGGGTAGCCCTGACTCTATGTGACCCCCTAATAATATATGCCCCCCTCTGTGTATTCCCTCTCCATCCCCTTATAGATGGCCCCCTCTCCCCCCACCCTCCCTTATAGATGGCCTCCTCTCCCCCCTCCATATAGATGGCCCTCTTTACCCCCTCCCTTATAGATGGCCCCCTCTCTCCTCACCCTCCCTTATGGATGGCCCCCTCTCCCCCCACCCTCCCTTATAGATGGCCCCCTCTCCCCCCACCCTCCCTTATAGATGGCCCCCTCTCCCCCCACCCTCCCTTATAGATGGCCCCCTCTCCCCCCCTCCCTTATAGATGGTCCCCTTCCCCCCCTCCCTTATAGATGGTCCCCTTCACCCCCCCTCCCTTATAGATGGTCCCCTTCACCCCCCCTGCCTTATAGATGGTCCCCTTCACCCCCCTCCCTTATAGATGGCCTCCTTCACCCCCCCCTCCCTTATAGATGGCCCCCTTCACCCCCCCCCCTCCCTTATAGATGGTCCCCTTCACCCCCCCTCCTCCCTTATAGATGGCCCCCTTCACCCCCCTCCCTTATAGATGGCCCCCTTCACCCCCCCCTCCCTTATAGATGGCCCCCTTCACCCCCCTCCCTTATAGATGGCACGCTTCACCCCCCCCCTCCTCATAGATGGTCCCCTTCACCCCCCCTCCTCCCTTATAGATGGTCCCCTTCACCCCCCCTCCTCCCTTATAGATGGTCCCATTCACCCCCCCCTCCCTTATAGATGGTCCCCTTCAACCCCCCTCCTCCCTTATAGATGGTCCCCTTCACCCCCCCCCCTACTCCCTTATAGATGGTCCCCTTCCCCCCCCCCCTCCTCCCTTATAGATGGTCCCCTTCACCCCCCCTCCCTTATAGATGGTCCCCTTCACCCCCCCTCCTCCCTTATAGATGGCCCCCTTCACCCCCCTCCCTTATAGATGGCCCCCTTCACCCCCCCCCCTCCCTTATAGATGGCCCCCTTCACCCCCCCTCCCTTATAGATGGTCCCCTTCACCCCCCCTCCTCCCTTATAGATGGTCCCCTTCACCCCCCCCTCCCTTATAGATGGCACCCTTCCCCCCCCCCCCTCCTCATAGATGGTCCCCTTCACCCCCCCTCCTCCCTTATAGATGGTCCCCTTCACCCCCCCCCCCTTATAGATGGTCCCCTTCACCCCCCCCTCCTCCCTTATAGATGGTCCCCTTCACCCCCCCCCCTACTCCCTTATAGATGGTCCCCTTCACCCCCCCTCCCTTATAGATGGTCCCCTTCACCCCCCCCCCTCCTCCCTTATAGATGGTCCCCTTCACCCCCCTCCCTTATAGATGGTCCCCTTCCCCCCCCCCCCCTCCCTTATAGATGGTCCCCTTCACCCCCCCCTCCTCCCTTATAGATGGTCCCCTTCACCCCCCCCTCCTCCCTTATAGATGGTCCCCTTCACCCCCCCCTCCTCCCTTATAGATGGTCCCCTTTCTCCCCACCCTCATAGATGCCCCCCTCTTTCCCCCCACCCGTACAGGCTGATAAAAAACAAAACTTAACTCACCTGACAACGCGCTCCCACGTTGATCCTCACTCCTTCGGTCTGTCCCCGGCTGCTGCGCGGCTGCCGGGGGTGTCGCGTCTTATCCCTGGCAGAGCGCGCATCCCAGAGCTCCCTGCGCGCCGGAACCGGAAGTCAGGGCCCAAGGCACGCAGGGAGCTCTGGGATGCGTGCGCTGCCGGGGATAAGACGCGACATCCCCGGCAGCTGCGCAGCAGCCGGGGGAAGACAGAGTCGGACTCTTGTGACCGCAAGCAAAACAATGCTTGCGGTCACAAGAGGGATTGAAAGGGAGGGCCTTGCGGGGCCCCCCTTTGTGGCGGGCCCGATCGAGGCGGCGACCGCCGCGACCACGGTGGCTACGCCACTGCAGCCATAGGTGTGAGGTGCAGCGCTCTTTTTCTTCCCTGAACCATAACTACTATAATACTGCCCCTATATACAGGAATATAACTACTATAATACTGCTCCTGTATACAGGAATATAACTACTATAATACTGCTCCTATATACAAGAATATAACTACTATAATACTGCTCCTATATACAGGAATATAACTACTATAATACTGCTCCTATATACAAGAATATAACTACTATAATACTGCTCCTATATACAGGAATATAACTGCTGTAATACTGCCTCCTATATACAGGAATATAACTACTATAATACTGCTCCTATATACAGGAATATAACTACTATAATACTGCCCCCTATATACAGGAATATAACTACTATAATACTGCTCCTATATACAGGAATATAACTACTATATACCATATCCATACTTGTGTTGTTTGGGGGCAGCCTTCCCCGCCGGTGGTGCTGGCTGGGTTTTGGTGGGGCTTTTTGGGTCTGGTCCTGTGACATTGGGGTTGCAGGGCCGTTCCATGGCCTCCCTTCCCTGCATGTGCACGCTTTGCGGGGTTGACGGTTGGCTTGATCAATTCATATACAGACACTCTGGTGTTGATTTTTAATATAGGCCTAGCGGCATTAGTATCAGCCATAGTTGGGATGTGCGGCCGTTCCATTCTCTCCAGTTTGTGTCATAACTACTATAATACTGCTCCTATATACAGGAATATAACTACTATAATACTGCTCCTATATACAGGGATATAACTACTATAATACTGCTCCTATATACAAGAATATAACTACTATAATACTGCTCCTATATACAAGAATATAACTACTATAATGGTTCAGGGAAGAAACAGAGTGCTGCACCTCACACCTATGGCTGATACTAGTACCTCTCGGCTGCATAAAAAACATCAGAATTCTGTATGTGAATTGATCAAGTCACACTGCCCCATGTACCGCGTGCAGGTATCTGATACACATGGGTCCCTACACTAAGTCCACACTGTGCCAGGCAGCGACCACCCCCCCGCAGGCGTGCACAGTCAGGGAAGGGAGGCCATGGAACGGCCCTGCAACCCCCATGCCACAGGACCAGACCCAAAAATGGTGAGTGCAATACCTTATCCAGACTTGTGCTGTTTGGGGGCATCTTCCTCCGCCGGTGGTGCTGGCTGGGTTTTGGTGTGTCATTTTTGGGTCTGGTCCTGTGGCATGGGGGTTGCAGGGCCGTTCCATGGCCTCCCTTCCCTGACTGTGCACGCCTGCGGGGGTGGTGGTCGCTGACTGGCACAGTGTGGATTTAGTGTAGGGACCCATGTGTATCAGATACCTGCACGAGGTACATGGGGCAGTATGGCTTGATCAATTCACATACAGAATTCTGATGTTTTTTATGCAGCCGAGAGGCACTGGTGTCAGCCATAGGTGTGAGGTGCAGCACTCTTTTTCTTCCCTGAACCATAACTACTATAATACTGCCCCTATATACAGGAATATATATAACTACTATAATACTGCTCCTATATACAAGAATATAACTACTATAATACTGCTCCTATATACAGGAATATAACTACTATAATACTGCCCCTATATACAAGAATATACCTACTATAATGCGGTTCAGGGAAGAAACAGAGTGCTGCACCTCACACCTATGGCTGATACTAGTGCCGCTTGGCTAAATAAAAAACACTTTGGTGGGGCTTTTTGGGTCTGGTCCTGTGACATTGGGGTTGCAGGGCCGTTCCATGGCCTCCCTTCCCTGCACGTGCACGCTTTGCGGGGTTGGCGGTCGCTGACCGACACGGTGTGGAGTTAGCGTAGGGACCCGTGTGGACCAGAGGACCTGCGCGGTGGTACACGGGGCAATATGGCTTGATCAATTCATATACAGACACTCTGGTGTTGATTTTTAATATAGGCCTGGCGGCATTAGTATCAGCCATAGATGGGATGTGCAGCCGTTCCATTCTCTCCAGTTCGTGTTTTGCAATTCTCCCTCTCTGAACAGCTAGCACTCCTTTATAAGACCCACATGACCAAAATTAGCAGGATATGTCTGTGCTCACATGTCTGGACCCTATGTCTTCCCCATTCTGTGAGAGCAGCAATGGTAAGTGTAATACCATATCCATACTTGTGTCGTTTGGGGGCAGCCTTCCCCGCCGGTGGTGCTGGCTGGGTTTTGGTGGGGCTTTTTGGGTCTGGTCCTGTGACATTGGGGTTGCAGGGCCGTTCCATGGCCTCCCTTCCCTGCACGTGCACGCTTTGCGGGGTTGGCGGTCGCTGACCGACACGGTGTGGAGTTAGCGTAGGGACCCGTGTGGACCAGAGGACCTGCGCGGTGGTACACGGGGCAATATGGTTTGATCAATTCATATACAGACACTCTGGTGTTGATTTTTAATATAGGCCTGGCGGCATTAGTATCAGCCATAGATGGGATGTGCAGCCGTTCCATTCTCTCCAGTTCGTGTTTTGCAATTCTCCCTCTCTGAACAGCTAGCACTCCTTTATAAGACCCACATGACCAAAATTAGCAGGATATGTCTGTGCTCACATGTCTGGACCCTATGTCTTCCCCATTCTGTGAGAGCAGCAATGGTAAGTGTAATACCATATCCATACTTGTGTCGTTTGGGGGCAGCCTTCCCCGCCGGTGGTGCTGGCTGGGTTTTGGTGGGGCTTTTTGGGTCTGGTCCTGTGACATTGGGGTTGCAGGGCCGTTCCATGGCCTCCCTTCCCTGCACGTGACCGACACGGTGTGGAGTTAGCGTAGGGACCCGTGTGGACCAGAGGACCTGCGCGGTGGTACACGGGGCAATATGGTTTGATCAATTCATATACAGACACTCTGGTGTTGATTTTTAATATAGGCCTGGCGGCATTAGTATCAGCCATAGATGGGATGTGCAGCCGTTCCATTCTCTCCAGTTCGTATACCTACTATAATACTGCTCCTATATACAGGAATATAACTACTATAATACTGCTCCTATATACAAGAATATAACTACTATAATACTGCTCCTATATACAGGAATATAACTACCATAATACTGCTCCTATATACAGGAATATAACTACTATAATACTGCTCCTATATACAGGAATATAACTACTATAATACTGCTCCTATATACAAGAATATAACTACTATAATACTGCCCCTATATACAAGAATATAACTACTATAATACACGACATGGAGAGAAAGGAACGGCTGCACATCCCATCTATGGCTGATACTAATGCCGCTAGGCCTATATTAAAAATCAACACCAGAGTGTCTGTATATGAATTGATCAAGCCATATTGCCCCGTGTACCACCGCGCAGGTCCTCTGGTCCACACGGGTCCCTACGCTAACTCCACAACGTGTCGGTCAGCGACCGCCAACCCCGCAAAGCGTGCACATGCAGGGAAGGGAGGCCATGGAACGGCCCTGCAACCCCAATGTCACAGGACCAGACCCAAAAAGCCCCACCAAAACCTGGCCAGCACCACCGGCGGGGAAGGCTGCCCCCAAACGAAACAAGTATGGATATGGTATTACACTTACCATTGCTGCTCTCACAGAATGGGGAAGACATAGGGTCCAGACATGTGAGCTTTTTGGGTCTGGTCCTGTGACATTGGGGTTGCAGGGCCGTTCCATGGCCTCCCTTCCCTGCATGTGCACGCTTTGCGGGGTTGGCGGTCACTGACCGACACGGTGTGGAGTTAGCGTAGGGACCCGTGTGGACCAGAGGACCTGCGCGGTGGTACACGGGGCAATATGGCTTGATCAATTCATATACAGACACTCTGGTGTTGATTTTTAATATAGGCCGAGCGGCATTAGTATCAGCCATAGATGGGATGTGCAGCCGTTCCATTCTCTCCAGTTCGTGTTTTGCAATTCTCCCTCTCTGAACAGCTAGCACTCCTTTATAAGACCCACATGACCAAAATTAGCAGGATATGTCTGTGCTCACATGTCTGGACCCTATGTCTTCCCCATTCTGTGAGAGCAGCAATGGTAAGTGTAATACCATATCCATACTTGTGTCGTTTGGGGGCAGCCTTCCCCGCCGGTGGTGCTGGCTGGGTTTTGGTGGGGCTTTTTGGGTCTGGTCCTGTGACATTGGGGTTGCAGGGCCGTTCCATGGCCTCCCTTCCCTGCACGTGACCGACACGGTGTGGAGTTAGCGTAGGGACCCGTGTGGACCAGAGGACCTGCGCGGTGGTACACGGGGCAATATGGTTTGATCAATTCATATACAGACACTCTGGTGTTGATTTTTAATATAGGCCTGGCGGCATTAGTATCAGCCATAGATGGGATGTGCAGCCGTTCCATTCTCTCCAGTTCGTATACCTACTATAATACTGCTCCTATATACAGGAATATAACTACTATAATACTGCTCCTATATACAAGAATATAACTACTATAATACTGCTCCTATATACAGGAATATAACTACCATAATACTGCTCCTATATACAGGAATATAACTACTATAATACTGCTCCTATATACAGGAATATAACTACTATAATACTGCTCCTATATACAAGAATATAACTACTATAATACTGCTCCTATATACAAGAATATAACTACTATAATACACGACATGGAGAGAAAGGAACGGCTGCACATCCCATCTATGGCTGATACTAATGCCGCTAGGCCTATATTAAAAATCAACACCAGAGTGTCTGTATATGAATTGATCAAGCCATATTGCCCCGTGTACCACCGCGCAGGTCCTCTGGTCCACACGGGTCCCTACGCTAACTCCACAACGTGTCGGTCAGCGACCGCCAACCCCGCAAAGCGTGCACATGCAGGGAAGGGAGGCCATGGAACGGCCCTGCAACCCCAATGTCACAGGACCAGACCCAAAAAGCCCCACCAAAACCGAGCCAGCACCACCGGCGGGGAAGGCTGCCCCCAAACGACACAAGTATGGATATGGTATTACACTTACCATTGCTGCTCTCACAGAATGGGGAAGACATAGGGTCCAGACATGTGAGCTTTTTGGGTCTGGTCCTGTGACATTGGGGTTGCAGGGCCGTTCCATGGCCTCCCTTCCCTGCATGTGCACGCTTTGCGGGGTTGGCGGTCGCTGACCGACACGGTGTGGAGTTAGCGTAGGGACCCGTGTGGACCAGAGGACCTGCGCGGTGGTACACGGGGCAATATGGCTTGATCAATTCATATACAGACACTCTGGTGTTGATTTTTAATATAGGCCGAGCGGCATTAGTATCAGCCATAGATGGGATGTGCAGCTGTTCCATTCTCTCCAGTTCGTGTATTATAGTAGTTATATTCCTGTATATAGGGGCAGTATTATAGTAGTTATATTCCTGTATATAGGGGCAGTATTATAGTAGTTATATTCCTGTATATAGGGGCAGTATTATAGTAGTTATGGTTCAGGGAAGAAAAAGAGTGCTGCACCTCACACCTATGGCTGACACTAGTGCCTCTCGGCTGCATAAAAAACATCAGAATTTTGTGTATGAATTGATCAAGCCACACTGCCCCCATGGGGCACTATTGTCAGCCATAGGTGTGAGGTGCAGCGCTCTTTTTCTTCCCTGAACCGTATTATAGTAGTTATATTCTTGTATATAGGGGACAGTATTATAGTATTTATGTATCGTCCTCTATACAGATGCAGTACTATATGGTCACTAGCTTCATACTGTATATCCTGTGGACTGGTTGGTTGGGGATGTAATGACCACATGCAGTCACATTGCTCTCATTATAGCGGGTGACATCGCTCCCATCCTACGATCCTGTAGTCCGCCCTCCTTAAGTCATTGTCCCTGGATTCTGCCTGTAACACTCGGGGTCCTTGTTCTTTGTCTTATGATCCCCTCTTCCTCCTGTAATTGAGTTATCTTCTGGATAATGTGATTTAAGGGCCTTTAACCCTTGTGAGGTCTCTATATGGGAGGGCTCAGACCTTCTTGTTTCCCGATAGGACAATGTAAGGTTCATAAACCAAGTGAAGAGATAGAACACTGACGTCTCAGAGAAGGAGTGAGCCCACCATGAGCCGCCTTAGCCTGTACCTTCTCCTCATCCTCGCTGCCAGCTGGAGCCTCGGTAAGTCTCACCTATACGCCCCTCTGATCTCTCTCTTTACGTTACTCTCCCTGGAAATCCCTATATAATATGCTCTCAACATGCATTGTTCATCCTGGGACTCCTGCTTCATGGAGAGATATGAAAAGCAATACGGTAATGCATAGAGGATCCGTCCATTGTGTCATTCACTGACAGCAAGCAGAGATCTTGTAAATGGAAGAGAATCCAAACATTATTAAATGTAGAATACTATAGAATCCATAGGGCGCATAGGGGCCTGGGCTCCAGTTTGATCCATCCCCATTGGCAGTATGAACCGGAGTCCCCTTCGTACCACCTTGGAAGAGGGGGCATCAAGTGTACATCTTTATAAAGCCCCATCCTCTCATGTCTTTTTGTCTCTCCCTTTAGTGGAATGTACTGTATTTCCTTTCCAGATGGGGGCGCCGTTCCTGTCATCTGGGGTTGTGATCACTTCATGGGGTATTGTCGTCTCGCCTGTTTTGCCCGCGAGTCTTCTGTCGGCCAAAAAGAATGTGCAGAGGGAATGACGTAAGTAACACAGGGCCGAGGGCCACATATATTACTGATGCGATGGGGAAAAAAGTAATCACATGATTAATGTGGGCGGAGAACTGCTGGGCCAATCAGAGCAGAGCAGATTATAGGCGTTATAGGGCTGTAGAATGACAACCGACCTGAGAAATCCCATCCAGTCCAATACCACAATGCCCCATGGGATTTTATAAGAGCGCCCCCACTAGTGCCAGTCCTGAATTTAACAATGGATATAGAGTTCAGCCCACTAGTCATATAACACAAGTAACACCCGGCACTGTCCTTCTTACTTTATATCCCAGCAGATGTTGCGTTCAGAATATTTTCGGCAATTTCTGGTGAAAGAAGATGGAGGGAAAGTAGATCCTAAATATCCGTGACCGACATCCAGCATCAACCTGGGAAAGAGACCACAGCGTGAGATGTCCCAACACCCCTATGTAATAAATACAACTACAACTCTCATCATTGTCCTTATTACCACTGAACGTACAACTAGGGTCTGTTCACACTGAGGAAAAGGCGAGGAGTTGAAGAAGAAATTCAAAGCCCCATGATTGCTATGGAATGTTTCTAGCACAATCCGCCCGTAGACATGTCAATACCTTGGATGGAAAGAGGATCCGCGTCAGAGCATTACGTGCGTAAATTCTGCCCAAATCCCATTGAACACAATGGGATATGGCTCTTTATGTATTTTAAAGGTGGAACTTCAAGTGGAATACGAGTAAAATTAAGAGCAGATTCGGCTTAAAATTTCTCGCCTATTCCTTAATGTGAGCATATCCTAAGGGTGGGTTCACACTACGGAATTCTCGCGTCGGCTGTCCGCACGCACGGCCGCGCGCCTTTCCGCCGGCTCCATAGACACCATTCTATGGGCTGGCGTATTCCACTATCCGCCGAAAGAAGTGACATGTCACTTCTTTCGGCGGATAGCGGAATACGCCGGCCCATAGAATGGTGTCTATGGAGCCGTCGGAAAGGCGTGCGGCCGTGTGCACAGCCATACTGCGGAATTCCGTGGACATTATCCGTGAGAATTCCTCAGTATGAACCCACCCTTACTGAGCAGAACTGTGTGTGGTGACACCATTCAACCACTAGATGGCTTCAAAGTACATTTTACTCCTATTGATACAAAAAAAAAAACGATTGCAAGGCTAAAGGTTTTTTTTTGGGCTGCATCTGTCTTAGTCATAAACTGATCCGTCCATATTGAGGCTGTGTTCACACTACATATATTTCAGTCAGTATATGTATATTTCAGTCAGTATTGCAACCAAAACCAGGAGTGGATTAAAAACACAGAAAGGATCTGTTCACACAATGTTGTAATTGAGTGGATGGCCGCCATTTAATGACAAATATTTGCTGTTATTTTAAAACAACGGCCGTTATATTGTAATAATGGCCGTTATTTACTGTTATATGGCGGCCATCCACTCAATTTCACCATTGTGTGAACAGATCCTTTCTGTGTTTTTAATCTACTCCTGGTTTTGGTTGCAATATGAGGACCACAATACTGACTGAAATATACGTAGTGTGAACCCAGCCTAAATGAAGGGATAAGCACAAACTGATTGCAAAACTATCATATACAGTGGTACCTTGGTTTAAGAGTAACTTAGTTTAAGAGCGTTTTGGTTTAAGAGCTCACAGTTTTTCAAAATTGTGACTTGGTGTAAGAGCATTGCTTTGGTGTAAGAGCTCCCTGTACTGGGTGGGAGGGGGAGTGGAGGAGGGGCATGGTCTGCATAGCGGGGTCTACAGTCCTGTACTCTGACCCAGGAAGTCTCCCTCATCTTCCAAATCATAGCAGATCCCCTTCAGGCTGGGGCTTACATCAGGGGACAGGACTGTGGAGGTAATATCTCCATAGCTGTAACTCCTCTCTCCCCGGACAGAGAGTGCTGCATGTATGTGCCCACATCTGTCCTGCTTATTCTTTCATGCTCCCTGCAGTCTCTGTCCACCCTTGTGTTTCCCATCCTCTCCATTACTGTACAGTAACTTATATATCACAGATTCTGCTGCTTATAAATGTTTGTTTCATCTGTTCTACATGTTATTCAGAATAATAAATCATTATTTTTGGGGTGTGGAACCAATTGTCTGCATTTCTATGATTTCTTATGGGAATTTGCTTTGGCGTAAGAGTAGATTTGGATTACAAGCGCCGTCCTGGAACGAATGATGTTCCTAAACCAAGGCACCACTGTAGTTTTAAATGGTTCATTTGCATTTTGGCTTTAAAAAAAACTAACTTTTGTCCATTTGCTTCAGTCTTCACCTGTTTGCAGATGAGTTTATATTCCTTCTGCGCAGGGTAAAAACAATGACGGTGAAGGATAAGGCTGACAATCGATTAACTATGATTTTAGGATCAGCACAGAAGATGCCATCAGGGACACACAAAGGATTTTTCAATGGTTGCCTTCATTCACACCAAAGTGTCACTGTCACTCCACAAAACTTTTGACACGTCAAAAGTTTTGATCGGTTCGGGTACTAATTGGGAGATTGAGCCGGGAGAAGACGCACTGCAGCGTATCCTCTCCCAGCTGTGTCATGTGATCATTTCGACTTATAATGGAGCTTTATAGAGCCCCACTGATCACATGACACAGAGGGGGGAGAGGACGCGCTGCAGTGCGTCGTCTTCCGCCTTGTTCTCCCGATCAGCAGGGGTGTGAACACTCAGACCTGGACCAGTCTCTGTGACAAGTCAAAAGTTTTAGTAAGTGACGGCGACACTTTAAATTCGAATGATATAACGACTTTTCGCACAATAATCGTCCCATGTAATAGGGCCGCCCAGATGTCAAGGACACAGAAGGGGGAGAAGCTCAGGCTGTGCACATCTCTCCTCACTCCTACTGACTGCTCGCAACTTACGTTGTGTGAACATAGCCTAAGGGTGCATGCATACTACAGAATACGCGCAGAAAGGCCACTGCGGATTCCGTCACTGGCCCCTGCTCGTGGGCATCTTCACCTGTGCCATAGACTCCATTCTAGGCACAGACGGATTCCGCCGTCCATCGAAAAAATTGGTGTTTATGGCACGGGCGGAGAGCGAGTACGACGGAATCCGTGGCGGGTTGTAAGCGCGGATTCCATAGTGTGCATGCACCCTAACATTGTGTTTTTCCATTAAACCCTCCAAATCGTGATTCTAATCCATTATGTGGTGAAATGCGGGAGGCCATGATACAGCAGGACGTGCCCTGAGAATAGGGAGCCGCCATGTGTCTCTGTACAACGTTACCCATGGCAACCAATCAGTCAGGAAGAGGTTAACAGCTCTTGGCTCCTCCCACCTCCACCACAGGAAAGGGCGTGCCCCAGGCGTACACGTGCTCAGCGGCCTGATATTATTGGTTAGAAGACGGGTCGGTCTTTCCCGGAGCCAATCAGTGAGGCGGGACTGCGCATGCGTGCTCTCAGTTGTTGCGTCTGTTAGACGGCGCCAAATCTGTCAGAGTCCTGGATAGCGGGGAATCCCGGGGCCGCACACCGGCGCCATGGACGAGCTGTACCTGGAGAACATCGACGAGCTGATCACCGACCACAACAAGATCGTGAGGCCGCCGGCATGCTTCTTATTACCTCATTCCCCTTTTATATATTGTCTCGTTATAGCGCTCCCCTGTCACGTGACATTCCTCATACGGTCCATGTACAGCGAGGACCAGCGACCCTGACCGGTCACGTGACACTGCTTGCTTTATGGCAGTGTCCCCCAACCTGTGGCTCTCCTCTGTATACAGCACCAGGGCTGATCTATGTATATACTGACCTCTGTATACAGCACCAGGACTGGGCTATGTATATACTGACCTCTCCTCTGTATACAGCACCAGGGCTGGGCTATGTATATACTGACCCCTCTCCTCTGTATACAGCACCAGGGCTGGGCTATGTATATACTGACCCCTCTCCTCTGTATACAGCACCAGGGCTGGGCTATGTATATACTGACCCCTCTCCTCTGTATACAGCACCAGGGCTGGGCTATGTATATACTGACCTCTCTCCTCTGTATACAGCACCAGGGCTGGGCTATGTATATACTGACCTCTCCTCTGTATACAGCAGCAGGGCTGGGCTATGTATATACTGACCTCTCCTCTGTATACAGCACCAGGGCTGGGCTATGTATATACTGACCTCAGTATACAGCACCAGGACTGGGCTATGTATATACTGACCTCTCCTCTGTATACAGCACCAGGGCTGGGCTATGTATATACTGACCTCTGTATACAGCACCAGGACTGGGCTATGTATATACTGACCTCTGTATACAGCACCAGGGCTGGGCTATGTATATACTGACCTCTCCTCTGTATACAGCACCAGGGCTGGGCTATGTATATACTGACCTCTCCTCTGTATACAGCACCAGGACTGGGCTATGTATATACTGACCTCTGTATACAGCACCAGGGCTGGGCTATGTATATACTGACCTCTCCTCTGTATACAGCACCAGGGCTGGGCTATGTATATACTGACCTCTCCTCTGTATACAGCACCAGGGCTGGGCTATGTATATACTGACCTCTCCTCTATATACAGCACCAGGGCTGGGCTATGTATATACTGACCTCTCCTCTGTATACAGCACCAGGGCTGGGCTATGTATATACTGACCTCTCCTCTGTATACAGCACCAGGGCTGGGCTATGTATATACTGACCTCAGTATACAGCACCAGGACTGGGCTATGTATATACTGACCTCTATATACAGCATCACAGCTGGGCTATGTATATACTGACCTCTGTATACAGCACCAGGGCTGGGCTATGTATATACTGACCTCTCCTCTGTATACAGCACCAGGGCTGATCTATGTACATACTGACCTCTGTATACAGCACCAGGGCTGGGCTATGTATATACTGACCTCTCCTCTGTATACAGCACCAGGGCTGGGCTATGTATATACTGACCCCTCTCCTCTGTATACAGCACCAGGGCTGGGCTATGTATATACTGACCCCTCTCCTCTGTATACAGCACCAGGGCTGGGCTATGTATATACTGACCTCTCCTCTGTATACAGCACCAGGGCTGGGCTATGTATATACTGACCCCTGTATACAGCACCAGGGCTGGGCTATGTATATACTGACCCCTGTATACAGCACCACGGCTGGGCTATGTATATACTGACCCCTCTCCTCTGTATACAGCACCAGGGCTGGGCTATGTATATACTGACCTCTGTATACAGCACCAGGGCTGGGCTATGTATATACTGACCTCTGTATACAGCACCAGGACTGGGCTATGTATATACTGACCTCTGTATACAGCACCAGGGCTGGGCTATGTATATACTGACCTCTGTATACAGCACCAGGGCTGGGCTATGTATATACTGACCTCTCCTCTGTATACAGCACCACAGCTGGGCTATGTATATACTGACCTCTGTATACAGCACCAGGGCTGGGCTATGTATATACTGACCTCTCCTCTGTATACAGCACCAGGGCTGGGCTATGTATATACTGACCTCTGTATACAGCACCAGGGCTGGGCTATGTATATACTGACCTCTGTATACAGCACCAGGGCTGGGCTATGTATATACTGACCTCTGTATACAGCACCAGGGCTGGGCTATGTATATACTGACCTCTGTATACAGCACCAGGGCTGGGCTATGTATATACTGACCTCTCCTCTGTATACAGCACCAGGGCTGGGCTATGTATATACTGACCTCTGTATACAGCACCAGGGCTGGGCTATGTATATACTGACCTCTCCTCTGTATACAGCACCACAGCTGGGCTATGTATATACTGACCTCTGTATACAGCACCAGGACTGGGCTATGTATATACTGACCTCTGTATACAGCACCAGGGCTGGGCTATGTATATACTGACCTCTCCTCTGTATACAGCACCAGGGCTGGGCTATGTATATACTGACCTCTCCTCTGTATACAGCACCAGGGCTGATCTATGTACATACTGACCTCTGTATACAGCACCAGGGCTGGGCTATGTATATACTGACCTCTGTATACAGCACCAGGGCTGGGCTATGTATATACTGACCTCTCCTCTGTATACAGCACCAGGACTGGGCTATGTATATACTGACCTCTCCTCTGTATACAGCACCAGGACTGGGCTATGTATATACTGACCTCTCCTCTGTATACAGCACCAGGACTGGGCTATGTATATACTGACCTCTCCTCTGTATACAGCACCAGGGCTGGGCTATGTATATACTGACCTCTCCTCTGTATACAGCACCAGGGCTGATCTATGTACATACTGACCTCTGTATACAGCACCAGGACTGGGCTATGTACATACTGACCTCTGTATACAGCACCAGGGCTGGGCTATGTATATACCTACCTCTCCTCTGTATATAGCACCAGGACTGGGCTATGTATATACTGACCTCTGTATACAGCACCAGGGCTGGGCTATGTATATACTGACCTCTCCTCTGTATACAGCACCAGGGCTGGGCTATGTATATACTGACCTCTGTATACAGCACCAGGGCTGGGCTATGTATATACTGACCTCTCCTCTGTATACAGCACCAGGACTGGGCTATGTATATACTGACCTCTGTATACAGCACCAGGGCTGGGCTATGTATATACTGACCTCTCCTCTGTATACAGCACCAGGGCTGGGCTATGTATATACTGACCCCTCTCCTCTGTATACAGCAGCAGGGCTGGGCTATGTATATACTGACCCCTCTCCTCTGTATACAGCACCAGGGCTGGGCTATGTATATACTGACCTCTGTATACAGCACCAGGGCTGGGCTATGTATATACTGACCTCTCCTCTGTATACAGCACCAGGACTGGGCTATGTATATACTGACCTCTGTATACAGCAGCAGGGCTGGGCTATGTATATACTGACCTCTCCTCTGTATACAGCACCACGGCTGGGCTATGTATATACTGACCTCTCCTCTGTATACAGCACCACGGCTGGGCTATGTATATACTGACCTCTGTATACAGCACCACGGCTGGGCTATGTATATACTGACCTCTGTATACAGCACCACGGCTGGGCTATGTATATACTGACCTCTGTATACAGCACCAGGGCTGGGCTATGTATATACTGACCTCTGTATACAGCACCAGGGCTGGGCTATGTATATACTGACCTCTGTATACAGCACCAGGACTGGGCTATGTATATACTGACCTCTCCTCTGTATACAGCACCAGGACTGGGCTATGTATATACTGACCTCTGTATACAGCACCAGGGCTGGGCTATGTATATACTGACCTCTCCTCTGTATACAGCACCACAGCTGGGCTATGTATATACTGACCTCTGTATACAGCACCAGGGCTGGACTATGTATATACTGACCTCTCCTCTGTATACAGCACCAGGGCTGGGCTATGTATATACTGACCTCTCCTCTGTATACAGCACCAGGGCTGGGCTATGTATATACTGACCCCTCTCCTCTGTATACAGCACCAGGGCTGGGCTATGTATATACTGAAATCTGTATACAGCACCAGGGCTGGGCTATGTATATACTGACCTCTGTATACAGCACCAGGGCTGGGCTATGTATATACTGACCTCTGTATACAGCACCAGGGCTGGACTATGTATATACTGACCTCTCCTCTGTATACAGCACCAGGACTGGGCTATGTATATACTGACCTCTGTATACAGCACCAGGGCTGGGCTATGTATATACTGACCTCTGTATACAGCACCAGGGCTGGGCTATGTATATACTGACCTCTGTATACAGCACCAGGGCTGGGCTATGTATATACTGACCTCTGTATACAGCACCAGGGCTGGGCTATGTATAAACTGAACTCTGTATACAGCACCAGGGCAGGGCTATGTATATACTGACCTCTGTATACAGCACCAGGGCTGGGCTATGTATATACTGACCTCTGTATACAGAACCAGGGCTGGGCTATGTATATACTGACCTCTGTATACAGCACCAGGGCTGGGCTATGTATATACTGACCTCTCCTCTGTATACAGCACCAGGACTGGGCTATGTATATACTGACCTCTGTATACAGCACCAGGGCTGGGCTATGTATATACTGACCTCTCCTCTGTATACAGCACCAGGACTGGGCTATGTATATACTGACCTCTCCTCTGTATACAGCACCAGGGCTGGGCTATGTATATACTGACCTCTCCTCTATATACAGCACCAGGGCTGGGCTATGTATATACTGACCTCTGTATACAGCACCAGGGCTGGGCTATGTATATACTGACCTCTGTATACAGCACCAGGGCTGGGCTATGTATATACTGACCTCTCCTCTGTATACAGCACCAGGGCTGGGCTATGTATATACTGACCTCTCCTCTGTATACAGCACCAGGGCTGGGCTATGTATATACTGACCTCTCCTCTGTATACAGCACCAGGGCTGGGCTATGTATATACTGACCCCTCTCCTCTGTATACAGCACCAGGGCTGGGCTATGTATATACTGACCTCTGTATACAGCACCAGGGCTGGGCTATGTATATACTGACCTCTCCTCTGTATACAGCACCAGGGCTGGGCTATGTATATACTGACCTCTCCTCTGTATACAGCACCAGGGCTGATCTATGTACATACTGACCTCTGTATACAGCACCAGGACTGGGCTATGTACATACTGACCTCTGTATACAGCACCAGGGCTGGGCTATGTATATACCTACCTCTCCTCTGTATATAGCACCAGGACTGGGCTATGTATATACTGACCTCTGTATACAGCACCAGGGCTGGGCTATGTATATACTGACCTCTCCTCTGTATACAGCACCAGGGCTGGGCTATGTATATACTGACCTCTGTATACAGCACCAGGGCTGGGCTATGTATATACTGACCTCTCCTCTGTATACAGCACCAGGACTGGGCTATGTATATACTGACCTCTGTATACAGCACCAGGGCTGGGCTATGTATATACTGACCTCTCCTCTGTATACAGCACCAGGGCTGGGCTATGTATATACTGACCCCTCTCCTCTGTATACAGCAGCAGGGCTGGGCTATGTATATACTGACCCCTCTCCTCTGTATACAGCACCAGGGCTGGGCTATGTATATACTGACCTCTGTATACAGCACCAGGGCTGGGCTATGTATATACTGACCTCTCCTCTGTATACAGCACCAGGACTGGGCTATGTATATACTGACCTCTGTATACAGCACCAGGGCTGGGCTATGTATATACTGACCTCTCCTCTGTATACAGCAGCAGGGCTGGGCTATGTATATACTGACCTCTCCTCTGTATACAGCACCACGGCTGGGCTATGTATATACTGACCTCTCCTCTGTATACAGCACCACAGCTGGGCTATGTATATACTGACCTCTGTATACAGCACCAGGGCTGGACTATGTATATACTGACCTCTCCTCTGTATACAGCACCAGGGCTGGGCTATGTATATACTGACCTCTCCTCTGTATACAGCACCAGGGCTGGGCTATGTATATACAGACCTCTCCTCTGTATACAGCACCAGGGCTGGGCTATGTATATACTGACCTCTCCTCTGTATACAGCACCAGGGCTGGGCTATGTATATACTGACCCCTCTCCTCTGTATACAGCACCAGGGCTGGGCTATGTATATACTGACCCCTCTCCTCTGTATACAGCACCAGGGCTGGGCTATGTATATACTGACCTCTGTATACAGCACCAGGGCTGGGCTATGTATATACTGACCTCTGTATACAGCACCAGGGCTGGGCTATGTATATACTGACCTCTGTATACAGCACCAGGGCTGGGCTATGTATATACTGACCTCTCCTCTGTATACAGCACCAGGACTGGGCTATGTATATACTGACCTCTGTATACAGCACCAGGGCTGGGCTATGTATATACTGACCTCTGTATACAGCACCAGGGCTGGGCTATGTATATACTGACCTCTGTATACAGCACCAGGGCTGGGCTATGTATATACTGACCTCTGTATACAGCACCAGGGCTGGGCTATGTATATACTGGCCTCTGTATACAGCACCAGGGCAGGGCTATGTATATACTGACCTCTGTATACAGCACCAGGGCTGGGCTATGTATATACTGACCTCTGTATACAGCACCAGGGCTGGGCTATGTATATACTGACCTCTGTATACAGCACCAGGGCTGGGCTATGTATATACTGACCTCTCCTCTGTATACAGCACCAGGACTGGGCTATGTATATACTGACCTCTGTATACAGCACCAGGGCTGGGCTATGTATATACTGACCTCTCCTCTGTATACAGCACCAGGACTGGGCTATGTATATACTGACCTCTCCTCTGTATACAGCACCAGGGCTGGGCTATGTATATACTGACCTCTCCTCTATATACAGCACCAGGGCTGGGCTATGTATATACTGACCTCTGTATACAGCACCAGGGCTGGGCTATGTATATACTGACCTCTGTATACAGCACCAGGGCTGGGCTATGTATATACTGACCTCTCCTCTGTATACAGCACCAGGGCTGGGCTATGTATATACTGACCTCTCCTCTGTATACAGCACCAGGGCTGGGCTATGTATATACTGACCTCTCCTCTGTATACAGCACCAGGGCTGGGCTATGTATATACTGACCCCTCTCCTCTGTATACAGCACCAGGGCTGGGCTATGTATATACTGACCTCTGTATACAGCACCAGGGCTGGGCTATGTATATACTGACCTCTGTATACAGCACCAGGGCTGGGCTATGTATATACTGACCTCTCTTTATCTCTTCTAGGTGACATATAAATGGCTGAGCCACACTCTGGGGGTCCATGTCAACCAGGCCAAGCAGTGAGTATAGGGGCACAAGGCCTCCACCCACCAGGGGGCGCTAGCTGGTAGTGGTCAGGGCATAGCTGGGACTAGTGGTGCATGTGACGCTTACAGTGCATTGAGGGTCCATATTGTAGGTGTCATGTGGGGGGGGGGGGGGTCACAGAGTACGGGGAGAAAAGCGCTCTGATGTCTCCTCACTATCTTGCAGGATGCTCTACGACTACGTCACCCGTAAGAGGAAGGAGAACACCAGCGCACAGGTGCATGTGACCTACCTGGTGACCGGGAAATGTGTGCAGGATGGACACCCTGTGAGTACAGCTCCGGCGGCTGCTGCTTATACAGGCTTTTCATTAATACAGATGTGTGACATAGTGAATCATTATATAATTGGTTTATGAGGCATCCCTCTAACGGTACTATTACACGGAACGATAATCGGCCGAATTGGCCCGATTCGTCCGATTATCGCTCAGTGTAATAAATGCAACGATCAGCCGATGACAACGATCATCGGCTGATCGTTGATATAGGTTAGACCCTATTTTCGTCAGGCGCCGACCGCGCACCGCTGCGTGTAATAGCGGTGCATGGCCGGCGACTAACAATATACATTACCCATCCACGTTCCAGGGCTGCTCTGCCGTCCGCTTTTCCCGGGGTCCCGCGCACGCTCTAGCTTCACAGAGGCCTGTCAGCTGGTAGGCTGCTCAGCCAATCACAGGCTGCGGCGGTCCCGGCCTGTGATTGGCTGAGCGGCCTACCAGCTGACAGGCCGCTGTGAAGCT
This sequence comes from Dendropsophus ebraccatus, assembly GCF_027789765.1. Taxonomy (NCBI): domain Eukaryota; kingdom Metazoa; phylum Chordata; class Amphibia; order Anura; family Hylidae; genus Dendropsophus; species Dendropsophus ebraccatus. The sequence goes on from NC_091458.1 coordinate 12,601,158, forward strand.
AGAGCGCGCACGGGACCCCGGGAGAAGCGGACGGCAGGAGCAGCCCTGGAATGTGGATGGGTAATGTATATCGTTAGTCGCCGGCCACGCACCGCTATTACACGCAGCGGTGCGCGGTCGGCGACTAACGATATACATTACCCATCCACGTTCCAGGGCTGCTCCTGCCGTCCGCTTCTCCCGGGGTCCCGTGCGCGCTCTAGCTTCACAGCGGCTTGTCAGCTGGTAGGCCGCTCAGCCAATCACAGGCTGCGGCGGTCCCGGCCTGTGATTGGCTGAGCGGCCTACCAGCTGACAGGCCGCTGTGAAGCTAGAGCGCGCACGGGACCACGGGAGAAGCGGACGGCAGGAGCAGCCCTGGAACGTGGATGGGTAATGTATGCCAGTTTAGCAAGAGCTGCAAGGACATCGGTAACGATGTCCTTGCAGCTCTTTTCAAACGATTATCGGGCCGTGTAGTAAAGCCAGTAAACGAGCAACGATCTAGCAGATCGCTGCTCGTTTAAAGGTATTATCGGGCCCTGCTCGGCCCGTGTAATACCACCCTAAGAGGTGGCAGGTAGGAGTCACCTAAATCTGCTGTCTGATCTTATTCATATAGTGCCCTGCAGTCACCAGGCGGCAGGCAGGCGCCATGTCACTCCTTCTGCATCAGGTACTGGAGCCACACAGCTATATATGTCTTTTTTTCTCTCTCGTCTTCTAAGAACCATAGTGTTTTTATTTTTCCACCTGTGGGGCTGTGTTGGATGTTGTTTTTTTACGCCATGATCTCTAGTTGTTATATTAGTATCATATCTGTGCGGACATTTTGATCTCTTCTGCGGCGACTCATATAACCAGCGTCCATGGCCGGCTGCCTCTGCTGGGAGGATTAGTCACCGTGAGGCCACCGACCTCTTGAACGAAGTTTAACCTTTCTTGCAGACACAGCCGGCTGGGGACACTGTTTATATCAGCCGTCTCAGGGGGGAACAGAGCAAGGGGAACAGCTCACAAACAGTTTTCCGTTTCTTAGTGGAAAGAAGCATCAGAATTGGGGAAAGGAGACAGTTAACATATTGACATTTATAGAATGAATTGTTAGTCAGCAGGAGGGGAGGTGATTCAATATGTGTTTTACCTGAGCAGAATACCCCTTTAAAGTCCCCTTATGGGACTGTTGCAAGCAAACCTGAGATTGTGTACACTGACCTTTGTATAGCATTGATGAGTGTTATCTGGGCTCTGCTCATAGTTTGCCTGAGGCAGACTCTATAAGAAAGAGTAAGGTTAGTGTTATTTAACGATTGGGACCCCTGTAATCACACTGTGGGGGTCCTGATAGGACAGTTGCAGGAGGGGCCGCTCCTGTCACAAATGCTGCAGCGTCATTGCCCGTCATAGACGATGGGGACCTTACTCTCTATGAAGCAAGCTCTGTTCCTGATGTGAAGCAATGTCTCCTTTCCCCTATACTACTCAGGAGAGGCTCATGTTTTCCTGCCCTTGGTCAAGTGATCACTGTGAGATGTCAGTGGTGGGCAGGGTTACTGATGAGGTGTTACAGCTTGCCTGGCAACATAAGACAGATCATGTGACCTTTGCCTCAGAAGGGAGGGGGAGGACAGAGTGGCGCAGACGGTGAGGAGTTCCAGCAGCTTTAGGGTGTGAGTCAGTATGTGCCGCAGACAAACCGACCAATTCATGTAATTGATCCCGACTTGGCATCGCATTGCTTTCGGCTGCAGCAGCCAAGAGCTATAGAACAGCGATCTCTTTGATCTATGCAGTATATCTATATGTATCTGTACTGCATAGATTTAATGAGAGATCAGTGTAGTTATACTAGAAGTCTCCCAGGGGGGAATAACCCTAACCCCAGGGGGACTTCTAGTATAAGTGTGTTTAAAAAAAAAAAAAAAAACTCCCCTAATAAAAGTTAGAATCACCCCCCTTTTCCCATTTTATAAATATAAATAAACATGTTTGGTATCGCCACGCACGTAATCACCCAAACTATTAATTTATGTTATTCCTGATCTCGCACAGTAAACGGCGTAAGCGCAAAAAAAAATTCCGAAGTGCAAAATTGCGCATTTTTGGTCGCATCAAATCCAGAAAAATTGTAATAAAAAGCAATCAAAAAGTCGCATATGCACAATCAAGGTACCGATAGAAAGAACACATCATGGCGCAAAAAATGCCACCTCACACAGCCCCATAGACCAAAGGATAAGAGGTATAAGCCTGGGAATAGAGCAATTTTAAGAAACATATTTTTTTTAAAAAACGGTTTTAATTTTTTAAAAGCCATCACATAATATAAAATACATGTTATATATCATTGTAATCGTAACGACTTGTGGAACATATATAGCAAGTCAGTTTTACCCCAGGGCGAAAGGCGTAAACACGCCCCCCCCCCCCCCCCCCCCCCCCCAAATTAAAAAATGTGTGTTTCTTTTTCATTTTCAACAGACGTTTGTTTTTTTTTTCTGGTCTCGCAGTGTACTTTATGCACAAATTCAGCCTATCATTGCAAAGTACAATTAGTGACGCAAAAAAAAAAAAGGGCTCATGTGGGTCTCTAGGTGAAAAAAATGCAAGTGCTATGGCCTTTTATGCACAAGGAGGAAAAAAAGGAAGAATGGAAAATGGATTGGCCCGGTCCTTAAGGGGTTAATAAAAGTGGACATCACCCCCACCACCTATTCCCATTTTTCAAATAAACATTTTTGGTGTCGCCTTGTGCGACGTGTCTGATCTACTACAATATAAGTATACAAAATATTCAGCTCCCGCAGCAATTCAGCAAAATATTCAGCACCCGCAGCAATTCACCCCCCGGTGCACGGCCGTGCAAGCTTCACCTACAAAAAAATGTCAATTCATTAATACTGATGCATCAGATCCTGTCCTAATGGTGCGTTGGAGAGATTTATCTGACAGATTTTTTTTTTTTTTTTTTAGCCAAAGCCAGGAATGGATTTGAAAAGGGGAAATCTCAGTCTTTCCTTTATGACCTGCACCCTGTTTATAGTCTTTTCCTGGCTTTGGCTTCAAAGATCTGTCCGATAAATCTGTGTAAACGCACCATAAGTTTAAACCATCTGGGCGGCGTCTTCCACGTCATGAGGCTAATTGCTGGCTACTAGCTATGAGTAAGGTCAAGAGACTGAAACGCGTCGGCTTCTGTCGCTGAGTTTATTTTTGTATGTAAAGACTCAATAAAGAGCGAATTTTGGCCGTATCCCAGGATTGCCGGCTTTTATCCCAATAAAATATGAGCTCATAGAAAGCGCCCAGTGACCGACCTAAAGATAAAAATTAAAATACCAAGTGGCAGAATTGTCTGTTTTTTTTCGTGATCTCATCATATCTCACAAAGACTGAATAAAGTCATCAAATTCTCCAGTCTACGTAAACATGGTATGAATAAAAAAAAAAAACAACAAGGTTCTGCAGCACATGTCCCTTGTATAAGCACTAGAATATACATGAGGGGGCGCTGTGAGCAGACAGGCGGGGGGGCCATTGCAGGAGTACCTCCTCCCCCAGATCTTACTGTTAGCGGGGAGCCCTGCGTCCTGTATCATCTGTACATGGAGCCAGTACTAACCTCCTCCTGCATTCTCATTTCAGTACCACAAGGTGGCAGTAGTGAGAGAAGAGAAGCTGGAAGGTATCTGTCTGTATACACCCGCAGGATTATGTTCTCGCTGTGTCTCGTCCGCCTGCTCTTTAACCCCTTCATTTCTTTGATTGCAGCTGCAAAATCCAAGCTGACGGTAGTGGGCACTGTCCACGTGTACAGCATCCAGAAAGCCACATTAAAGGACAGCGCCCCCCTCTTCAGTACAGACTACGACATCATCAAGAACAACCTCCAGAACTGCAACAAGTATGTTACCTATAGCATTGGGGGAGGGTTATCACTGGTCCGCTGCAACCAATCAGAACGCAGCTGTCATTTTGAAAAAGAACTCAAAAATTTAAAGCTGAAATATGATTGGATGTTATGGGAGACTGGTATATCTCCCCTATTCTTAGCCAGAGACACCCCCCCTCCCCCACATTTTACTGTGAGATATGAACTCTATTGTGTTATAGATTCAGTGCCATCCAGTGCCCGGCTGCTGTACCCCGATCCCCAGAGGAGATTGCCCAGATTCAGAGGGCTCAGTCCCAACCAGACGAGGCCGTGAACATATCTAAAGCACAGACTATCAATGGGCACGTACCGCCACCCGCTACCAAAGGTGCATCCCAGCAGCAGAAAGGCATCATGGGAATGTTCTCACGACCGGCATCCAAATCACAGGAAGCACAAAAAGACACAAAGACTGAGACCAAGGAAACAGCAGTAAGTGACAGCATTACGTTACTGAGCCTGTATTTTACTCCAGAGCTGCACTCACTATTCTGCTGGTGGGGTCACTGTGTACATACATTACTGATCCCGTATATCCACCATTGCTGTTCAGTCATGTGATGCAGCATATCTCGGTATCTCTCTGCATTATATAGGAGGGCGTCTGTTCATAGGCCTGCTGACTGTTTCCCATAGAGAATACAGCTCTGGATGATTGGCTATTATTATAATTCTCACCTGATCTTTTCTTTCCTCAGGTGCCTGAAACCAGCAGCAAACAATCCGCTAAATCCAGCGCTATCAACAACTTCTTTGGAAAAGCTTCTATGAGTGAGTAACAGGGAACGTAGCGACACCAGAGTATAAATCCTATAATCCGATATAATGTGCATGATAGCTGCCGGATTATCAGATGGTGGGAAAGTATATAGAGCCGGGTAGTGACCCCTGGATCTAGATATGTAATATATGTACACAGCTACCCTATCAGCAGAATAGTGAGTGCAGCTCTGGAGTATAATACAGGATGTAACTCAGGATCAGTAATGTAATGTATGTACACAGTGACCCCACCAGCAGAATAGTGAGTGCAGCTCTGGAGTATAATACAGGATGTAACTCAGGATCAGTAATGTAATGTATGTACACAGTGACCCCTGGATCTAGATATGTAATATATGTACACAGCTACCCTACCATACTGGATGTAACTCAGGATCAGTAATGTATGTACACAGTGACCCCACCAGCAGGATAGTGTGTGCAGCTCCGGAGTGTAATACATGATGTAACTCAGGATCAGTACAGGATCAGTAATGTAATGTATGTACACAGTGACCCCACCAGCAGGATAGTGAGTGCAGCTCCGGAGTGTAGTACATGATGTAACTCAGGATCAGTACAGGATCAGTAATGTAATGTATGTACACAGTGACCCCACCAGCAGAATAGTGAGTGCAGCTCTGGAGTAGTCCCCTAGTTTTGTTATGTGGCCTCCGCTATTTGTTCAGTCCCTTATAATCTTGTCTGTACCCCATCATCTTGTATCTGTCATTTTCTCTCTTTTCAGGTAAAGTAAAGGAGTCTCCTACCTCCACTGAACCCCTGAAAGAGGAGACGTCCCCAGCTCCACAGATCCAGCTGCCGCCACCAGAGAACAAAGAGAAAGAGAGTGAACCCCCCAAAGCGTCTGCGACCAACAAGAAAAGGTGACCTCCTCTCTCTGCTGTACTGCTGGCTTGTAGTTATTGGGGCTGATGTGGTTATGCTGTAAATAATCACCACTTAGAGGGATTGTCCGGTGTTTGGACGTCCTAAAGAGAGTTTTTCCACCATTTCACCTCTATAGGTTTTTTTATTTTGTGTGTGTTTAGATAAAGGGGAAGGCGAGGCGTAATCTCTGCACATCAAGATGTTTAGGGTTCTCATCCTATTCACCTGTCCTGAGCTTACTACACTCATTCACTGGTGTTATCTGAGACCAGGGCTGGATTATTAATCACATTAATTCGCCCTTAACTTCAAAATCGATTTTACATTTTTTTTAATTTTTTTTTTTAAATCGAAAATTGCGTACTGATCTGCAGGGGAGGCAGAGACTCGGGGCACCTGATTGTACGCTTGCTCGCGGCTCCAGCCTGAAGAAGGTGGCTGACCAGCCCAGACCTGCAGCTGCTTCTCCTACAAGTTAAAGCGCCCCCTGCTGGATCCATCACTGCTGCCTACACCAGGCGCAGCAGCAGCCGGGCACTAAGGAGCACCCAGAGCACCAGATAGCGGGTCAGGACCCGGCATGGTGGCCCCACCCCTTCCCCACCATTTCTACTAAGTGACTATAACTACCACTCCCAGTACTGCTACTCCCACTATTACTACTAGTCCCACCCCTACTAGTCCTACTAATACTACTTCTCCTACTCCCACTAGTACTACTATTCACACTACTATTTCGACTACACCCCTACATCTACTATACTATACTTTACCTCTACTACTACACCCATCTTCATTAGCAAAAGAAAATGAGCTTTATATATAAATATAAATTATATTTTAAAATGGAGATTTTATTTTTTGGCCATGTGGCCTTATCGGAGACTCAATGTTGGATTCCTTTTTGTACAAAACGTATTTAAAGCAAAGTTGCATGCGGGTGCCTGTATGTATAAGGTGCTATGATGCTTCCAGTGTGTACCAGGGATGTGTTCGTGTAGTGATATAGTCTCATCTTCTCTCTCCATCTGCTCAGCAAGACTAAGAGGATAGAAGTGTCAGACAGCGATGAGGAGCCGGAGAAGGCGATGAAGAAAAAGAGGAGGCGGATCAAGAAGCCGCAGCCTGACAGCAGCGACGAGGAGGCCGGTAAGTGACTGCACACGGGGGTAACCTGTCTACGCTGGTGCGGGAGGTTGTCACCCTCACACCCACACCCTGTTTGTTATGCTCTGTGTAATTTCCTGCTGCGCCGTCTGCCAAAACACGGCCATTCATCCCATCATGGAGTAAGTGGCTGTTTCTGTGTAGTGCCCACGTCAGCGCCTCCCTGCCGCTTTGCGTCGCCTGCTAGTAAGTCCTCGCACCAGCTTCGGCTTTGATGTCTGTTTGCTTTCTTCACCGTCCCGCAGGGCACAGAGATTTAGTCGCAGGTGGAGCCCGAAGCCGCGTTAACAAGAGCTGGCGGCGGCTGCTGTGCAGCTATAGAGGGGCAGCCAGAGCCCCCGCCCCAGTCTGCTCTGCGTCAGCCTTACTCTATCTCTGCTCTCGTCCCCTTCACACGATTCTGCCTTTTATCACAGTGTCGCTTCTTACTAAACCAGAAAAGGTCACTGCTCCTGCGCCTGTCACAAAGTGTTAGCGTAGAGGACCTGGGGACTCACATTGTGCTCCCGAGAGTCATGTAGGGGGCAGAGTTCTTCACATGTACATGGAGGGGCTTTTAAAGGGGAAGCTGTAAATTCTTCTTAGCATAGACAAGGGATGTCAAACTCATCTTAAAGGGCAACTCTGGTGAAAAATGTTTTCTTTTAAATCAACTGGTTACATAGATTTGTAACTTACTTCTATTTAAAAATCTCACGTCTTCCAGTACTTATGAGTTGCTGTATGTCCTGCAGGAATTGGAGTGTTCTATCCAGTCTGAGACCGTGCTCTCTGTTGCCACCTCTGTCTATGCATACAGCAGCTGATAACTACTGGAAGATTTTTAAATAGAAGTAAATTACAAATCTATAAATCTTTATGAAACCAGTTCATGTGTAAGAAAAAGATTTTTTGCAGGTTAACCCCTTTAAGGACTTGTCTGTCTGTGGGGGGTGGGCACAGTTGTGTTTTTTTTTTCTACATGGTCACATTATGCTTTTGCTTCTACAGCTTCTCCTGTGCCCCCAGATGTGAGGACCCCGTCACCTTCTCCTCCACCACCAGAGCCTGTTGTAAAGATGGAGACGGAGCCAGAACCACAGGTGAGATGTCGACCCTTGACCCCCTTCACAATTCAGGAATATTGTCCCTTTTTCTTATCAGGAATTCCCCTCAGGATTTTCTGACCAATAGGGTTGCATTGAACACTGACGGCCTTCCGGATTTTTCCTGAACGGGTGTCCGTTCAGGAAAACAGGTCAGGAAATTATAGAACCTGTCCTATCTTCATCAGGATTTCCTGAATGGGTGCCCCCATAGAAGTCTATGGGAGCTCAGGAAACCCTGATGCTTTCCTAATGCGCATCAGGAAATCCTGATCAGGAGGCCTCAATATTGTCTAGTATGCCAACATACTTTCCACATACATCACGTACCCCCACAGCCCCTGGTATAGCGCACTACCAAAGCCCAGGACGGGAAATTGGCCAGGTTCAGGAAGGGGGGAATGATTGGGGCCACAGTGGGTGCTGAGGTCTGCTTATGTCCTGGGGGACTGTTCGGGTATGACTGCGTGTGAGGGGGGTGCGCAGGGCTCTCAACCAATCCAGAGTTTCAGACACTTTCCTGATGTGTGTCACGAATGTATCCAGGATTTTAGAGCCCACATAGACTTGTATGAGGGAATTGTGGACTAAAACAGTACAGGTTCTATAAAATCCTGACCTATTTTCCGGAATGGGCACCCATCAGGAGAAATCCTGAAGGGTGTCCGCGACTAATGTACCCCTATGGGTCTGGAAATCCGTTATCCAGACATGAAGGGGGCCTAAAGCATGTCCTGAGAACTAACCAGACACCAGCAGAGCTTACGTTGTATAGATGTAGAGGCAGCAGGCAATCCTGAGGGATAACAGGAGATCAGCAGGGCATGCTCAGCACAGATGGAAATGGGATCCTGAGAGCTAACAGGAGATCAGCAGGGCATGCTCAGCACAGATGGAAATGGGATCCTGAGGGATAAGGCATGCTCAGCACAGATAGAAATGGGATCCTGAGAGCTAACAGGAGATCAGCAGGGCATGCTCAGCACAGATAGAAATGGGATCCTGAGGGATAACAGGAGATCAGCAGGGCATGCTCAGCACAGATGGAAATGGGATCCTGAGAGCTAACAGGAGATCAGCAGGGCATGCTCAGCACAGATAGAAATGGGATCCTGAGAGCTAACAGGAGATCAGCAGGGCATGCTCAGTACAGATGGAAATGGGATCCTGAGAGATAACAGGAGATCAGCAGGGCATGCTCAGCACAGATAGAAATGGGATCCTGAGGGATAACAGGAGATTAGCAGGGCATGCTCAGCACAGATGGAAATGGGATCCTGAGAGCGAACAGGAGATCAGCAGGGCATGCTCAGCACAGATGGAAATGGGATCCTGAGAGATAACAGGAGATCAGCAGGGCATGCTCAGCACAGATAGAAATGGGATCCTGAGGGATAACAGGAGATTAGCAGGGCATGCTCAGCACAGATGGAAATGGGATCCTGAGAGCTAACAGGAGATCAGCAGGGCATGCTCAGCACAGATGGAAATGGGATCCTGAGAGATAACAGATCAGCAGGGCACGCTCAGCACAGATGGAAATGGGATCCTGAGAGATAACAGGAGATCAGCAGGGCATGCTCAGCACAGATGGAAATGGGATCCTGAGAGATAACAGGAGATCAGCAGGGCATGCTCAGCACAGATGGAAATGGGATCCTGAGAGATAACAGGAGATCAGCAGGGCATGCTCAGCACAGATAGAAATGGGATCCTGAGAGATAACAGGAGATCAGCAGGGCATGCTCAGCACAGATGGAAATGGGATCCTGAGAGCTAACAGGAGATCAGCAGGGCATGCTCAGCACAGATGGAAATGGGATCCTGAGAGATAACAGGAGATCAGCAGGGCATGCTCAGCACAGATGGAAATGGGATCCTGAGGGATAACAAGATCAGCAGGGCATGCTCAGCACAGATGGAAATGGGATCCTGAGAGGTGACTGGAATCCTGTGTAGATGTGGAGGTAGCAGGGAATTCTGAGGGCTAACGGGAAGCCAGCGCTGACTCATATAGAATCATCTGATTTCTGTATCTTTGATCCTTCAATTAATATTTTCTGATCACCTTTTTATTGTTCATGCCAGACGCAACCTGGGGAAAAGAGGAGGAAACGGAAGCGCGTCCTGAAGTCCAAGACGTTCCTGGATGAGGACGGCTGCATGGGTAAGACTGTGGCGGGTGCGAGCTGGGAGTGTTTGGGTGGAGGGCTGGCTGGACTTTCTGTGACTTGTAGTTCTATAGCCAGCAGTAAGCCATTTGGTAATGCAGCTCCATCTTATAATAAGTGATCCAGTCATGACAGCGCTCTGTGAGCTGTACGATGTTTTCCTGTCTGCATGGATATTCGTTCTCTACTCGTGTGGGCAGTCATGTGATTTTGGGGCTTGTCGTATTCACGTCTCCCTCCATCTTCCAGTTACCGAGAAGGCGTATGTGAGCGAGTCGTGCACGGACAGCGGCGAGGAGTTCACCACATCCAAACCTTCAGCAAAACCGCCCACCGCCAGCAAACCCGAAACCAAGGCGGCAAAGAAAACGGCCGCAGCAAGCAAGGGCACCAAGCAGGCGTCCATCATGGGGTTCTTCCAGAAGAAATGAACCCCTTGCACTGCTGCACCATCTGCATATCCTGTGCACAACTATAGACGTGAATGTGTGTCAGCCATGGTCGGCCATGATGGTGAAGCTCAGACACAAGGACTCTGTATATAAGGGCGGCCATTATTGTGGATGTAATATAGAGAGGTTCTCCACTATGTGTGTAGTCCTTGTATCATCCCCTGGGAAAGCAGGGTGACAACCAGAACATGACAGGCCCCAGACTATTCACCCTACTTTCCTAGAACCCAGAAGGACAAATCTGCCTATTGCGGCCTTACTTAGACTAATGTGCCACGCAGGAGCCTGGGAAAGTGGAATGATGTATCTGAGGGAAAACAGGTCCTGTCCTAGACGTGTGGGGAAAAATGGGTGATGAACAGTGGGAGCTGTAAATTGGTCCTAATCCTGCTTTCTAAGACCCCTGAATGGCAGCTAGACATAACTGGGCGATGATAGAAAAGCCATGTGACTCTTTGTACTGAGGCCTGAAATCTGGCATCCATATTGGTAGCTACCCAGCTTTCCAAGAGTCCAGTGCATATAGCCAGGCAGTGTTATCAGAGCCCTCATGGGTTCCAGAAGTTGGTCACCCAGCTTTCCTAGAGGAGCGAACATCCGATAACAAGAATGGAGGACGGCTCCTCTGAGAATCATTGTGGCCTCTGTGGGGTCCATATTGCCTGTCACCCAGCTCTCTGTACCTCCTGAAAGACAGACCTGCTCATATTATACTATCCCTGTATTACAGAACTGGCCGGTAAGGGAGGTAACAACCCTTGCGTCATGGTGATAATCCCTATTGGGGGGCGGGGGGTCACCCAGCTTTCACATGTATTGTATTTTACTACTTTGACTAGTTGTGCTGGGTGTTCTGAGGTTCTGTGGATGTTGCTGTATGTTTGGGTGTTATGTTGCCCCAGTATATGGGGTGACTGGGTGGTCTTACATCAGGAGCCCCCATGTTGGATTTGGTGTATGACCCTCACTCCATGTCTGTTTCAGCTATACCATGTCCATTAAATGTTACCGTTCAAAATGAAGAGTGACCTATGTATTGTCTTGTACCTCCCATCTTACTGTCACAATGCTCTCCTGAAATCATCTGCGCTGCGGAGTCCCTGCTCCTCTCACTGTGATTCCAAAACCTTTTACTTCTGCCTAGATGACTACACTCCTCTCCTGAAATACTCTGTACTGCTTTAAGTCCAGCTCCTTCCACTGTGTATCTGTCTCCTCTCACTCCTCCTGAAATACTCTGTATTGCTGTGGACCCTACTTCTGTAACCCTCAGTCACCTCGCACAAAATCGGCCCACTCCTCTCCTGTAATACTCTGTGCTGTTGTGATCCTAGGCTTTTTTTTTTTTTTTTTTTTTTTTTTTTTTTACTATTTCAGAGAAGGCATGTGTAATAGATACTTAAAGGGGAGTTCATTGAAAACACCTGCTCCCTTTTAGTTGTCACCACTAGAGATGAGTGAACCTGGAGCATGCTCGAGTTCATCCGAACCCAAACTTTCGGCATTTGATTAGCGGTGGCTGCTGAAGTTGGATAAAGCTCTAAGGCTATGTGGAAAACATGGATATAGTCATTGTTTGTATCCATGTTTTCCAGACAACCTTAGAGCTTTAACCAAGTTCAGCAGTCCCCGCTAATCAAATGCCGATCATTCGGATGGACTCGAACCCGAATCCGGTTCGCTCATCTCTAGTCACCACTTATGTGTTAGGGCCCTATTTCACCGGACGATTATCGTTCGCATAATCGTTAACGATTAACAATCTCAAACGACCACTATTGCGAAAGACCCGAAAACGTTCACTCATTTCCATGGAACAATAATCGTTACTTATGATCGTATTTGCGATCATCTTGTCGCTATTGCGTTCATATCTACTGCGAACCACCGAACGACGTCTTATTCAATACAAATGATTTGCAAACGAGCAACGATAAAAATAGGTCCAGGTCTTATAAAGCGATCAACGATTTCTCGTTCGGTCGTTAAACGTTAACTGCATTTCGACCGAACGATTATCGTTTAGATTCAAACGATTTAACGATAATCTGAACGATATTCGTCTGGTGGAATGGGGCCCATACACTGTGATTGTAACACATCTTTACCTTCATCTCCAAGACTGATTACTTCATCACCAGCTATATGAAGGAATCAGTCGACTAAGGGCCCTATTACACGGAACGATTATCGTGCAAAAAAATCGGTCGAATTTAAACGATAATCGATCTGTGTAATTGCAGGCAACGATCGAAAAATCGTTCGTATGTCATTGATATAGATCTGAACCTAAAATTATCGCTAATCGTTTGCTGTAATTCCATGTTCGCTCAAATTCCGCATTTTTTCACTAATCATTTAGTGTAATAGCACATTGTTCATTGTTTTTCTGGGATCAGAAGGAATAAACGATCATAGTAACGATCGTAACTGACGATTATTGTTCTGTGTAATATGGTGAACAATTTCAGGTTAACGATAAACAATCTCGATTGCGATCGTTTATCGTTGGTCGTTAATCGCTCACTGTAATAGGACCCTAAGGGGCGCAGAGGTAGCAGAAGCATCCAGACCCAGTGGAGTCGCATTATTACCATTTCCTGCTTTTGATGTCTGTAGAGTATGGAGGAGTCACGTGGTGAATCTGCTCGGTTGTTATACAACAGGTGCGATAGGCTGCTGACATATCCCTTGTCATGGCTTAAAGGGGTGTTCAGAGGATGATGTATCCTGGTGGATACACTCTATGACCGTTTCAATGTTTTCCAGGACTCCCTAGGGCTGTAGCCAACCTCAAATGCTAAGTTTGGACTAACCCGAACATACTCAAATTTTGCTAATCTGTAGAGGAAAACAACTGCCAGGGTGAGCAAAGGAGAGCTACACTACTGTGGACCAGGGGGCAGCTAAATATGTGTCTAACATAACAGTAGATATTCTTACTGTGTGTGGGGCTCTGATGCCAACGGATTGTTACTGCTCACCTGATAATGAAGTCGTATCTCTAGAAAAGGCTTCAGTATTCCAGACAGTATCGCGATTGGATTTCACTGGTCGGTAAATGGTTATTTTACCCCAGGTTGGTAAAGGGTTGCCTCCTCCGCTGCTTGTTAATTGGTCGTCTTCTCAGCTGGTCGGTAATTGGTCGTCTTCTCAGCTGGTCGGTAGTTGGTCGTCTTCTCAGCTGGTCGGTAGTTGGTCGTCTTCTCAGCTGGTCGGTAGTTGGTCGTCTTCTCAGCTGGTCGGTAGTTGGTCGTCTTCTTAGTTGGTCGTCTTCTCCGCTGCTCGGTAATTGGTCGTCTTCGCCGCCGCTCGGTAATTGGTCGTCTTCTACAAAGAGTCACATCTGGATGGATGTTGGCGTGTCAGGGAAGAAACATCAGAGAAAAAACGCCTTGCAGCCATTGCTGGAAGAATACAAGTTGGTGGGGACATCGTTATGGTCTGGAGGATGTTCTTGTGGTTTCCTCTGGGCCACTCATCTACGTTAGAGGCGCTCTCATCTGATCTGGGTATGAATTATATGCTGATTGTCTTCTTTGGGGTTGATGAGATTTTCCAGCAACATGTCACATGACTAGAAATGTCCAACATTGGTTTAGAATGAAGAAGACTTGCCAGTCCTACCCTGGCTTCTAATTTCCCAGACTTAAACCCAATTGATCATCTTTGAGACTTCAATGTGGTGTAGGCTGTATGGACCTTCCAGTAGCTGTGGGATGCAGTCACCATGGTTCCAGGTGACCCTGACCTTATTCAGTCACTCCTCACCCGTGTAGCTGCTGTCCATGCCCCATATAGCAGTAACTCCAGATCAGGGATGGGGAACCTTCAGCCGTTCAGCTGTTGCAAAACTACAATTCCCATCATGCTTGGAAAGCCAAAGCTTTAGCTTTGGCTGTCCGTGCATGATGGGAATTGTAGTTTTGCAACAGCTGGAGAGCCAAAGGTTCCCAATCCCTGCTCTAGATATTAGCTGCTGTTTATAAAAATGGGACTGCACTACATATATAGCTCATGATAGGTGAGTGCTCTCTTCTAGATTTAGCATTGGGGCCCAAAAGCTTCATGCTACGTCTTCTGTCTTCTTTACAGCCATAGAGAATTGGAAAGCTTCTCCTCTGTCTTCGATGAAGCAGTTAATTTCTTCATGGCTGCCTTACTGACCCAGCAGTTGGAAAAATAATCTCACCCATCATATGTAACATTTGCAAAAATAAAAATCCCCTCGGAACAATCCCAGTGCGGCTATATCTCCCTCCGCTTGGACATCGCGTCAGCCTCCTTCCAGAATCGCACAGTAAATACCTGTCTTCTGCCGCCTGGCGAGTGGGGAATTGAGAAGATTATTGCTTCTCAGAACAGGAGATGACCCAGCATGTGGTTGTCAACACTTTACGAGACGTAGATCTTCCCTTTACAATTCTGTTTCCATATCTCATTGCCAGCTCTATGACTTCCTACTTAGACATATAGTAAAATTACTTTACGAGAATTGTCTCGATTGTCGGACCTGTCCAAAAAAATTTATCTGATCGTCTAACACTATGAAATATGATATTTCGGGAACCGTGACGAAAGGCAAAGATGATACAATTCTTAATCTATGGGAAGTCAGTAGTGATCAGGGTGAGCCTTCATCTCCATGCTGGGGTGATTTATGGGGTGGGATGATGGGGGCTCACCAGTCTGGGATACTGTAATGTGGCGCCTATAATTTCTACTGGAATGTGGAATAATGGAAAGACTTATGGATAACTTGGAGAAGAAAGTGCTGCAGAAACAAAAGATCTGGAGAAGATGCCAAGATGTGAACAGAGATGTCCAGGATGTGGGTAAGTTCTTAAGTGGATGATTAAGTAACAGGATGTAAAGTTTTGGCACCTTTTAAAGATCGCTTGATGACAAAACGTGGACCCTTGAACTTTCTTCTTGAAGATTGAAGAACTTGACTGGAACTTTATCTCAATCTGGATAGCATGTGATGACTAAGCTCATTGGAGAAGATTCTGTTCGAAGAAATAAGTTGATAATGACATGAAGAAGCTTGACAACTCAAACACAAGCCCAGTTTGGAGAAACATTGTCTATATGGTTACCTCAAGTTGAATGCATATGATCTTTCTTTTATAGGTGTCCTCTATTTCCGATCTTTTCCAGGCTTTACATTCAGTAATACTGCCTAAAATTTCTTCCGGAAAGTAGGGTAATACAGTGTCCAGGAGAGAGACTTTAGAAGAGTCTTCTCCAGGAGCAAAAGACCAAAAGTTTAGGTGCAAAGATGTGTCTATTGAAGCAGAGATCAATGATGTCAAGGGTGTGGGTACATTTTTAGGTAGATGATAGAGAATGGTGAACTTGACGCATAAACTGGAACGATCATTATTTAAATCCCGCTGTATCCATGTTCTCCAGGCAGTCCTTGGGCTCCATCCACCTCCAGGCAACGAGATTCAACTGACTAAAATGATAGGAGATTAAAAGTTTTGGCTCCTTTCAAGATACAATGTGGATCCTTGAACCATCTTCTTGAGGGACGAAGAACCTTTATATCAGGCTGGATATAATGTAAAGACCAAGCTCTTTGGAGGAGGCAATTCTGATCATAAGGAGAAGCGAAGTTATCAATGACATCAAGAAGCCTGATGACGAAAACAGACGATTAGACCTTCTAGAGAAACATTGTCCATTTAGTCACCTCGAGTGGATTTTATCTTATAGCAGTCGAAGAGTAGGAGTATGTCTTTTTATATTCTTCATTTACCATTTGTCCCTGGCTTTCTAGTCAGTAACACTGTAATATGGCACTGCTGATCTCTTCTGGAATGAAGAATAATACCACGTTGCGTGGGGAGACTCATGGATTTCTTGGAGAAGATGTTAGATGTAGATGGCTAGATGTGTCCATCAAAACAGTCACCAGAGTTCTTACATGGATGATATAGTCATAGAGCGTTAAACGTTTTGGCACCTATCAAGATGACAAAGTGGGTTCCTCAGCTGTCTTCAAGGATTAAGGACCTGACCAGAGCTTTAACTCTGGATATCATGTAAAGACCAAGCTCATCAGAGAAGACAATGATGGTCAGAAGAAACCTAAAGAAAGTTAAAAAAGCCTGATGACCCAAATAGAAGACAGGACCTTCAAGAGAAACATTATCCATATGGTGACCTCAAGTTAGAATATAAGGTTGTGTTCGGGTTTTTAAGCCAGGAATGGACAAGAAAAGAGAATTCTTGGTCTTTATACCTGTTTTCCATTTATTATCTGTTCCTGGCTTTGTATTTAGTAATACTGAAATGTGGAGCCTATAATTTATTCTGGAATGTAGAGTAATACGGTGTTTGGTGGAGAGACCTATGGATTCCACAGAGGAGAATGTTAATTGGGAACAAAATACCAAGAGAAGATGTTTAGATGCCAAGATGTGTCCATCAAAGAAGTCACCAAAGATGTTCAGGATGGGGGTGAGTTCTTCAGTGGATGAGAAATTGATAGGATGTAAACATTTTTTGAACCTTTCAAGATGACATGAACAAGATTCTTGCACCTTCTTGAAGAATGAAAGACGTGATTGGACCTGGTTTCCACACAATATCCAAGTTCATTGGAGAAGAAGCAAAGTTGACTATGACCTCAAGAAGCCTGATGACTCAAACAGAAGAGCAGACCATCTGGAGAAACAATGTGCATATGGTCACCTCAAAGTGAAATGGTCGTGTAGCATGTACGGTTGTCTTCAGATGTTCAGGTTTTTAATTTCAAGTAATTAGGAAACAAATGTTTGTTATTTAGTTGTGGACAATTGACTTCTGTATGGTACACTGAGCAGCATGGAGGTTAGGGGCAGTGTTGAATACATCTCGGCTTACACTCACTACATTTGCTGACCCAGCACTGTACAGGAGCAGGGACAGCTGTCTATGAGAGGAGTCCCTGCTCTTCTACAGGAACCTTACTGACTATGCCCCCCAGAGATGGGTGGTTGTGCACTACAGAGTCCTCCACAAATTCAGCTCCTCGCCTGTAGCGTGTCATTCACAAGAAACTTACCCAGAGCCGGGTAAGAGGCGACAGGAGGGGTGACAACCGCTGCGCAGAGCAGGAGAGCAACACTGCATGGTGGTATGGGTGATCTGTATAGCACTCTTATATGGACACTGTGTGATGGTAGTATGAGAGATCAATAAAGCACTGTTATATGGACACTGTGTGGTGGTCTCTGTATAGCACTGTTGTATTGACACTGTATGGTGGTATTATCTGTATAGCTGTTATATGGACACTGTGTGATGGTATCTGTATAGCCCTGTTGTATTGACACTGTATGGTGGTATTATCTGTATAGCTGTTATATGGACACTGTGTGATGGCATTATGTGAGATCTTTATAGCACCGTTATTAAGGCACTGTATGGTTGTATTATGTGAGATCTGTAGAGACATATTATAGATGCACAGTACTATATGATGGTAATATCTGAGCTTTAGTGGGCATTTTTCCCTGCAATCACATGTTACATCAGCGATGACACACAGTGATATCATAGCACATTGTGACACATGACGTCATCACTGCCGCATCACATGTCCTGTCAGGGTGAATCAGCGCAGACCACAAGGTGCATCACCCAGTGACTGCGAGCAGCAAACTTCTCCTGATGATAGAACACAGACAGTCTGATTATACAGAAATATAACACAATCCATTATTATTACTGATACAGTGTAACCTTAGAGACAGTCACACCACTGCTGCCGGCTTACCTGACACTACAACTCCAAGAAGTCTCTACCATATATTACCAGTATTTTAGTAGTTATATTCTTGTATATAAGGGGCAGTATTATAGCAGTTATATTGTATATAGGAGCAGTATTATAGCAGTTATATTGTATATAGGAGCAGTATTATAGTAGTTATATTCCTGTATATAGGGGCAGTATTATAGTAGTTATATTCCTGTATATAGGAGCAGTATTATAGCAGTTATATTCTTGTATATAGAAGCAGTATTATAGTAGTTATATTCCTGTATATAGGAGCAGTATTATAGTAGTTATGGTGTATAAAATAGAAAATAAGTCCAAGCACTCACCGGTTGAAGGGATCTCTTTGTGCGTTTATTCAAGACATCACAGGGAGGGAGCGGTGGCCAGGGTGCGGGAGCGTGTAGCAGACAACTGTTTCGCGCCTCAGCGCTTTGTCAAGTCTTACATCACTACCGGGGGAGGGTAGTTTAAATAGGTTACATCATGCATATGCAAATAGTATTCAAAATAGGTGAAAACAAAAAATGTTACATACAAGTACAAATTATCTCACAAGAAAACACTCCAATCATTCCTCTCATTGAGGCCATTGGGACCGGTCGCATCTAGAGTGGCAATCCATGTTGCCTCTCTCCTGAGGAGGTACTGATGTCTGTCTCCTCCCCTATCAGGTTGATCCACCTTCTCTAAGCCCAGAAAACGCAGGGAGCTGGTGTCACCTTTGTGGACAGAATTCACATGCTCTATAAGGCGGGGAACGCCCTTCCCAGTCCTAACTGAATAGGCATGCTCTTTGTACCTGGTCCACATCGGGCGTTTAGTTTTGCCAATGTAGAAGCGGTGACACGAGCATACAAGCGCATAGACAGTGTAGGGGGTTCTACAGGTGATGAGGATATCGATATAGCAGTCTACTCCATTCAGGTTAATATAAGCAGTAGGAATAAGCTGCGGGCAGTACTTACAGCTACCACATCTTTTATTTCCTGTCAGAGGAGCTCTGGTGAACCACTCATCTGCCGCTTTTTTCTTTTTGCACGTATTCACATTGAGCTTATCACCAATGGTGCGGTTTTTGCGGTATGTGATGAGGGGTCCCTGAGCTGCAATCTCCTTCAGGTCATCGTCCTGTTCCAGGATGGGCCAATGTTTCCAGATGGCTTTAGTGATACACTGATTCAGCGGTGAATTTTGAAAAACAAAAGAAAACCTATTTAACCCTTTCTGTTGTGTGGTCTTGGATCTCAGTAGGTCTGATCTGTTCAGCATATTGGCCCTGGTTCTAGCTTCACTAATAACCTGTTCTGGATATCCCCTTGCTGAGAGTCTTCTCTCCATATCTGCAGCCTGTACAGCAAATGATTGATCATTGCTATTGATACGTTTAAGCCTCACTAGCTGGCTGAATGGAATGGAGTCTTTAATGCGTGTGGGGTGAGAGCTAGAGTAGTGCAAGATGGAATTGCATGCGGTTTCTTTTCTAAACACTGAGGTGTGCAGTGTGTTATCCACTACGTCCACTTGGACGTCCAGAAACTCAAGGGATCGGTTCCCTATCTTATATGTGAAGACCATGTTCACACTATTCACTTCATTAAGGTAGGTGACAAAATCAATAAATTTACTTTCTTCTCCAACCCACACAACGAAGACATCATCCACGTAACGAAAATACGCCCTGATGCTTTCGATGTGTGGGTTGCGAGTGTTAAATACATAGTCATTTTCCAGCTTGGCCAAAAAGAGGTTTGCGTACGTGCAGGAGACCGGCGTGCCCATAGCAGTACCGATCTCCTGCCCGTACCATTGGTCCTCAAACATAAAGACATTGTTACGCAAAATAAAATAAAGTCCTTCTTTCACGAAATTTCTATAGGCTTGAGACTGGTCTGTCCTAGATAGGAACCAATCGATCGCCTCTACACCCGCATCATGAGGGATGCGGGTGTAGAGGCTTTCCACATCGACTGAGGCCAGGATACAGTCATCAGAGAAGTGCACTGAGTCCAGCATGTTTATGAAATCTCCGGAATCTTTTAAATAGCCAAGTGTTTCGGCTAGGAGGGGGTCTAAGAGACCAGTCCAGGTATTGGGACAGGAATTCGGTAGGGGACCCGATGGCGGACACGATTGGGCGCCCAGGTGGTTTGTCCAGATTTTTGTGGACTTTTGGTAAGAAATACCACCTGGGCGCTCGGGGTGTCGGGGGGAGTAACTTCTCAGCTGTTTTTTTTGTCGATTGCTCCAGTACTGCTGTGCTTGAGCAAGAGGCTACGTAATTGCTCATGGATCTTGGGTATGGGATTTTTTGTGAGGAGTTTATATGTACGGCGATCGCCTAATTGCCTCTGAGCTTCCTCTATGTAGTACGAGCGCGACATTACGACAGCTGCCCCCCCTTGTCAGCCCTCTTTGTTATGAGGTCAGGGCGATTGCGGAGCCACTTGAGTGCTCTATCTTCCGCCTTAGACAAGTTTTTGGTCGCCTTGGGGTACACGAGAGCCTTTACTTCCTGTACTACCGACTTATGAAAGGTGTCAATGGCTCCCCCTGGGGTAACCTGGGGACAAAATTTAGATTTGTTGCCCCCCATAAACACTGCTTCAGTGGTGGAGCTGACTGCTTCTTCATACCCGGCCAAAAAACGTGTACATTCAATCTCCTGCACATTAAATTCTGCTGGGACTTGGAATCCCAAAGGACCCACTGTACAACGAGACTCGCCTCTGGTTAGCTGCTTATTGTGACTTTTATTAACAGAGAAGTGTTTAGTAAGATTGACTTTGCGTACACCTTTGAACATGTCAACATCAAATGTTGTAGGGGAAAAGTCCTCTGTGAGGCCATAATTAAGGCCCTTGCTAAGTAGCTGTTCACATTCAGGGGGCAGGGGTACTCCAGAGATGTTTATGACATTCGGCTTTTCATTTAATGTTTCCAGGTTACTTGCTTCCTGTAGCCTTCTTTTCTGCTGTCTTTTTTCTCTCTGGAATCGTGCCTTCCTGCCTCCTCTCCGTGTTTTTCGCCTAAAGGGCCGCTTCTTGGGTTCTGGGGTGTATTGGTTCTTCCTGCTGTCGTGCTGGTACACACGCATTAAAGACTCCATTCCATTCAGCCAGCTAGTGAGGCTTAAACGTATCAATAGCAATGATCAATCATTTGCTGTACAGGCTGCAGACATGGAGAGAAGACTCTCAGCAAGGGGATACCCAGAACAGGTTATTAGTGAAGCTAGAACCAGGGCCAATATGCTGAACAGATCAGACCTACTGAGATCCAAGACCACACAACACAAAGGGTTAAATAGGTTTTCTTTTGTTTTTCAAAATTCACCGCTGAATCAGTGTATCACTAAAGCCATCTGGAAACATTGGCCCATCCTGGAACAGGACGATGACCTGAAGGAGATTGCAGCTCAGGGACCCCTCATCACATACCGCAAAAACCGCACCATTGGAGATAAGCTCAATGTGAATACGGGCAAAAAGAAAAGAGCGGCAGATGAGTGGTTCACCAGAGCTCCTCTGACAGGGAATAAAAGATGTGGTAGCTGTAAGTACTGCCCGCAGCTTATTCCTACTGCTTATATTAACCTGAATGGAGTAGACTGCTATATCGATAGCCTCATCACCTGTAGAACCCCCTACACTGTCTATGCGCTTGTATGCTCGTGTCACCGCTTCTACATTGGCAAAACTAAACGCCCGATGTGGACCAGGTACAAGGAGCATGCCTATTCAGTTAGGACGGGGAAAGGCATTCCCCGCCTTATAGAGCATGTGAATTCTGTCCACAAAGGTGACACCAGCTCCCTGCGTTTTCTGGGCTTAGAGAAGGTGGATCAACCTGATAGGGGAGGAGACAGACATCAGTACCTCCTCAGGAGAGAGGCAACATGGATTGCCACTCTAGATGCGACCGGTCCCAATGGCCTCAATGAGAGGAATGATTGGAGTGTTTTCTTGTGAGATAATTTGTACTTGTATGTAACATTTTTTGTTTTCACCTATTTTGAATACTATTTGCATATGCATGATGTAACCTATTTAAACTACCCTCCCCCGGTAGTGATGTAAGACTTGACAAAGCGCTGAGGCGCGAAACAGTTGTCTGCTACATGCTCCCGCACCCTGGCCACCGCTCCCTCCCTGTGATGTCTGAATAAACGCACAAAGAGATCCCTTCATCCGGTGAGTGCTTGGACTTATTTTCTATTTTATACACCGTACTGCCCTTGTCTCTGTTCGAGCACCGCGGCTACTTACCAGTGCAGTTTATTAGCCCTTAATCCGACTCCAGCGCACAGCTACTGATTGAGCAGTATTCAGACAGTGCCGGCACCTGTATCTTCCTGAAACATTATAGTAGTTATATTCCTGTATATAGGGGGCAGTATTATAGTAGTTATGGTAGCAGCAATGGCAAGTGTAATACCATATCCATACTTGTGTTGTTTGGGGGCAGCCTTCCCCGCCGGTGGTGCTGGCTGGGTTTTGGTGGGGCTTTTTGGGTCTGGTCCTGTGACATTGGGGTTGCAGGGCCGTTCCATGGCCTCCCTTCCCTGCACGTGGACGCTTTGCGGGGGTGGCGGTCACTGACCGACATGGTGTGGAGTTAGTGTAGGGACCCGTGTGGACCAGAGGACCTGCGCGGTGGTACACGGGGCAATATGGCTTGATCAATTCATATACAGACACTCTGGTGTTGATTTTTAATATAGGCCGAGCGGCATTAGTATCAGCCATAGATGGGATGTGCAGCCGTTCCATTCTCTCCAGTTCGTATTATAGTAGTTATATTCCTGTATATAGGGGGCAGTATTATAGTAGTTATATTCCTGTATATAGGGGGCAGTATTATAGTAGTTATATTCCTGTATATAGGAGCAGTATTGTAGTAGTTATATTCCTGTATATAGGGAGCAGTATTATAGTAGTTATATTCTTGTATATAGCAGCAGTATTATAGTAGTTATATTCTTGTATATAGCAGCAGTATTATAGTAGTTATATTCTTGTATATAGGAGCAGTATTATAGCAGTATATTCCTGTATATAGGGGGCAGTATTATAGTAGTTATATTCCTGTATATAGGAGCAGTATTATAGTAGTTATATTCATGTATATAGGAGCAGTATTATAGTAGTTATATTCCTGTATATAGGAGCAGTATTATAGTAGTTATATCCCTGTATATAGGGGCAGTATTATAGTAGTTATTTTCCTGTATATAGGAGCAGTATTATAGTAGTTATATCCCTGTATATAGGAGCAGTATTATAGTAGTTATATTCCTGTATATAGGGGGCAGTATTATAGTAGTTATATTCCTGTATATAGGGAGCAGTATTATAGTAGTTATATTCTTGTATATAGGAGCAGTATTATAGTAGTTATATTCTTGTATATAGGGGGGCAGTATTATAGTAGTTATATTCTTGTATATAGGGGCACTATTATAGTAGTTATATTCCTGTATATAGGAGCAGTATTATAGTAGTTATATTCTTGTATATAGGAGCAGTATTATAGTAGTTATATTCCTGTATATAGGAGCAGTATTATAGTAGTTATATTCTTGTATATAGGAGCAGTATTATAGTAGTTATATTCCTGTATATAGGAGCAGTATTATAGTAGTTATATTCTTGTATATAGGGGGCAGTATTATAGTAGTTATATCCCTGTATATAGGAGCAGTATTATAGTAGTTATATTCTTGTATATAGGAGCAGTATTATAGTAGTTATATTCCTGTATATAGGGGGCAGTATTATTGTAGTTATATTCTTGTATATAGGGGGCAGTATTATAGCAGTTATATTGTATATAGGAGCAGTATTATAGTAGTTATATTACTGTATATAGGGGCAGTATTATAGTAGTTATATCCCTGTATATAGGAGCAGTATTATAGTAGTTATATTCCGGTATATAGGAGCAGTATTATAGTAGTTATATTCCTGTATATTGGAGCAGTATTATAGTGGTTATATTCTTGTATATAGGGGGCAGTATTATAGTGGTTATATTCTTGTATATAGGGGGCAGTATTATAGTAGATATGAACAAGGATCAAGAAACAGAGTCTCGCACTCACCGGACTGAAGATGCAAGTGGTTTATTTCCGATACATCAGAGTGGGCTAGGCGGGGAGAGGGGAGATGGTGAAGCAGGTGTGTTCAGCAGGAGCGACAAAATGTTTCACGCCTACAGAGGCGCTTCGTCGGGCTAGGAACCTAGCCCGACGAAGCGCCTCTGTAGGCGTGAAACATTTTGTCACTCCTGCTGAACACACCTGCTTCACCATCTCCCCTCTCCCCGCCTAGCCCACTCTGATGTATCGGAAATAAACCACTTGCATCTTCAGTCCGGTGAGTGCGAGACTCTGTTTCTTGATCCTTGTTCATTTATCCTGCCTTTTTTGTCTCTGCACCGCCGCTCCACGGTTTGGATACAGTTTGTGTGCTATATACTCCAGTCCCGGGTTTCCCACATTGGGTGTACCTTGTAGTTAGTGCCGGCCGGAACTCTCACCATACGTATTATAGTAGATATATTCCTGTATATAGGGGGCAGTATTATAGTAGTTATATGATATTTGGAGCGTGTTCTCCGGTCAGTCCTGACACTTACACAATGCATTGTGTGGATAATTGGGTAACGCTGACATTACGACACGCCCGTGGGCTGCTAACGTTACACTCGCCAAGACATTGGATTATCCTGACTGCTGGAAGCTGACGTGGTTGGCCGAGCTCCAGCCTTGGTCTTCGCAAGTCTCTAAATAAGGTCAGGTATTAGGGGCTCCAGATGTAATCTACAGTTTTTATATCAGATTCAGACTGAAAACCTGAAGACTTTAGACGAGAAATTAGTTTGGGAGGAGATGGAGGCAGATGGTCATTGTCTGCATGGTGTAGAGGAGTGTGCATGACGACCCTTACTGACACCAGCCGCAGCACACAGCGAAACGCGTGGGTGCAGCCACATTGGAATATACATTCAATTCATTTTCTATGGAATCTATTCCCCGTAGAGTATAAGTCTTATGTATGTTATCTCCATTACTTAGAATAATACACAATGGGAAACCCTCCTACACTGAGGTGAGCGTGCCCACGTGTATACAGCCAGCGCTGCACGCATCAGTCACAGGAGCAATGAGGCTGAAACATAATATGACGTTTTATATGTGCGATATGAGCAGGACTAGCTATGTACAGTGTATCAGTCTGGAGCTCACAGAGCATTGTCTATAGACAGGACTAGCTATGTACAATGTATCAGTCTGGAGCTCACAGAGCATTGTCTATAGACAGGACTAGCTATGTACAATGTATCAGTCTGGAGCTCACAGAGCATTGTTTACACTTGATACAGCAGAGCAGGACTAGCTATGTACAATGTATCAGTCTGGAGCTCACAGAGCATTGTCTATAGACAGGACTAGCTATGTATAATTTATCAGTCTGGAGCTCACAGAGCATTGTCTATAGACAGGACTAGCTATGTACAATGTATCAGTCTGGAGCTCACAGAGCATTGTCTATAGACAGGACTAGCTATGTACAATGTATCAGTCTGGAGCTCACAGAGCATTGTTTACACTTGATACATTGTACATAGCTAGTCCTGCTCTGCTGTATCAAGTGTAAACAATGCTCTGTGAGCTCCAGACTGATACATTGTACATAGCTAGTCCTGTCTATAGACAATGCTCTGTGAGCTCCAGACTGATACATTGTACATAGCTAGTCCTGCTCTGCTGTATCAGTCTAGGGTCCAGGCTGTAAAGCTCACAGAGCGTTGTCTAGACTGGATACAGCTGAGAGCAGGACTAGCTATGTACAATGTATCAGTCTGGGCTCCAGGCTGTAGAGCTCACAGAGCATTGTCTACACTGGATACAGCTGAGAGCAGGACTAGCTATGTACAATGTATCAGTCTGGAGCTCACAGAGCATTGTCTACACTGGATACAGCTGAGAGCAGGACTAACTATGTACAATGTATCAGTCTGGGGTCCAGGCTGTAGAGCTCACAGAGCATTGTCTACAATGGATACAGCTGAGAGCAGGACTAACTATGTACAATGTATCAGTCTGGGGTCCAGGCTGTAGAGCTCACAGAGCATTGTCTGCACTGGATACAGCTGAGAGCAGGACTAGCTATGTACAATGTATCAGTCTGGGGTCCAGGCTGTAGAGCTCACAGAGCATTGTCTACACTGGGTACAGCAGAGAACAGGACTAGCTATGTACAATGTATCAGTCTGGGGTCCAGGCTGTAGAGCTCACAGAGCGTTGTCTACACTGGAAACAGGGCAGGACTAGCTATGTACAATGTATCAGTCTGGAGTCCAGGCTGTAGAGCTCACAGAGCATGGTCTACACTTGATACAGCTGAGAGCAGGACTAGCTATGTACTATGTATCAGTCTGGGCTCCAGGCAGTAGAGCTCACAGAGCATTGTCTACACTTGATATATCCGTATGACTCCTCATCTGAGAGCTATGTACTGTGTATATGTACATAGTCTCCGTTCTCTAACTGCAAGCAGAGGTCCTGACTATTGGAGCAGATTGAGTTATTGGCAATGCTTTGTTAGGGCGGTGGATAAGCCTGGGCCCCCCTGTACTGTAGTCCCCCCCCCCCTCGTCCTCCATCAGGTGAGGGTCTGGTACAGTGTTACAGGAGGAGGAGTGACCTCCCAGGTTCAGCACCATGGACAGGGTCAGGACAGGAGAGGCAGGTGATTGATAGGGCTGCTGCTGACTCCTCCACATTGGGGGGGGGGGGGGGGGGGTTGTTACAATGTTTGACTCTCCAGTAACTCCATAATTCTTTGATGTTCCCCAGTAAATGTATTTCTGCAGGGAGGAGGCCAGAGAATAGGCTGTTACCATGTCTGATAGATCAAAGGAGATCAGCAGGAAGCTTGGAGCTGAGGGATCTGCTATCAGTACAATGTAGGGGCAGGAACATGACAACCCTTCCTGGCAGGAGAGGAGGTGTGCACGGTGACCTGGTATCTTATGTGCCTCAATACGGTGACTATAGCGGGCAAACCCGAAATATATAAATATATGATCTGGAAGAAAGAGCGGATGTTGTATAATACAGGGAGTGCTAGCCCTGTCACTGCTTCGGGCCCTGTCACTGCTTCGGGCCCTGTCACTGCTGCGGGCCCTGTCACTGCTGCTGGCTGGATGACACATAGCTGTAGTGGGTGCAGGGGCCACAGTCACCCCCATCCTTATACTTACTGGGGGCCACATTCAGAAACCGCAGCAGAAAGTGCAATGATCAGGAGTGAACTGATCTGCAGAAGGAAGACATCCCCCAGACCCCCATACACATATACAATGGGGAGGATGAAATAAGGCACTGCCAGCCTCCCCTGTCCCCTCCATCCCCCTCTGCCCCCCAGCCTCCTCTGTCCCCTCCAGCCTCCTCTGTCCCCCCATCCCCCTCTGCCCCCCAGCCTCCTCTATCCTCCCCAGCCTTCTCTGTCCCCTCCATTCCCCTCTGTCCTCTCCATCCCTCTCTGCCCCCCAGCCTCCTCTATCCTCCCCAGCCTTCTCTGCCCCCTCCATCCCTCTCTGCCCCCCAGCCTCCTCTATCCTCCCCAGCCTCCTCTGTCCCCTCCAGTTTCCTCTGTCCCCTCCATCCCTCTCTGCCCCCCAGCCTCCTCTATCCTCCCCAGCCTTCTCTGTCCCCTCCATCCCCCTCTGCCCACCAGCCTCCTTTATCCTCCCCAGCCTTCTCTGTCCCCTCCATCCCCCTCTGTCCCCTCCATCCCTCCCTGCCCCCCAGCCTCCTCTATCCTCCCCAGCTTTCTCTGTCCTTTCCATCCTCCTCTGTCCCCTCCAGTTTCCTCTGTCCCCTCCATCCCTCTCTGCCCCCAGCTTTCTCTGTCCTTTCCATCCTCCTCTGTCCCCTCCAGTTTCCTCTGTCCCCTCCATCCCTCTCTGCCCCCCAGCTTTCTCTGTCCTTTCCATCCTCCTCTGTCCCCTCCAGTTTCCTCTGTCCCCTCCATCCCTCTCTGCCCCCCAGCCTTCTCTGTCCTTTCCATCCTCCTCTGTCCCCTCCAGTTTCCTCTGTCCCCTCCATCCCTCTCTGCCCCCCAGCCTTCTCTGTCCCCTCCATGCTCCTCTGCCCCTCCAATTTCCTCTGTTCTCTCCATCCCCCCCAAGCCTCCTCTGCCCCCTGTCCCCTCCATTCTTCTGTCTTTTAGCCTAATCAGCAGCAGTCTGTATGGGGGGGCTAATCAGCAGTAGTCTGTGTGTGTGTGGGGGGGGGGGGCTAATCAGCAGCAGTCTGTATGGGGGGCTAATCAGCAGTAGTCTGTGTGTGTGTGTGGGGGGGGGGCTAATCAGCAGCAGTCTGTATGGGGGGGGCTAATCAGCAGTAGTCTGTGTGTGTGTGTGGGGGGGGGCTAATCAGCAGCAGTCTGTATGGGGGGGCTAATCAGCAGTAGTCTGTGTGTGTGTGTGGGGGGGGGGGCTAATCAGCAGCAGTCTGTATGGGGGGGCTAATCAGCAGTAGTCTGTGTGTGTGTGTGGGGGGGGGCTAATCAGCAGCAGTCTGTATGGGGGGCTAATCAGCAGTAGTCTGTGTGTGTGGGGGGGCTAATCAGCAGTAGTCTGTACTGGGGGCTAATCAGCAGCAGTCTGTATGGTGGGGCTAATCAGCAGCAGTCTGTATGGGGGGGCTAATCAGCAGTAGTCTGTACGGAGGGGGGGGGGCTGCTCAGCAGTAGTCTGTACGGGGGGCTATTCAGCAGCAGTCTGTACGGAGGGGGGGGGCTGCTCAGCAGTAGTCTGTACGGGGGGCTAATCAGCAGCAGTCTGTATGGTGGGGGTAATCAGCAGCAGTCTGTATGGGGGGGCTAATCAGCAGTAGTCTGTACGGAGGGGGGGGGCTGCTCAGCAGTAGTCTGTACGGGGGGGCTAATCAGCAGCAGTCTGTATGGTGGGGCTAATCAGCAGCAGTCTGTATGGGGGGGCTAATCAGCAGCAGTCTGTATGGGGGGAGTTAATCAGCAGCAGTCTGTATGGGGGAGTCTGAGCATCAGTTATATGCAGCAGTCTGTACGCAGGGCCTGAGAGCAATCTATAAGAAGTGACTGACTACTCTAAATGGAGGGACCTGAGCATCAGTCTGTACGGAGGGATGACTAGCAGTCTGTATTGGGGACAAAGCAGCAATCTATATGTGGGTGTGTATGGGGGGGGGTCTCCTCTCATTACTGCTGTCATTATGGTGGTTGGGGGGGGGGGTCTCCTCTCATTACTGCTGTCACTATGGTGGGTGTGTATGGGGGGGGTCTCTCATCCCTGCAGTCACTATGGTGTGTATGGGGGGGTCTCCTCTCATTACTGCTGTCACTATGGTGGGTGTGTATGGGGAGGTCTCCTCTCATCCCTGCAGTCACTATGGTGTGTATGGGGGGGGGGGTCTCCACTATGGTGGGTGTGGGGAGGAGGAGCAGGTGTGACATTCCTCACCTGGCCTCGGAGCCGCTCCTCATATTCTCTCATCTCTGCTAATTCCCTGCACTGGTTGTGGGGTCTCAGCAATAACCTGACGTCTCATCTACAAGAGAGGGAGAACCCCCACAGACCCCTATAGTATATGCACATTAGGCCTTAGTGGGTCACCACACTGAACCCATGGACCACCCGGCATAGTCGCCCTCCAGTGTGGATAGAAGAGACTTGTAGACTTGATGCCATTGTAACAAACCTCCAGCTGTGAGAAGCTGTAAATCCGGATGGGTTCCCATTCACTGACAACAAGCAGAGATCTGGAAATAGTGAAGAACTGACACAATGTCTATTACACGGCTGCAGAACGGTCAGTATATGATGACCATGATTCATTTACACAATAGTGGAGCATCCCTTTAAGAAGTCATGACGATGGAGGATGGGGTTCCCCCATTCTTCATGATACATAGGACACCCACACTCAGATGACTATATCACCCTGAGGTCAGCCGGACATACATGGCATTCAGGGGTCTGGCCTGTACACTACATCTCCCATGATGCAATACAGCAGAACCCCCTGATCCTAATAAAACAAGTGGCCCCAGTGCAGCAGCCCCACTGGAAGCCAGTGTTACCCAACCTGGGGCTCTCCAGCTGTTACAAACTACAACTCCCATCATGCCCTGACAGCCTCCTATACTGCCTTCAGCTGCCAGCGTATGCTGGGAGTTGTAGTTTTTCAATAGCTTAAGAGGCCCAGGTTAGGTAACCCTGTCAGGGATTGCTGGGTCTTGTAGTTCAGGCTCTGTATATATGATGGGTTATGCTGTCAGGGATTGCTGGGTCTTGTAGTTCAGGTGCCCTGTTATATTTGATGGGTTATGCTGTCAGGGATTGCTGGGTCTTGTAGTTCAGGTTCTGTTATATATGATGGGTTATGTTGTCAGGGATTGCTGGGTCTGGTAGTTCAGGTTCTGTTATATATGATGGGTTATGTTGTCAGGGATTGCTGGGTCTGGTAGTTCAGGTTCTGTTATATATGATGGGTTATGGTGTCAGGGATTGCTGGGTCTGGTAGTTCAGGATTCCTATTATGATGGGTCATACCATTAGTCCTTGCTGGGATTTGTAGTTGATCAGTGTGTATGGGCAATGGCTTAGTTATTTGTTGAGTTTTTATTCCCACAAGCGCTGAATTCTACGGTTGGGTTGTGCTGTGAGTTGTAGTTCCCGCTGTGTCCTGCAGGGGGCGCGGGAGAGCTGCCTGACGTCGCCGTGTCCCGCTGGCTGCAGAGCTCTTATAGCCCGGGGTGAGCGCTCGGGAGGCAGCAGCAGAGGAGCCCCGCACCTGGAGACATGTCCCCCGCAGGCAGAGAGCTGACCCTGCTCCTGGGAACCCTGTCCCTGCTCTGCATAGCCCGGAGCACGCCGGCCAGAGCACGACCCCGTGAGTACCGCTGTGTCAAGTGTGCAAGAACTGTAGAAGTGTGCAACAGACGAGTTTAAAGTGATTGTAAGTGTGCAAGAGATAAGTCTAGAAGAAGAGTGCAAGAAATGAGGGACAGCATGCAAGAGCTAGCTACAGTATAACTGTGCAATTTTAATTGTAAGTGTGCAAGAGCTAAGTCCAGTGGTAGTGTGCAAAAAATTAGAGACAGCGTTTGCAAGAGATAAGTATGATATAAGTGTTCAACAGACCACTGTAAATTGATAGTGAGTGTGAGCTAAATCCAGTAGAAGTGTGCATAAGTCTCATATGATTGGAAGTGTGTAAGAGATAAGGACACTACAGGTGTGCAAGAGATAGGTCCAGTGTTGTGCAAGAGGTAAGAGATAAGTGAGTGCCGTTTGATTACAAGTGTGCACAACACAAAAGCATTAAAAGTGTGCATGAAATAAGTGAGTGTAATGTGATTGTAAATGTGCAAGAGATAAGGCCAGTAGAGAAGTGCAAAATATGTGTGGCATGTTATTGGAAGTGTGTAATAGATAAGTACATTATAAATGACCAGAGGATGAGTGTGAGATGACTGTAAATGCACAGGAGCTAATTACGGTAATGTGTCATTAAAAGCGTACAAATGTTAAGTGAGTGTGAACTGACAGTGTAACAGTTACAAATGGGTGTGCAAGAGCATATTTACAATGAGTCAGTGCAACAGGTAAGTGTTTGTGAAATGTCAGTAAATGTAAAAAAAACAAAAAAAACACAAATTGTATATTCATTAGTGTGCAAATATGAAGTGAGTGAGGTGTAAGTGAAAGATAAAGAAGTAAAGGAAGAAGACTTTACATGTGCATGTTATAAATCAGTGTGAGCTGACAATAAGTGTCAGTAGGTGTGAGTTTTCAGCATGAGTAAAATAGTACGAAAGATACATCGGGAATGGAGTATAATGGATAGTCGAGTGAGAAGTGATGGTGAATGTGTAAGTGAGAAGTGTCAGTAATGTGTGTGTGTGTAAGGGGTCCTGTAAGGCAGTGTGAGGTTTTATTGATCAGCCCTAGATTTATTAGGACTCTGTGGGAGGTGTCAGTAAAGTGTAAGGGTGTTAAAGTGTAAAGTGTCAGAAAATCTTCTGTGAAAGTAAAGGTTAGAAGTCTGTGTAAGTGTGAAGCATCACTCAGTGAGTAGACGTCAGAGAAGGTTAGGGCAGACAGAAATATGAGTGTGTAAGCTTATCCAGTGTGAGGTTTTGTTGATCTTACAACTCTACTGAGTAGGACTCCAAGGAAAGAGTTAAAGGTGTGAAGAGTCTGAATCATCAGGTGTCAGTGGAGGTGTGAACACACACTAAGTAGTATGGGATGTTAGTGTGCGGCTTTGAATATATAGGCACTTTGGATAAGATGTGTCGGTAAACATGAAAGGGATCAGTGTGTATAAGGTGTGAAAGTGCGAGAGCTCAGAGTACTAGATACAAGCTAAGCTAACATTGAGGATGAGATGTTTGTATGAAACATTGGTGAAGACGTAACACAACCGTATCATATATAACACACGAGTGAAGGTGTAAGGTGTCACAGTATAAGGGTTCTTTTACACGGACAGCTTAAGCGCTCCTTTAGCAGACAAGAGATGATTTTTTGCATTTAAACCATAGGCACTTACACAGGAAGATAAAAATCCGTACGAAAAGTCGATAATGCGATTGTAAATATGATCCATAATCGTAGTTGTGTTTGTGTCTATATACCATGAATGATAAGTGTTTATGCTGAAAGACTTGAGAGCGATACACAATGATTTTGAGGTCAGCTCAAAAGATGCGATCAATGACGAAAAAAAAAAAAGAAAAGAAAAGATGCGATTAACGACATACAAATGAATCTCCATTCGTCATTTCATCGGTGCCACATTTACACCAGAAGATCATCTAAATTACATTTTTTTTTTTTTTTGCACGATAATCTGCTCGTGTAAAAGGCCCTTAAGGTATCAGTGAGTCTGATGTGTGAATAAAGGTGTAAGGCATCAGTGGGTATGAGATGTGAGTATGGGCCCTATTCCACCGGATGATTATCGTTCAGATTATCGTTAAATCGTTCGAATCTAAACGATAATTGTTCGGTTGAATAGCAGTTAACGATTAACGACCGAAATTGTTGATCGCTTTATAAGACCTGGGCCTATTTTTATCGTTGCTCGTTCGCAAATCGTTCGCATTGAATAAGACATCGCTCGGTCGTTCGCAGTAGATACGAACGCAATAGCGAAGAAATAGCGAAGAAAAAACGATCGCAAATACGATCATAAGTAACGATTATCGTTCCATGGAAATGAGTGAACGTTTTCAGGTCTTTCACAATAGCGTTCGTTTGAGATCGTTAATCGTTAACAATTATGCGAACGATAATCGTCTGGTGGAATGGGGCCCTAAGTTGTAAGGCATCAGTGAGTGTGAGTAAAGGTGTAAGTAGTCAGTGAGTGGGAGTAAAGGTGTAAGGCATCAGTGAGTGTGAGTAAAGGTGTAAGGCATCAGTGAGTGTGAGTAAAGGTGTAAGGAATCAGTGAGTGTGAGTAAAGGTGTAAGGCATCAGTGAGTGTGAGTAAAGGTGTAAGGAATCAGTGAGTGTGAGTAAAGGTGTAAGGCATCAGTGAGTGTGAGTAAAGGTGTAAGGCATCAGTGAGTGTGAGTAAAGGTGTAAGGCATTGGTGAGTGTGAGTAAAGGTGTAAGGCATTGGTGAGTGTGAGTAAGTTGTAAGGCATCAGTGAGTGTGAGTAAAGGTGTAAGGCATCAGTGAGTGTGAGTAAAAGTGTAAGTAATCAGTGAGGGTGAGTAAGTTGTAAGGCATCAGTGAGTATGAATAAAGGTGTAAGGCATCAGTGAGTGTAAGTTGTAAGGCATCAGTGAGTATGAATAAAGGTGTAAGGCACCATTGAGTGTGAGTAAAGTTGTAAGGCATCAGTGAGTGTGAGTAAAGGTGTAAGGCATCAGTGAGTGTGAGTAAAGGTGTAAGGAATCAGTGAGTGTGAGTAAAGGTGTAAGGCATCAGTGAGTGTGAGTAAAGGTGTAAGGAATCAGTGAGTGTGAGTAAAGGTGTAAGGCATCAGTGAGTGTGAGTAAAGGTGTAAGGCATCAGTGAGTGTGAGTAAAGGTGTAAGGCATTGGTGAGTGTGAGTAAAGGTGTAAGGCATTGGTGAGTGTGAGTAAGTTGTAAGGCATCAGTGAGTGTGAGTAAAGGTGTAAGGCATCAGTGAGTGTGAGTAAAAGTGTAAGTAATCAGTGAGGGTGAGTAAGTTGTAAGGCATCAGTGAGTATGAATAAAGGTGTAAGGCATCAGTGAGTGTAAGTTGTAAGGCATCAGTGAGTATGAATAAAGGTGTAAGGCATCAGTGAGTGTGAGTAAAAGTGTAAGTAATCAGTGAGGGTGAGTAAGTTGTAAGGCATCAGTGAGTATGAATAAAGGTGTAAGGCACCATTGAGTGTGAGTAAAGTTGTAAGGCATCAGTGAGTGTGAGTGAACATGAAAGGTAAACATTTCAGAGCAGGAGATGCTAGCTAAGGTATAAATACTCAGGGTGAAATGTTAGTAAAGGTATAAGTGTGCTATTACACGGATCGATGGCGGACGATCAATACTGTAAATGGGCGCCAATCAGCTAGATCCGCACTTGGTTACTGGGACTAATACACAGCCCGATAATCATTTAACAAGGGCTTCGTGGACATCGTTCTGGTTTGAACTAAGACTCTGTTCGCCTTGCATTAAGAACATATAAAAAAAATCGTCTTCACCTTGCACTTGAGTGTGCCGTGGTTCACCTACATTTCTGTTGTCTTATGGTTGCAGAACCAGTTAGCACTGAGCACCCACCGTGGGGAGAGGAGTGCAGCGTAGAATACCGTCTTCAGATGATCGTTTCATCGCCTGATCGTTGTCTTTATTACACGGAGCGATTCGGTTGATTATCACTCAGTGTAATAGAGCCCTAAGGGATTACTGAGTTAGAACCATCGGTGAAGAAGATGTAAGGTGTCAGTGAAGGTGTAAAGATTCTGTGAGTGTGTCAGTGATTATAAGGTGTGAGGTGCGAGGCGTCAGTAAGTGAGGAAAGGTGCAAAACAGTAAGTGTGACTTAAGGTGTAAGGCATCAGTGAGACGCATCTAAAACATAAGTGAGTGTGAGGCGTGAGTAAGGGTATGTTCACACCGAGTAAATGGGCGGAATTCCACGACGGAACTGTGCGCCACGGAATTCCGCCTGCTTCACTGTCAGACCACATCTCTATGGGAGGTCTTGCGAGCCTTCGCTCTTCTTCACTCTCCGCTCAAATAATTGACATGTCAATTCTTTGTGCGGAGAGCGGAGGTGTGCGAGCCCGTCCATAGAGATGCGGTCTGACACTGAAGTAGACGGAATTCTGCCCCATTGACCAGAAGATTCCTCAGTGTGAACATACCCAAAGGGTGTTAGACATCAACAAGTGTGAAGATCAAAGACATCAGTGAGTGTGAGTGGAGGTGAAGGCATCAGTAAGTATGAGTAAAGATATAAGACATCGATGAGTGTGAGTAAAGGTGAAAGGCATCGATAAGTGTAAGTAAGGGTACTATTACACGGAACGATAATTGTCCGAATCGGCCCTATCTGGCCGATTATCGTTCCGTGTAATAAAGACAATGATCAGCCGATGATCGTTGTCATTGGATAATCGTTGATATAGGTTCTGACCTATAATCGGCCGGCGTTGACCGCACACCGCTACGCGTAATAGCGGTGCATGGCCGACACTGACAATATGCAAAGAGGAATACATTACCTATCCAGGTTGCAGGGCTCCTCTTCCTCTGTGCTTCTCACCGGGTCCCGCACGCTTAGGCTTCACAGCGGCTTGTCTCAGCTGACAGGCCGCTCGGCCAATCACAGGCTGGGACCGCTGCGGCCAGTGATTGGCTGAGCGGCCTGTCAGCTGAGACAGGCCGCTTTGAAGCCTGAGCGTGCGGGACTCTGGGAGAAGCACAGAAGAGGAGCCCTGCAACCTGGATAGGTATGTATACAGTTTAAACAAAGGCTGCAAGGACATCGTTAACAACGTCCATGCAGCCCTTGTTAAACGATTATCGGGCCGTGTAATAGGCCCAGTAAACGAGCACCGATCTAGCAGATCAGCACTCCTTTACAGGTATTATCGGGCCCCCATCGGCCCGTGTAATACCACCCTAAGGCTATGTTCACACTACGTAAAACTACGGCCGTAGTTTTGCGGGGTGGAACATAGCTTATCTTCAATGGGATCCCGGCCGGAGCATACACACATCGTATGCGCTTCGCCCGGGACCCCATGCGGCGCCGGAAAAAACTGACATGTCAGTTTTCTGCGGCCGGAATTCAGTGAATTCCGGGCGCAGAAAGACCTGTCAGTGCACACAGTGAAGCGAGCGGCTCCGGCTGCTTCCTTCACTGTGGGCTATGGGATGCTCTGATGCGGGCGCACGTTGATGCACCCGCATCAGAGCTCCGCGGCCGGACGGATCATCCGGCCGGTACTTAAGTACCGGCCACGATGATCCGGACGCAGACCAGCCGTTCCGTGACCTGGCCGGGGTCACGGAACGGCCGGTCTGTTACGTAGTGTGAACATAGCCTAAAGGTCTAAGGCATCAGTGAGTGTGAGTAAAGTTGAAAGGCATCAATGAGTATGAGGGGGGAAGGGAAATCCACCATCTTATTCTCTTCATCTTTATGTTTTCACCTTTTGCTGTCAGTTTGCAGCATTGAGAACAATGGAGGAGATGTATGGCGCTGTCTCATAGTGGGATTCTCTGTGTTGCCCATAGCAACCAATCACAGTTCAGCTTTTATTTTACCAGAGTAATATAAGAACTGAAAGCTGAGCTGTGATTGGTTGCTATGGGCAGCACATGATACCTAAGCATGAGATGGCGCCATAATCCCATGTACTGTGTGGGAGTTTTGGGTTATTGATTACCACTGCGTCCTGTAACCTTTATAATATCACATATGGGGGGCGAGCCTGCTAGCTGATCATCTCCACATAGTATAATGTAGTAGATGTCGCTTGCAGTCCTATGTAACACCACAGATAAAACAGTAGATGTCACCTGCAGTCCTATGTAACACCACAGATAACACAGTGATATATCTGAGTACAGATAATGTAGTAGATGTAACCTGCAGTCCTATGTAACACCACAGATAACACAGTGATATCTCTGAGTACAGATAATGTAGTAGTCACCTGCAGTCCTATGTAACAGCACAGATAACACAGTGATATCTCTGAGTACAGATAATGTAGATGTCACCTGCAGTCCTATGTAACACCACAGATAACACAGTGATATCTCTGAGTACAGATAATGTAGTAGTCACCTGCAGTCCTATGTAACACCACAGATAACACAGTGATATCTCTGAGTACAGATAATGTAGTAGATGTCACCTGCAGTCCTATGTAACACCACAGATAACACAGTGATATCCCTCTGAGTACAGATAATGTAGTAGTCACCTGCAGTCCTATGTAACAGCACAGATAACACAGTGATATCTCTGAGTACAGATAATGTAGTAGATGTCACCTGCAGTCCTATGTAACACCACAGATAACACAGTGATATATCTCTGAGTACAGATAATGTAGTAGATGTGGCCTGCAGTCCTATGTAACAGCACACATATTGCAGTGGGGGGCCCTGTGTTGCAGTGGCTGCAGCACATCGCGCAGTGTCAGGCTGTAGTGTACGGTTCCCTCGCTGGGTGGTCCATGTGAGAGGCGGTTGCACTGTTTTCTCTCCTCGGTGGGTGGGATGGGACACGCTGTATACTGTCAGTGTTATCTCCGCTGTGCTGGGGGAGGGGGATCCGGCTGATGGATATATGTCACCGCCATTGTTGTGATGGTCACATGACTTATATATAAGAAAATTACTCATCTAGCAATTCCTAAGTATAATGGTAATTCTTACTGCCCTCTGCAGGGGAGATGTGGTACTGCATGATAGAGGTTGGCACTGAGGGGCACCCTGCTCCCTGTGATGCCCCGCTAGGACATATGGGCAGGAGCTGTCTTCTTGAGATCCATTTCTCCCACGCTGGTCCTAATACCAGTATAATAACTAGTGTGATAGATTATAGGATTATTACGTTACAGCATGGCGGGCGGCTGTAGGACAATCTGCTCCAGCAATGGAAATGTTAATAATCCTGCACAATCCTGCTCGCTGGTGCCCCCCACCATGGGTTGTAAAGAGAGAGAGCGCACCGCACCGGCGCCAGGAGGACGGGATCCACAGAACTGTAAAACTATGGAAAATCTCATCCCGAGTAACCCCTGAACTGCTGGAGGCTATCGAGATTGATAGATGGATAGATAGACAGACAGACAGACAGACAGATAGATCGATAGATAGATAGATCGATATGAGATAGATCGATAGATAGATAGATAGATAGGAGATAGATAGATAGATAGATAGATAGATAGATAGATAGATAGGAGATAGATAGATAGGAGATAGATAGGAGATAGATAGATAGATAGGAGATAGATAGATAGATAGGAGAGAGATAGATAGATAGATAGATAGATAGATAGATAGATAGATAGATAGATAGATAGGAATAGATAGGAGATAGATAGTGAGCAGTTATTATAGGGTGATGAGGTTACATAGGACGCTGTGTGTATATCAGGGGCCCGTCCAGCACTCCTGGGGCCCTGGAGGCAGCTGGGGGGGGGGGGGGGGTCGTTCTCCTGCGCACTGGTTGCGGCTGTGTCGGTTCCAGCTCGGCTGTCATTCCCATGTAAATCTCCTGGTAATGGTAACACCTGCCTCACCCGCACCAGCTGCTCCCAGGAGCCGGAGACATCCCAGCTGCCGCCTCACACCCCACCGCTCCCAATAATCTTCCTGTCCGGCTCTGTGTCTTTGGATGCTTGCTGGGAGTGAATAGAAACATCACTTACATCTGAGAGAATCCCAATCCCCTTCACAGGTCTGACGTTCTCAGTTTCCACTCACAGACAGCAAGCAGAGATCATTATACAGAGGTAAATGATAAAATTCTACCTAAATGCAGCCACCACTAGGGGGAGCTGACTGTATGCTGTGTATACACTGAGCTCAGTAGTGTCACATACAGCAACCACCACTAGGGGGAGCTCAGGGTGTGCTGCGTATACTCTGAGCTCAGTAGTGTCACATACAGCAGCCACCACTAGGGGGAGCTCACGGTATGCTGTATATACAGTGAGCTCAGTAGTGTCACATACGGCAACCACCACTAGTGGGAGCTTACGGTATGCTGTATATACAGTGAGCTCAGTAGTGTCACATACGGCAACCACCACTAGGGGGAGCTCACGGTATGCTGTATATACAGTGAGCTCAGTAGTGTCACATACGGCAACCACCACTAGGGGGAGCTCACGGTGTGCTGTATATACACTGAGCTCAGTAGTGTCACATACGGCAACCACCACTAGGGGGAGCTCACGGTGTGCTGTATATACACTGAGCTCAGTAGTGTCACATACGGCAACCACCACTAGGGGGAGCTCACGGTGTGCTGTATATACACTGAGCTCAGTAGTGTCACATACGGCAACCACCACTAGGGGGAGCTCACGGTATGCTGTATATACACTGAGCTCAGTAGTGTCACATACAGCAGCCACCACTAGGGGGAGCTCACTGTATGCTGTATATACACTGAGCTCAGTAGTGTCACATACAGCAGCCACCACTAGGGGGAGCTCACGGTGTGCTGTATATACACTGAGCTCAGTAGTGTTATATATAGCGGCCACCACTAGGGGGAGCTCACGGTGTGCTGTATATAGACTAAGCTCAGTAGTGTCACATACGGCAACCACCACTAGAGGGAGCTGACTGTATGCTGTGTATACACTGAGCTCAGTAGTGTTATATACAGCGGCCACCACTAGGGGGAGCTGGCTGTATGCTGTATCACAGTCATCTCCTGGTAGTATATAAGAATGCTTGTGGTCACTGACAACAAGCAGTAAAAAAAAAAACAGAGCAGAAGAGCGCCCCTCTTGTTTTCAGGTTATGTGTGGTAGTGCAGCTCAGTTCCATAGAAGTGAATGGAGCTACGGTGTAGTACCACACACAATCTGAGGACAGAGGTGGCGCTGTTTTTGGAAGATAATGTTTTTTTTTTTATTGTTGGGGAACCCCTTTGACATATAAGTGGACTTGCCCTTTAAGCTGATGCAGAGCCTTCCTGTATGCAGGTCCCTGTGCCCACCCTGTAGCCCCCTCTTCTCCCCTCCTTTATAGAAACCATGGTTGAGACGTGCGGAATGAGTTAAACCGACGTGTTTTGGGTCTGGCCGCTTTGAAGAATCCTCTGGCCCTTCGGCCCCCTCCCCAGCTGCGGCTCCGAGGTGTCCTCTCACATCTAATCCACTTATATCAAACACAAACCTATTTCTTTTTCCACTTACTCCCCCAGTAATCCCGACCCCGGTCGTGTGACGGCCAGATAGGAGCGTGAACGTGGTGTTAACTGACTGCACCGACTGACTGATGAGTCCACACTGTGCTGCAGCCCCTCCGGCTGTGCGGCACGTCAGGTGCATGGGGGCCATTGCAGATCCATTCATTGTCTAGTGGCTGTGCATCCCCTAATCCTTACCATCGGCCGGGAGTCCCAGGGGTCAGACCCTCAGTCATCTTACCATACAATGTATACTCACCTGTCCTCATCCCTCCCCACATCTGTACCCGCAGTGCCCAGTCCCCGCTTCCTTCTGTCATATCACCATGCCCCCTGTGCCAGACCATAGAGATGACCCTCCTCAGCCACTGGTGGCCGGGGTCAAGAGGAAGAGGCGGCCAGGGGGACCGGGCCCCAGTGTGGTGATCAGGGCAGGTGAGTATTATCTATTGATGCTGACGGGTGAAACTGTATTCTCAGTGATGTCACCGCTGATCTCTAGTGATGGATAGGCTGTATTCTCAGTGATGTCACCGCTGATCTCTAGTGATGGATAGGCTGTATTCTCAGTGATGTCACCGCTGATCTCTAGTGATGGATAGGCTGTATTCTCAGTGATGTCACTGCTGATCTCTAGTGATGGATAGGCTGTATTCTCAGTGATGTCACCGCTGATCTCTAGTGATGGATAGGCTGTATTCTCAGTGATGTCACCGCTGATCTCTAGTGATGGATAGGCTGTATTCTCAGTGATGTCACTGATCTCTAGTGATGGATAGGCTGTATTCTCAGTGATGTCACTGATCTCTAGTGATGGATAGGCTGTATTCTCAGTGATGTCACCGCTGATCTCTAGTGATGGATAGGCTGTATTCTCAGTGATATCACTGCTGATCTCTAGTGATGGATAGGCTGTATACTCAGTGATGTCACTGCTGATCTCTAGTGATGGATAGGCTGTATTCTCAGTGATGTCACCGCTGATCTCTAGTGATGGATAGGCTGTATTCTCAGTGATGTCACTGCTGATCTCTAGTGATGGATAGGCTGTATTCTCAGTGATGTCACCGCTAATGTCTAGTGATGGATAGGCTGTATTCTCAGTGATGTCACCGCTGATCTCTAGTGATGGATAGGCTGTATACTCAGTGATGTCACAGCTGATCTCTAGTGATGGATAGGCTGTATTCTCAGTGATGTCACCGCTGATCTCTAGTGATGGATAGGCTGTATTCTCAGTGATGTCACCGCTGATCTCTAGTGATGGATAGGCTGTATTCTCAGTGATATCACTGCTGATCTCTAGTGATGGATAGGCTGTATACTCAGTGATGTCACTGCTGATCTCTAGTGATGGATAGGCTGTATTCTCAGTGATGTCACCGCTGATCTCTAGTGATGGATAGGCTGTATTCTCAGTGATGTCACTGCTGATCTCTAGTGATGGATAGGCTGTATTCTCAGTGATGTCACCGCTGATCTCTAGTGATGGATAGGCTGTATACTCAGTGATGTCACAGATCTCTAGTGATGGATAGGCTGTATTCTCAGTGATGTCACAGCTGATCTCTAGTGATGGATAGGCTGTATTCTCAGTGATGTCACTGATCTCTAGTGATGGATAGGCTGTATTCTCAGTGATGTCACAGATCTCTAGTGATGGATAGGCTGTATTCTCAGTGATGTCACCGCTGATCTCTAGTGATGGATAGGCTGTATTCTCAGTGATGTCACTGCTGATCTCTAGTGATGGATAGGCTGTATTCTCAGTGATGTCACCCCTGATCTCTAGTGATGGATAGGCTGTATACTCAGTGATGTCACTGATCTCTAGTGATGGATAGGCTGTATTCTCAGTGATGTCACAGCTGATCTCTAGTGATGGATAGGCTGTATTCTCAGTGATGTCACTGCTGATCTCTAGTGATGGATAGGCTGTATTCTCAGTGATGTCACAGCTGATCTCTAGTGATGGATAGGCTGTATTCTTAGTGATGTCACAGCTGATCTCTAGTGATGGATAGGCTGTATTCTCAGTGATGTCACAGCTGATCTCTAGTGATGGATAGGCTGTATTCTTAGTGATGTCACTGATGTCTAGTGATGGATAGGCTGTATTCTTAGTGATGTCACTGATCTCTAGTAATGGATAGGCTGTATTCTCAGTGATGTCACTGATCTCTAGTGATGGATAGGCTGTATTCTCAGTGATGTCACTGATCTCTAGTGATGTATAGGCTGTATTCTCAGTGATGTCACTGCTGATCTCTAGTGATCGATAGGCTGTATTCTCAGTGATGTCACCGCTGATCTCTAGTGATGGATAGGCTGTATACTCAGTGATGTCACAGCTGATCTCTAGTGATGGATAGGCTGTATTCTCAGTGATGTCACTGATCTCTAGTGATGGATAGGCTGTATTCTCAGTGATGTCACCGCTGATCTCTAGTGATGGATAGGCTGTATTCTCAGTGATATCACTGCTGATCTCTAGTGATGGATAGGCTGTATACTCAGTGATGTCACTGCTGATCTCTAGTGATGGATAGGCTGTATTCTCAGTGATGTCACCGCTGATCTCTAGTGATGGATAGGCTGTATTCTCAGTGATGTCACTGCTGATCTCTAGTGATGGATAGGCTGTATTCTCAGTGATGTCACCGCTAATGTCTAGTGATGGATAGGCTGTATTCTCAGTGATGTCACCGCTGATCTCTAGTGATGGATAGGCTGTATACTCAGTGATGTCACAGCTGATCTCTAGTGATGGATAGGCTGTATTCTCAGTGATGTCACCGCTGATCTCTAGTGATGGATAGGCTGTATTCTCAGTGATGTCACCGCTGATCTCTAGTGATGGATAGGCTGTATTCTCAGTGATATCACTGCTGATCTCTAGTGATGGATAGGCTGTATACTCAGTGATGTCACTGCTGATCTCTAGTGATGGATAGGCTGTATTCTCAGTGATGTCACCGCTGATCTCTAGTGATGGATAGGCTGTATTCTCAGTGATGTCACTGCTGATCTCTAGTGATGGATAGGCTGTATTCTCAGTGATGTCACCGCTGATCTCTAGTGATGGATAGGCTGTATACTCAGTGATGTCACTGATCTCTAGTGATGGATAGGCTGTATTCTCAGTGATGTCACAGCTGATCTCTAGTGATGGATAGGCTGTATTCTCAGTGATGTCACTGATCTCTAGTGATGGATAGGCTGTATTCTCAGTGATGTCACAGATCTCTAGTGATGGATAGGCTGTATTCTCAGTGATGTCACCGCTGATCTCTAGTGATGGATAGGCTGTATTCTCAGTGATGTCACTGCTGATCTCTAGTGATGGATAGGCTGTATTCTCAGTGATGTCACCCCTGATCTCTAGTGATGGATAGGCTGTATACTCAGTGATGTCACTGATCTCTAGTGATGGATAGGCTGTATTCTCAGTGATGTCACAGCTGATCTCTAGTGATGGATAGGCTGTATACTCAGTGATGTCACTGATCTCTAGTGATGGATAGGCTGTATTCTCAGTGATGTCACAGCTGATCTCTAGTGATGGATAGGCTGTATTCTTAGTGATGTCACAGCTGATCTC
The DNA here is from genome assembly GCF_027789765.1 of Dendropsophus ebraccatus. NCBI lineage: Eukaryota > Metazoa > Chordata > Amphibia > Anura > Hylidae > Dendropsophus > Dendropsophus ebraccatus. The sequence goes on from NC_091458.1 coordinate 12,645,404, forward strand.
TAGTGATGGATAGGCTGTATTCTCAGTGATGTCACAGCTGATCTCTAGTGATGGATAGGCTGTATTCTTAGTGATGTCACTGATGTCTAGTGATGGATAGGCTGTATTCTTAGTGATGTCACTGATCTCTAGTAATGGATAGGCTGTATTCTCAGTGATGTCACTGATCTCTAGTGATGGATAGGCTGTATTCTCAGTGATGTCACTGATCTCTAGTGATGTATAGGCTGTATTCTCAGTGATGTCACTGCTGATCTCTAGTGATCGATAGGCTGTATTCTCAGTGATGTCACCGCTGATCTCTAGTGATGGATAGGCTGTATTCTCAGTGATGTCACTGCTGATCTCTAGTGATGGATAGGCTGTATTCTCAGTGATGTCACCGCTGATCTCTAGTGATGGATAGGCTGTATTCTCAGTGATGTCACTGCTTTTCACCTTAAGTGTCCTCATCCTGCACCCCAAGTGTCCTTATCCTGCACCCCAAGTGTCCTTATCCTGCACCCCAAGTGTCCTTATCCTGCACCCCAAGTGTCCTTATCCTGCACCCCAAGTGTCCTTATCCTGCACCCCAAGTGTCCTTATCCTGCACCCCAAGTGTCCTCATCCTGCACCCCAAGTGTCCTCATCCTGCACCCCAAGTGTCCTCATCCTGCACCCCAAGTGTCCTCATCCTGCACCCCAAGTGTCACTATCCTGTACTCTTGGTCATTGCTTTGGTACTTGGGTGTCAGGCTGCCATTGTCCTGTCAGTGTCAGTAAATATTCTCATCACAGACGTCAGGCTGGTATAAGTTTCTGCTGTTGATGGATCCTGGCCTGTTATTGGATCCTGTTCTGCCTCTCTTTCTCTCAGTCCTCCCCATACAACCCAGTGGTATAGTGCAGCCTCCCCAGCAGTGATAGCAGACTGAGCTGTGTGAGTTGTCCGGCAGGGGGCGCTCTTACCCTCCATTTCTATAATCCTGTTATTACAGCTGTGTCACCTGTCATAGGATATGGAATACGCTGTATATTTCATGGGGATTTAGCGGGAGGATCTGCCAGACTGCACGGCCGCTGCCGGCACACAGCTTCTCAGGGTTATCACTGCCTGCTGTTCCCTCCAGTCTATATATGATATATACTGTATCCGCCATCATGTGACCCCCCCCCCAACCCGGTCCCATCCCCCACAATCACTGCTTCATAGAGAACCAGGTGCTCACAGAGCATTGTCTGCGCTGGATACAGCTGAGAGCAGGACTAGCTATGTACTATGTATCAGTCTGGAGCTCACAGAGCATTGTCTGCACTGGATACAGCTGAGAGCAGAACTAGCTATGTACAATGTATCAGTCCAGGCTCTTAGAGCTCACAGAGCATTGTCTGCGCTGGATACAGCTGAGAGCAGGACTAGCTTTGTACAATGTATCAGTCTGGAGCTCACAGAGCATTGTCTACACTGGATACAGCTGAGAGCAGGACTAGCTATGTACAATGTATCAGTATGGAGCTCACAGAGCATTGTCTACACTGGATACAGCTGAGAGCAGGACTAGCTATGTACAATGTATCAGTCTGGAGCTCACAGAGCATTGTCTACACTGGATACAGTTGAGCAGGACTAGCTATGTACAATGTATCAGTCTGGAGCTCACAGAGCATTGTCTACACTGGATACAGCTGAGAGCAGGACTAGCTATGTACAATGTATCAGTCTGGAGCTCACAGAGCATTGTCTACACTGGATACAGCTGAGAGCAGGACGAGCTATGTACAATGTATCAGTCTGGAGCTCACAGAGCATTGTCTGCACTGGATACAGCCAGGGGTTCTTTTCTCTTATTACCTGGGTAACAGTTGTAGTTGGATCCTCCCTGAGCAGTTACCGATGGCCGATCCTCACAGCACCACAGCAGCCTCTTAAAGGGATTTCAAGGTATTACCTTTACTATTGTGTATTGGTTTTACATAACAGAAAGCAATAAGTCAAAGAGACTCATCTAGTTTATAGTCCCAGTCCCTGGTGTGCAGTGGTTTATGGTCCCAGTCCCTGGTGGTCACTGGTTTATAGTCCCAGTCCCTGGTGTGCACTGGTTTATAGTCCCAGTCCCTGGTGTGCACTGGTTTATAGTCCCAGTCCCTGGTGTGCACTGGTTTATAGTCCCAGTCCCTGGTGTGCAGTGGTTTATAGTCCCAGTCCCTGGTGTGCACTGGTTTATAGTTCCAGTCCCTGGTGTGCAAAGGTTTATGGTCCCAGTCCCTGGTGTGCAGTGGTTTATAGTCCCAGTCCCTGGTGTGCAGTGGTTTATAGTCCCAGTCCCTGGTGTGCACTGGTTTATAGTCCCAGTCCCTGGTGTGCACTGGTTTATAGTCCCAGTCCCTGGTGTGCACTGGTTTATAGTCCCAGTCTCTGGTGTGCACTGGTTTATAGTCCCAGTCCCTGGTGTGCACTGGTTTATAGTCCCAGTCCCTGGTGTGCACTGGTTTATAGTCCCAGTCCCTGGTGTGCACTGGTTTATAGTCCCAGTCCCTGGTGTGCACTGGTTTATAGTCCCAGTCCCTGGTGTGCACTGGTTTATAGTTCCAGTCCCTGATGTGCAGTGGTTTATAGTCCCAGTCCCTGGTGTGCAGTGGTTTATAGTCCCAGTCCCTGGTGTGCACTGGTTTATAGTCCCAGTCCCTGGTGTGCACTGGTTTATAGTCCCAGTCCCTGGTGCGCACTGGTTAATAGTCCCAGCCCCTGGTGTGCACTGGTTTATAGTTCCAGTCCCTGGTGTGCACTGGTTTATAGTCCCAGTCCCTGGTGTGCAGTGGTTTATGGTCCCAGTCCCTGGTGTGCAGTGGTTTATGGTCCCAGTCCCTGGTGTGCAGTGGTTTATGGTCCCAGTCCCTGGTGTGCAGTGGTTTATGGTCCCAGTCCCTGGTGTGCAGTGGTTTATGGTCCCAGTCCCTGGTGTGCACTGGTTTATAGTCCCAGTCCCTGGTGTGCAGTGGTTTATGGTCCCAGTCCCTGGTGTGCAGTGGTTTATAGTCCCAGTCCCTGGTGTGCACTGGTTTATAGTCCCAGTCCCTGGTGTGCACTGGTTTATAGTCCCAGTCCCTGGTGTGTACTGGTTTATAGTCCCAGTCCCTGGTGTGCAGTGGTTTATAGTCCCAGTCCCTGGTGTGCACTGGTTTATAGTCCCAGTCCCTGGTGTGCAGTGGTTTATGGTCCCAGTCCCTGGTGTGCACTGGTTTATAGTCCCAGTCCCTGGTGTGCAGTGGTTTATGGTCCCAGTCCCTGGTGTGCAGTGGTTTATAGTCCCAGTCCCTGGTGTGCACTGGTTTATAGTCCCAGTCCCTGGTGTGCACTGGTTTATAGTCCCAGTCCCTGGTGTGCAGTGGTTTATAGTCCCAGTCCCTGGTGTGCACTGGTTTATAGTCCCAGTCCCTGGTGGTCACTGGTTTATGGTCCCAGTCCCTGGTGTGCACTGGTTTATACTCCCAGTCCCTGGTGTGCACTGTTTTATAGTCCCAGTCCCTGGTGTGCACTGGTTTATAGTCCCAGTCCCTGGTGTGCACTGGTTTATGGTCCCAGTCCCTGGTGTGCACTGGTTTATAGTCCCAGTCCCTGGTGTGCAGTGGTTTATGGTCCCAGTCCCTGGTGTGCACTGGTTTATAGTCCCAGTCCCTGGTGTGTACTGGTTTATGGTCCCAGTCCCTGGTGTGCACTGGTTTATGGTCCCAGTCCCTGGTGTGTACTGGTTTATGGTCCCAGTCTTCCTCCCGGTATATTAGTATCAGGGAGCAGCGCACGGTGCAGTCCCTTAGGACAGGGTACAGAGCGTGCCCCACACCTCGCCCCAGCTCTTTATGAGAACGCCCTGTGTCTCCTCATTTCACAGTCTGCAGAGTTCGCTGTCCATGGTTCTATGGAAATCCTGCCCGAGGCCTAATGGGAAGCACATGGCGCTGCTGCTGCCGAACGCCACGAACATCTGAGGCCCTGCAGAGGAAAGGGTTAAATGGGACATCTTCAAAGTGGGTGGAGCAAGAGCCCTCAGCAGCACAGAGTATTTAAGAGAAATGGAGGAGGGAACAGACTGGAGGTAACAGAATGGATAGTGCAAGGTCCTCCATCAGCACAGAGTATTTAAGAGAAATGTGCAGATCTTAAAGGGAGGTAACAGATTGACAAAGCAGATAGAGCAGGGTCCTCCAGCAGCACAGAGTATTTCGGGAGAGCAGTGTGCTTATCCAGGATGGAAACCTGGTTTGATATTAAAGGGGAACTCCAGGTAGAAAATGCTGCAGAAGCATATAGCATTGCTGACCTGTCTAACCAAGTTTTGAAACAACCAAAAATCCATTTGTTGTGGGGGTCTTTGTTTTGTTTTGTGTTTCTGTATTTCCTGGTTGAGCAGTTGTACTCAGTACTACAGGTTCCAGAATGCACTGCTTTCCCTCAGCTGTTTATCACAGTCCTCTACCCTGCCCATTCCCTGCCCAAAGATGTTGCAGAACATTGCAGTTTCATTGTGTTACTGAATTATTTGCAGTAATTTATGCATACCTCCCAACCGTCCCGGATTCCGCGGGACAGTCCCGTTTTCGGGGTTCTGTCCCGCAGTCCCGGAACGGCCCCCCGTGTCCCGCATTACATGTGGCCCCAGCGAAAAAAAACAATAAACCAGTAACTCACCTGTCCGCCGGTCCCAGCAGCTCCTTTCCCGGCAGAGCGCGCGCTCCTGTCATCCTCCGGGGCGGGCAGCGGGGTATACAGACACTGACTGTACCGGAAGTAATTCATGAGACGCTGCAGGTCACTTCCGGCACAGTCAGTGTCTGTATACCCCGCTGCCCGCCCCGGAGGATGACAGGAGCGCGCGCTCTGCCGGGAGAGGAGCTGCTGGGACCGGCGGACAGGTGAGTTACTGGTTTATTGTTTTTTTCGCTGGGGCCACACTAATGGGGGGTATTGGCTACTATGTGGGGCGCTATATGGGGGATTGGCTACTATATGGGGGGATTGGCTACTATGTGGGGCACTATATGGGGGGATTCGCTACTATGTGGGGCATATTTGGGGGCATTGTCTACTATGTGGGGCATATATGGGGGATTGGCTACTATGTGGGGCACTATATGGGGAATTGGCTACTATGTGGGGCATATATTGGGGCATTGGCTACTATGTGGGGCATATATGGGGATTGGCTACTATGTGGGGCATATATTGTGGATTGGATAATATGTGGGGCACTATATGGGGGGATTGTCTACTATGTGGGGCACTATATAGGGATTGGCTACTATGTGGGGCGCTATATAGGGATTGGCTACTATGTGGGGCATATATTGTGGATTGGATAATATGTGGGGCACTATATGGGGGATTGGCTACTATGTGGGGTACTATATAGGGATTGGCTACTATGTGGGGCTCTATATGGGGGCATTGGCTACTATGTGGGGCACTATGGGGGGGATTGGATACTATATTGGTCACTATATGGGGGCATTGGATACTATGTGGGGCACTATAATGGGGGATCGGATACTATATAGGGCATTTTTGGCAGGATTGAATAATGTATAGGGCACTATTCAGTCAGCAGCATGTGGTGACTGTAGGGGCGTGGCTATGGTGGGTTGCTATGGGGGCGTGGCTATGGAGGGTTGCTATGGGGGTGTGGCTATGGAGGGTTGCTATGGGGGCCGCGGCGCACATGTCCCTCTTTGCTCTTTGCAAAAGTTGGGAGGTATGATTTATGATTTCATTGTGGTCCCACCCACACAGCACACAGTTAGTACCTGTAACACCACACAGCACACAGTTAGTACCTGTAACACCACACAGCACGCTGTATTCTCTACCTGTAACACCACACAGCACTCTGTATTCTCTACCTGTAACACTACACAGCACGCTGTATTCTCTACCTGTAACACCCCACAGCACTGTATTCTCTACCTGTAACACCACACAGCACGCTGTATTCTCTACCTGTAACACCACACAGCACACTGTATTCTCTACCTGTAATACCACACAGCACAATGTATTCTCTACCTGTAACACCACACAGCACTGTATTCTCTACCTGTAATACCACACAGCACACTGTATTCTCTACCTGTAACACCACACAGCACGCTGTATTCTCTTCCTGTAACACCACACAGCACACTGTATTCTCTACCTGTAACACCACACAGCACACTGTATTCTCTACCTGTAACACCACACAGCACGCTGTATTCTCTTCCTGTAACCCCACACAGCGCTGTATTCTCTACCTGTAACATCACACAGCACTGTATTCTCTACCTGTAACACTACACAGCACGCTGTATTCTCTACCTGTAACACCACACAGCACACTGTATTCTCTACCTGTAACACCACACAGCACACTGTATTCTCTACCTGTAATACCACACAGCACTGTATTCTCTACCTGTAACATCACACAGCACTGTATTCTCTACCTGTAACACCACACAGCCCGCTGTATTCTCTACCTGTAACACCACACAGCACGCTGTATTCTCTACCTGTAACACCACACAGCACGCTGTATTCTCTGCCTGTAACACCACACAGCACGCTGTATTCTCTACCTGTAACACCACACAGCACACTGTATTCTCTACCTGTAACACCACACAGCACTGTATTCTCTTCCTGTAACACCACACAGCACACACTGTATTCTCTACCTGTAACACCACACAGCGCTGTATTCTCTACCTGTAACACCACACAGCACGCTGTATTCTCTTCCTGTAACATCACACAGCACGCTGTATTCTCTACCTGTAACACCACACAGCACGCTGTATTCTCTACCTGTAACACCACACAGCACGCTGTATTCTCTACCTGTAATACCACACAGCACTGTATTCTCTACCTGTAACACCACACAGCGCTGTATTCTCTACCTGTAACACCACACAGCACTGTATTCTCTACCTGTAACACCACACAGCACGCTGTATTCTCTTCCTGTAACACCACACAGCACTACCTGTAACACCACACAGCATGCTGTAAAGTAAAGAACTATTTGAATTTTATTTTATTTAACTTTTTTCTTTTCATTTCCACGCACATATTATGATCAAGCATGTGTTATCTTTGAAGTTAAGCCCCACAATAAGGCTCTGATCCTCTCTGCCGTTTAGCATAATTTACTTGTGTTACTGCATCATTTTTGTAAATACACTGCAGTACTGCAATGACACTCCAACATGTGTGAACACAGCCCTAATTTCACTGCACACTTCTGCACATTCAATGAAGTTGCAGCAGCTGCTTCTGGCCGGTCAGAGATGGAGAGTCACTCAGGGGATTGGGGGATCCAGCCCCGCCTCCTGTGACATCACGCCCTGCCCCCTGTCTGCATCATCAGCCTGTGCTTAGCAAACACACAATGTGAGACAGAGGCATGGGAGATTTGTCTCCTAAGGGGGAGAGCAGAAGGAGCAGGAGACAATGTGGATTGGCACAGAGGCCATTTTTTTCTATCAGCTACCAGTGTGGCAGAACCATACAGATACAATATATAGACACAGGTAACCAGGTAAGAACCAGGTAATACATTATATAGACACATCTATAAAACTTTTAATGTACTTTTCATAGAAAACAAGTTTTCCCTATCTGGAGTTCCCCTTTAAATCTTCACTTCACCTTGGATGTGTTGTCTCCTAGTCTCTATTGAATTGTCTACCAACTTTGGGCCGGTTTGGTGAGACGTGCACCCACCTATTACCTAATGATACTCTTTCTGTGCTGTTGTACTACAAGTGTGGATCCAGGGTGGAAGGGGCAGGGTTCCCAGCAGCACAGAGTATTTTAGCATATTATATATTATAGTGCTCTTTGTCAGGATGGCACTTATAGTGTGAAATCTGGGTTCGCTTGTTCAGTCGCGCTATTTTTTTTTAGCTGCTCCTAGCTGGCAGCCGTACGTCAGCCCAGAAGTGGCATGCTGGCGCTCACCAGTGATGGCTGTCAACCTGACAATGTGAGCCCATAGTGGGCCGTACTATAAGCCAATATAATCCCCCCCCCCCCCACAGGCAGGGGAGGGCGGTGGGACCGCACTGTGTGCCGCACGCCACATTGTTTAGCCTGGCACCGTCCTGCCCCATAGAACAACAAAACAAACAGGACTGTGTGAGGGTCGCGGGATCGGAGGAGGGGAAGCCGTGAGCTCACAGGAATGTGCCACAGCCCGGCCAGAAATTCACACGGACGGCAGTGGTTGCGGGGCGGAGGGGCCTTTGTAAAATGTTTCACATGACGAAACGGAATCCTGAGCCTCGCAGGACAATGATGAGAGTGTTCAATGGTGTCTCCGGGCTGGGGTTTACGAGAGGAAAATACCGCTAAAAATAACGTGTAACATACAACACCGAGCCAAGGACACTGTGCCGAGAATACATAGACATACCGTACACCATAGTAGTACTCCACTAAAAGTTATATTCGTGTATATAGGGGGCAGTATTATAGTAGTTATATTCTTGTATATAGGGGGCAGTATTATAGTAGTTATATTCTTGTATATAGGAGCAGTATTATAGTAGTTATATTCTTGTATATAGGAGCAGTATTATAGTAGGTATATTCCTGTATATAGGAGCAGTATTATAGTAGTTATATTCCTGTATATAGACAGCAGTATTATAGTAGTTATATTCCTGTATATAGGGGCAGTATTATAGTAGTTATAGTCCTGTGTATAGGAGCAGTATTATAGTATATTCTTGTATATAGGGGGCAGTATTATAGTAGTTATATTCCTGTATATAGGAGGAGTATTATAGTAGTTATATTCCTGTATATAGGAGCAGTATTATAGTAGTTATATTCCTGTATATAGGAGCAGTATTATAGTAGTTATATTCTTGTATATAGGAGGCAGTATTATAGTAGTTATATTCTTGTATATAGGAGCAGTATTATAGTAGTTATATTCCTGTATATAGGAGCAGTATTATAGTAGTTATATTCCTGTATATAGGAGCAGTATTATAGTAGTTATATTCTTGTAAATAGGAGCAGTATTATAGTAGTTATATTCCTGTATATAGGAGCAGTATTATAGTAGATATATTCCTGTATATAGGAGCAGTATTATAGTAGTTATATTCCTGTATATAGGAGCAGTATTATAGTAGTTATATTCCTGTATATAGGAGGCAGTATTATAGTAGTTATATTCCTGTATATAGGAGCAGTATTATAGCAGTTATATTCTTGTATATAGGAGCAGTATTATAGTAGTTATATTCTTGTATATAGGAGCAGTATTATAGTAGTTATATTCCTGTATATGGGGGGCAGTATTATAGTAGTTATATTCCTGTATATAGGAGCAGTATTATAGTAGTTATGGTTCAGGGAAGAAACAGAGTGCTGCACCTCACACCTATGGCTGATACTAGTGCCGCTAGGCTAAATAAAAAAACACATCAGAATTTTGTGTATGAATTGATCAAGCCATACTGCCCCATGTACCTTGTGCCGGTATCTGATACACATGGGTCCCTACACTAAGTCCACACCGTGCCAGTCAGTGGCCACCAACCCCGCAGGCGCGCACAGTCAGGGAACGGGGACCATGGGACGGCCCTGCGACCCCCATGTCACAGGACCAGACCCAAAAACACCACACCAGAACCCGGCCAGCACCGCCGGCGGAGAAGGTCGCCCCCAAGCAGCACAAGTCTGGATAAGGTATTGCGCTCACCATAGCTGCGGCAAACAGAATGGGAAAAAAACAGGAGGGATTAAAACCATGTGCACTCAGGTGTCTCCTGCTAATTGCGGTCATGTGGGTCTCACCAGGAGGTTTTCCCTCTCTGAACAGCTTGCACTCCTTTATAAGACCCACATGACCAAAATTAGCAGGATATGCCTGTGCTCACATGTCTGGACCCTATGTCTTCCCCATTCTGTGAGAGCAGCAATGGTAAGTGTAATACTATATCCATACTTGTGTCGTTTGGGGGCAGCCTTCCCCGCCGGTGGTGCTGGCTCGGTTTTGGTGGGGCTTTTTGGGTCTGGTCCTGTGACATTGGGGTTGCAGGGCCGTTCCATGGCCTCCCTTCCCTGCATGTGCACGCTTTGCGGGGTTGGCGGTCGCTGACCGACACGGTGTGGAGTTAGCGTAGGGACCCGTGTGGACCAGAGGACCTGCGCGGTGGTACACGGGGCAATATGGCTTGATCAATTCATATACAGACACTCTGGTGTTGATTTTTAATATAGGCCTAGCGGCATTAGTATCAGCCATAGATGGGATGTGCAGCGGTTCCATTCTCTCCAGTTCGTGTATTATAGTAGTTATATTCCTGTATATAGGAGCAGTATTATAGTAGTTATATTCCTGTATATAGGAGCAGTATTATAGTAGTTATATTCCTGTATATAGGAGCAGTATTATAGTAGTTACATTCTTGTATATAGGGGCAGTATTATAGTAGTTATATTCTTGTATATAGGGAGCAGTGTTATAGTAGTTATAGTCTTGTATATAGGAGGCAGTATTATAGTCTTTATATTCCTGTATATAGGAGGCAGTATTATAGTAGTTATATTCTTGTATATAGGAGGCAGTATTATAGTAGTTATATTCCTGTATATAGGAGCAGTATTATAGTAGTTATATTCTTGTATATAGGAGCAGTATTATAGTAGTTATATTCCTGTATATAGGGGCAGTATTATAGTAGTTATATTTAAGTGAGCATTTTTTGTTGCTTTAACAATCACTGATAAGGACGGCCACAATGTTGGTGAAGCTTTTATCCTGCTGGCTATTGTTGAGACAACTATAATTCTCTGGGACTTCTGACAAAGTTTCCATGTCTTCATGTCTTGGATGGTGACCAGTGAATATGACTCTGGATGCACAATATTTTATTTCCTTACAGTTTTGCTACGAGGTCCAGGAGGTTTGATCAGTGTCAGCCATGCTCAGTCACTACCACTAAAGGACCCAACCCCATTGCGGATTACAATATTTCTGGAGTTGGCCATATTTTCTTCCATTTGATAACTTATATCTCCCCATGGAATATAACTGAATGTGAAGTATCGGGAGTCATCTTTTCCAGTGGATTACAGCTCTGTGGATTATAATTGTATTTTATCTATGGAATTAATACTGTTCAAGTAGTTTATGGATTACGTCTTCAATGTATCTTATGGACTTCGAGCACCTCATGATGGATTACAAGACTCAACCCAACTGGGACTGATGTATAGAGGTATTATCCGTTATTAAGGGGGTGGATACAAGGAGGAGACCTTGTGAACACTTTACTCTGAGCCTTCGTGACTATGTCCTCCACAGGACATGTAAGAATTAAGGAGAGTACTGTAACAAATGTGGACATTACCTAGGCCAACCAACAAGAATGACCGCCATCTTGCATTGTGGACTTGTTTTTCAGAACCAAGACGTTACCTTTGCTATTAAGTAACTATTATGTAGTGAGTGACACCCCACAGTACAGCTCATGTTGGGGGTTGTCGTGGACAATGAATAGAATGTAGTAGAATTGTATTATGGTCACGTCCACAGGTTGCGTAATGTTTGGAGTTGTAGTGTTCTATGTTTAGAGTACAATGGTATTTTATTATAGTGATTCCCAGAATTACTTTGGAACGTGTAATGATCTGTTTTTTTTTTATGTGTTGTAGGTCCAGATATGTTCTGTTTATTTCACGGGAAGAAGTATGGCCCTGGAGAAAGCTGGCATCCGTACCTCGAACCCCAAGGAATTGTATATTGCATACGGTGCACTTGTTCTGAGGTATGTCTGTGCGCTCCCAATAGTGATTGACCACCAGGAAGCAGCTGACACCTACCAGTTAGTATCAGGTATCCACTTGTACATAGGTAGAAACCACTAGTCAAGAGCTCATATGCAGAATCCACCACCCAACTGATGGTGACCAACAACCAAGTGTAGTATTAAAGCGAACTTGCCAAAAGTTCATATTCCAAACGTTCATCCAAACCCGAACGTTCGACATTTGGCCCCAAGATGGAGAAGTTGGATGCCAACCTAGGGAGTCCTCGAAAACATGAATACAGCCATAGACTGAATCCATGTTATCCTGGCAGCCTTCGGGCGGCAGTATCCAACTTCTCCATCTCAGAGTCAAATGCTAAGCTTTCGGGTTTAGATGAACATTGTGGAACCTGAAAGTTTAGCAACTAGTAATAACAACCAACCCATAGCTAGAAGCAACTGGACAATAGCTGGTAACCAACAACCAATAAATTGTGGGTAACAAACAGCATATGGCAAAAAAATGCAGACTAATAGCTGGTAACCAGGAATAGGTGATACCTACTAAGAAGTAACAAGCAATTCGTAACCATTGACTACCAACCAGTAGCTATACCCTGCACTCAGTAGAAACCACAAGCCAATAGCTGGTAACCACCATTAGCCAACAGATAGTAACTAACAACTAATCTACCAATAAGTAGCTAGATTGTATTCACCAACCAATAGCTGCTATCCACCAGTGAGTATCTAGAAACCACCAACAGATAGGAACCACCAGCCACCAACAGATAGGAACCACCAGCCACCAACTGTAAACCAATAGCCACCAACCAAAAGATAGAAACCACCAACCAATAGCTAGAAACAACCAACCAATGGCTAGGAACTACCAATCAAGAGATAATAACCACCAACCAATAGATAGGAAACACTAACCAATAGCTAGGAACTACAAACCAATAGATAATTACCACCAACTAATAGATAGGAACCACCAACCAATAGCAACAACCAACCAATAGATGGGAACCACCAACCAATAGATGGAAATCACCAACAAATAGATGGGAACTCCCAACCAATAGATGATGGGAACTCCCAACCAATAGATGATGGGAACTCCCAACCAATAGATGATGGGAACTCCCAACCAATAGATGATGGGAACTCCCAACCAATAGATGATGGGAACTCCCAACCAACAGATGATGGGAACTCCCAACCAATAGATGATGGGAACTCCAAACCAATAGATGATGGGAGCTCCCAACCAACAGATGATGGGAACTCCCAACCAATAGATGATGGGAACTCCCAACCAATAGATGATGGGAACTCCCAACCAATAGATGATGGAAACTCCCAACCAACAGATGATGGGAACTCCCAACCAACAGATGATGGGAACTCCCAACCAATAGATGATGGGAACTCCCAACCAATAGATGATGGGAACTCCCAACCAATAGATGATGGGAACTCCCAACCAATAGATGATGGGAACTCCCAACCGAACTCCCAACCAACAGATGATGGGAACTCCCAACCAACAGATGATGGGAACTCCCAACCAACAGATGATGGGAACTCCCAACCAATAGATGATGGGAACTCCAAACCAATAGATGATGGGAACTCCCAACCAATAGATGATGGGAACTCCCAACCAATAGATGATGGGAACTCCCAACCGAACTCCCAACCAATAGATGATGGGAACTCCCAACCAACAGATGATGGGAACTCCCAACCAACAGATGATGGGAACTCCCAACCAACAGATGATGGGAACTCCCAACCAACAGATGATGGGAACTCCCAACCAACAGATGATGGGAACTCCCAACCAACAGATGATGGGAACTCCCAACCAATAGATGATGGGAACTCCCAACCGAACTCCCAACCAACAGATGATGGGAACTCCCAACCAACAGATGATGGGAACTCCCAACCAACAGATGATGGGAACTCCCAACCAACAGATGATGGGAACTCCCAACCAACAGATGATGGGAACTCCCAACCAATAGATGATGGGAACTCCCAACCAATAGATGATGGGAACTCCCAACCAATAGATGATGGGAACTCCCAACCAATAGATGATGGGAACTCCCAACCAATAGATAGGAACCAACAACCCATAGCTAAAAACCACAGACCAATAGCAGGTACCCACCAATCTGTACACAGAAACTGTCACCAGCTGTCATGGTGCCTGAATATTGGGAGAAGAATTCCAGTTTGGACCCAGGGGCTCTTACCTTTCACCCTCCTCCCATCCCGACATCACATGATGTATCCACTATGGCAGCTTTATTGCCGCCCATCTCGCCTTATCAACATGATTTCCTCCAGGAACAGCGCCCCACCTGTCCATAGCGGGAGCTCTTGTTAGTGAATGGGGCTGAGCTGCAATACCACACACAACCTCTGGAACAGAATGGCGCTGTTTTTGGCTGAAGTTATCAGTCGGCACAGATGTTCTGAGTTGTTAGGCGAGGGAGCAGCCTTCCCGGCAGTGACGGTGTTAACCCTCAGTCACGGAGACCGCGGTACACTAACACACTGCCCTATTCTTTGCTTTCGGTCCCTTTACAAGCCCCGATGTTTCTGTTGCTAATCCCATTCCCTGAGCGGAGCCGCGGAGACTGAACAAGGCCTCATTCATGAGCGGCGGAGACTGCGGTGCCCGCTGCCAGACACTCGCCAGCTTATTGATAAAGAGACAGCCACCACCTCACCCGTTCTCGATGACACCAGAGCAGCCACCGACCCCATGGGGGCGGGGGGGTGACACTTCTGCATCCCGCCCAGACACGGCGCTGACATCACTTGGCTCCTGCTCCGCAGACACATTAATTGCAGCTACTTTATAATAATTCTCTGTATTACGGGCGGCTGGTAGAGGCACACATGGCGCTATTGTCTGCGACTGCCGGACTTTATATGGAAAATGTCCCAAAAGTCTCAAGACTGAGACATCTCAGGGCTATCCCAGTCCCCGTATCGGAAGGGGGGGGGGGGGATTGCGGAGGGTTTCCAGTTATTGTCAGTAGAGGCTGGAGACTGCTCACAGCTGAGGCTTTGTTACAATTGTATCCAGTGTAATGCAGCTGTATATTCCTCTGTGTCCAGCAGGGCGGCAGTGTCAGCTGCTACAGAATAAAGTGTCCCGTCCTGCACTGTGTGCACACTGTCACAGACCCTCAGCAGTGCTGCCCCCGATGTGTAGGTGAGTCGACAGTCTGTATACCCCAGGGTACATGCATGATGGGAGGTGTAATCTTGCTATATCTGTAATGGATTGGGGGGAGGTGTGGAGCAGGGGATTGTGGGAAAGGTAAAGTGATTAACATTGTACAAAGTACAACCTAATTGTATCAACTTAAAGTAGTACTCCGGAGGGGAAACAAATCAGATCAGAAAGTTATACAGATTAGTAAATTACTTCTTTTTAAAACAAATCTTTTTAAAACCAGTCTTCCAGTACTTATTAGCTGCTGTATGTCCTGCAGGAAGTGGTGTTTTCTCTCCAGTCTGACACAGTGCTCTCTGCTGCCACCTCTGTCCATGTCAGGAACTGTCCAGAGCAGTAACAAATCCCCATAGAAAACCTCTCCTGCTCTGGACAGTTCCTGACATGGACAGAGGTGGCAGCAGAGAGCGCTGTGTCAGACTGGGAGAGAATACACCACTTCTTGCAGGACATACAGCAGCTGATAAGTACTGGAAGACTGGAGATTTTTAAATAGAAGTAATTTACTAATCTGTATACCTTTCTCTAATTTCAGGACCATGATGCATTGAGGCAAAGAAAGTAATTTAGTCCATAAGTCCTGGGTTAAGGGAAACCTGCGGCCCTGAAGCTGATGCAAAACTACAACTCCCATCATGCCTGGCTCCAGCTACTCTAAAACTACAACTCCCATCATGCCTGGCTCCAGCT
The DNA here is from genome assembly GCF_027789765.1 of Dendropsophus ebraccatus. NCBI lineage: Eukaryota > Metazoa > Chordata > Amphibia > Anura > Hylidae > Dendropsophus > Dendropsophus ebraccatus. The sequence goes on from NC_091458.1 coordinate 12,661,143, forward strand.
ACTCTAAAACTACAACTCCCATCATGGTTGGCTGTCCATGCATGATGGGAGTTGTAGTTTTTTACTAGCTGGAGCCAGGCATGATGGGAGTTATAGATTTGCACCAACTAGAGCCAATCATGATGGGAGTTGTAGATTTGCACTAGCTGAAGCCAAGCATGATGGGGGTTGTAGTTCTGTACCAGCTGAGGGGCTGAAGGTTCCCCACCCCTGTCCTAGAGCTCTGGGTCATGGTGCTTGCTGTTAGTGAATAGGGTGGGGCAGTCCTCTTTACACGCACAGCCCGCTCTGACCTCTTACAGCTGAGGGTTTGTTACAGTTGTTTCCTATCTAGATGAGGTATATAGATGTTCAGCAGAGATAACAGCAAGCAGAGATGCTGTAAATGGTGAGACATTCTGTGATGGTGCGGTGTCCTCTTCTCCACAGAGACACACTCCCCCTCGGGTCTGCGGGCCCCCCCTAAGGTGTGTCAGCACAACGGGACCACCTACCAGCAGGGCGAGATGTTCACCACCCAGGAGCTGTTCCCGTCCCGGCAGTCCAACCAGTGTGTGCAGTGCAGCTGCTCGGTGAGTGGCCCGGATACATCTGATTGCTGTCACTGAATAGAAACATTCACCATCATGTCCTGATACTTCTCACAGCTTAGGGTTTGTTACATCGTATCCACAGTCAGACCCCAGACTGATACCTGTAAAAGCTCTGCTCTCACAGCTGAGGGTTTGTTACAGGCGTTTCCCTCAGCAGCATACAGTTCATTCCCAGTGTATCAGTACAGGAAGACTATACAGTTTGGGGGATCACCTGAGATGGGTATTATTCTAACAAACCCTCAGCTATGAAAAGTGTTAGAGGCCTTTTACACATACAGATAAATCGCTTAAAGGGGTATTCCACTCAAACATAACTTATGTTGCTGCCCATGGTGAGACTAACAATTCCTTCCATACTTGTTATTATTTATTCAGTCTCCTTCCTGAAGACACACAAATCTGTGTGTGAGCCTTTCTCTCTGTCTCCCCCCTCCTCCCCCCTCCCTTCTGAGACAGCTGATGTAAACAAGTTCCTGGCAGGCTGTATCTGCAACATTGTAGCTTCTTTGTAATGCTGGGAGGGTTAATCACAGTGAGTACATCAGCAACTTGACCTTAGAATAACCTTCCCAGCATTACAATGAAGCTACAATGTTGCAGATAAAGCCTGCCAGGGACTTATTTACATCAGAAGGTGGCGGGGGAGGGGGAGACAGAGAGAAGAGCTCACACACAGATTTTTGTGTCTTCAGCAGAAATAATTGCTTAATATGATTTTAATTGCGTTTGTATATATTCTGTGAATGATCGTAATCTGTGAACGACTGGGACGAACCCATCTGCCGAATATCAGCGACCAACACGATTTTGTGGCATGTTGAGAGAGCACGATTACCGATTTATCGCTCATCGTTTCAGGGTTATCTGTATTTATGTTGGCAGATAATCGCTGAATTTCGATTGTTATTGTGAATTGAGCGTCTCATTAGCTCGGCGGGCGGCTTATACACCTGCTGGCTATGTATTCTGTGCCGCTCCTCCCTGGCTACCTGGAAAAGTTGGATCCAGTCCTGGGAGAAGTTTCCCAGGACTAGATCCAGCTTTTCTAGGTACCCAGGGAGGAGCGGCACAGAATTCAAAACCAGCAGGTGTATAAGCCGCCCGCCGAGCTAATGAGGTGCTCAATTCATTATTACTGTATCTGTACTGTAAATTCGCTCGTCTATCGGCTTCAGGATATAAACAATGATGTTTCCATTCACTGACGAATACAGATATATCCATCTCATAGCTGTGCCCGTAAGGGTTGTCACCATAGTCATGGAGCCATTACTGTGCCCATAAGGGTTGTCACTATAGTCATGAAGTTATATAGGTGCCCGTCAGGGCCGGATTAAGGTTGGTGGAGGCCCTGGGCAAAAATTTTGTTGGGGCCCCCCCCCCATTTTTTTCCCCCAAATATATCCCATACAGCGATCTATACAGGTGGCTACTTACTGTAGCAGACTTAGCACCTACCCCTCCTCACTCCTGGCTGTGTGGCTCAGCATCCTCCTCTGTTTTGCATGTGATGGTCACTACAGGCTGCAGTCCAGAGGAAGATGCCAGGCCCTAGAGACAGGACGGGGGAGGGGTGTATTCCCACTCGGGGTGTATTCCCACTTTGTGTTTATGTTAATAATGCAATGCGAGAACATAGCACTTCAGTACTTTCTGTGCTCTCCTGCCCCCTGTGTCAGCCCCCACAGCAGCAGATGCAGATGTGAATCGCTGAAGGAACCTGGACTTGCAAGTCTAAGTCCCATCTGCAGTTCCCAACCATGTACACTACCTGAAGCAGTAAGGAGCAACCAGAAAGTACTTAAAGGCTGTGTAGAATATATAGCAAATATGGTACATGTGAACGTACCCTAAGGATTAAAATACATAGCTGTGTGCAGCCCATGATATGGCATATATAGCCTGTGTGCAGCATATGACATACATAGGATATACACCATATGCTGCACACAGGCTATATACCATACACTGCTCTCAGGCTATATATCATATGCTGCACACAGGCTATATATCATCCACTGCTCTCAGGCTATACTGTATATCATATGCTGCACACAGACTATATACAGTATATACCATATGCTGCACACAGGCTATATGACATATGCTGCACACAGACTATATACAGTATATACCATATGCTGCACACAGACTATATACAGTATATACCATATGCTGCACACAGGCTATATATCATACACTGCTCTCAGGTTATATATCATATGCTGCACACAGACTATATATCATCCACTGCTGTCAGGCTATATATCATATGCTGCACACAGGCTATATACAGTATATACCATATGCTGCACACAGGCTATATACAGTATATACCATATGCTGCACACAGGCTATATACAGTATATACCATATGCTGCACACAGGCTATATACAGTATATACCACATGCTGCACACAGGCTATATACAGTATATACCATATGCTGCACACAGGCTATATACAGTATATACCATATGCTGCACACAGGCTATATACAGTATATACCATATGCTGCACACAGGCTATATACAGTATATACCATATGCTGCACACAGGCTATATACAGTATATACCATATGCTGCACACAGGCTATATACAGTATATACCATATGCTGCACACAGGCTATATACAGTATATACCATATGCTGCACACAGGCTATATACAGTATATACCATATGCTGCACACAGGCTATATACAGTATATACCATATGCTGCACACAGGCTATATACAGTATATACCATATGCTGCACACAGGCTATATACAGTATATACCATATGCTGCACACAGACTATATACAGTATATACCATATGCTGCACACAGGCTATATACAGTATATACTATATGCTGCACACAGACTATATACAGTATATACCATATGCTGCACACAGGCTATATACCACATGCTGCACACAGACTGTATACAGTATATACCATATGCTGCACACAGACTATATACAGTATATACCATATGCTGCACACAGGCTATATACAGTATATACCTTATGCTGCACCCAGAGTATATACAGTATATACCATATGCTGCACACAGGCTATATACAGTATATACCATATGCTGCACACAGGCTATATACAGTATATACCATATGCTGCACACAGGCTATATACAGTATATACCATATGCTGCACACAGGCTATATACAGTATATACCATATGCTGCACACAGGCTATATACAGTATATACCATATGCTGCACACAGGCTATATACAGTATATACCATATGCTGCACACAGGCTATATATCATATGCTGCACACAGACTATATACAGTATATACCACATGCTGCACACAGACTGTATACAGTATATACCATATGCTGCACACAGACTACAGAATTATTTTCTCATGCAGTTTTGCCACAATTTCAGCTGATACAGTAAAACTCTGCTATTAAAAAGCAGCGTGTGTATTATGGCAAAGAGCAATATTTCCCTTTTCACTTCAGGGCCCCCTACCAAATAGTTTTCTACAAAAAAACAAAAAAAAAACATGTAATTTAGTGACTCACAGGTGACGTCTTCTTTAATCTCAGGTGTCACTTTCCTTTTCCTCCAGGATGATTTCTTGCAGCTACAATTCTTCTCTTTACAACCTGCAAGACAAACATCTCAGGCTCCGCACATTTCCTTCAATTTCCTTCCCTTTTTTCTTAATGAGTGTGTGGGTTGTCCCCTGTATGTAGCATCCCCTGCTGTGCTCCCATATAGTAATAATGTCCCCTGTGCCCACATATAGTAATAATATCTCCTGTTGTGCCTCCGTATAGTAATAAAGTCCTCATGTTGTGCCCACCTATAGTAATATTGCCCCCTGCTGTGCCATCATATAGTAATAATGTCCAGCCCTGCTGTGCCCCCTGCTGTAATGTGCCCCCATAGTATATACCCCCTGCTCTAATGTGCCTCCATAGTATATGGCCCATGCTCTGATATGTGTCCCCATACATAGTATATACCCCTGTTCTGATATGTGTCTCCATCAGAATGTGCTCTGATGTGCCCCCATAGTATATGCCCCCTTACATAGTATATGCCCCCTGCTCTGATATGTGTCCCCATACATAGTATATACCCCCTGCTCTAATGTGCCCCCATAGTATATACCACCTTCTCGAATGTGCCCCCATAGTATATGCCCCCTGCTCTGATATGTGACCCCATACATAGTACAGTATATACCCCCTGCTCTGATATGTGTCCCCATACATAGTATATACCCCATGCTGTAATGTCCTCCATAGTATAATACCCCTGCTGTAATGTCCTCTATAGTATATACCCCTGCTGTAATGTCCCCCATGGTATATATACCCCTGCTGTAATGTCCCCCATGGTATATATACCCCTGTTGTAATGTCCTCTATAGTATATACCCCTGCTGTAATGTCCTCCATAGTAAATATACCCCATTCACTCATACTCACCTGATCTGGGCGGGGGATGGGTCTTCGCTCTTCTCTCCTGGTTCCTTCAGCATGGCAGCCGCTGTGACAGATCGTCCAGCTAAAGAAATCAGGTTTCCTACCACTTGAGGTCCCGTCGGCGCGCTGTCCTCTCCTCAGGGGGAAGTCTGAGGAGCCTGCCGGGCGGGAGATGTGTCAACACACAGTTAACCCTACACCCAGGCCTGTATTTAGAGTTCATGCTGCCCTAGGCACTTTGCATGCTGAGGCGCCCTCCCCCCCCCCCCCCCCCCCCCTTCCCCTCGGCACTGACAGGTTACCTGCATGGTGTATACTGGGTGCTGGGTGCTGGAGGCCGGCACTCCAGCACCCAGTACTACTGAGCGGCACCCCCCGGCTGGCAGTAGTACTAGGTACTGGGGTGCCGCTTTGCTTGATGCCCGCTCTTCTCATCAAACAGACGTGATGGAGGAAGGAAGGAGGCCGGGGACTTAATTTGGGGACCACTTCTGTCCAGTGTCGGACTGGGGCACCTGGGGCCCACCAGTGTAGAACCAGTGAAATGTGACATGCTGACCCGCTCCTTTCCTGGATTCATCTGTATCTGTGACAAATCCCTTGTGGCAGATCAGAATACATAGATCTGTGGGGGCTCAGTGCAGGGAAGTGACCCCAGAACATCACTAATAGGGGACAGAACAAAAACATCTCCCCCTATCCCCTATTAGTGATGTTCTGGGGTCACTTCCCTACACTGAGCCCCCACAGATCTATGTATTCTTATATGCCACAAAGCATCCAGTGTATAATGCACCCAGGACCCAACTACAACAGCTGCAGGCACTACAACGCCCAGCATTTACTGACAGTCTGCAGCCCTCAGCATACGCTGGGAGTTGTAGTGCCTGCAGCTCTTGTAGTTGGGTCCTAGTTTAAAAATTTGCGCTAGTGTACTGTAGTGACCCCGGGGCTGTGTCAGTACACTACCGCAAACGATACACTGACCCATTAAGACCCCAATGGTGCACAGGCTCTGCACACTATAGAAGTGATTATAGTGCAGTTACTAATGACTCACGGGTGACGTCTTCTCCTATTGCCGTCGCTCACACTTCGCTTTCTTCTCCATCTGGAGCAGCCATCATGAAGACTTCTCCGACCACAACTCATCTGCAGGCGGGCAGCTGGGGGTGACTGGGGAAGGAAGGCAGCTGGGGGTGACTGGGGAAGGGAGGCAGCTGGGGGTGACTGGGGAAGGGAGGCAGCTGGGGGTGACTGGGGAAGGGAGGCAGCTGGGGGTGACTGGGGAAGGGAGGCAGCTGGGGGTGACTGGGGAAGGGAGGCAGGGATAGCAGCTGGGGCAACAGGGGGAGGGGAAGAAGCTGGGGGGCAGGGAGAGCAGCTGGGGCGACCGGGGAGGGGGAGAACCTGGGGAACAGGAGGAGCAGCTGGGGTGACAGGGGGAGAAGATGGGAGGGCAGCTGGGGTGGCAGGGGGAGGCGGAGAAGCTGGGGTGACAGGGGGGCGGCTGGGGTTGCAGGGGGAGAAGATGGGGGGGGGCGGCTGGGGTTGCAGGGGGAGAAGATGGGGGGCGGCTCGGGTTGCAGGGGGAGAAGATGGGGGGCGGCAGGGGGAGGGGGAGAAGCTGGGGTGACAGGGGGAGAAGATGGGAGGGCAGCTGGGGTGGCAGGGGGAGAAGATGGGGGGCGGCTGGGGTTGCAGGGGGAGAAGATGGGGGGGGCGGCTGGGGTTGCAGGGGGAGAAGATGGGGGGCGGCTGGGGTTGCAGGGGGAGAAGATGGGGGCGGCTGGGGTTGCAGGGGGAGTAGATGGGGGGCGGCTGGGGTTGCAGGGGGAGAAGATGGGAGGGCAGCTGGGGTGGCAGGGGGAGGGGGAGAAGCTGGGGTGACAGGGGGAGAAAATGGGAGGGCAGCTGGGGTGGCAGGGGGAGAAGCTGGGGGGCAGGGAGAGCAGCTGGGGCGACTGGGGGAGGGGGAGAACCTGGGGAACAGGGGGGGCAACAGGGGGAGAAGATGGGCGGGCAGCTGGGGTGGCAGGGGGAGAAGATGGGAGGGCGGCTGGGGTTGCAGTGGGAGAAGATGGGGGGGCGGCTGGGGTTGCAGGGGGAGAAGATGGGAGGGCGGCTGGGGTTGCAGGGGGAGAAGATGGGGGGGCGGCTGGGGTTGCAGGGGGAGAAGATGGGAGGGCGGCTGGGGTTGCAGGGGGAGAAGATGGGGGGCGGCTGGGGTTGCAGGGGGAGAAGATGGGGGGCGGCTGGGGTTGCAGGGGGAGAAGATGGGAGGGCGGCTGGGGTTGCAGGGGGAGAAGATCGGGGGGCTGGGGGAGAAGATCGGGGTAAATTGGGGTGGCAGGGGGTGATGATGGGTGGGGGCAGCTGAGGTGACAGGCAGGGAGGGAAGAGTGAGCGGTGGGGGGGCTCAGGGATCAGCTGGGTGGCAGGGGGACCAGCCGGGGGTCCGGGGGATTAGCCGGCTGGCAGGGGGACCAGCCGGGGGTCCGGGGGATTAGCTGGCTGGCAGGGAGACCAGCCGGAGGATCAGCAGGGCGGCAGGTACAGGCTGAAAGTCTCCCCCATGCAGCGCCGGCGTGAGCTTCCGGTACAGACAGGCCGGAAGCTCACAGTGCAGCCCCGCGATGCCCGAACTTCTTCCCTGCTCAGCAGCGTGCGTGTGACGTCATCACGCCGCTGCCAAACAGGAGAGAGGTTCGGGCATCGCGGGGCTGCACTGTGAGCTTCCGGCCTGTCTGTACCGGAAGCTCACGCCGGCGCTGCATGGGGGAGACTTTTTCAGCCTGCCTCTGTACCTGCCTGATCCCCCGGCCGACCCATCACTCCCCTGAGCCCCCCCCCCCCTCCCCCCCCCAAAACCGCCCGGGCGCGGATGTTAGCGCCGGGGCGGCGGAGGGGTCTAACAAAAAAAAATAAATTGCTCCAGAACTCCCCTTCCGGGTTCCGGCTGGTGGGGGCCCCCAAGTGGTGGAGGCCCAGGGGCACGTGCCCCTTGTGCCCCCTCTTTAATCCGGCCATGGTGCCCGTAGGGGTTGTCACCATAGTCGTGCAGCCATTGAGGGGTTGTCACCATAGTCGTGCAGCCATTGCTCTGCCCATAGGGGTTGTCACCATAGTCGTGCAGCCATTGAGGGGTTGTCACCATAGTCGTGCAGCCATTGCTCTGCCCATAGGGGTTGTCACCATAGTCGTGCAGCCATTGAGGGGTTGTCACTATTGTCATGAAGCCATTGCCGTGCCCGTAGGGGTTGTCACCATAGTTGTGCAGCCATTGCCGTGCCTGTAGGGATTGTCACCATAGTTGTGCAGCCATTGCCGTGCCCGTAGGGGTTGTCAGCATAGTCAAGCCGCTATTGCTTTGCCCGTAGGGGTTGTTACTGTAGTCGTAGGCTGTGCCCGTAGGGGTTGTCACCATAGTCGTGCAGCCATTGCCGTGCCCGTAGGGGTTGTCACCATAGTCGTGCAGCCATTGCCGTGCCCGTAGGGGTTGTCACCATAGTCGTGCAGCCATTGCAGTGCCCGTAGGGGTTGTCACCATAGTCGTGCAGCCATTGCCGTGCCTGTAGGGGTTGTCACCATAGCCGTGCAGCCATTGCCGTGCCCGTAGGGCTTGTCACCGTAGTCGTAGGCTGTGCCCGTAGGGCTTGTCACCGTAGTCGTAGGCTGTGCCCGTAGGGGTTGTTGTAGTTTTGCACCAGTTGGAGATCACAGCTCTAATAGATTGGGGAGGGCAGTGGAGCAGGGGATTGTGGGAAGGCAACGTGATTTACATAGCACATGGTATAAGACAGCTGGCTGTGACGTTGTCCCGGGATGAATCTGCTGGCACTTGTAGTAGTTTTTGGGCCCTTTTCAGTAGGGTCATTGATCTATGATTGAGGTGTGGGGGGGGGTCATGTTGTTCCAGTTCTCCCCCCGCAGCCCGCACTGTTGGTATAACCCAGGCTCAGACTCTTCCAGGCAGCAGCCGGTGTCAGTCTGTTCCAGGAAAGCCTCCGCCTTTATGTTCTGCTTTATACTTTTATATGATTCTGGTTGATTTTATTGTATATATAACGGAGGGGAGAAATCAGATCTCCCCGTACTCCCCCCTCCCCTGATGAATGGCGTCTGTGAAACCTGCCGGCAACCTCGGAAGAATCAACAGATCACGTTACGAGACGGCGGTCAGCGGGGTCGGCGGTCCGAGCAGCGGACAATCCCGGCTATTCATACTACAGTCTTATACGCTTCATGCTTCTGGATTTTACCATCTGTAAGATCTCTGCTTGCTGTCAGTGAATTTATTACATTCACCCATCACAGCTGAGGGTTTGTTACTGTGTGTCTTCCTTGTTTCCTGTTACAGGACGGACAGATCTACTGTGGTCTGGTGACCTGTCCGGAGCTGGTCTGCTCCTCCCCGCTGACCGTCCCCGACTCCTGCTGTCCAGTCTGCAGAGGTGAGAGACGTATATCCTGCACCTAGTACTCATCATATAGTACACAGCTGCTGCAGAACCTCATCATATAGTACACAGCTGCTGCAGAACCTCATCATATAGTACACAGCTGCTGCAGAACCTCATCATATAGTACACAGCCGCTGCAGAACCTCATCGTATAGTACACAGCTGCTGCAGAACCTCCTCATATAGTACACAGCTGCTGCAGAACCTCATCATATAGTACACAGCTGCTGCAGAACCTCATCATATAGTACACAGCTGCTGCAGAACCTCCTCATATAGTACACAGCTGCTGCAGAACCTCATCATATAGTACACAGCTGCTGCAGAACCTCATCATATAGTACACAGCTGCTGCAGAACCTCATCATATAGTACACAGCCGCTGCACAACCTCATCGTATAGTACACAGCTGCTGCAGAACCTCATCATATAGTACACAGCTGCTGCAGAACCTCATCGTATAGTACACAGCTGCTGCAGAACCTCATCATATAGTACACAGCTGCTGCAGAACCTCATCATATAGTACACAGGTGCTGCAGAACCTCATCATATAGTACACAGCCGCTGCAGAACCTCATCATATAGTACACAGCCACTGCAGAACCTCATCATATAGTACACAGATGCTGCAGAACATCATCATATAGTACACAGCTGCTGCAGAACCTCATCATATAGTACACAGCTGCTGCAGAACCTCATCGTATAGTACACAGCTGCTGCAGAACCTCATCATATAGTACACAGCTGCTGCAGAACCTTATCATATAGTACACAGATGCTGCAGAACCTCATCATATAGTACACAGCCGCTGCAGAACCTCATGATATAGTACACAGCTGCTGCAGAACCTCATCGTATAGTACACAGCTGCTGCAGAACATCATCATATAGTACACAGCTGCTGCAGAACCTCATTGTATAGTACACAGCTGCTGCAGTACCTCATCATATAGTACACAGCTGCTGCAGAACCTCATCATACACCTCGGCTGCTGCAGAACATTATAATACACCTCAGCTGCTGCAGAACCTCATCATACACCTCAGCTAGGCTGGTAACTCTTTCCTACTCTGCTACACTGTATCAGACCCTCAGCTGTTAGACCTTTTACAACAGATTTACTATGTAAGAAGAAGGTTCTCATTCATTACCAGTAAGCAGAAACCTTAAGAGGTGCTGACAGTGTGCTGTAGCTGGCAGTCCCCTAGTGAGCATGGTACTTTTTGGTAATCTGTCTGTGCAGTGAATTATGCACAATTTCGGGTTTCCTACTGTAATGAAGAGTCAAAGAGGAGTTGTGGCTCTGCGTTTGTACCGCACTCTGTAACACCTCACTATTCCTCCTCCTCCCTCCTCTTCATGAATAATCATAATCCTGAATGCTGCCCGGTCGCCTGCTCGCTCAGCTGTCAGTCAGAGGACTGATCTGCAATCAGATACACCTGTGTTTGAGCTGTGGTCTAGGGGTAAATCGCCTGTCTAGAGACCAGCAACAGGTTTTTTTCTTTGGTTCAATTCCCCTGATAGAAATGAAATACAGTATAGTTCTTTCTTTTTTCTTTTACTCTCATTATTGAATCATTTTTAACCCCTTCAAGACAGAGCCGATTGATACACGCATGTCCAGGTCAGATTAATGCAATGTTCCTCCCTCCCTTCTACGAGCCATACCATTTTTTTCCCCACCTACAGGGCTGGTTGGGGTGTCTAGATCTCTAGTTTTTATTAATATCAGAAGAATGTTAATTTTGATTATTAATTTTTTTCTGATATATAATTTGTAAAAAAAACCCTGGTGTTTTTTTGTTTTGTTTACGCTGTTCACCGCACAGGAACAATAATGTAATATTTTAATAGATTGGACAATTCTGCACGCTATGATATATATAATATGTTTATTTTTAAAAAATATTTTTATTTTTATAATGGGCTTTGACGTATATTAAACTTTTATTGGGGGGGTGGGGTTTATAAGGGTTTTTTAAATACTTAAAAAAAAAACACTTTTATTCACTATAAAACATGTGATCAATAGATTGCATATAGTGATCTATGCTTTGCCATAGCATAGCATAGATCAGTGTTATCAGGGATCTGTGCATAGAGTCTGCCTGAGAGCAGACTCTATACATAGATGGCTGATCCGACAGGAGGGAGGTAAGTGGCTTACCCCTGGCCGTCGGTGCAAGCGATCGGTCCCGATCAGTCAGTGACAGGAGCTTGTCCTGTCACTGATTTATTAAACACTGCGACCACAGCAGCAGCTTTATACTGGAGTAAATTAAGTTTAATCCCCCCGTGCATGCGGACGGCTCCCTACTCATGTCTATTCACCACTTTCTGGGAGCTGGCCGCTCGGTGGGATCATTGACAGGGAAAGGCACCAGTAACGGGCCTCTCTGCCTGCATCTCATCCCCGCCAGGCACGCTGACTAGACACGGGCAGGGAGCCGCCAACATTACTGCCTGCCGTGCCTCTCCCAGGGGATTAAACTTAATTTTCTCCAGTATAAAGCTGCTGCAGCCACGGCTGATAATTGCCATGAGCTGCAATGGAGTTTTATACAGTGCTCCAGGGAAATCAGCCCAAAAAATGATACAATGATGAGAAAAAAAGAAAAAAATACAAACTATTTTTTATTTCCATAAGGGGAATCTGACCAACGAAAACAAACTGTTGCTGGTCTCTAGACAGGTTATTTACCCCTAGACCACAGCTGCAACATAGGCTAGGAGGTTCAACTATATCTGATTGCAGATCAGTCCTCTGTTGGCAGATACTGGCTGAGAGCTGAGCAAGCAGGAGGCCGGGCAGCAGAGATTATTCATAAGGGTGCATTCACACGTACAGGATCCACAGCAGATTTGATGGTGCAGATCTCATGCTGTGTTCAGTTATGTAGACCAAATCTGCTGCGGATCCGCAGTACAAAATACGCTGCAATATGGTGTGTGTGAAGCTACCCTAAAGAAAAGGGAGGTGGAAGTAGTGGTGAGGTGTGCCAGAGAGCGGACCAAACACTGAGCCACAACTCCTCTTTGACTCTTCATTACAGTAAGAGACCTGACATTGCAAAATCCACTCCACTGACACATTACCAAAAAGCACCATGCTCACTAGGGGACTGCCAGCTCCAGCACACTGTCAGCACCTCAGGTAGGCCCCGATGCTGACAGATTCCCTTTAAATAGTTGAAGCACACAGTACACTACAGAGTAGCAGAGTTTGGTGTAGCTGAGCCAGAACGGCTGCATGATAACAGACTGGATGAAGGCTCTGAGTGTGACTTGTGTCTTACAGACGGCTCGTATGATCGCTCGCTGGAGGAGGAGCCGCTGCAGCTGAACAGAGGAGCCGTACGTCACCTTCTGCTTTATTCTCTATATTTCCTCTATGACAGCGATCCCCTTCTCCTAGAGCCGAGAGCTGCACCGGGCTCCTACTGACACTGTGCATAGGAGATAGCGCCCCCCTTGTGGTTCCTCAGGGTTCTCAGTAGTGGGGGTCCTCCACAGTCTTGCTTCTGACAGGGGATTGTTATCCAGGGGGCACCGGGCTCCTACTGACACTGTGCATAGGAGATAGCGCCCCCCATGTGGTTCCTCAGGGTTCTCAGTAGCGGGGGTCCTCCACAGTCTTGCTTCTGACAGGGGGTTGTTATCCAGGGGGTTGTGGTGTGTGACGTGTTGTCCGTCTTGTGTCCCGCAGAGACATTCCCAGGACCAGTGTCTGACCGAGCTGCTGAATAAGAAGACCCCGGGGGCCACAGAGTCCACCATCATCAGCTCCTCGCTGGGCTTCAACCCTCGCAGCTTCAAACAAAAAGGAGGAGGAGGGACGACGGTGAAGATCCTGATGAAGGAGAAGCATAAGAAAGGTGAGCAGCCTGGAGACCAGAAGGCGGGGGCACCACCATGTCACACGTCCCCCGCAGAGTGGTGGCCACCTGACTCTTCACAGACACACAAGGTCAATAGAGACAAGGGGCGGACATGATGGATTTTCAGTGCTGACCCTTCTCTCCATTGACATGGAGGGGGATGGGGAGGCCACCATACTCCTTATACTGTATCGGCACCTTTACCCCTGTATGATCTCTGCTGATCGCTGACTGTTTCCCCTCAGCCTGTGTCTACAATGGGAAGACGTATTCGCACGGCGAGGTCTGGCATCCCGTCTTCCGAAACTTTGGAGCCATCCCGTGTATCCTGTGCACATGTAAAGATGGCAGCCAGGACTGTCAGAGAGTGACCTGCCCTGAGGAATATCCCTGCGACTATCCGGAGAAGGTGGAAGGAAAGTGCTGCAAGGTCTGCCAGGGTAAGGGCCGCCTTAGAATCTGCCACCTATAGCGCCTATAGGAGCTGTCACCCTGACACACCAAATGGCTTCTAAATAGAGCTATGGCATTTTCTCCCCTTAGTGTTCTCCAAAGCAGCTTCTATTTAGAACAGTGCGTTTCCATGGTAACAGACTACAAACACATTCTTTGTAGTCTGTACATACAGAACAATAGGAAGTTTTTATTTGCAAAATTGGTCGACAAATGGGACCAACCCTTTAAATGCCCGGTTTCTATACAGTTCTATCCCCCAGATTCCTGATCCCCCAACCCGTGGCTCTTCAGCTGTGACATCTCCTATGTTCCTACCTTAGATGATAAAGTGAAGCCGACCGCCGAGGTGATCGCCACCCGATGTCTGAAAAACCCCAACAAGATCTTAGTCTACATGTACATGTCCCAGAAAGAGAACCTCAGAAAGATCGCCATCGAAAAAGAAGCCTCAGAGGATGTAGAGATTTACGTCTGGAAAATGGTGAAAGGTAAATCCTATGATGTCATAGTAACACATCATATCCCAACCAATCAGATTGCATCAAAATATATAGGTTACTTCCAAAGCAGAATAGTGAGTGCTGCTCTGGGGTATAATACAGGATGTAACTCAGGATCAGTACAGGATCAGTAATGTAATGTATGTACACAGTGACCTCACCAGCAGAATAGTGAGTGCAGCTCTGGAGTATAATACAGGATGTAACTCAGGATCAGTAATGTCATGTATGTACACAGTGACCCCACCAGCAGAATACTGAGTGCAGCTCTGCAGTGGTGATCCAATTAGTTTTGGGTGTGGTCCTGCTGTGTGAGGCTGTGCGAGGCTGCTGCTCCTGAGCTCCAGGCAAGGAAGATCTGCCCCTGGGCCTGCTCTCTCCTCCCCAGGGAGGGAGCAGGTTTTCAGGCATGAGCGAGCCAAGGAGAGTCCCAACTCCTGCCCCCCGAACCAGGTCCGTGGGGGGCAGAGGAATCCAGCGACCAACAGAGGGAATACCATCAGAGGTCCAAGGGCTGAGGCGTTCTACTAGGAGGTGCAGCGATGCTTCTCCAGCCACCCCTGAACCTGAGGTAACAAAGGGTAGCCGCAAGGCTACAGCAAGTTGTGGAACTACAAGTGCCAGAAGTTCTGGAACAACTGTGGAAACCAGCCAGGAAAATCTGTGCAGTGACACTCCTCCTGGAGCAAGGCTGTCTGCCCATGAAGGTGTGGAGGAAGATTGGGGGGTGCAGCGGTCCCAAGAGACGGGGCAGACCTATGGCCTACGGATTGCTGCAAGCCTCTGTGGGTATGAGGAAGCCAGGAACCAGCTGTACAAGCTCCAGGAGGAGGTATGTGCTGTAAAAGCATTGATGGACACTGCTGCTAAGCAGCAAAAGGCTGAGTTATCAGCGAAAATTAAATCTCTGAAAGCTGACATCAAAAAAATAGTGAAAAAGAGAACTTTTATTTTGGAGAACAGTGGGCCGTTTAAAGAGAAACTTCAGAACGACGATCGTTTTGCTCAAACGGAGAGAGAAAGGCAGAGAAGGCTGAGAGGGCTCCAGCCAGAGAGCCGGGTGGAGGAGGAAGGAGACGCTGCGGAGGTACGTGATGTTGAGCCGAATCCACCCGGGGGTCCGCAACAACAGACCCCATACAGTGGGCTCCCTGCAGGGCAAGCAGCATTGTCATCTAGCCGCTGTTCGGGGGATGAAAGCAACACCAGTTACCAGGGAGGGGCGCTGATGGCCCAGATCCAGCTCCTGGAGTCACCAGGGCGCCTCCAGGACTTCGTATTCGGAGATGAGTTACCAGAGGAGGCGCCTGGGAGAAAGACCAAGGTAAAGACCACCAAGCTTCAGGAGCAGGTAACATTTGTATATTCCCCCCTCCCTGTGCCCCCCGGACTGGCCTCAGGGTCAGCTCACTGTGTGAACCCCATATCTCAGCCCGGCCTGAGTTCTGTTGTGGACTCAGTGCAGGAGAATGGGGAGAGTATGGAGTCTAGTATGGCGGTAAGCTCCATCTCTGTTTGCAGTAGCAGAGGTGGAGCAGGTGAGGAACCGGCCGTAAGGTCGGACAGTGATATTGGCCCAGTGGCGGGCAGTGGCAGGAGAGGTGGCCCAGCGGTGGGCAGTAACGTTAAAGGCACTGGTGCATCAGCTCGCTCCCTGACGGGAGGGGGGAGCGGGTGTGTGCCGGTGTCAGCTGCGGGAGCTCCGGTGGCTCTTGGCGCTGCTGTTCCTTTGGGGCAGCGGTGTCGTCGTCGGGATGCTGCCGGGGCTAAGATGTCTTCACCTCCCAAAAGAAAGACTGGACTTAAGCCTTTATTTTGTATTGGTGCTGCTGGACCAGATCGTGCGGAGGAGTCTAGTACTGATGAGGCAGAGGGTACCAGCAGAAATAGGGCAGGGGCTGCCTCTAAACAGTCCAGGCAGGCTGTTCGGTCCTTTCTAAAGGGACCAGTGGCCTGTCCTGTGGAGGTGGCTCCGGTCCTGGTACCCAATGACGCTGATGGTACAAAATCTCTTTCTGTCCCAGAACACACCGGTCCACCCAGTGTGAATGGGGGAATTAATGTGGGGGGGAAAGCAGGAGTGAATGTGGGGAGGAATCTGTCTGGGGCTTTGGAGGGTGGTCGGGGCAGTGTGACAGGTGGTATTGGTGTGGGTATGGATTATGTGGAGGAGGGTGGTGAAGGGGCACAGACTAGTGGTGGGAGCATAGGGCCTGGTCCAGTTGCACCCCCAGCGGCTGCAGCAGCGGTACGCAGCTATGCAAATGTTGCCGCTGGGGGAAGTGGGGTGCTTTCCTCGTCCTCGGGCCCTGGGGATGGTGACTTGCATCGACGTGTCCTGCAGGCCTTAAAGAGAGGGGAGAGAACAATCAATGTAGAGGGTAGGGAGGTTGATCTGTCTTTCTTGATAGAAAGGCATGGCCTTGCAGCCTTCCGAGAGGAAAGGGGTAGGGAAACTGTGTGGTCTCTCCCAACAGCCGGGCCGGGTGGTGTCCGAAGGAATGTGGTCCGTCTGAGGTGGAGAGGCAGTGATACATGTCCCCCAAGATCTAAAGTTGTTGAGCTCCTGCTGAGGATGAGCTTCAAGGCAGCCGACATCTTTGCCTTGATACATCCCTTTGGTACCCCTGAATTCGATATCAGCTTTGTTCGGCCGGAGGGGCTTGAGCTTTTTTGGTCGAACTATGAGCTGATAAAGGATGAGCCCGGCTGGCGAGACTTTGCCATTCAGGCGGTGTCTCGCCAAAATAACATCAAGAGAGTGACCGTTTTAACCCGTAATGAATCACTCTCTTGTATTGACATCATGACGTGGCTTGGCCGGTACGGAGAGGTGGTGGAAGTCCCAAAAAAGAACAGGGACGAATATGGCATCTGGTCAGGGGCTTGGACCTTTATGGTCAAACTTAGGTATTCAGGAAACACCGTTACCCACATACCATCTGCCACCTTCCTAGGAAGGGATCGAATCCAGGTCTTCTACCAGGGTCAGCCTAAGCTCTGTCACAGGTGCGGTGACCCCACACATTTCAGTGCTAGGTGCACAGTGATGAAGTGCTCATTGTGTGGGGAAATAGGCCATCTCGCTGCATCCTGTGTGGAGATTAGGTGTCACCTGTGTGGTGACTTAGGTCACCCATTCAGTCGCTGCCCTCGTTCCTTTGCCAATGCAGTTGTTACCCCGGTGGAGAAAGGTCGTGAGGAGGAATCTACTGGGGGGGCAGCTGGCGGAGGTGAAGGAGTAAAAGAGCCAGGGAAGAAAAGTAAGCAAAAGACGCCAGCCCAACTGAGGCGTCGGGATAAGCGCCAAAGGGAGAGGGAGATGGGGGAGTCTCAGGAGCCTTGCGCAACTGTGGTGACCTCTGATCTCATCCCTGAGGCCAATCTTACTGCTGAGGCTCTGAGGGACAGTGATCTGGATGAGGAGATTTGGAGGATTCGGAAAGAAGAAGGTGCCATCTCTCCACTGTCCTCCCATGGTGAGAGCGCGGATGAGGATAGTGGGAGATGGGTGGAGCACAAGCGGGGTACTAAAAAGAATAAGAAAAGGGGAGATGTAAGATCTTCTCCCACCCCCCAGATGCCAAAGGAAGGTACAACCATCCTCCCTCTGATTGGTCTCTCAAACCGGTTCCAAACCCTCGAAGATGTTTCCTCCTCAGAGGTGCAGGAGGTGCAGGGTGAGGTTCTGGTTGTCGCGGTGACGGAGGGGCCTGCAGGGGACGTCGAATCCTCTCTCCCTGGGGAACGTATTTCCTTTGGGGGGAGGATCTGCCCAGAGTCGGGGGACGAGGAAAATGTAAATAAAGGGGATATGGATACATCCGTTTCACTAAAGAGAGGTAAACCATCGTCAGATGAGGAAGGTGGCGGGCAGGATGGAAAGGATAGTGGGAAAAAGAAAGCCGTCTAACTCAATCACCCATGATGGCGGCACCCTCTCCGTTGACGCTGGCTTCCATTAATGTAGCCAGCATTAAGTCAGATACGGCTAGATTTGCGGCCTATGATTATTTTGCCCACATTAATGCTGATATTTTCTTTTTGCAGGAGACCAGGCTAACAGACATGTCATCTATATTTAAAGCCAGAAGGGAATGGAGGAATGGGCCCTCCTACTGGTCTCTTGCGGCCGAGCCGTATAGCGGGGTGGCGGTCCTTTTTGCCGCACCGGTAGAATGCCGACGGGTTATTGAGTTAGAAATGGGGAGGTGCCTGATTCTAGATGTCCTCATGAAGGGACAAGAACTTCGCCTTATTAACATCTATGGTCCACAGTCCAAGTGGGATCGGAAGTGTCTCTTTATGAGGATCAAGCCCTATCTTTTTACAAGTCGGCAGGTGGTCTTTGGAGGGGACTTCAATGCTGTCACGAGGCCCCAGGATAGGGGAGGTTCCAGAGACAAGCTGACTTATGATGGCGTCGCCCTGAATAGTATAGCTAGTGAGGCTCGCCTGGTGGATGTCCACATACGGCATACACCAGGCCACGCGGGATTCACCTATCATAGGGGTAGTTGTAGGTCCAGGATAGACAGGTTTTATTTAAAGGAGGAAGCCGTCTCTTCAGCGGTGTCCGTTGTTGAGGTGGAGTTCTCCGACCACTGTTTAATTTTGTTTTCTCTGAATGTTACAGAGACCCCCCGGATGGGTAGAGGCTACTGGAAGCTCAATTCGTCTCTCTTGGAAGAAGCGGAAATAAGACAGTCCTTTGAGGATTTTCTTCAGAGCCAGGTACCATTGCTGGGCCTTTGTAGCAGTAAGTCAGAGTGGTGGGAGATGTTCAAAAAAAGGGTTGCGGGATTCTTCCGCCAGCTCTCGAGCCTCAGGAGTCTGGACAGGTATCGCCTGTACCAGGGCCTGAGGAAGAAACTTGAACGTCTTGTCTCGACTGGAGGTAGTCGTGATGATATCTCCAGAGTGAAAGCCTTGCTACTGAGGTGCCAGTATGATAGACACGCATCTTTGGTTTTTGAGAGGGATTACGGGAAGTACCGCTCGCCCGACCCTTACAGAAGCTGCAAGATGTCAGTGAATAGTAAAATCGTCTCAGGACTGATTGATAGTACAGGATCCCTGAAAAGGTCCAGATCGGGGATCCTGGAGGTCGTCAGATCCTTTTACTCGCACCTCTTGGGGAGGAAAGATCTAGATCGGGATAAGGCCTCAGCTTTCTTGACTGAAACCGTCCCTGAACCAGGGGTAGACCCCTCTCTTGACGTTTTGACAGAGATGATCCAAGAAGAGGAAGTCAGGGTGGCTATTGATGGTCTTGCCCTCAAGAAGTCACCCGGTCCAGATGGCTTAACATCTGAGTTCTATAAGACCTTTAAGGACACTTTGGTTCCCCTCTTGACTGAGGTATTCAATGAGTGTCTCTCCTCGGGCACTCTGCCGAGGTCAATGAGGAGGTCAGCCTTGATCATCTTGTCAAAGGGTAAAGACCCGTCCCGCATTGAGAATTGGCGTCCCATAGCGCTTCTCAATGCGGACAGAAAGATTCTGGCAAAAGTGCTGTTTAATCGGCTGGTGAAGTTTGCACCCCAGCTCCTTTCGAGGGCCCAGCATTGCTCTGTTCCAGGCCGCAGTACCTTTAGTGCTGTGCTCGGTGTCCGGGAGGCTGTGGAGCAGGGTAGGGCGGGTCATTGGAAGGGGTACTTGCTGTCCTTGGATCAGGCAAAAGCGTTTGATCGGGTTAACCACGAGTACCTCTGGTCTGTCCTTCTGAGACATGGCCTGCCGGGGGTTTTTGTTGATTGGCTTAAGACCTTGTATACAGGGGCAGAGAGTTTCCCGCTTGTGAATGGTTGGATTGGCCGCTCTTTTGAGGTTGGGTCTGGTGTCCGTCAGGGTTGCCCTTTGAGCCCACTGTTGTACGTGTTTGCAATTGATCCTTTCCTTAAGAGGATTGATTGTGGACCGTTGGCAGGGGTGAGAATGGACCCTGCGGTGCCGGATTCCACTCTGAGGGTGGTAGCGTACGCCGATGATGTCACCATATTCGTCTCCTCGCAAGAGGAGGTGCGGTGTGTGATGTCAGAGGTGGAGCGCTACTCAGAGGCATCTGGGTCCAAGATCAACCAGGATAAGTGTGAGAGTCTCTGGCTGGGAGGTGGAGATCCTGGATTTGATCTCCCGGACACCCTTCCAGAGCCCCAGGAGTTTGCAAAAGTTCTCGGCATCGAATTCGGCCAAGGGGATTACCCCAAACAAAACTGGGACAGCAGGCTTAAGATCGCCACTCAGAGGGTGGATCAGTGGAAGGGTTGGTCTTTGACCCTCAGGGAAAGGGTTAACCTGATCAAAACTTTCCTGCTCCCTTTGCTGATATATCTGGGCAGTGTTTGCATTTTGCCAGAACCTCTCTGGACTCGGGTCTACAGTGTGTTCTTCCAACTGTTATGGGGGAATAGACTGAACCTAGTCAAGAGGGAGGTTACTTACCGTACGAGGAGACAAGGGGGGTTGTGTATGGTCAACCCCGTGGTGTTCCTGGTGAATACCTTTCTTAAGACCAACATTGCAAACCTCTGGAAAGAGAGGGCTCCTCCGTGGGTATTCTCCTGTAGGGGATGGTTTCAGCCTTTCTTCCAGGAATGGGAGACAGGAGGGCAAGTGAAGGATCTCCGCACACCACACGGGCATCTTCCGGCTTATGCTACCCTGGTTCTGAAGGTCATTCGTCGGTGGGGTTTGGGGATGTGGGAGATTAGGACTCTGTCGAGGAAATTCCTTGACAATAGGGTCCTGTCGTCCCATTTCCAAAAACCGCTGGCGCTCAAGGATTGCCCAAGTCGGGATCTGGAGGTTGGGTTGGGCCTATTGAATTCCATCAGGATCCCCTTGAAGTTTTGGGACTTGGCTTGGCGCTGCTTCCATGGGAAACTGTATGTGAGGGACAATCTGAAGTGCAGGAGCTCTGAGGATCGGGGATGTCCCCGGGAGGAGTGTGGAGGCATGCTGGAAAGCATGGAGCATTTTCTGCTTCATTGTCCCTTTAATACAGAGGTTTACAACAGGGTGGGCGCTTCCATCGGGTGGCCCAGGTTGGTCCGCCTCTCCTATGCGGAATGGGCCTATGGAGCATTCAGAAACCTTGGTGGCTGGGACCGGAGCACTTTATTCCTAGTCAGCATAGTGGTCAGGTACCACACGTGGAGTGCACGGTGTTTAGTGTCGACGCAGCGTAAAATCCTCCCTGTGGATGAGGTGGTTAGGGGCACACTCGGTGACCTGGTGAAGGTGCGCTCTCTGGAGTACGAGAGGCTGGGGGCTGGTAGGGCCTCTTGTCTTTGGAGGGGCTTTGCCTATAAGGTTCCTTAGCCTGCGTCTCCTCTCCTGGTGGTGGGCTGATGCTGGCACATTAGTCTTTTGTTTTGTGCTGTAGAGATACTGGAGTATAGGGCTTGCAGGCGCTGATCTTGGGCTTTCGTGCTGTGTGTGGGGCTGAGAAGTCTCATTATTGTTGGGTTTAGTATGTTATATATTTTTTTCAAAAGTTTGTGTATTGTGATTGTCTTTGTATGTTTGTATAAATTGTATATACTGTATATATTATATATGTTTTGTTTGCACCTGGGGTTCGGGTTTAGTGATAGGTTGGGTGGTGGGTAAAAGGGGGGAGGGGGCTTCTGTGGGACTTTGTTGGGACTTTTACATATATATAAAATCCTGGGCTGGTTCATGGACGTCCGTGATCATGTACTGGGGGCATGGGATGCGGGACCAGTTCAGGGCCAAAAAAAAAAAAAAAAAAAAAAAAAAAAAAAAATTAAAAATATCATATGTATTGTTTAGTTGTAGGTTATTATTTTGCATTGTGTCTTGTTTAGTTTTAGTTTATTTGTGTAGTGATGACTTGTTTAGTTGGTGTTGGGTTGAGTAGAGTTATGTCTGTGGTATTAGGTTGTGCACAATGCAACTGGGCCAGGGGGTTCACAATTAGTTAGTTATATAGGTGTATATATAGTGGTGTATATAGGTGTGTTTATAGGTGTATAGTATATAGTAGTGTATATATAGGTTTGTATATAGTAGTGTATATAGTTTATTAATATGTTTAGCTAAATAGTTTATATTGTGTATATATTGTATATAGGTATATGGGTGTATATATTGTATATAGGTATATGGGTGTATATATTGTATATAGGTATATGGGTTGTATGTGTGGAAGAATGAGTGCGGGGATGGACCGGTGCTTTATGTTATGGTTTCATTTTTCTATTTATTGTCTTGTTCTGGTCAGATATGGTATATGGTGTGTTATTTCTGTATTTATTTATTGTTATGTTTAAAATTTTAATAAAAGAAATACAGGATGTAACTCAGGATCAGTACAGGATCAGTAATGTAATGTATGTACACAGTGACCTCACCAGCAGAATAGTGAGTGCAGCTCTGGAGTATAATACAGGATGTAACTCAGGATCAGTAATGTCATGTATGTACACAGTGACCCCACCAGCAGAATAGTGAGTGCAGCTCTGGAGTATAATACAGGATGTAACTCAGGATCAGTAATGTAATGTATGCACACAGTGACCCCACCAGCAGAATAGGGAGTGAAGCTCTGGAGTATAATACAGGATGTAACTCAGGATCAGTAATGTAATGTATGCACACAGTGACCCCACAAGCAGAATAGTGAGTTCAGCTCTGCAGTATAATACAGGATGTAACTTAGGATCAGTAATGTAATATATGTACACTGTGACCCAACCAGCAGAATAGTGAATGCAGCTCTGGAGTATAATACAGGATGTTATTCAGGATCAGTACAGGATCAGTCATTTACACTAGTATATTTAATTCTGTGTTTCCTGGTTTTGTTTTCAGGGATTTTTCATTTAATCCAGATTAAAAAGGTGGCAAAACAGGACTTTAAGCAGGAATCAGAGCACTTCCGGCTGGTGACCAGGACGAGTGAAGGTAATGTACAGTGAATAAGTATAAAGCTGCAATGTGGTGGATACTGCTGAGCAATCTGTCTGTTCTCCTGATAAGGACGTAGTAATATGTACAGCTCTGCCCCCTACTGGTCAGCTCTGGTAGGACATCATACAGATGGCTGGATGTAACGAGAACCTGTTCTGGCAATAAATGTGATGTAGCAATAGGAGGATGAAGGCCAGCACCCTGAATGATAGGCTGCAGGACTGGGGGGATAGGGATTAGCTTCTGCCTGGGGTGTTAAAGACAATTCAAGTCAAGTCAACTGGTTTCAGAAAGTTATATAGATTTGTAATTTACCTCTATTTAAAATTCTCCAGTCTTCTTGTACTTATCAGCTACTGTATGTCCTGCAGGAAGTGGTGTATTTTTTCCAGTCTCACACAGTACTCTCTGCTGCCATCTCTGTCCGTGTCAGGAACTGTCCAGAGCAGGAGAGGTTTTCTATGGGGATTTGCTGCTGCTCTGGACAGTTCCTGACATGGACAGAGGTGGCAGCAGAGAGCACTGTGTCAGACTGGAGAGAATACACCACTTCCTGCAGGACATACAGCAGCTGATAAGTACTGGAAGACTGGAGATTTCGAAATAAAGTAAATTACAAATCTATAAAACTTTCTAAAACCAGATGATTTGAAAAAAATATATATATTTTTGCCAGAGTACCCCTTTAATATTAATAGCAACTGGCCCTTTAAGAATTCCTTGATGCTCAGTTTATGGCGAGGCATTTCTGTCAGCTGCCGCCGCCCCCCAGGCTGAGATTTTACATTCGCTTCCATCCAGGGAATTATAAGTGTGTAAAGAGCGGCAGGAAAATGAATGTATTAAAGGGCACAGGGGTGCGATCTGGGCGAGATCCAGGGCCACAAAGTGATACATGTGGTAGGAAAGCGGGCGGACAGTGGAATCACCACACCTGGAAACCAGTGACTGGAATATAGAGCAGAGCACCCACCGCCCCGGGGAAAGTGAGGTAGCAGCGGTCATCCAGTTCAGAAAGTCTGTCAAGTTTCACTTACTGGTTGCTGGGAAGTAGATCCCGGAGGTAGATCCTGCATCTGTGGTATTGTATAAGTGGGCGAAACCCTTTAGGATCACATAGGTCACCCCATATTAGTCCTCAGGCTCCCCGAGATTACATCAGACCACAAAGCCCCCCACCGCAGAGCTGCTATAGGGTTCTTTTCTGGAAAATGAGGCTTTATGTCACAGTTTACTTCCCCCCAACTGTAAAAACTACAACCCCCAACATGGCTGATAGCTGCCGACTAAGGGGCCAGACCAGAGAACTGCAGGAATAGAGGAATATCTCCCAACCAATAGAGGTCACCACCCAGCTTTCCCCGGACAGAAGGAAAGAATTTAGGGAAGGGAAGATGACTGTGACCTTTCTGGTGGCGGAGAAGCATCCTTCATGTTTGACATCTTTGCTTTTAGGTGTTTTTCTCGTAATATTTACAGCTCTGCGGTAAGGCGAGACCTCCCAGGAGTGGAGATTCCTATTAGTCTTCCCTCACCTATATATATATATAATTGCTCCTTTACGTAAGTGACACCTAAAACAGGGCGAAAATAGTCCCAATTATTAAAACTATGCGCGTCTATAACCAAGATGAGAGACACAGAATGCAGCAGAAATCACACAGTGTACACACAGTATTACTGATATATAGTCAGCTAAGGAGAAATACAAGTACCGTACATATAACTGGAGGCATTCCTAATCTGATATAAGATGTCAGAAAATATAGTTATATCTATTATGTGATATTCTCCCATGTACAATATATCTAGCTATATTCTTGTATATAAAAGGGCAGTTTTATAGTAGTTATATTCTTGTATATAGGGAGCAGTATTATAGTAGTTATATTCCTGTATATAGGAGGCAGTATTATAGCAGTTATAGTCTAGCTATATTCTTGAATATAAAGGGGCAGTTTTATAGTAGACTATAACTGCTATAATACTGCCTCCTATATACAGGAATATACTGCTATAATACTGCCTCCTATATACAGGAATACAACTACTATTATGAACAAGGATCAAGAAACAGAGTCTCGCACTCACCGGACTGAAGATGCAAGTGGTTTATTTCCGATACATCAGAGTAGGCTAGGCGGGGAGAGGGGAGATGGTGAAGCAGGTGTGTTCAGCAGGAGCAACAAAATGTTTCACGCCTACAGAGGCGCTTCGTCGGGCTAGGAACCTAGCCCGACGAAGCGCCTCTGTAGGCGTGAAACATTTTGTTGCTCCTGCTGAACACACCTGCTTCACCATCTCCCCTCTCCCCGCCTAGCCTACTCTGATGTATCGGAAATAAACCACTTGCATCTTCAGTCCGGTGAGTGCGAGACTCTGTTTCTTATCCTGCCTTTTTTGTCTCTGCACCGCCGCTCCACGGTTTGGATACAGTCTGTGTGCTATATACTCCAGTCCCGGGTTTCCCACATTGGGTGTACCTTGTAGTTAGTGCCGGCCGGAACTCTCACCATACGTATACAACTACTATTATACTGCTCCTATATACAAGAATATAACTACTATAATACTGCTCCCTATATACAAGAATATAACTACTATAATACTGCTCCCTATATACAGGAATATAACTACTATAATACTGCTCCTATGTACAAGAATATAACTACTATAATACTGCTCCTATATACAGGAATATAACTACTATAATACTGCCCCCTATATACAAGAATATAACTACTATAATACTGCCCCCTATATACAAGAATATAACTACTATAATACTGCCCCCTATATACAAGAATATAACTACTATAATACTGCCTCCTATATACAGGAATATAACTACTATAATACTGCTCCTATATACAGGGATATAACTACTATAATACTGCCCCCTATATACAAGAATATAACTACTATAATACTGCTCCTATATACAGGAATATAACTACTATAATGTAGGAAGAGAGTAAATCTATCCAGCACTCACCGGTTACTTGATCATAGGCTTGCTTCTTTATTTCATATAATGGTGCAGGCAGGGAGGGGGAGGGTGCGTGGCGTGTCTCTAATGGCGACGGCCGTTTCTGGCCACACGGGCTCTCGGCTAGACGACAGGCCCGTGTGGCCAGAAACGGCCGTCGCCATTAGAGACACGCCACGCACCCTCCCCCTCCCTGCCTGCACCGTTATATGAAATAAAGAAGCAAGCCTATGATCAAGTAACCGGTGAGTGCTGGATAGATTTACTCTCTTCCTACATTGTACTACACTGCTATCGTTATCCGTGCACCGCTGTTAGAGGCTATCTTTATTGGAGACACACTCCTACTGCCCGCACCTGTGCTTCATATGCTGATGGTCATGCTTGTTGCCGTACGGTTGTGCTGAGGTCTCTTGCTCTCCACATACTATAACTACTATAATACTGCTCCTATATACAGGAATATAACTACTATAATACTGCTACTATATACAGGAATATAACTACTATAATGCGGTTCAGGGAAGAAACAGAGTGCTGCACCTCACACCTATGGCTGATACTAGTGCCACTAGGCTAAATAAAAAACACATCAGAATTTTGTGTATGAATTGATCAAGCCATACTGCCCCATGTACCTCGTGCCGGTATCTGATACACATGGGTCCCTACACTAAGTCCACACCGTGCCAGTCAGTGGCCACCAACCCCGCAGGCGTGCACAGCCAGGGAACGGGGGCCATGGGACGGCCCTGCGACCCCCATGCCACAGGACCAGACCCAAAAAACACCACACCAGAACCCGGCCAGCACCGCCGGCGGAGAAGGTCGCCCCCAAGCAGCACAAGTCTGGATAAGATATTACACTCACCATAGCTGCAGCAAACAGAATGGGAAAAAACAGGAGGGATTAAAACCATGTGCACTCAGGTGTCTCCTGCTAATTGCGGTCATGTGGGTCTCACCAGGAACCCACTTCCCTGAACCGCATAACTACTATAATACTGCTCCTATATACAGGAATATAACTACTATAATACTGCTCCTATATACAGGAATATAACTACTATAATACTGCTCCTATATACAGGAATATAACTACTATAATACTGCCCCCTATATACAGGAATATAACTACTATAATACTGCTCCTATATACAGGAATATAACTACTATAATACTGCTCCTATATAGAGGAATATAACTACTATAATACTGCTCCTATATAGAGGAATATAACTACTATAATACTGCCTTCTATATACAGGGATATAACTACTATAATACTGCTCCTATATACAAGAATATAACTACTATAATACTGCTCCTATATACAAGAATATATCTACTATAATACTGCCCCTATATACAGGAATATAACTACTATAATACTGCCCCCTATATACAATAATATAACTACTATAATACTGCCCCTATATACAGGAATATAACTACCATAATACTGCTCCTATATACAGGAATATAACTACTATAATACTGCTCCATATATACAGGAATATAACTACTATAATACTGCTCCTATATAGAGGAATATAACTACTATAATGGCATAAGCAAGTAGGAAATAATCCAATGCACTCACCGATCAGATGTACTCTTCAGTGGTTTATTGTGTACAAATCATACCAGGGAGGGGGAAGGGTGGAATAGGTGCGGGAGCGTCTCTGCAGTAACAACGGTTTCACGCCGCAGCGCTTTGTCAAGTTCAGAGTATCCTCTACATTGCTGTTCATAACTACTATAATACTGCCCCCTATATACAAGAATATATCTACTATAATACTGCCCCTATATACAGGAATATAACTACCATAATACTGCTCCCTATATACAGGAATATAACTACTATAATACTGCTCCTATATACAAGAATATAACTACTATAATACTACTCCTATATACAAGAATGTAACTACTATAATACTGCTCCTCTATACAAGAATATAACTACTATAATACTGCTCCTATATACAGGAATATAACTACTATAATACTGCTCCTATATACAGGAATATAACCACTATAATACTGCTCCTATATACAGGAATATAACTACTATAATACTGCTCCCTATATACAGGAATATAACTACTATAATGCGGTTCAGGGAAGAAAAAGAGCGCTGCACCTCACACCTATGTTTTTTATTTAGCCTAGGGGCACTAGTATCAGCCATAGGTGTGAGGTGCAGCACTCTTTTTCTTCCCTGAACCGTATTTTGTTTCTCTCTTTTCTCCGTGTTTTGCACTCCTCCTGGTGAGACCCACATGACCGCAATTAGCAGGAGACACCTGAGTGCACATGGTTTTAATCCCTCCTGTTTTTTCCCATTCTGTCTGTAGCAGCTATGGTGAGTGTAATACCTCATCCAGACTTGTGCTGTTTGGGGGCGACCTTCTCCGCCGGCGGTGCTGGCCGGGTTCTGGTGTGGTGTTTTTGGGTCTGGTCCTGTGGCATGGGGGTCGCAGGGCCGTCCCATGGTCCCCGTTCCCTGGCTGTGCACGCCTGCGGGGTTGGTGGCCACTGACTGGCACGGTGTGGACTTAGTGTAGGGACCCATGTGTATCAGATACCGGCACGAGGTACATGGGGCAGTATGGCTTGATCAATTCACATACAAAATTCTGATGTGTTTTTTATTTAGCCAAGCGGCACTAGTATCAGCCATAGGTGTGAGGTGCAGCACTCTGTTTCTTCCCTGAACCGCATAACTACTATAATACTGCTCCTATATACAAGAATACAACTGCTATCATACTGCCATCATACTGGGGGAGGGGGGAGAGCCAACTGTCCTCAAAACACAGGCCCAAATTTATTAAAAGGTGTAAAATATAGACTGGTTAAAAGTGTCCACAGCAACCAATCACAGCTCGGTATTCAGCTCTGGTAAAATGAAAGCTGAGCTGTGATTGGTTGCTGTGGGCAGTTTACACGAGTCTGTTTTAAACCTTTTGATAAATTTTGGCCTGTGTTTTGAGGACGGTCGGCTCTCCCCCCTCGCTCATACACTGCGGGATGTTTGCGATTGTGACATCATTCATGCTGCAGATCGGTGATTTATGACGGGGTAACCGCAGTCCTCTTCTCAGGGGTTTATTGGTCCCTCTTGGAGTGTAAGGAAGTCTGGACTAAGTGTGGAGTAGTCTCTGCTGGATCCCATAAATCAGTCTCAGTGTTTTTTTACTGGAGTCCTCGCTACACAGAGTGAGAATTTCATGACAGAACTTGTAAAAAATTTAGCAGCCAAAAAAATAAAAAATGATGGAGGGGGTCTGTGCCAGCGTTGGCGGGCGGAGGCGAGGTACTGCTGGATGAGCTCGGGATGAGACCTGGAAACAGTGTGGAGCTCAGGTAGTCACATGTCTATGGTAGAGAAGTAGCCCAGTTGTGATGCCATACTGGGGGGCGGAGCTGTGACAACCTCCGATAATACTGAAGCTAGTTGTCAGCAGTAGTTTGTACCATGGTGATCGAGGATTCTCTTCTTCTTTTCGTTGACCAGGTCAATGGAACATCTTCAGGCCTCAGCCTCCCGACCTGAACATGACGGAGGTCACCGAGCTACACTCAGGGGCATTGTAGTGAGAGTCCGACCCGCCATCAAAATTAAAGAGACACGAAAAAAAGCAAAAACTTTATTGACAAAA
This sequence comes from Dendropsophus ebraccatus, assembly GCF_027789765.1. Classification (NCBI taxonomy): domain Eukaryota; kingdom Metazoa; phylum Chordata; class Amphibia; order Anura; family Hylidae; genus Dendropsophus; species Dendropsophus ebraccatus. The sequence continues at coordinate 12,691,094 of NC_091458.1, forward strand.
ACATTACCCAACCTGATCTTCAAGGTGGTCGGACCTCAGAGGGGAAGGCCTCAGCTCCGAAGAATCTTGTATCTGTCCTGGATCATCCTGATCAGAGACTGTGGTCGAGTCGGCCTCCTCGGGAGGAAGAGGAAGGTCTTATCGGCAGTCATTGCCCCATCTTCAGGTCTGCCCCCTTCTGGCGGGGTGGGGTGGGGTAGAGGAACATTTGCTTCTATTGACTTTCCTGCTGAGCTGGAACTGGGAGACTTTAGCGCTTAAGCCTTCTCCTTCTTCTCCTGCACATTGCCCAATCCTCAGACTGAAGAATTTCCACAACGATCCCTCTCTGTTTCTCCAAAAAATGTCTGCTTCTTCCTCGCTCCGAGCTCACTTCTTTCTGCAACCTCTGCTGGTTCAGTGTTGGGTTTAGTCCATTTATATCTTCTTTGATTTATCATGTATTGTTGAGTTACATCAACTTGTCATCCTGCAACAGAGCTGCAAAGAAGATTCTGAGTTCACATCTTCCTTTAGTCCCTGCTTGATCAGTGTCCAGTTCAGTACACTCATGATTATTGTGCATTATTGTTAGGCTCCTTTAGGTTTCATCATCAAGCAGTGTTACAAAGATGATTCTGCTAGACATTTCCTATCTCTGAGCTCACAGCTTCCTGCAGCTCCTGCTGGTTCAGTGTCCGGTTCAGTCCATTTATGTGTCTTCAAATCTCAGCCTCTAACAAAGCTTTGCAAAAGATTATGTTGGTCTATTGTTAGCTGATCTCTCCCTGTAAACCCTGCTGGTTCAGTGGTTAATAGCTCATTGTTGGTTTCCGTAGGGGCTGTACCTTTACAAAAACACTAAGGGGGACATTTATTAAGTCCAACGTTTTTTACGCCGGACTTAAAAATGTCCCCGCATCTCCGGCGCTACGAGGATTTATGTAGAGGCGGACTGCCTCTACATAAATCTTGTGCGCTCCGGTGCGCATGGCCGAAAACCTACGCCAGCTGAGGACTGGAGTAGGTTTTCGGCGTATCTTTTGGCGGTACGGATGGTGAATTACGCGGACTCTGAGTCCGCCCCCTTCACACCCCCTCCCCGCCCCCCGGCGGAAAGTGCCATTTACGAATAAAATAATGCGCAAATCGGCACTTTCCGCCGAAAAAACCCTGTACGCCCGTTGATACATGTCCCCCTAAAAGTACATTAACCGCATTGGAGAAGGCTCTGTACAGATGCTGAACCAGCAGGGCAGCAGAGAGAAGAGAAATACATCATAGGCGGAGCTAAAGGTATACTTTTTTAATATAAAAAAATAGTATGCAGTCGGCCCCTTTGCTCCCCCTAGTGGTGGCTGCAGGAAGACAAAATTTAACCATGTAACTCTCTTTGTGCAAAGGATTTGGAGCTGTGTATCAGGAAAAAATGTGGTTATGCAGATGTTGAAATAGGAACAGGCAGTTTGTTTTCCTCAGTAGTAGGTTCATATTATGTTTCAGATATCCTGGAAATGTTACTTCCAGTACATTTGGACCATTACAACTTGGAATAAGCAAATTTACAGTCAGAACAAAGCAAAGCTCTTTTTTAGGATCGTCCGGTAGCTTGTCAGGCCGGTTGCCAGAGCACTTCTCCCAGTTTCCCAGGACTGGATCCAGCTTTTCAATGCACCCAGGTAGGAGCAGCACAGACTTCATAGCCAGCAGCCTGACAAGCTTCCAGCAAATCCTACTGTACATACGCTCATCCCTAGTTACAGCCAGGATATTTGGGCACCTACCTTAGGTGGAGCATCCACCATGACTGGAAGCTCCTTGAATCTGAGAATTTTGGAGATTGACTCTCCTGGGGCAAATGTATGGTGTTTCTTAGAAAATGTCTGCCCTGCAAAGCTGAACATGGTTATCACCAGGGACAAGAGCTGGGAGGAACCAAGTATGTTACCAGTGTACAATCGGAGGTTGTCCAAGACCACCTTCCTGTCTATGGCCGCTCCATGATAGCTGCAGACAGTGGGGGTCACTGGTGTTCTTCCCATTTCATTTAGATAGTATTTAAAAAATTCAGCTGCTTAAACTGGAGAGAATCCTTTCCTGCCTGTACAACGCTCCACTGGTCCATACTGTATAGTTACACTTTGCTGTAATCCCATTTACTGGGCGCCATATTTTCATGGGCCCCATTGAGTAAGGATAGAGAATTTCTTGTATATAGTCGCGGTATTGCTGCGGCACTATGAGAGTATTATTTGAGCCCAGACGTATTATAACGTTATCTACTGTATTATACTGGTGGAGGGAGGGGGGGGGGGGGGCGCTGGTCCTGAGGAAGGGGCGGAGGTTCTTGCAGGCAAGTTTGGGGGAGGCGTACGGCGGGGTCGGTCTCTTAAAGGGTGTCACCTTGCTGACCTCGACAGAGCACATCTATTTATTTTGATATATATTTCTGTCCGGAAAAAAAAATCTAATTAAAATATTTTCTGAATTATTTTTTTCTTGTTTATAAATTTTGTGTTGTCTATAAAATTTATAATAAAGTATTAATCTATTCTACCTGTCTGCATCTTATTGGGGTCATACACAAGGGGGTGGCCAAGAAAACAGTGAAGGAGGCAACACTTATAGGTAATGTAGACAGCACACCATCCTGCTCTCTCTTCCTGCACAGTGAAATCTGCATGTCACAGAGCATGCTCACTACATTTAGACTTCTCTGATGCCTATATAATACATGTTACCATTAGAAAAAAAACATTACACTGGGGAAGCTGTCTGTGTCACTAGTACTGCAGCCTCCTCTGATATCTATATAATACATGTTACCATTAGAATAGACATTACACTGGGGAAGCTGTCTGTGTCACTAGTGCCGCAGCCTCCCCTGATGTCTACTCTAATGGTAATGTATTGTAATGTATTGCAGTGCTACTGACACTGACAGCTTCCCAAGTGTTATCTCTATTCTAATGGTAACATGTATTATACAGACATTACACTGTGGAAGCTGTCTGTGTCACTAGTACTGCAGCCTCCACTGATGTTTATGTAATGCATGTTACCATTAGAATAGACATTACACATGGTAATGTGATATATAGACATTAGGGGAGGCTGCAGCACTAGTGACACAGACAGCTTCTCCCAGTGTAATGTCTATTCTAATGGTAATGTGATATATAGACATTAGGGGAGGCTGCAGCACTAGTGACACAGACAGCTTCTCCCAGTGTAATGTCTATTCTAATGGTAATGTGATATATAGACAGGGGAGGCTGCAGCACTAGTGACACAGACAGCTTCTCCCAGTGTAATGTCTATTCTAATGGTAATGTGATATATAGACATTAGGGGAGGCTGCAGCACTAGTGACACAGACAGCTCCCCCCAGTGTAATGTCTATTCTAATGGTAACGTGATATATAGACATTAGGGGAGGCTGCAGCACTAGTGATATGTGACTGTATTGGGGACCAGGGCTTGAGCAGCTCTGCAGTTCCAGACACATCCATTGGTGGCAGTAGTGGAATTCTCTGGAATACCCCTATATACCCTTTATAATTGGTTATTGTCAATTGTACAATATGATCCAACTAAAGCTGCAAAGAATTTACCATGTGAGGATTTTTCATACCTTTTGTACAGAACACTGATGACGTTGCCTATAGCAACCATTCGGATTCTAGCTTTAAGTTTAAATTGAAAGGTGGGATTTGATTGGTTGCTATAAGCTGCTGCTCCTCTGCACAAAGGGGGAGATCTATCAATCAGTCTCTGTGTTGCCCATAGCAACCAATCACGGCTCAGCTTTCAGTTCTCACATTGCTCTGGTAAAATGAAAGCTGAGCTGTGATTGGTTATTATGGGCAACAAGGAGAAACTAACCATAAGGCAGCACCATAAATCCCCCCCTGACTATATGTTCTAGAGGACTGGACTGTCCCTTTAAGGCGTCCATATCAGTTATATACGGAGTCCTTTACTGACGTGATTTACTGGCAGAGTGCAGTTTGGTCTCTGCAGAAGCCGTCTTGAAGCCATCGGCGGCGGCCTGAGGAGACGTTCCTGTAGACTAATCGTCCTGTTGATTTTAGGAGCAGCCATATACCAGCCAGCTCCAATAAATTCCTTTTACGTGAAAACAGATGCCTGCGGCCCACATCAGTAGCCGGCCCCTCGCTGTTTCACTAACTCTGGAGACCGCGCTCAGCACGAAGCCACGTGTGAGACGCAGCCGGATTTATACGTTTATTTTACCTGCGCACAGCACAAGCCCCGTGTGCCAGTGAAACCCGAACCGCGTCATCAACCGCGGGGGTGACACTGCGCCAAATACTACTCCCGAGGTGGACCTTCTAATGTATGGTGCAACTCTCAGGATGACAGCTCCTGACTGTACACAGTGACCCCACCAGCAGAATAGTGAGTGCAGCTCTGAAGTATAATACAGGATGTAATTCAGGATCAGTAATGTATGTACATAGTGACCCCACCAGCAGAATAGTGAGTGCAGCTCTAGAGTACAATACAGGATGTAATTCAGGATCAGTAATGTATGTACACTGTGACCTCACCAGCAGAATAGTGAGTACAGCTCTGGAGTCATTGGAAGTTATACTTAGGTTAGGAGCATAGCTCTTTAATTCAATAACACATTCAGCTCTGCTCCATCCATAGAGATAGGTGACATAATATTTTTCATCGCATTGGTTTGGAGGAACGCAGTGGTTTTACCTTTGAGACGGAATGTGACGGAGCTTATTCGGTGGCCTTTATACCTGGTGCCATGGCGGCATGGGATATCGGCCCATATGCTAATTCTGTCAGCAGGGTCCTACTTGACACAAGTGCGTTGGGCCCTGCGCCTTTTCCTTGGCATCTCCACAAATGCCAGGATTGGAACTCTGGTTACATCAGCTTTAGAAATGTGATATGATTGGCATCAGTCCTCCGGCCAACATTCAGTGCATCATCCAATGTCAAATATAGTCCCCGAGGCTATAAATATCCATGTTCTGTCACCACCGAGCAGCAGTCCCGCACCCTGCGCCGAGCTTTCAGGATGACTTCTCACCATGTAGGTCCCTCAAGGGGATAGAACAGTCAAGGATAAGTTTTTATCCCTATTGATCCCTATTAATTTCGCTTCTCAGGGCATATGGACATCACAGAGCGGGGTCTGCTTTGGACTTCATTACAATGCTGCCCTTCATGATGGAGTCACTGTTACCTTCTTACATATAGGATACATCACTCATCCCCCACTCTCGGGTTGTGAACAATCTCCCTTTATCAGTGTTGGATTGGGTTACCTGGGGCCCACCAATGAAGAACCAGTGAGAAAAGACATGTCAGTCAGTGTTAGTGCAGGTGGTTCTAAAGCTGGGGGCCCACCGGAGGATCCTTCAGTCCTCTGGTGGGCCAGTCCGACACTGCCCATTATATATGATTTTCCGTAATGGTGCTACCATAAAATGTCAATAGTGTGAAATGGTGAGACCCAAATATACAATGACTCGAACTGTTCCCTTCTCAATGGTGGCGAGAGAAAATATATAGAGCCAAGAGATAAAAGTTCCTCAACCTTGACTGGTTTGGGATGATTTGGTGGTATAATTACCTTCTAATATACAGAATATATCCCTTACCCCCTACTCTTCGAGAAGAAGATATGACTGTTCATGATGGTACTACCATACAGTCAATAGTCATCAATGGTGAGACCCCGAATATACGATACTAGAACTGTTCCTACAGTCGGTGAGAAAATATTTTGGAGGCAACAGATAAGAGATCCTCACCCTTACTTACCTCGAGTGGTCTTTGATGACTTGGTGGGAACCAAGGTGATCTTAGAAGATCAAAACAGAATTTATCCCTCACCTGCTACTCTTGTGGTTACAGATAGTTGCCAATAATCCTTACTGCCCCAAATTACTATGGAGGTTAACAAACTTCACCCTTCATAACCTTGAGTGGTCTTTGTTGTTTCAGTGGGGTCCCAGTCAACTTTACCGTCTAACATACAGAATATATTGTTCATCACCTACTCATGGTGTATAGTTGCCCATTATCCTTACTACAGCATGGTGCATTGTTATGGCGGGTGACTAGTCGTAATAATAAGCAATAGTGGGACCCCAACTGTACAGTATGAAAATTGTTCCCACCTTGGCAATATAAATAAATTTAGGGTCAAGAGATGACAAACCTCCACCCTTTGTAACCCTGGGTGGTCTTTGTTATTTCACTGGGGTCCCGGTTACCATTATTTCCACCATACAGAATATATCACTCATCCTCTACTCTTGTGGTTGTAGACAGTTGCCCCTATCTTTACACTGTTCATGATGGTGCTACCAAAAATTGTCAATGTTGACATTTCAAAAATAAAATACTGGAACTGTTCCCTCCAAGGTGGTGGCATCAAAAAAGTGTGGAGCCAAGAGACGAGGAAACTACACCCGTCGTAACCTTGAGTGGTCTTTGTTGATTCGGGTTGGGACCACCAACTCTTTCACCATGATGGGTTCCACATGTTGTCATTTACTTCTCAGCATGAGACTTTTCCAGACACGGGTGATCTCTTCTCTCTCTCCATCTCTCTCTGCATTGTTGAAGCTCATCATAGCACTCAACCATAAATAGCTGTGGCCAACTTTCCTAGACTTGAGCGTGTGTGTGCAGGGTTTATGGCGCTGGTGTCTTGGGATGAGCTTGTTGAAGGCACTCTATAAATCGCATCATTAAGAACTGTCTTTAGCTGCAAACGTCCAGTCACCGGGGAAGTTTCATCAGTTGTCTTTGGGGGTAAACATGAATCATACAAGGAGCTTGTTAAAAGGCTTTCGCTTGCCATTCAGCCCCCTCCTTGGCTCTTGGCCCCTTTGGAGCTTCTCAAGGCTGCAAGAAGACGTGATTTCAGGAGCTGTGGTGCTGACAGCCTTCCTTTGATGGAGAGAGCTTGTAAATGGGAATGCAAGACGGGCAGCTTCAACAGAAGCAAAAGTCTGTGAGCCATGCCAAGCTCCGAGTCACACCTGCTGAGAATTAAAAAGCAAGTCTGTGCCAAGTGCCACCACTGCGCCCCACCCCCTTCTTCTTCTCTCCGTCTCTCACCATCCTGACTTCATTTTGGGCACTGTCATTTGTCCATTTCCCATAGAGAATGGAGATGAGGACATGAAGTTGTCTAGTTGTCACTTGGACAAGAAGCCAGACACCTCCCGTATGGGACGTTCCAAGCCCGGAGACACATTAATGGGCACCCGTTATGACGGGATGCCACTAAGCCTCTTCTAAAACACATAAATCACCCCAAATGTCCTATAAACATCTGACAGGACACTCAGAAAGTATCGTCCCCTGGTGACTGTCTCTGCATGGTGTTGACATCTTTTGCTCTCCCTCCGAGAGGCTGAGGTGCCCAGAATGTGTCTGGTAGACAGTGACCTCTGTTACAATTTTGGTGTCAGAGACTGGAAAAATGCCAATCTGAAAAATAGCCAGGTAGTAGATCATGGGTACTTCACATAATAAAGAACATCTTATATTAGTGGAGACGAGGGGCTCCTGGCTGCAGCAAACTCAATGTCCATATGGGGAATACCCTTATGAGGCTTATTATTATACTTACAGCGATCTACAGGTTCTTCCTATATATACATGCGGAAAGTCTTCAGCCCCGGTCACTTTCTCACACTTTGTTATGTTGCTCCTCGTCCCCCATCAGTCTCCTCAATACCCCATAATGATCAGTAAGAACAGGATGGTAGAAATCTTTATAATTCCTATATTCTCCATCACTATCGGCATTTGGAGCCATTGCTCAGTATTAGTTGAGGCCCCATTGGCAGTGATTCCGGCCTCCAGTCTTGTTGGCTTTGAGGCCACAAGTTTTACACCTGGATTTGGGGATGTTCAACCATTGTTCACTGAAAATCCTCTCACTCTCTGTCAGGTTGGATGGGGCCATCAGTGGACACCATTGTCAGGTCTCTGATGTTCCATTGGGTTCAGGGCTCTGGCCTTGCCACTCAAGGACATTCACAGAGTTGTTCTTTAGATACTCCCTTGTTGGCTTAGGGTCAAAGTAATGTTCAAAGGTGAACCCTTTGCCTAGTCTAAGGTCTCTGGATCAAGTTTTCATTAAAGTGAATGTACCAGTTCACTTGGTGATTTTTTTTTTTACTACCTGGTCAGCGCCGATGCGGACATACCGGTGGTGCGGGCAATTTTTCAAAACGCTGCCCATTTACCTTGATTGGTGCCATTTTTTTCATATGCATTTCGGCCCGATCAATGCATTAGAGGTGGGCCCGGTGCCCCCAGTGTACCGAATTCTCCTCCCTTTGGTGTTGCGCCTCCATTAGGATCCAGTTTGGGCGTGTCATATCGGAGTTGATATCAGTGAGGCTGAAGTGCACATGAAGAAACTGGTGCTAATCATGGCAACTGGGCGGTGTTTTAAAAAATGGACTGTGCAACTGGGACCTCTGCACTGGTGATGACCAAGTAGTAAAAATATATCTGAACTTTGCTCCATTCGGCTTTCCCTGCACCCTGACCCCCAGTGTGATGTTGCCAGCATCATGCTTCATTGTAGGAATGCTATGAGGCAGTTTATTCCCAGCATCCCCAACGATCGGCTGATTGAAGTGAGTGGTAGATCTGATATCGAAGGCCTATTCTATGGCTACCACCTGGAAGCATGAGAAAATTTGGTCTGTAAATGAACCTATAGCTGCTCCACCGCTTAGAGTTTTAACTTTAGATGTGACTTTTGTAAAATGTTTCAGGTTTCGAAGATTTTCTACATTTGGTCCAGTCCCAAAAATTTTCGCTATTTTTGCAAACAAGACTTTTTGAACATGTTCCCCTATGCGGGAATCCAACCTCATCTCCATCTACCATTGGAAACATCCCACTACCTGGTGGACATTTACCATAAATGATCACATAACAAAACTACTATTAGTGATCCAGCAAAGACTAAAAACTTGACTATTTGGCCAATGCCATGGTGGGTGGACTGGTAGCAGAGGAGTATGCAAAAGAACACTGCAGAGACACCATCACATGTCTCGACATCAGTGAACTAGCCAGACCTTCCTCCGGGATGGAACAACTAAGCCAAGAAATGTCTCCAATCAAAGAAACCACCAAAGCAAGGTATCCATCCACAGACGGCTGTTTCGGGGTATTTGCCACTTATCAGTGTGGAGTAGGATTCTGGCTAGTGGGAGCAATGCCTGGTATGTGCAAGCAAAAGGTAGCAGAGGAGTAACATAGAGCACCCTATGCAAAGTATCCTCCAGGAACACTCTTTTTGGACCCATTGATCCCTTAGAAAGAGACTACGCCCTCTTAGACTCTGGTATTTCCCATGATAGTCTACCTATAGCCCAGATGACTTTCCCATGACATGAAGATCCCACATCGCTAGCATGACGCCAGCTGGGGGCCACTGGCATGGTAATTCCTGTACACTGACACAAAGGGGAGGCTCTGTTGTGTTGGCAAGTTTATTGGTTAATGGGACGCATTGGATTCTTTCCAGCTGTTCTGTGCTACAAAAAGAACCATCCGCAAGAGGCTTTGCTGTAAAGTTTTACAAGGCTCCGGAGATGCCGCTTCTCTGCATATTTTCTGAAGATTTGCAGATTGAGAAGAATTCTGTCCAAGCTAATATGCATGAGTGGATTTCCTGTTAAGTTACTATGGCAGGACTATGTGTGATGGCCCTATTCCACGGAACGTTTGTCGCTCATAAATTCGCTAAAACGACCGCTCGTTAACGATTAATTCACGACTATATTTTGCGAACGACAACATATAACACGTGAACGATAACAATTACTTTGCGGTCGTTACATGCTCGTTTAAAACGTTCGCCGGGGTGATAATTTGAATACAACACACCTAGTTTTTCAACACATTGGGTGAACGATTTCACGATTTCTAATTCAACAAAACGATTAGCGAATTATCGTTGAAAGACTAACGATTTTTTTTCGACATGTTGAAAAACATTTTATAACGACTGAACGACGATTTTGCTGTAGTCGTTCGATCGTTTACATCTATTCCACGGAACGATTATCGTTAACGAGCGGTCGTTTTAGCGAATTTATGAACGACAAACGTTCCGTGGAATAGGGCCATAAGACTAGGGCAATAGTTCTTGTAGGAACAATCAGCCGTGAAAGAGTGGAAGATATATTGTACTGCCATCGTATGGGGAAATTAAGAACTGCACCAGAATCCCATGTGTAGTAAAATTCCGCATCGGATCCACCAGACCGGTCATTGTCTGTGCAGTCAGGATCAGGAAGACCTGATGAGGTCGGAGCCTTGACCTCCGGGCCTCCTCCATAGCCTAAAAGCCTCGCTGATGACATCATCATGTGTCTTAGCTGCTCCTCACTCTTCTCCTCTTCTTTCATGCCACTGTCACAGGGGTGTAGGTGTGAGGGGACAATTCTTTCCTGATAGTGTCATGATGGTGACCAGTGCAGTGTCCCACAACGTGGATTCCAAACAGAGCATGACTGTCAGGCATGACGACCCCGAAAAACAGCACTTTGTTGAAATTGCATTATTTTTTAGCCCTGTTTAATGCACATTGTGTCTCGACTGACAACTACTGGTTATTCTGTGACGTAGCAAGAGCAAGTGATTTTTACGTTTTTGGGTGGGTATATACACACAGGCGTGGAGGTGGTAAATAAGAGACCATGGGCTGGCTAAAGGCCCCATAAACCTTCAACGCATGTCTCGCAGCGTGTTTGGCCATCAGTATGAGGTGCATGGGACTCTCCTGACTGAGTTGGGGGTCGGGCAGGACAGAAAATCACTACCAAACCCATTTGTTCTTAGAGAGAACTATGGGACCTCAACATACAAATGCCTGTCATTTCTGAACGATGTTCATCATTTTCAAGTACCAACTTCCAAGAGTCCCTGTGGTTGAGAGGACTACACCTGTTTAGTCAGGTAAGTCTACACAACTGCATTACTCAATTTTAATATCTAGAAAGCTTCAGAATGGGCCTAGTCATCAAAAGTGGCTAAAGTGACTGCAACTATCTGTCCACACCCCACTGGCTCGAATCAAACGCAATGGGTGTGAATATGAGTCTGGAGGGGGTGAAGGAGACATAAGGGGTGTGATTAAGAGGCTGGGGGAGTGTAAATTTGTGTCAGGGGGATGTAAATATGAGGCTAAGGGGTGTGAATATAAGATTGGCAAGGATAGGTTTACAATTTGAGTTATAATGTTAAAGTGTCCCAGAGCCCATGTGCCACCAATGGTTCTGTGTATGTGTACGTCGGCACTGAAGGTACATGTTATTGGGTATTCTGTGGATGGGAAAGGTAGTACTGTATTTTTGTCACTAGATGTCACCCTGTATTTTCTTAGTCTTGTAAAGCACGGCTGAAGGGAACTGTAGGTAGGTAAAGTTTGTCTGTTTGCTGACGACACAAAAGGGTGCAAAAGGGTTGATATTCCTGGAGGTGTCAGTAATATGAAAAATGATTTAGCTTTGCTAGATAAGTGGTCCAAACAGTGGAAATTGAAGTTCAACGTTTCCAAATGTAAAATAATGCACTTGGGGAGGAGGAATCCTCTATCCGAGTATCACATCGGCAGTACTGTGTTGGAAAAGACTTCAGAAGAGAAGGATTTAGGGGTAGTGATTTCTGACAGCCTTAAAATGAGGCACCAGTGCAACCAGGCGGTGGGGAAAGCAAATCGTGTGCTGGGGTGTATATATATATATTGGTATGCTGGGGTGTATATATATATATTGGTATGCTGGGGTGTATAGCTAGAGGTATAACCAGTAGGAAGAAGGAGATTGTGATCCCGCTGTATAGAGTTCTGGTGAGGCCACATCTGGAATACTGTCTCCAGTTCTGGAGACCTCACCTAAAAAAGGACATTGATAAATTAGAACCGGTCCAAAGACGGGCTACAAAAATGGTGGAGGGTGTGAGGCATAAACCATATCAGGAAAGACTTAAGGATTTGAATCTGTATAGTCTGGAGGAAAGAAGGGAAAGGGGGGACATGATTGAAACCTTTAAGTATGTTATAGGCATAAATAAGGTTCAGGAGGGAAATGTTTTTAGTAAAAAACTAAGCTCAAGAACAAGAGGACACAGTGAGAGGTTATCTGCGGGAAAGATCAGAAGCAACGTGAGAAAATATTTTTTTTACTGAAAGAGTAGTAGATACCTGGAACAAACTTCCAGCAGAGGTGGATGGTAAATCTACAATAACAGAATTTAAACACGCCTGGGAGAAACATATATCTATCCTAAGATAATAAGAAAGAAAATACTAAAAGGGCGGACTAGATGGACCCAGTGGTCTTTTTCTGCCGACAATCTTCTGTTTCTATGTAATGGTGCAATGATGTATGTGCCCAAGCACATGTCTTTCCTGTCTGCCACCAGCTGATAGTTAGCTTGCTATTCTATCCCTGCAAAGGTCACCCAAAACAGATAATTTCTCTCCCCATGTCCTCTCCACCAATCAAAAACCTAAATACCTAAGTTTTGCCACAAGATGTCACTACTGTATGTAACTATACTTGTATATTGCACAGCTGTAGTAACTAAGGGGTTATTGTTTGTTATAATCTACATGCCAATGATAGCCCTCTTTTCTTCTCTACCTATCTCTATGCTCCTTTCTATACTCTCTTCTCCACCACTCACAGGGGACATTACACCTCCTGTAGGAAGTTTTCACATGGGGAGAGAAAGTAGACACCAACACTTAGTGAGTCTTACCTAAGTCTTGGTGGAGAGAGGACACAAGACATGTTGGTCCCTGCTGTAGTCCAGCTGGGCCCTGGCTCTGCCAGGTCCCCCACCTAGTCAGTATCCAGTGTAGTCTAGTTGGTGATAGTGGATAGATGCACATGGGAGATGCAGACACCAGTTTCTTGAAAGCAGCACTTCTACACATTATGCAGTGTTAAACTACTCAAGAGAGAACACCCCAACCCATGCCGAGAACAAGTCTAAAAGTGCAGGACAGTATCCGGATAACAAGAGGAATGAATCTGGATAGAGCAAAATTGCTAGAAGCATACGTACTCTATCTCGCATCGTGGGTGTCACCAGGAAATCCTGACCACTCTGCTCAACTCAGGTAACAGGGTCTGGGGCTTGTGTCACCCTCATTGGACGGGTCACCCGACACTGTAGGGCAACAGGTGGTGCAAAGACAACTAAGGTCGAAACACGGGCACAAGTATATTTCTACTTTCAAGTCTTCAGTATTCTACTTCTTCTTGATCCAAACAGAGAAACAAGCAAACCGGCAGCCAACTACTCCATGTACTGGGCAGAGCACCTTAATCGGACACTACGGAAAACCTTTAAGCACAAGTGAACAGGGGTGCACCTCTCAACACAATATAACACAAATGGCAAAATCCAAGAGAAAGAGGGAATGGAGAGGGCACTCACCATAAAATTCTTCTTTATTCAGTCCAAAACATAAAAACAGGCAGTGTGTGTAGCAGTCGGCGGGGACGCCATACAATCACAGAAAGAGTGTGACAGCCGTTTCACGCGCGCATGCGCGCATCATCAGACAGTGTCTGATGGTAAATCACTGTAAGTAAATCACCGTAAATCACTGTAAGTGACTGATAAAACCCTAAAACCCTAAATCCAGTATACCTGCATTAAGCAGTGACCTCTGAGCTCTTAGGGATTCTGTCAACTCTCAAGCAACTATTTTTTGCACCCTGCGTACAAGGGCTTTGTATTTAGTCTATTGCACCTTTAAGAAAACTTTACTAAAAGTGACTACGTTGAGTGCTACAGGGACTACTCCTAAATGGGTGTGTTGGGACCCAGGGAGAGCTTATATCACTACAAGCCCTTTGACAAGTGCCGCAACAGCAGCGCTTACACGTAACCCCTGAGTCTAAAAAAGATTGGATACTGTCATAGATAATGAACGTTCAAATTTAAAGGGGATCGGCAGGTTAGAAAAATCTAACCTGCTAAAAGCCCCTTATTGCACATGAGGGTGCCTAAGAGGAAGGTATGTCTCTTACCTTCCTCCACGGAGCCATTCCCATGCTGTAAGTGGTTTACTTGGTCCAGAGCACCATTAGGAGCATGGGCAGCCCCCATAGTGCCAAGCCAGACCACTCCTAATGATAATCAATTGAGTGGGCGGGCTCCGGCGCTCTGGGGGTGGGTCAGTGCTCCTAAAGGTGCTCCGGACTGAGTAAACTGCTAACAGCACTGGAACGGCTCCGATAAGGAGGGTAAGAGGCATACCTAACGCCTCAATTCGTCTAACCTGCTAACAGTTTACAAACGATTTAACCGAATTGGATCCAAAATAAATCTGAAGGAATCCTTGCCTGCCTCCTGTGGTTTTCTGTCCTGTCACATTATGCTATGTGCCACCCTGTAAGGAAGTTACCACTAAGCCCTTTGGGCCTTATCTGAGAACTGCAACCTCCACCATGGCCATAACACTGAAAAATTTGCTTGGTCGGCGCTTGTCTTCTATTGAAGGAAACCAAGCGTAAGGATAGAGACTGAGCCCCCCGCGCTACATGTCAGTATCGGTAACGGGAAATCTGGCGCTTTCTATCTTTGAATGAATAGAAGAAAATTCCTGGAAAGGAAAACAAATGCCCTAAATCTCGTACAATCTTTTCGGTTCAGCTTCTGGAAACCTCAACAAACAGCCGACATTTACGTTGGGATTTTCCACTGGAAATATTATATACATGAGTCAAGTTCAACTTTGCTCTAAGCCGGTAACCATTTCCTGGCTTGATCTATATAAGCTTTGAGCTATGCCCCTGGTGCAGCATGTGTGGCGCGGCTCTGGTGGACGCCTCCCGATCCCCGCGCTAAGCCCTGTGATATCTGATCTCCTTTCATCTCACAAACGATTCATGTGTCGAAATCTTTTCTATTCTCCAAATAATCAATTCGCTGCTGTCAGCGCCGCAGATTAGGAGTGAATGATGTTGTTTTCTTGGAAGCGAGATTCAAGGTATTCCTTGGAGCTCTGAGTATCCGAAACACGGTGAGAGGGAACCAGGCGAGACGTATTGTGTTCTGTACCGGGCAAGGCAAAGGTGTAAAGGGGAGGGGGATCCAAATTAGCCCCCCCAACTTATTAGCCAGAAAGGAACGAGGTCATAGTGGTGGTTGTGGCTTTAGCGATATTGCTAACACAGGTCTGTGAGTACGGTATGGCACTAGTAGTATATCTTCTCATTGTACAGGTTCTCCGGCGTAAGCACTGTGGGGCCCTAGTAAGTAATCATACTTATATAGGTACTGTACAGTACTATTATATATCAATTATATGGCAGCATTATAGCTACATTTTTTTGTGTAGTAATGTCCTTTGAACAGTATATGTACTTTAATATAAGCTCCATACGGCAGCACTACATGGGAACGGAATGGTGCTATACAGCACAAGTTATAGGCCCCATATGGTAGCATTATTTGGGAACTGTACAGTACTATTTTTGGAGCACCATAGGGCACAATTAAGTAGGTACTATAGGGTAGCATTATAGGGCCATTCTATAGTACTGTGCAGCATTACATGGGCACTGAATAATTAGGTTATATGAGCACAATGGGGCACTATTACGTAGGCCCATATGGTATCATTATATGACCACTCTATAGAACTGTTATCTGAGCCCTGTAGAGTGTTATATTAAGGCGCTATATACAGATACCATAGGCAGCATTATATTGGCACTTTATAGTACCATTATTAGGGCACTATATGCAGGGGCGCCGCAATGATGAGGCGACCTGAATCGTCTGCCTCAGGCGGCGCCACCAGCTATCTTCATGGGGGCGGCATTCAGTGGCAGATTATAATATGAGCGGTTCGGGCGGCCGCCCACATTATAATCCGCCACTGACTGTACCCAGGGCCGCTTTAACCAGAGGGCACATGGTGCACGTGCACCGGGCCCACTGGTTAAAGGGGCCCCCCCGAGCAGGCCGGCCGTTGCTATGTGCGACCAATGCGGTCGCACAGGGCTCCGGCCACCAGCCTGTCAGGGGGGAGCGCCATGGATGGGTAATCTACTTACCCCTCCATGGCGCCCCCTGCAGGGCCCCCCCGTCCGCCGCTGCCCCCGTCCGCTGCTGCTGCGGCGCTTCAGCGCTGCAGCAGCAGCGACACTGACAGAGAGAGAGCCATTGGCTCCCTCCCTGTCAGTCACTCACTCTTGTGGCCGCACTTCCTGCGGTCACAAGAGGCCGCACTCTCCCTCTAGCGCCCGACGTCACTGGAGCGTCGGCGCGAGGGTGAGGGGAGTGCAGCCTCTTGTGACCGCAGGAAGTGCGGCCACAGGAGGGAAGAGAAGAGGAACGTGTGGACCTAGGTGAGTAACAGTGTTTGTTTTTTTCAATGTTATATAGCAGGGGGAGCTATATACTATGGGGGGGCACAGGGGGCTATATACTATGGGGGAGAACAGGGGGCTATATACTATGGGGGAGAACGGGGGCTATATACTATTGGGGAGCACAGGGGGGCTATATACTATGGGGGAGAACGGGGGCTATATACTATTGGGGAGCACAGGGGGGCTATATACTATGGGGGAGCACAGGGGAGCTATATACTATGGGGGAGCTGTATACTATCAGGGAGCACAGGGGGGCTATATACTATGGGGGAGAACGGGGGCTATATACTATTGGGGAGCACAGGGGGCTATATACTATGGGGGAGCACAGGGGGCTATATACTATGGGGGAGCACAGGGGAGCTATATACTATGGGGGAGCACAGGGGGCTATACACTATGGGGGAGCACAGGGGAGCTATATACTATTGGGGAGCACAGGGGAGCTATATACTATTGGGAAGCACAGGGGGCTATATACTATTGGGGAGCACAGGGGAGCTATATACTATGGGGGAGCACAGGGGAGCTATATACTTTGGGGGAGCACAGGGGGCTATATACTATGGGGGAGCACAGGGGAGCTATATACTATGGGGGAGCACAGGGGAGCTATATACTATGGGGAGCACAGGGGGCTATATACTACTGGGGAGCACAGGGGGCTATATACTATGGGGGAGCACAGGGGGCTATATACTATGGGGGAGCACAGGGGGTTATATACTATTGGGGAGCACAGGTTAGCTATATACTATTGGGGAGCACAGGGGGTTATATACTATTGGGGAGCACAGGGGAGCTATATACTATGGGGGAGCACAGGGGGTTATATACTATTGGGGAGCACAGGTTAGCTATATACTATTGGGGAGCACAGGGGCTATATACTATTGGGGAGCACAGGGGAGCTATATACTATTGGGGAGCACAGGGGTCTATATACTATGGGGGAGAGCACAGGGGGCTATATATTATGGAGAGCACAGGGGGGCTATATACTATTGAGGGGGAGCACAGGGGGGCTATATACTATTGTGGGAGAGCACAGGGGGGCTATATACTATTGTGGGAGAGCACAGGGGGGCTATATACTATTGGGGGAGAGCACAGGGGGCTATATACTATTGTGGGAGAGCACAGGGGGGCTATATACTATTGTGGGAGAGCACAGGGGGGCTATATACTATTGTGGGAGAGCATAGGGGGGCTATATACTATTGGGGGAGAGCACAGGGGGGCTATATACTATTGTGGGTGAGCACAGGGGGCTATATACTACTGGGGAGAGTGCACAGGGGGGCTATATACTAATGGGGGAGCGCACAGGAGGGCTGTATATAACTGGAGGAGCACATGAGGGTCTATATACTACAGGGACACCTTAAAACTATGGAGGCACAGAGGGGTGTAACTATGTAGGAGTACAGAGGGGTGTAACTACTGTATAGGGGTACAAGGGACCTAACTACTGTATGTGTTGGAGCCTAAAATATTTGTTTGGCAGATTCTGGAGAGAAGATTCACAGCCAGGAGAAGACTTCAAGGTGGCCCACGCTGGATGGAGAGAAAAAGAAAAGGTGACAGACTCTGATCGGAGAAGACGCCTCCGGTGAGTCACTGGATGTAACTGCACTCTGTTATAGGCTTGTACTGATAGGGGTCATGGTATGGCGGTATTATGTAATGGTATCAATGGTGATATCTTTCTGTTTTGTTTAGTGCAGTTTTTATGTAATATGTAATCACTGAATGGTGGAAATAGTGTTATAAGGTAACTACTGTATGTACTGGGGCTCTTGATACAGTGTGGGGGCAAATTCAGTACATTATACAATGTGCAGAAAGGTAAGGGGGGGCCCACTCTTGAGGGCTGTGCACTGGGCCTACCAATGTATTAAAACGGCCCTGACTGTACCATGTACTGGAGCCCCCCCGCCCCCGGGCAGTATCTGTAATGAGATGCTGTGAGCGGGGGAGACTGTATTCATAAGCGCCGCGCTGTACTAAATCAGCCGCGCGGTGCTGATACTACAGCGCGGCGCTTATGAATACAGTCTCCCCCGCTCACAGCATCTCATTACAGATACTTCCCGGGGGCGGGGGGGCTCCAGTACATGCATTCCACGTCCGTGATCCGTCAGGATCACGGAACGTGGGAATGCAGCCTTAGTCCCCCGGCTGATGTGCGGCTGCCCGGGGTGTCCCGTCCTGTCCCCGGCAGCGCGCGCATCAGAGAGCTCCCCGTGCGCCGGAAGTCACAGCCACAGGCGCACGGGGAGCTCTGTGATGCGCGCGCTGCCGGGGACAGGACGGGACACCCCGGGCAGCCGCACATCAGCCGGGACCAGACCAGAGAGGCTCGACGGGGGAACGGAGGGCAGGTGAGTTGTGTGCTGTTTTTTGTTTTTGTTTTATCTGCTGTGCAGGGGGGGAGGGGAGAGGGGACCATCTATAAGGTAGGGGGGGGAAGGGGGCCATCTATAAGGGAGGGGGGAAAGAGGGGGACGATCTATAAGGGAGGGGGGAAAGAGGGGGGACGATCTATAAGGGGGGGGGACCATCTATAAGGGAGGGGGAGAGGGAAGATGGGGACCATCTATAGGGGGGGCCATCTATAAGGGAGGGGGGAAAGAGGGGGACCATCTATAAGGGGGGGGGCATCTATAAGGGAGGGGGGAAAGAGGGGGACCATCTATAAGGGGGGGACCATCTATAAGGGAGGGGCGGGAGGGGGACCGTCTATAAGGGGGGGGGGAAGAGGGGGACCATGTATAAGGGGGAGAGGGGGACCATCTATAAGGGAGGGGGAAAGAGGGGGACCATCTATAAGGGGGCATCTATAAGGGAGGGGGGAGAGGGGGACCATGTATAAGGGGGGGGGAGGGGGACCATCTATAAGGGAAAGGGGACCATCTATAAGGGAGGGGGAGAGAGGGAAGAGGGGGACCATCTATAAGGGGGGGGAAAGAGGGGGACCATCTATAAGGGGGGGGAGAGGGGGACCATCTATAAGGGGGGGAGAGAGGGAAGAGGGGGACCAACTATAAGGGGGGGGAAGAGGGGGACCATCTATAAGGGGGGAAGAGGGGGACCATCTATAAGGGAGGGGAAAGAGGGGGACCATCTATAAGGGAGGGGGGAGAGGGGGGACCATCTATAAGGGGGGGGAGGAGGGGGACCATCTATAAGGGAGAGGGGACCATCTATAAGGGAGGGGGGAGAGGGGGACCATCTATAAGGGGGGGAGGAGGGGGACCATCTATAAGGGAGAGGGGACCATCTATAAGGGGGGGAAGAGGGGGACCATCTATAAGGGGGGAAGAGGGGGACCATCTCCTAAAAGATCAGCACCCTCCTCTCCTGACATCCTCTGTGCTGCTGGGACTTCTCCTATAGGATTAGCACCCTCCTCTCCTGACATCCTCTGTGCTGCTGGGACCTCTCCTATAGGATTAGCACCCTCATCTCCTGACATCCTCTGTGCTGCTGGGACCTCTCCTATAGGATTAGCCCCCTCCTCTCGTGACATCCTCTGTGCTGCTGGGACCTCTCCTATAAAGTCAGCCTCCTCCTCTCCTGACATCCTCTGTGCAGCAAGGGACCAAACATTATGTTTATTGGGGACAGCAGTGGGGGGGGGGGGGCAGTAGTGGATTATAATGTGGGCGGATTGACGGGGGGGGGGGGGGGGGGGGGGGGGGGGGGGGGGGGGGGGGGGGGGGGGCGTCATTCTCTAGTTCGCCTCGGGCAGCAGAGAGGCTAGAATCACCCCTGACTATATGTGGGTACCATAGGCAGCATTATATTGGCACCTTATAGTACCATTATTAGGGCACTATATGTGGGTACCATAGGCAGCACTATATTGGCACTTTATAGTACCATTATTAGGGCACTATATGTGGGTACCATAGGCAGCATTATATTGGCACCTTATAGTACCATTATTAGGGCACTATATGTGGGTACCATAGGCAGCATTATATTGATACTTTATAGTACCATTATTAGGGCACTATATGTGGGTACCATAGGCAGCATTATATTGGCACTTTATAGTACCATTATTAGGGCACTATATGTGGGTACCATAGGCAGCATTATATTGGCACTTTATAGTACCATTATTAGGACACTATATGTGGGTACCATGGGTAGCACTATATTGGCACTTTATAGTACCATTATTAGGGCACTATATATGGGCATCATAGGCAGCACTATATTGGCACTTTATAGTACCATTATTAGGGCACTATATGTAGGTACCATAAGCAGCATTATATGAGCACTGTATAGTACTCTTGCTTCAACCCTATAGGAACTATTATCTGCAACCTCTGCAAAACTTTTTTTTTTTCATGGCTAAGCCAAAAAGTTGGAAAAGAGGTCCCATAGATTTCAATAATTTTTTTTTTTTATGGACAGTGCACTAGAGATATTGTCCCAGGGTAAAGCCGAGGATAAGAGGGTACGATATCTGCTATCTCTAGTGCACTGTTCATAAAAAATATGTATAAAATCTATGGGATTTCCTATCCAACTTTTTGGCTTAGACATGAAAAAAAAAAAGTTGCAAAAACATGAGCACATCAGATAACAAGGTTTACAATTACAAAGCAAGACTGGAAGTGCGAAGTTGTCAAGAGCCAAGAGGTTCTCACAGTCACTCCGCAAGAAAATGCTTGTGAGGTAGAAAGTAGAAAGTTGGCTCCGTCCATAGCGCCTGAATACAATGTGCTTTTAATTTCACTCTTCGACAAGGAGCAAAAACTGGAGATCACAAAAAGCTGCTTGTTTTTGCTCGCTGGGCTCATGGATATAACGTCTCTCAGCCTGGGCAGCTGGGATACGGCTGCTGCTGCTGCTCCTGCTGCCGCTGCTATGGTGGCTTCCAAGTCTATCAGTCCGTCCACCTGCATTCAATCTGCTCATGGTGTTGACTTGCAGATACACTTGGGGCTTTTGAGCAGCGTCTCGAGCCAAGAGAGGGATAAGAAGTTCAGCTTCATCTGCTCAAACACTCAGGATTATCAGTTCGGTAGCCTGTGACTTGTAGGAACAATACGAATACAATGAGGTATAGAACAACACATTTTATGGGCTTGACTAGTGATAGTACAATAAATTGGGAAATGAGTTGGACACAATCGATAAGCATAATCACATATTGTGGCGTCCAGCAATTTGGAGAATGGATTGATAGAGCTTGAAATATGTTTTCAGCCAGCTTCCTCTAGATCAGGGGGTGTCAAACTCAAATACACAGTGGGCCAAAATTAAAAAATTGGACGAAGTGACGGGCCAACCTTGATAATTATTGAAGCACGAATGTGTTCCTGGTACTGTCAGTGGTGTGGGTATCCCAGCACTGTGCACTATGATAAATGACATAATAAATTGCTATTCTATGATTAAACCCCAACCCATGTAATAGCCAACTCCCCAATATTACCCCATGTAGTAGCCAACCCAACCAAAATTGCCTGACATAGTAGCCAGCCCTCCTAATAGTGCCCAAATAGTAGCCAGCCCCCCCCAAGTGTCCCATATAGTAGCCAGCCCTCCCCAATAGTCTCATATAGTAGCCAGCCCTCCTAATAGTGCCCAAATAGTAGCCAGCCCCCCAAGTGTCCCATATAGTAGCCAGCCCTCCCCAATAGTCTCATATAGTAGCCAGCCCTCCCCAATAGTCTCATATAGTAGCCAGCCCTCCCCAATAGTCTCATACAGTAGCCAGCCCTCCCCAATAGTCTCATACAGTAGCCAGCCCTCCCCAATAGTCTCATGTAGTAGACAGCCCTTCCCCATAGTCTCATGCAGGGGCGTAGCTAATGTCTCTTGGGCCCTGGTGCAAGAGGTCAACTTGGGCCCCCCCCCCCCTTTCTCGATGCTATTGGTAGATATATATCTCAAGACTGATATTACCAATAATACCAGTATACAGGAAATATTATCACCGTACATATTACCGCCATACTGTTACTAAACAAATCCTGTTTACTGAGACCCATATTACCAGTACACAAGGGGAAATATTACTGCCACACCACAACCATCACCACCATATTGTTACTGACCAAACCCAGTATACTAAATCCAATAAAACACAGTACCAGATAACAACAAATAATACCACCACATACTGACTAACACCACTGCTGCTACTGACTAATACCACCACATACTGACTAACACCACCACTGCTACTGAATATAATCCTCTGTACATAGACCAATATCACCTCATCCAGTCATATAGAGGTGGATGCAGCTCCACACAGGCTCTATACACCATATACATTACAGTGCAGTTATATCAAGTGACTCACAGGGGACGTCTTCTCTGATCGGAGTTCTTCCCTTTTCATCTTCTTCTCCACCTTCCCTGGGCCATTATGAGAACGTCTGAGCCACGAATCCACAGAATCTGCCAGACAGACATATTAGTCTCCTCACACTGACACCATCCTCATCTCTAAACACACTGCACATCTGTATTGGCCCCTTTACACCCTCATTTAGTAGCTAGCCCTGACACTATGTGATCCCCTTATAGTACATATCCCCCTCTGTGCATGCCCTATTGTATACACCCCCCATGTAGTCCACCTTATAGATGGCCCCCCAATGTTCCCCCTTATAGATGCCCCCCCCATGTTATCCCCCATATAGATGCCCCCCATGTTATCCCCCATATAGATGGCCCCCCATTTTATCCCCCTTACAGATGCCCCCCATGTTGTCCCCTCCTCCTGCCCCTTCATCACCATACTACTACCCCTTTCATCCTCCTGCCCTCCATCATCATACCACTACACCCTTCATCATCCTCTTGTTCCTTCATCATCATACCACTACACCCCCCATCATCCTCTTGTTCCATCATCATCATACCACTACACCCCCATCATCTTTTGTTTCATCATCATACCACTACACCCCCATCATCCTCTTGTTCCATCATCATCATACCACTACACCCCCCATCATCCTCTTGTTCCATCATCATCATACCACTACACCCCATCATCCTCTTGTTTCATCATCATACCACTACACCCCCATCATCCTCTTGTTTCATCATCATACCACTACACCCCCATCATCCTCTTGTTTCATCATCATACCACTACACCCCCCATCATCCTCTTGTTTCATCATCATACCACTACACCCCCATCATCCTCTTGTTCCATCATCATCATACAACTACACCCCCCATCATCCTCTTGTTCCATCATCATCATACCACTACACCCTCCATCATCCTCTTGTTTCATCATCATACTACTACACCCTCATCATCCTCTTGTTCCATCATCATCATACCACTACACCCCCATCATCCTCTTGTTTCATCATCATCATACCACTACACCCCTCATCATCCTCTTGTTCTATGATCATACCACTACACCCCCATCATCATACCACTACACCCCTCATCATCCTCTTGTTCCATGATCATACCACTACACCCCCATCATCATACCACTACACCCCTCATCATCCTCTTGTTCCATGATCATACAACTACACCCCCATCATCTTCTTGTTTCATCATCATACCACTACACCCCCCATCATCCTTTTGTTCCTTCATCATACCACTACACCCCCATCATCCTCCTTTTCCATCCTCATCATACCACTACACCCCCATCATCCTCTTGTTCCTTCATCATACCACTACACCCCCATCATCCTCTTGTTCCTTCATCATACCACTACACCCCCATCATCCTCTTGTTCATTCATCATACCACTACACCCCCATCATCCTCTTGTTCCATCATCATACCACTACACCCCCATCATCCTCTTGTTCCATCATCATACCACTACACCCCCATCATCCTCTTGTTCCACCACCATACCACTACAGCCCCCATCATCCTCTTGTTCCATCATCATCATACCACTACACCCTCCATCATCCTCTTGTTCCACCACCATACCACTACACCCCTCATCATCCTCTTGTTCCATCATCATCATACCACTACACCTCCCATCATCCTCTTGTTCCACCACCATACCACTACACCCCCCATCATCCTCTTGTTCCATCATCATACCACTATACCCCCCATCATCCTCTTGTTCCATCCTCATACCACTACACCCCCATCATCCTCTTGTTCCATCCTCATACCACTACACCCCCATCATGTCCTTTAAAACAAAAAAATCTTTACTCACCTGAATGGTTCCTCTAGTCTTCTAGTCACGCGCGCTGGCGGGCTTCTCGCGGCGGGGGCGGGGCTTCCCGCGGAGGGGGCGGAGCTTCGCGGGACCTGTCTTTTTGCCTACCTGATGCACCCAGCCCCGCACGTCAGCCGGGGGGCGTCCCAGCCTGCCTCTTGTGATCGCAGGCAAAACATTGCTTGCGGTCACAAGAGGGAGTGGGAGGGGAGCAGTGCAGTGGCAAGGGGGGGCCTCGCGGGCCCCCCCTTGGTAGCGGCCCGGTCGCGGCGGCGACCGCCGCGACCGTGGTAGCTACGCCACTGCAAGCAGCTTCGGGGACACAGCAAGGTGGCATGGGGGGCCCAGCCGGGCCCCCCTGGCTGGCGGGCCGGGTCGCAACTGCGACCGTTGCGACCCCTGTAGCTACGCCACTGGTCTCATGTACTGTAGTAGCCAGTCCTCCCCAATAGTCTTATTTAGTAGCCAGCCCTCCCCAATAGTCTCATACAGTAGCCAGCCCTCCCCAATAGTCTCATACAGTAGCCAGCCCTCCCCAATAGTCTCATGTAGTAGACAGCCCTTCCCCATAGTCTCATGTACTGTAGTAGCCAGTCCTCCCCAATAGTCTTATTTAGTAGCCAGCCCTCCCCAATAGTCTTATTTAGTAGCCAGCCCTCCCCATAGTCTCATATATAGTAGCCAGTCCTCCCCAAGTCTCATATAGTAGCCAGCCCTCCTAATAGTGCCCAAATAGTAGCCAGCCCCCCCCAAGTGTCCCATATAGTAGCCAGCCCTCCCCAATAGTCTCATATAGTAGCCAGCCCTCCAAATAGTAGCCAGCCCCCCAAGTGTCCCATATAGTAGCCAGCCCTCCCCAATAGTCTCATATAGTAGCCAGCCCTCCTAATAGTGCCCAAATAGTAGCCAGCCCCCAAGTGTCCCATATAGTAGCCAGCCCTCCCCAATAGTCTCATATAGTAGCCAGCCCTCCCCAATAGTCTCATATAGTAGCCAGCCCTCCCCAATAGTCTCATACAGTAGCCAGCCCTCCCCAATAGTCTCATACAGTAGCCAGCCCTCCCCAATAGTCTCATGTAGTAGACAGCCCTTCCCCATAGTCTCATGTACTGTAGTAGCCAGTCCTCCCCAATAGTCTTATTTAGTAGCCAGCCCTCCCCAATAGTCTCATACAGTAGCCAGCCCTCCCCAATAGTCTCATACAGTAGCCAGCCCTCCCCAATAGTCTCATACAGTAGCCAGCCCTCCCCAATAGTCTCATGTAGTAGACAGCCCTTCCCCATAGTCTCATGTACTGTAGTAGCCAGTCCTCCCCAATAGTCTTATTTAGTAGCCAGCCCTCCCCAATAGTCTTATTTAGTAGCCAGCCCTCCCCATAGTCTCATATATAGTAGCCAGTCCTCCCCAAGTCTCATATAGTAGCCAGCCCTCCCCAATAGTCTCTTATATAGTAGCCAACCCTCCCCAGTAATCTCATATAGTAGCCAGTCCTCCCCAAGTCTCATATAGTAGCCAGCCCTCCCCAATAGTCTCTTATATAGTAGCCAGCCCTCCCCAGTAGTCTCATATAGTAGCCAGCCCCCCCCAGTAATCTCATATAATAGCCAGCCCTCCCCAATAGTCTCATATAGTAGCCATCCCTCTCCCATAGTCTCTTATATAGTAGCCAACCCTCCCCAGTAATCTCATAGTGGCCAGCCCTCCCCAGTAATCTCAAATAGTAGTCAGCCCTCCCCAGTAATCTCATATAGTAGTCAGCCCTCCCCCATAGTCTCTCATATAGTAGCCAGCCCTCCCCCATAGTCTCTTATATAGTAGCCAGCCCTCCCCCATGGTCTCTTATATAGTAGCCATGGTGGGCCTGATGTAATCCAAACTCTGAATTGCCTGGCGGGCCAAAAATAATGGCACCACGGGCCAGAGTCTGACATGACTGCTCTAGATGTATAGCATACCTATAGTTTATTATTAGGTTAATAATTCATCATTCAACATTAGAATATATTTTGTTAAAGAAAAAACTTCCCCTACTTCTTTCCTCTTTTATTTCCTTTATCTTATAGTTACACTGTCTACAGTCACTCGGAATCTCAGCAATCACTGAAAAACAAGGATAACTATGAAGCACACATTTTAGGTCAATGCAAAAATAAAAAAGGTGGCATTTATCTTGTTAAAGAGAAATGTATCTCCACTTATTTCCTTTTCCCCATTTATCCTGTAGTTACTTTGTCTATAGCTGCTCAGAATCTCTGCAATCACTAAAAAACAAGGATAACTATGAAGCACACATTTTAAGTCAATGCAAATAATGCAAAAAAAAACAAAAGGTGGCATACATCTTGTTAACAAATGTGGCTTGTTTCCACTATTTCTACTATATCTTATGGTTACAATATCTATAACTGCTCAGAATCTCTGCAATCACTGAAAACAAGAATAGCTATCAAGCATGTATTCTATGTCAATGCAAAGATAATAAAATATGGAATATATCTTGTTAAATAAACTCCCCCACACACAAACTTCTTTCCTCTTTTCCCTTTAAAACCACTGAAAAACATGGATAACTATGAAGTTCACATTTTAAGTCGATGCACATAATGCGAAAATAATAAAATGTGGCATATATCTCTATAAAGGAAAAAAAATATCTCCACTTATTTTCTCTCCCCCCCCCCCCTATATATTATTGTTACACTGTCTATAACTGCTCCAAATGTGTGCAGTCACTAGAAATCAAGGATAACTATGAAGCATGTGATCTACGTCAATACAAAGATAATAAAAGGGGGGACATATCCTGTTAAAAATGTCGCTTATTTACTCTATTTCCCCTATATCTTATGGTTACAATGTCTATAACTGCTCAGAATCTCTGCAATCACTGAAAACCAAGAATAACTATGAAGCATATATTCTAAGTCAATTCAAAGATAAAAAGGGAATATGTCTTGTTAAAGAGAAATTCCCCTCACTTATTTCCTCCTTTTCCCCTTTATCTTATTGTTACACAGCAGCTCAGAATCTCTGCAATCACTGAAAAAAAAAAAAAATATATATATATATATATATATATATATATATATTATACAAAGGGGATACCCAGGTTATACCAGCTGTACATATATAATATACAGGAGATACCCAGGTTGTACCAGCTGTACATATATAATTATATTTAGGGGATACCCAGATTATACCAGCTGTACATATATAATTATATATAGGGGATACCCAGGTTGTACCAGCTGTACATATATAATTATATATAGGGGATAACCAGGTTATACCAGCATGTCCTGTGACTGCTATATCTGTAGGTTGTGATAGAACATTATAATGTATGGTTGGTGTATTACAGGCTGCTGCTGTGTGGTGGAGGCTGTGCGGAGCTGTCAGCGAGGTTCATATTTGAGGCATCGGGGAGAGGAGGCCGGCTCAGCCTCAGCTCTGTGAATTAATAACATTACTCTGATTTTATGGCAATAGATTTATTCCACCTGGGCTGGGACCACATTCCACATCTGCTGGGCCCTGTAACCGGACGCTAATTGAAATCGTATGCAGAGCGGGATCCAATTGTAAAATACAAAGCGTGCTTTCTACAGAAGGCTGGGAACAGCAGGCCGAGCCGAGACGTGGCCCCGAGCCAAGGAGCTGAGGTGGCCATCCAAAATCTCAGGATGACAAGGAGAAATTACAAGAGATGGCAAACATAAGGAGGGCATCTTGAGCAAGAGGTGGGGAGGGGGCACGGGGGTCGCTAGGAAATCAGCAGCCACGTATCTTGATACCTTCCTGGAATTAAACCAAGTCAGACGCTGATACTTGAGACACGGATGTGAAAGTATGTTTAGGTATCCAAACTATTTCCTATTGATCGTCTGTAAATGTCCCAGAGCCCGTATAGGTTTCATGTGGATATCCACACATAATCCGAGGACTCTTTCCGGGAACAAGAGAGATGTAATGATAATGTCACAGGGCTAAAAGGTCAACTGTGCCGAGAAGCAAATGCAGATATCTACTGGAAGGAGCAACGCTGGAGGAGATGTCATCAAGGCTACACACACTGATCCTGATATCTCATGTGGTCTACACTAGTATGAAGGGAATCCGAGAAGGAAATGCAAAGTGCAAGTTAAGTGATGTCGTCCACGTCTATAGATGGGAAATTATCTGAAATAATGCTTCCCCTATATGTAAGAACATAACTACTATGATACTGCCCCTATATACCGGAATATAACTAATATAATACTGCTCCTATATACAAGGATATAACTACTATAATACTGCTCCTATATACAGGAATATAACTACTATAATACTGCTCCTATATACAGGGATATAACTACTATAATACTGCTCCCTATATACAGGAATATAACTACTATAATACTGCTCCTATATACAAGAATATAACTACTATAATACTGCCCCCTATATACAGGAATATAACTACTATAATATTGCTCCTATATACAGAAATATAACTACTATAATACTGCCCCCTATATACAGGAATATAACTACTATAATACTGCTCCTATACACAAGAATATAACTACTATAATACTGCCTCCTATATACAGGAATATAACTACTATAATACTGCTCCTATATACAGGAATATAACTACTATAATACTGCTCCTATATACAAGAATATAACTATTATATAATACTGCTCCTATATACAGGAATATAACTACTATAATACTGCTCCTATATACAAGAATATAACTACTATAATACTGCTCCTATATACAGGAATATAACTACTATAATACTGCTCCTATATACAAGAATATAACTACTATAATACCGCCCCCTATATACAGGAATATAACTACTATAATGGAAACTGGAGAGAAAGGAACGGCTGCACATCCCATCTATGGCTGATACTAATGCCGCTAGGCCTATTTTAAAAATCAACACCAGAGTGTCTGTATATGAATTGATCAAGCCATATTGCCCTGTGTACCACCGCGCAGGTCCTCTGGTCCACACGGGTCCCTACGCTAACTCCACACCGTGTCGGTCAGCGACCGCCAACCCCGCAAAGCGTGCACATGCAGGGAAGGGGGGCCATGGAACGGCATTTTTGGGTCTGGTCCTGTGGCATGGGGGTTGCAGGGCCGTTCCATGGCCTCCCTTCCCTGACTGTGCACGCCTGCGGGGGTGGTGGTCGCTGACTGGCACAGTGTGGACTTAGTGTAGGGACCCATTTGTATCAGATTCCTGCACGCGGTACATGGGGCAGTGTGGCTTGATCAATTCACATACAGAATTCTGATGTTTTTTATGCAGCCGAGAGGTACTAGTATCAGTCATGGGTGTGAGGTGCAGCACTCTTTTTCTTCCCTGAACCGTATTTTGTTTCTCTCTTTTTTCCATGTTTTGCACTCCTCCTGGTGAGACCCACATGACCGCAATTAGCAGGAGACACCTGAGTGCTCATGGTTTTAATCCCTCCTGTCTGTCCCATTCTATCTTTGATAGCTATGGTGAGTGCAATACCTTATCCAGACTTGTGCTGTTTGGGGGCAGCTTCCTCCGCCGGTGGTGCTGGCTGGGTTTTGGTGTGGCATTTTTGGGTCTGGTCCTGTGGCATGGGGGTTGCAGGGCCGTTCCATGGCCTCCCTTCCCTGACTGTGCACGCCTGCGGGGGTGGTGGTCGCTGACTGGCACAGTGTGGACTTAGTGTAGGGACCCATGTGTATCAGATACCGGCACGCGGTACATGGGGCAATGTGGCTTGATCAATTCACATACAGAATTCTGATGTTTTTTATGCAGCCGAGAGGTACTAGTATCAGCCATAGGTGTGAGGTGCAGCACTCTTTTTCTTCCCTGAACCATAACTACTATAACACTGTTCCTATATACAGGAATATAACTACTATAATACTGCTCCTATATACAGGAATACAACTACTATAATACTGCCCCATATACAAGAATATAACTACTATAATACGGTTCAGGGAAGAAAAAGAGTGCTGCACCTCACACCCATGGCCGATACCTGTACCTCTCGGCTGCATTAACAACATCAGAATTCTGTATGTGAATTGATCAAGCCACACTGCCCCATGTACCGCGTGCAGGTATCTGATACACATGGGTCCCTACACTAAGTCCACACTGTGCCGGTCAGCGACCACCACCCCCGCAGGCGTGCACAGTCAGGGAAGGGAGGCCATGGAACGGCCCTGCAACCCCCATGCCACAGGACCAGACCCAAAAGTGCCACACCAAAACCCAGCCAGCACCACCGGCGGAGGAAGCTGCCCCCAAACAGCACAAGTCTGGATAAGGTATAGCACTCACCATAGCTATCAAAGATAGAATGGGACAGACAGGAGGGATTAAAACCATGAGCACTCAGGTGTCTCCTGCTAATTGCGGTCATGTGGGTCTCACCAGGAGGAGTGCAAAACACGGAGAAAAGAGAGAAACAAAATACGGTTCAGGGAAGAAAAAGAGTGCTGCACCTCACACCCATGGCCAATACCTGTACCTCTCGGCTGCATTAACAACATCAGAATTCTGTATGTGAATTGATCAAGCCACACTGCCCCATGTACCGCGTGCAGGTATCTGATACACATGGGTCCCTACACTAAGTCCACACTGTGCCGGTCAGCGACCACCACCCCCGCAGGCGTGCACAGTCAGGGAAGGGAGGCCATGGAACGGCCCTGCAACCCCCATGCCACAGGACCAGACCCAAAAATGCCACACCAAAACCCAGCCAGCACCACCGGCGGAGGAAGCTGCCCCCAAACAGCACAAGTCTGGATAAGGTATAGCACTCACCATAGCTATCAAAGATAGAATGGGACTGGCACTGGCACGGTGTGGACTTAGTGTAGGGACCCATGTGTATCAGATACCGGCACGAGGTACATGGGGCAGTATGGCTTGATCAATTCATACACAAAATTCTGATGTGTTTTTTATTTAGCCAAGCGGCACTAGTATCAGCCATAGGTGTGAGGTGCAGCACCCTGTTTCTTCCCTGAACCGCATTTTGTTTCTCTCTTTTCTCCGTGTATTGCACTCCTCCTGGTGAGACCCACATGACCGCAATTAGCAGGAGACACCTGAGTGCACATGGTTTTAATCCCTCCTGTTTTTTCCCATTCTGTTTGCTGCAGCTATGGTGAGCGCAATACCTTATCCAGACTTGTGCTGCTTGGGGGCGACCTTCTCCGCCGGCGGTGCTGGCCGGGTTCTGGTGTGGTGTTTTTGGGTCTGGTCCTGTGGCATGGGGGTCGCAGGGCCGTCCCATGGCCCCCGTTCCCTGGCTGTGCATGCCTGCGGGGTTGGTGGCCACTGACTGGCACGGTGTGGACTTAGTGTAGGGACCCATGTGTATCAGATACCGGCACGAGGTACATGGGGCAGTATGGCTTGATCAATTCATACACAAAATTCTGATGTGTTTTTTATTTAGCCAAGCGGCACTAGTATCAGCCATAGGTGTGAGGTGCAGCACTCTTTTTCTTCCCTGAACCGCATTTTGTTTCTCTCTTTTCTCCGTGTATTGCACTCCTCCTGGTGAGACCCACATGACCGCAATTAGCAGGAGACACCTGAGTGCACATGGTTTTAATCCCTCCTGTTTTTTCCCATTCTGTTTGCTGCAGCTATGGTGAGCGCAATACCTTATCCAGACTTGTGCTGCTTGGGGGCGACCTTCTCCGCCGGCGGTGCTGGCCGGGTTCTGGTGTGGTGTTTTTGGGTCTGGTCCTGTGGCATGGGGGTTGCAGGGCCGTCCCATGGCCCCCGTTCCCTGGCTGTGCACGCCTGCGGGGTTGGTGGCCACTGACTGGCACGGTGTGGACTTAGTGTAGGGACCCATGTGTATCAGATACCGGCACGAGGTACATGGGGCAGTATGGCTTGATCAATTCATACACAAAATTCTGATGTGTTTTTTATTTAGCCAAGCGGCACTAGTATCAGCCATAGGTGTGAGGTGCAGCACTCTGTTTCTTCCCTGAACCGCATAACTACTATAATACTGCCCCATATACAAGAATATAACTACTATAATACTGCTCCTATATACAAGAATATAATTACTATAATACTGCTCCTATATACAAGAGTATAACTACTATAATACTGCTCCTATATACAAGAGTATAACTACTATAATACTGCTCCTATATACAAGAATATAATTACTATAATACCGCCTCATATACAGGAAGATAACTACTATAATTCTGCTCCTATGTACAAGAATATAACTACTATAATACTGCCCCCTATATACAGGAATATAACTACTATAATGCACAAGCCTGGAGAACAGAAAAGGCTGCACAACGCACCCATGGTTCACAAGAAACCAACATTAGAAGTTAGTATATAATTTGATCAAACCATATTGCCTCATGTACCACGGGCAGGTGTCTGATACACATGAGTCCCTACACTCAGGAGGAAACACAAGGCTGGGACAACTAAGGAGGAAATACACAGCCGGGACAACTAAGGAGGAAACACACAGCCGGGACAACTAAGAAGGAAACACACATCCAGGACAACTAAGGAGGAAACACACAGCCGGGACAACTAAGGAGGAAACACACAGCCGGGACAACTAAGGAGGAACACCACAGCCGGGACAACTAAGGGCGAACACCACAGCCGGGACAACTAAGGGCGAAACCCACAGCCGGGGCAACTAAGGAGGAAAACCACAGCCGGGACAACTAAGGAGGAAACACACAGCCGGGACAACTAAGGAGGAAACACACAGCTGGGACAACTAAGGAGGAGACACACAGCCGGGACAACTAAGGAGGAAACACACAGCCGGGACAACTAAGGAGGAGACACACAGCCGGGACAACTAAGGAGGAAACCCTCAGTACAACTAAGGAGGAAACACACAGCCAGGACAACTAATGAGGAAACCCACATCTGGGACAACTAATGAGGAAAACCATAGCCGGGACAACTAAGGAGGAAACACACAGCCGGGACAACTAAGGAGAGAACACACAGCCGGGACAACTAAGGAGAAAACACACAGCCAGGACAACTAAGGAGGAAACACACAGCCAGGACAACTAAGGAGGAAACACACAGCCGGGACAACTAAGGCGAGAACACACAGCTCGGACAACTAAGGAGGAAACGCACAGCCGGGCCACCTAAGGAGGAAACCCACAGCCGGGACAACTGAGGAGGAAACGCACAGCTGGGACAACTAAGGAGGAGACACACAGCCGGGACAACTAAGGTGCAAACCCACAGGACAACTAAGGAGGAAACGCACAGCCGGGCCACCTAAGGAGGAAACCCACAGCCGGGACAAATGAGGAGGAAACGCACAGCCGGGACAAATGAGGAGGAAACGCACAGCCGGGACAACTAAGGAGGAAATCCACGGCCGGGACAACTAAGGAGCAAACCCACAGGACAACTAAGGAGGAAACCCGCAGAACAACTAAGGAGGAAACACACAGCCGGAACAACTGAGGAGGAAACACACAACCGGGACAACTAAGGAGGAAACACACAGCCGGGACAACTAAGGAGGAAACACACAACCAGGACAACTAAGGAAGAGACACACAGCGGTGACAACTAAGGAGGAAACACACAGCCGGGACAACTAAGGAAGACACAGCTGGGACAACTAAGGAGGAAACGCACAGCCGGGACAACTAAGGAGGAAATCTACGGCCGGGACAACTAAGGAGGAGACACACAGCCGGGACAACTAAGGAGCAAACCCACAGGACAACTAAGGAGGAAACCCGCAGAACAACTAAGGAGGAAACACACAGCCGGAACAACTGAGGAGGAAACACACAACCGGGACAACTAAGGAGGAAACACACAGCCGGGACAACTAAGGAGGAAACACACAACCAGGACAACTAAGGAAGAGACACACAGCGGGGACAACTAAGGAGGAAACACACAGCCGGGACAACTAAGGAAGACACAGCTGGGACAACTAAGGAGGAAACACACGGTTGGGACAACTTAGGAGGAAACACACAGCCGGGACAGCTAAGGAGGAGACACACAGCCGGGACAACTAAGGAGGAAACACAGCCGAGACAATAAAGGAGGAAACACACAGCCGGGACAACTAAGGAGGAAACACACAGCCGGGACAACTAAGGAGGAAACACACAGCCGGGACAACTAAGGAGGAGACACACAGCCGGGACAACTAAGGAGCAAACCCACAGGACAACTAAGGAGCAAACCCGCAGGACAACTAAGGAGGAAACCCGCAGGACAACTAAGGAGAAAACACACAGTCGGGACAACTAAGGAGGAAACACACAACCGGGACAACTAAGGAGGAAACACACAGCCGGGACAACTAAGGAGGAAACACACAACCAGGACAACTAAGGAAGAGACACACAGCGGTGACAACTAAGGAGGAAACACACAGCCGGGACAACTAAGGAAGACACAGCTGGGACAACTAAGGAGGAAACGCACAGCCGGGACAACTAAGGAGGAAATCCACGGCCGGGACAACTAAGGAGGAGACACACAGCCGGGACAACTAAGGAGCAAACCCACAGGACAACTAAGGAGGAAACCCGCAGAACAACTAAGGAGGAAACACACAGCCGGAACAACTGAGGAGGAAACACACAACCGGGACAACTAAGGAGGAAACACACAGCCGGGACAACTAAGGAGGAAACACACAACCAGGACAACTAAGGAAGAGACACACAGCGGGGACAACTAAGGAGGAAACACACAGCCGGGACAACTAAGGAAGACACAGCTGGGACAACTAAGGAGGAAACACACGGCTGGGACAACTTAGGAGGAAACACACAGCCGGGACAGCTAAGGAGGAGACACACAGCCGGGACAACTAAGGAGGAAACACAGCCGAGACAATAAAGGAGGAAACACACAGCCGGGACAACTAAGGAGGAAACACACAGCCGGGACAACTAAGGAGGAAACACACAGCCGGGACAACTAAGGAGGAGACACACAGCCGGGACAACTAAGGAGCAAACCCACAGGACAACTAAGGAGCAAACCCGCAGGACAACTAAGGAGGAAACCCGCAGGACAACTAAGGAGAAAACACACAGTCGGGACAACTAAGGAGGAAACACACAACCGGGACAACTAAGGAGGAAACACACAACCGGGACAACTAAGGAGGAAACACACAGCCGGGACAACTAAGGAGGAAACACGCAACAGGGACAACTAAGGAGGAAACACACAGCCGGGACAACTAAGGAGGAAACACACAGCCGGGACAACTAAGGGGGAAACACAGAGCCGGGACAACTAAGGAGGAAACACACAACCGGGACAACTAAGGAAGACACACAGCTGGGACAACTAAGGAGGAAACACACGGCTGGGACAACTAAGGAGCGGCTCCGTAAGAAGCATTGAATGGTCCTGGAGTGGCTGCCAGGACAACTAAGGAGGAAACCCGCAGGACAACTAAGGAGGAAACACACAGCCGGGACAACTAAGGAGGAAACATACAGCCAGGACAACTAAGGAGGAAACACACAGCCGGGACAACTAAGGAGGAGACACACAGCCGGGACAACTAAGGAGCAAACTCACAGGACAACTAAGGAGGAAACACACAGCCGGGACAACTAAGGAGGAAACACACAACCGGGACAACTAAGGAGGAAACACACAGCCGGGACAACTAAGGAGGAAACACACAACCAGGACAACTAAGGAAGAGACACACAGCGGGGACAACTAAGGAGGAAACACACAGCCGGGACAACTAAGGAAGACACAGCTGGGACAACTTAGGAGGAAACACACAGCCGGGACAGCTAAGGAGGAGACACACAGCCGGGACAACTAAGAAGGAAACACAGCCGAGACAATAAAGGAGGAAACACACAGCCGGGACAACTAAGGAGGAAACACACAGCTGGGACAACTAAGGAGGAAACACACAGCCGGGACAACTAAGGAGGAGACACACAGCCGGGACAACTAAGGAGCAAACCCACAGGACAACTAAGGAGCAAACCCGCAGGACAACTAAGGAGGAAACCCGCAGGACAACTAAGGAGAAAACACACAGTCGGGACAACTAAGGAGGAAACACACAACCGGGACAACTAAGGAGGAAACACACAACCGGGACAACTAAGGAGGAAACACGCAACAGGGACAACTAAGAAGGAAACACAGAGCCGGGACAACTAAGGAGGAAACACACAGCCGAGACAATAAAGGAGGAAACACACAGCCGGGACAACTAAGGAGGAAACACACAGCCGGGACAACTAAGGAGGAAACACACAGCCGGGACAACTAAGGAAGACACACAGCTGGGACAACTAAGGAGGAAACACACGGCTGGGACAACTAAGGAGCGGCTCCGTAAGAAGCATTGAATGGTCCTGGAGTGGCTGCCAGTCTACACACCTGATAGAAAATCTTTGGAGGGAAATAAAACTCAATGTTGTCCCCAGTGACAACCTAGAAATCTGAAAGATCTGGTGGTGATGTGTATGGAGGAGGGGGTCAAGACCTCCAGGAAACGTCCAACCTCTGTAACTGCAAACAAGGGTTTCTGCACCAAATAGGAACCTTTCTTCTATTGTACAAATCCTTATTTCATGGAATAAAATGCAGAATAATTCCTTATAAATCCTACAATGTGATTAACCAGAAAGTTCTATAGATTCTGTCTCTCACAGGTGACGTTACCGACCAGAAACGTTACATCTCTCCATTCTGTGTAGGTGGGAAAACCTGCAAAATCGGCAGTGTATCATATACTTACAGTGCTGGCTAAAAGTATTGGCACCCCTGCAATTCTGTCAGATAATACTCAATTTCTTCCTGAAAATGATTGCAATCACAAATGCTTTGGTAATAATATCTTAATTTATTTTGCTTGCAATGAAAAAACACAAAAGAGAATGAAAAAAAGTCAAATCATTGATCATTTTAAACAAAACTCCAAAAATAAGCTGGACAAAAGTATTGGCACCCTTTAGACAAAATAACTGGGAACAATCGCTTCCGGTAACCATCAATGAGTTTCTTACAATGCTCGGCTGGAATTTTAGACCATTCTCCTTCGGCAAACTGCTCGCGGTCCATGAGATTTGAAGGGTGGCTTCTCCAAACGGCCATTGTGAGATCTCTCCACAGGTGTTCTATGGGATTCAGGTCTGGACTCATTGCTGGCCACTTTAGAAGTCTCCAGTGCTTTCTCTCAAACCATTTCCTAGTGCTTTTTGAAGTGTGTTTTGGGTCATTGTCCTGCTGGAAGACCCATGACCTCTGAGGAAGACCCATGACCCCTGAGGGAATCCCCTGACCTCTGAGGGAGACCCAGCTTTCTCACACTGGGCCCTACATTATGCTGCACAATGTGTTGGTAGTCTTCAGACTTCATAATGCCATGCACACAGTCAAGCAGTTCAGTGCCAGAGGCAGCAAAGCAGCCCCAAAACATCAGGGAACCTCCGCCATGTTTGACTGTAGGGACCGTGTTCTTTTCTTTGAAGGCCTCTTTTTTTTCCTGTAAACTCTATGTTGATGCCTTTTCCCAAAAAGCTTTTGTCTCATCTGACCAGAGAACATTCTTCCAAAAAGTTTTTGGCTTTCTCAAGTGAGTTTTGGCAAACTCCAGCCTGGCTTTTTTATGTCTTTGGGTCAGAAGTGGGGTCTTCCTGGGTATCCTACCATAGAGTCCCTTTTCATTCAGATGCCGACTGATAGTACAGGGTGACACTGTTGTACCCTCGGACTGCAGGGCAGCTAGAACTTGTTTGGATGTTAGTCGAGGTTCTTAAGCCACCATTCGCGCAATCTTTCGATGAAATCTCTTTTTCTTTTCGGTCCACATCTCGGGAGGTTAGCCACAGTGCCTTGATGACACTGCGCACGGTAGACACAGGAACATTCGGGTCTTTGGAGATGGACTTGTAGCCTTGAGATTGCTCATGCTTCCTCACAATTTGGCTTCTCAAGTCCTCAGACAGTTCTCTAGTCTTCTTTCTTTTTTCCATGCTCAATGTGGTCCCACAAGGACACAGGACAGAGGTTGCGTCAACTTTAATCCATTTCAACTGGCTGCAAGTGTGATTTAGTTATTGCCACCACCTGTTATGTGGCACAGGTAAGTAACAGGTGCTGTTTATTACACAAATTAGAGAAGCATGACATGATTTTTCTAAGGGTGCCAATACATTTGTCCATCCCTTGAAGACAAATTAAATGAAGAGATTAATACCAAAGCATTTGCGATTGCAATCATTTTCTGGAAGACATTGAATATTATCTGACAGAGTTGCAGGGGTGCCAATACTTTTGGCCAGCACTGTATGATCCTCACTGTATAAGGAATAAGAGGAGATACAAGAGATGAAGGAGGAGTAAGAGTCCCCAAGCCTCAGGTGGCTCATCTGAACTTGTCCATCTTGTCTATTCAATCTCCTAGGCCTAGGACACATAATGACAATACTGCTGGACCGCAATCATGGTGGAGTCTTGTGCCCCCGCTCTTGCTTCTTAGATGTCATAATAATAAATCCTTGTGATTGCCCGGAGGTACATTCTGTCCAAGAGCGAGAAGTTTAAAACCTTCATGTCATAAAATATGTTGAACTTCAGGTTAATAACAAGCACAGAAAAATTTCCCAATGTCTGGGACTCAAAAACATCGAAGCGCTGGCATGCCGTAGTAATAAAAGGGGAATTTTAATATATTACTAATATATGGCTGGAATCCTATTTACGATACATGACAGAGAGCCTGCGAGATTGCAGCGACGTCTGCACAATGAGGGCACAAGTGCTAATCCTGAAGGTATGCATGAAAGGGCTGCGTCCATCAGGATGGGGTCTGGGTCTGTGCAGACCAAATGGTTTGGATTACAGGAGCTGCCCAGAATTGTCGGTAATTACGAGACATTGCCGACGGATGGAAAGCCCTTCAATCCTACGGTTTCTGATTTATTAATTATTCATTGACTGGATCTCAGCCTCCCAGATATATTGCTGGAGAAGAGGACAAATGTCTAAAAAAGTATACCTATGATACCGATAAATAATGCCAAAATAATGCCTCCAGACTGTGTCCACTATCATTAGTACTATGGACAAAACAATTCATTACAATGATGGTACATCCAGAAAGGGTTAGGAGAGAGGTAATAGGTTCCCGTACCTGCTGCAGGTCGCATTCTGTGCTTTGGTTGTCTGTTTGCTTTTCTGCTCTTTCTTTGTGTGCTTGTCTTTTGCCATCCTCTCACCTGTGCTGGGCAGGCTTCTTGGGAATTGGGCTCCCTCTAGTGGCAGGCGCATGTCTGTTCACCTGTATTTAAATGCTCAGCACACAGGTTCTAGAGAATTCTAGGCTGATCACCTGAAGGTATTTATTGTCATCACCTCCAGACCTCTGTGGTCAGTTGTGATGCTGTTCCTGTCAGCCACCACATCTGTGCTTCCTGGCTTTCCGCCCTTTCCCTTGCTTCCTAGAGGCATTCTACCCATTTGGATCTTGTTCTGTCCCTGGTTCTCAGCTCAGCTTTGGTCTGGTCGACATCATCTCATAGTACATTGAAGTTTAGGAAAAATTGGCCGCACATCTAAGACTCGAGCAGCGTGAAACCTGCAGTGTGATCAGAGTCTTAGATGTGCGGCCAATTTTTCCTTTTTTTCTGTTGAATGTGGGGGGTGTTGCGACCTCCTGTTGGTCTGCACTCCACCCATGTCCCAAGGGTGCTATACAGATCATTTGGCTCCTATCTGCCCAGTTGTAGGCTTATTCAGCCCATTGCTGGTGTGAAAATACTAGAGTAGGGACCATGTCTCGAGGACGCCTTAACGTTGGCGACATGGTGCACTCTGTTTGATCAAATAGTTTGCTAAGATCCTCACTTTTTAATATCTACAGAGCAGGTGTTCACCGTGTACGCTGGGAGAAGTATATACGGTTAGCCCTTGCACCTGTGGGTTGCTGCTGCACTTTCTGTTTTTTTGTCAGTACAATGAAGTTTGTCAGCAGTTGAGGTTAATTTATTCCCGGGCTCCAACACTTCTTCAATCTCTTGAGTCAGGGGTAACTGAGGACATTTTCTTAGGGTAGCGACCTGGGAGTTTCCCGCAGGAAAGCCCATCTTGCCTTGCCGTGGGCTCTTGTGAAAACCGTAGCTCCTTAGACTTCGCTCTTTGGAGAAGGTACTGTATGTCAGGACTCCTTGGTGATCCAGGTAATCCACCTCTTCGTGTTAGCTCTACCTGTTACGATTAAATAGGTAGGTCACTTCATTAAGTAGAAAGGTCCTCCATTAGATAGGTGCCTTCAGTAGATATTATTCCTAGTTAGGGAGAAGTCCCCAATAGAGGATAACCCCCAGAAGGTAAGCCCCCTAGCAGCTGATTTCCCCTGTTGGCCACTGTAGGTAGGTATCCCCAGAGAGGTATCCCCACCAGGTAGTTTTCCCAATTAAGTAGGTTTCTCCAGCAGATAGAATCTCCTGTTAGGTAGTTCCCCCTCCAGGAAATTTTTCCAACGAGGAAGGTCCTCTCCTCCCCCAGCAGTTCCCCCTTTCTCAAGACTGGAAGAAAAAAAAACATGAACTGGATTAGATAGACCAGTCTGCATTTTACTAATAGGTCTCACACTGGGGGGCTCCTGGCAGGGCACTGATACTTGTAGGACTCTTTCCTTAATGCCCAATGTAGGTTGGGTGTAGGTTACTTGAGGCACAGCACCTATTTCACCCACAAATAACTGGGCCCGAACAGAAGCCCAACGGTGGTTCTGGTGCCTTATCTGTAATGCTCTGTTACTTGACTTTCTACCCAAAAACTGTAATCATACACACACAGAACCCTGCTCTGTCCAGTACTCTGTTTATGGCGCTATACTTGTGTGATACTGACCATCCAACCCCAATTGTACCCTCTAATCAAAAAGGGAGCACCACTCCTTCAATGACTCAGGGTCTGTGCTTTAAAGGGAAACCCTAGTGGCTATTCATACCTTTTACATACACCAGTAGTTATGCATTAAAATGTTTAAAATGAGGT
The DNA here is from genome assembly GCF_027789765.1 of Dendropsophus ebraccatus. Classification (NCBI taxonomy): domain Eukaryota; kingdom Metazoa; phylum Chordata; class Amphibia; order Anura; family Hylidae; genus Dendropsophus; species Dendropsophus ebraccatus. The sequence continues at coordinate 12,732,794 of NC_091458.1, forward strand.
GCCCACAATAAGGGTGAGTGGTCTATGGCAGCTGGGGGTAGTGGTCTATTGGGCAAAGTCCACAGTGATGTCATGGATGGCTTTGCGGCTGGCTAATCCTGTAGATCCTCCAGTGGACCTGTGTAACCACTAACTCTGTCAGCAAGCCTACAAAGAGGTACGTGAAGGCAGAAGAGTAGTTGCACAGATAAATTCTCTGTTTTGGCTTGAAGATTCTTTCTCTTGAAACAGGAACAGGATTTCAGTGTGGACTGAAGACAGTTCGGGGTAAAACCTGAAACTCTGCATAGTGTCATAATCACCCTGATTGAAACCACATATGCCTCAAGTAAATCAAGTAGGACAGAGGTTCTCTGATGCAGTCAAGGCTTAGTTATCTTGCTTGGTTGTAGACTGGCTACTGACTAGGCCTAAAACTCTTCTTACGGGGCCTAGCAAAAATTGGAGTAGACTTACCTCCTACTGCTTCCCTGGTGCAACCAGGTTTTTTTCAGGACTTCCTAAGATGGCATCCAACTTCTTCAGGCACCAAAAGTCAAATGCAGAGCATTCTGGTTGAGACAAACATTGCCAAAACTTACACTTTGGCAATTTTGCTCAACACTAGTATAACTGCCAGGAATAACTAGTGTGGCATGCTCTAGCCCTTTCGATGAGGAGGGTCGGAGTTTCTTTTGCAGTGATTGATTATAAAATCTGTTGAATCTGCGGGACTCCTCCATCAGGCCACACTTAGAGCAGAACTGTTACAGGAAAGGTCACGTGACCAAAGCTCCATGCCCCTTCCCACGTGTAGCTCACCAGTGGTGGCAGTAGAGAGTAATATTAACCCTTGCCTATCATCCTTAACTCCTCACTGCATACATAAATGGCAGTGTGAGAAGCAATGACAGCTTATACATGTTAGACAGACGATACCCATACAGCCACACAACAAATAGAATAAAAAAAATTGTGATGAGATTACACAAAACAGCACAGAAAGCCACTAAAAACCTAAATTCATTTAAAAGAAAACAAGATCCACGCCTACCCTACGACTTGGCTGAGAAGGAGCATAAGAATTTGTATAGGGGAGTAGCCCTTTAAATTGTAGTCACCATGGAGCACTATATCCCTGTAGCGTTGGCCTCCATCCTTGTTTCTATTTTGGAGATTTCTTGATAATCTGAGCTCAGATGATCCGATTCCCCCCGCACCATGACACTTTCCAGCTCTTGTCATCTTGTCATTTTTGGTAATTTTCACTAAAGGCGCATTCATCATAACATTGGGAATCTGGAATATTTCACAGGCGGAGGACAGTGGAGGATAGACGATGAGCGGCGCAGGCAGTAAAAAGCTCCGTCGTCTCTTTCCATAAATATTCGGGGTATCTGTCTGGGATATTTATGTTACAGCCTCGAACGGAATGGTTCTCTATGTCTTCGTAGAATTTTACAGGAATTTAAAAGGATTGTCTAGTCCTATGAAAATAACTTTCGAAGGCAGGAAGGGTTTTGAGATCTCTGCTTCCATGCACGTGTCAAAGTCCCAGATAGGCCTCATATAACTCATAGCCTAAAGTTTGTTACAGTCATATCTTGCAAGGATGATGGTGGGTAATTGCCTAGGCCCCCTGTCCTGGGAGCCCCAGGAGTAACATGAGAGTGGAAACTTTACTCAAGACCCACTGTGCACAACAATACAATCCAAATTCCTGATGTTTACACCGTTTTATGCCAGATGCATGAGACCTGGACCTAGTTCTCTTGGGTAGTAGCAGAAATACCACAGAAAAGTGTTCAGGAACACGTCAAGCATCTATGGTGCTTTGGGGAATATCCAAAGTCCAGATAAGATACACTCTACTGAGGAGGGTCTTCTCGGCTTGGCTCAATGTGGTGAATATGTTGAGAAGACTTTACTCAGTTAGTTGTGTTACAAACCCTATTTTAGGGCGTGAGGCCCTGGCTCCAGTTAGAAGCCTGCATGGAGTCCAGTGGTTGCAGGAGAGCACTTATACAGCTTTTATTTCTTCTGGCTTTGAGACATTCTCCCTCTCGGAATGAAGGAACATGAATGATGGAACAGATTCCCTCTCATTGTGGACTGGAGATAGTTCTTGGGTAATACTCCTCCTAAACGGCACACAGGAGGAGTAACTTGGAACTGGAAAAATCTTCTCTGGCAGTGCCAGGGCCAACCGTGTACAGCAGACTTTACTGCCAGTGTGCCCCAACACTGGCAGAACTAGCAGACAACATCATTCTTTACTGGCCAGGGCCAGGCTAACTAGTTTAGCCTAATTACAGCCCTCGAGGAAGAGAGGGTATGACTTGGGAGACTCAGGGCATTCTAGTGGCCTTTAAGGCAGAAAGCAGTCAGGGAGAAGGTCAAGTGACCCAATCCTCATGCACCTATACGAACACCAAACCTCCTCCGATGTAGGGAGTGTTCTGGGTCCACACATTGTATTTGCTCCATTTTATTTTAATTTTTCAGCATTTTGGACCCTCTCCTGAGATTGGTTAAAAACAACGAAGAACACAGTCTTTAGCTCTAGACTTTACACCAAATTTTGGGGATCCAAGCCACAGATATGGCACCATTCTGTCACAATAGGATGCCAGTCCGTTTCAATTACTCAGAGTCAGTTAGTGACAACTAATGACTAGAGATTCAAACATGCTCAAGTCGGATCGCTCAGCATTTGAATACCGGTGGCTGAAGAAGTTGGATGCAGCCTTAGGGAGACAATCTATGGCCTATCGTTGTATCCATGTTTTTCAGGACTTCCTGAGGCTGCATCCAACATCTACAGCCACCAGTATTCAAATGCCGAATGTGATCCGACTTGAGTCAAGCTCATCTCTAGTAGGCATCAAAGCTGAGGTTTCATTCACATTGAAGACCCTGGTCCCTGAGAGATGGTGTCACTCCTCTCTCTAAAAATGGTCTCTTGGTCCTCTGACCAGAAGACCCGAATGAGCTTAGCCTTTTTTCAGTATAGATTTAGCTTTGACCATCCTCTTCCTCTAAAGGAGCAGAATACTTTTGATAGTATCCAGCTCTGAGATTGTGCCAATCACCAGCTTCAGCCCAACCTATAACGTGGACGGGGCCTAAGCTGAAAATCATGTTGAATTTCAATTGACCAATTCTTCAGTTCTCTCAGAGACAGGAAAGACTCTGGTGGCAGCTTACTCCCACCTTCCTCCATCATGAATACTCAGGGTATGTTCACACTACGGAATCAAATTGCACCACAGTGGTGGAGTGCGCATGAGACATCCTATTGAATCAATGGAACAGGAAGAGCTTGCTTGAAATCCAGTGCTGATTCCGTAGTGTGAACTAAGAGAGAATGTGCATTGGAAAATTGGCAGAGATGCCGACATCTATTGGTTGTGTACGGCCAGCTTTACTATTGTCTTTGGTAAGAATAGTCTTAGTCATGTTTAGAGGAACATCTCCAGCCTCAGCCATTTCTATAGTTCCTCTGCAAACAGAAAAACATTCAAACATCCAAGCTTTACGTCCTTTAGGCAGCAGCGCCAGCCCTGTGCTGTCCAAGCCCTCCCATGGTAAATCATGTCTCTTAGATATATTTTTCCAAGATTCAAATCTTCGCTGGACATCTGGTGCGAAATAATAGGAAACATAAATAATTGTTCATCTAGAGAATCGTTTAACCCCTTCTCGGTGTAGCCACTCTTGTTTCTTTGTGTTTGCGTTTTCTACTTTTTTTTTTTTTTGTTCGATACGGGGGCTTGTTTTTTGTGGGCCAAGTTGTAATTTGGTAATGCACAGCGATACTTAATGGATAGAGTTTTTGTGATGTTGTACCAATTTAAAAAATATATAAACTTTTTTTTTTTTTTAATTGCTTTTTGGCACCATATTCTGACTCCTATAACTCTTTTTATTTTTTCCTCTATCGATCAGTGTGAAAGCTCGTTTTTTGCAGGGTGATTACTTTTGAGGGTTGACTTCTTATAACCACTGTGTACGCTAGTGATGAGGGTCCTACACAATAGACCCCCCCACCCTCTATTAACTACATTTTCTTAACAGACAAGTAAAAGCCAGATATTAAAGTGTACCTGTCTTTGGTAAAAACTTGACAGAGACATGTCAAAAGTTTGATCATGACAAAAGAGTGTTCCGACCCATACTGAGCGGGAGAATGAGCGGGGAGAAGTCCAGGTGCAGCGTGTTTCTTTCCCCGCTCTGTGTTTATCTGACCTGTAAGAATAGTGGAATTCTAAAGGTCCGTCCAGCTCAGATGGACATAGAGCGGGGAGGAGAACGTGCTGCTCATGGACTTCTTCCAGCTCATTCTTGCTGAACACTCAGACCCCGACCAATCCAAATTTTTGACATGTTTCTCTGGCATCCACCACATGAGGACTCTTATCATTGCCCTAATAAGCAGGAGCACGGACGGAGGTATTATCCCACAACCCAAGCAATAATCTTCCTATTTCCTGAGGAATTTGTCACGACTGTACAAGGGAAATGCGTTGGAGATTGGAAGATGGGATACCATTGATAATCATCTCTATCTTTGAGGCTATATATATATTTAAGAGATGTGATCCAGTTTTTACCTCCCATTACTTACTCCCACTAATCTGATCTTTCTCAGACTTGAAACAAAACCACTGTTTAATTGGACATACCCTCACACACTCCCAGTGTAGGGTGAGGGTGGTATTACACGGAACGATTATCATTCGAGAAATCGTTAGTGGTTTAATAGAATTTGGACCTATTTTTTATCGTTGATCGTTTGCATGTAATAAGACATCAGTCGTTCGTTCGCAGTAGCAATGACAGGACGAACGCAATAACGATCATAAGTACTGATCATCGTTCCATGTAATTGGGTGAACGATTTCAGGTCCTTCGCCATAGCAGTCGTTTGAGTTCGTTTATCGTACATACACGCTACAAGATGCATTATAGCAATTCTACCACAGTCCCTTCACTTCTTTTAAATGTTTTTCTTTGGATGTCAAAAGTTTTTTTTTTTTAATGCCAAGTACTCTTTAAGATATAGGGAGAATTTGAAGTGCAAGTCGGGCAATCAGTTTTGCACACATGGGTTTAGGATACGTAGTAATACACAGTAGCAGTAGCGAAATTTGGTGGGGGCAAGGGGGGCGGTCGCTCCCGGGCCCACTCAGACAGGGGCCCACTGAGGTCTCAGACAGTTAATGCTGTCTGCAAAAGCTATTGCTTTTGCAGACAGCATTAACACTTCAGTAGTGGCCGGAACTGTATGCGCTCGCACTCCTAATGATCGCATACAGTTCCGACTGGGCCAGGATGTGATTGACACAGCATCAGGAGCCATTGGCTCCTGGCTGTGTCAATCATTCTTGTGGCCGGAGGCAGCGTTATGCCTCCAGCCACAAGAGGCTGCGCTCCGCATCGGCGCATGCCCCCCGAACTGCAGCGCCACCCCCTCCTTTATGCCTCTCTTGCGAACGCGAGCACGGTCTTGCTTGCGGCCGCAAGAGGCAATCTTGCCCCCGTCTGATGCGTCACTCCCTGGGGGATTCCCAGGGACCGCACGTATCAGAAACCTTAGTGCGCGTCGCTGGGATTTCCTGTACCGGAAGTCCCGGCCCGGGCGCACACTCAGCTTCCGGATGTGTGCGCTGCCCGGGAATCCCCCACGGAGCGACGCATCAGCCGGAGGCAGAAGAAGAGAGGACAGCAGCGACGGGGGAGCGCTTGTTAGGTGAGTTGTGTGTTTGTTTGTTTTTTAATCTGCTGTGCAGGGGGCAAACTATAAGGGGGGAATACAGGGGAGGGGAGACATCTATAAGGGGGGATACAGGGGGGGGGACATCTATAAGGGGGCAATACGGGGGGGAGCCATCTATAAGAGTCAGCCTACCCACTAAACAAGGGTGTAAAGCGGCTAATACAGATGTGCAGTGTGTAGAGAGATGAGGATGATGACAGAGTGTGGAGCCTAATATGTCTGTCTGGCAGATTCTGTGGATTCGTGGCTCGGAGAAGTCCTCATAATGGCCCAGGGCAGATGGAGAAGAAGATGAAAAGGGAAGAACTCCGTTCAGAAAAGACGTCCCCTGTGAGTCACTAAATATATCTGCACTGTAATGTATATGGTGTTTAGAACCTGTGTAGAGCTGGGGCTACTGCTAAATGACTGGAAGAGGTGATATTGGTCTGTGTACAGTGGATTATTCAGTAGCAGCGGTGGGGTTAGTCAATATGTGCTGGTATTAGTCAGTATCTGGTGGTATTAGTCAGTATGTGGTGGTGTTAGTGAGTAAGTAGTGGTGTTATTTGTTACTTGTAATCTGGTACTGTGTTTTATTGGATTTAGTATAGAGGATTTAGTCAGTAACAATATGGTGGTTGTGGCGATATTTCCCCCTTGTATACTGGTATTATTGGTAATACCATAAATATATACCAGTAGCATGCACTTGTTTGAGGAAGGGGGGCTCCAGGTTGACAGTCTGCAGCCCTCAGGGTATGCTGGGAGTTGTAGTACAGTAGTACAATCCTCCGATACCTGCCGCTGTAGACAGATGTATTGCTGGAACTTCAGGGCTGATGGTTGTCACCCACAGGTTGCAGCCACCAGGAGAATCAAACTGAGGACAAGAGTGGTGCTGTCTATGGAAGAAGGCAGCTATATTTTTCTAATCTTAAGCCCTTTTACTTTTTTTGTGGTTCTATATTCCAGATGTAGAAGCCTCTTACACTGCTCTTTATCCTTATTCACTATAAGAAATGTAAAAGAATATTCCCTTTATTATTCAAAAAAATCCTTGTCACCTGCTGGGGTTCCCTATGGGTAACGTTGGTTGGGGGCCCACTCAGCCTCACTCGCCCCCCCCCCCCCCCCCCCCTAGGCTGAACCCCTAGCTACGCCCCTGCACAGTAGTATAACTAAGAATAGGCACATAATAGGGGAAAGCTGAAAGGGGGAAAACTCTGCTATAATACTTATACTGTTAAAATGAATCTAAAAATACAGAAAAATGCAACAGGTCACCGCAATGGCAAGATACAGACCCACTACAGACATGAAAATAGTTAAAAGCTGCTTTTAACTATTTTCATGTTGCATTATTTCTGTGTTTTTGTGTTTGCAATTTCAGCCATAGGAACATGCTCCTGCCTAGTGTTATTGGTGTTCTAGGAGAGCTGACCAAACTTGTCATTTTTTTCTGTTAAGATGAATCTACCATCAGGTACAGTCCTATTTCTTTTTTTAGCCTTAGCCGCATGGTATGGGATTCAGCTATGACTATGGGTAGGCGGACCATGACGCCATGACGCTGTTTGCCACAAGCTCCGCTCCACCTTGCTCACAGTCAGCAGATTGGCTCCATGTCATTGTTTCCCCTGGAAATATTAATAGACATAAATTAAAGTACGCGGACAGAAGGGCCGACCCCTCGGCCATCTGTGGTGCTGCTCCTTCCAGCAAAATATTAAATGAGGCAAAAATAATCAATTACGCCTTGAAAATGTGATAATTACAAGAACAGACCAAAAAATGTATGAGGCAGTGTCCAGCCAGCACATAACGCAGGAGTGTAACTGGTCTTACTGGGGTCCCAGAGGGAGAATCAGCTCCAAACACAATCACCTAACAGGTGCAATTTTTACATTTTTTTTTACATAACAAACGGGATATCCAAACCCAACCAGGCTGCTATAAGCTTACCTCAGCACCTCTCTCTATAGATGACGCTAGACTGACTGCCAGGCTGCTATAAGCTTATCTTGGCACCTCTCTATAGATGGCGCTAGTGTGGTATCCCACCATGGGTGTTACCAGTATGTTACAACCCTCACAAAAGTCTGTACTTCAAGTAACTGTGGTAATGAAGTAAAACCTAAGTTTTGCCACAAGATGTCGCTAGTGTATGTAACTGTACTTATGCTTTGCACAGCTGCTGGTAACCAAAGGGTTATTTTTTATTGTGATCTGTACACCAATGAGGACCTTCTCTTCTGCTCTACCTATCTCTGAGCTCCTTTCTTGCTATGCTTTCTTCTCCACCACTCACAGGGGATATTACACCATCTGTAGGAGGTTGTCACATGGAGAGAGGAAGTATACGCCCACACTTAGTCAGTAGTCTTAGACTGGTCGTTGAGCAGAGAAGACGAAAAACAAGTTGGTCCCTGCTGTGGTCCCACTGGGCCCTGGCTTTGCCAGGTCCCCACTCCAGAACTAGTCTGCAGTCTTAGTCAGACTCCTGTGCAGAGCAGATGCACATTGGAGACTCAGACACCAGTTTCTTCAAAGCAGCACTTCTACACACTATGCAGTGTTAAGCTACTCAAGGGAGACGACAAGTCAAAGAAACCCCCAACCCACGCCGAGAACCAGTCTAAAAGTGCAGGACAGTATCCTGATAGCAAGAGCAACTGATCTGGATAGAGCAAAGTTGGTAGAGGCCTACGTACTCTATCTCGCAGTGCGGGTGTAACCAGAAAAATTGCAGGCCACTCTTCTCAACACTGGTAACAAGGTCTGGGGCTTGAGTCAACCTCGTAGGACGGGTCACCCGACACTGGTGGGCAAAAGGTCGAAACATGGGAACAAGTAAACGTCTACATTCAAGTCTTCAGTATTCTACTTTTTCTCCTTCTTCTGAAGTTCTGGCAGAGCACACTTCTACCCTGGGTTGGGACTCTCACAACACACTCCTCTCTACTACTCTGAACCTGCAGTACAAACGCCTCTTCACTGTTCTGGACTCTCAGCACCAACTCTTCTCAATTCTACTACTCTAATGGTCCTCAGTACAGCTCCTGTCTTGTCAAGTCTACAATCTGCTATCAGCTATTGTACAAAGTATTTCTATAGTAAAGAAGATCTATTTATGCTAACGGGACTCAGTGATTATTGTTCTAGCACCTACACAGTAGACATCACATCCTTGGGTCATCTCCCCTTTCTGTGGGTGGTGGTACCAATAGTCCCGGTGGGTCACAACTCCACTCTGGACCACCGTGATAAGTATCCAAGGGACCCCCCCACAGCCCGGCAGGTCATCGACCACAGGGGAAAGGGTATAGCTCACCACACCAAAATAAAAGCAGGTGTGCCTCCATACCTGTGTGCCCTCCGGTCAGTACACTTTACCATCTTGCTGAGCTATATCCTGACCAACCACTACAGCAGTGGTGTCACACGTTACCACCAAGCAAGTGCCTGGTTGACCACATACCACCGTGGGCACCACACTAGACTGACTGCCAAGCTTCTATAAGCTTACCTCGGCACCTCTCTCTATAGATGGCGCTAGACTGACTGCCAGGCTACTATAAGCTTACCTCAGCACCTCTCTCTCTATAGATAGCGCTAGACTGACTGCCAGGCTTTACCTATCCATTCGTGTGACATTGACCAGGCTTGAACATTCAATAGGGCATCACCATCCGTACGAGTCCTAACTTATACCACCACTGTAAAGGTAAACAATGGGATACGTCGCTGACACCAAGAAAGGAAGCCCGGATGATGCAATAGTCCATACATGGACAGATACATCAGGTTCCCCAGGACTTCATTCTGTGGGTGGGAGAGTTGTACTGCTTGCAATGCTTATAAGAACGATTAGTGGTGTAACTTAGGCGAAATCTCTAATGTGGTCACAGATTGCTTTATGGCACTCTAGCTGTTGCAAAACTGCAATTCCTATCATGCCCAGAAAGCTTGGCTGCTGGGTCCCATTCACTTTAATAAAGCTTAGCTGCAATACCAGACACAAGCTAGGAACAAATGTGGCGCTGCTTTTGGAGTCCAGCGATTTTTTAAATCCAGCAGCTGGCAAGGGGGAATTTGATAACAAGTAGAACTTACTTTTCCCCATGCCCACAGTGAGCGGCGGGATCGGCCTTGGGACCCCCGCCAGGCTCCCAGATTACCAGTGCTGACACGTCATGACCAGGCGGATGGGCTGGCCGCTCAGCCAGTCAGTGACTGGGGTGGGTCACCACTCTAGTCACTGATTGGCTGAGAGGCCAGTCCATCAGCTGGGACAGGCATTTTCCCCTTAAGTTGTGACATCATTACAACTCGGGGGAAAATGCCTTCTGGCGGGGTCCGGAGGCTGGTGAACTCTGGCGGGGTCCCAAGGCTGGTAAATACGTACTTGTCATCAAATTCCCCCCTGCCCCAGCAGAATTTTAAAAAAATCGTTGGACTTCTCCTTTAAGGGGAACATCAGAAGCTTTTCTGCTTTCTCTATTAAATTGTTAACAAATGTGCGGTGATAGACGGCTGCTCCTCCTTTGCACTGTGTATGTGCACGCTATGGCGGCACTTATATCTGACTGCACTTGCAGCCTCTGATTATAGAGAAGTAACCTGTACACAGTGTTGATGATAGGAGTGATGATCGGCAGAATTATTCAGCTCGCTGGAATCCGGGGACTTGCGTCTGGAATGTACCATGAGCTCACAGACTCTTGTTTTCTTGCAGAGCAATTTCATGGCCGTCCATTCTAATATCCTGAATAAATGAGCCGTGAGGTCACCACTTCCTGAGCCGGACTCACACACACTGCACATCCCCACAGCAAAAATGAGAGACGCGAACAAGAAGTCAGTGTGTACTCATAGCCGTCTTCTGGAGAGGTGGGCCGGTTACGGAAAGTCCTGCTTATAGTATATAGTATCGGATTAAAGGGGTTATAAAGCTAAGATGTAACAGGAGCCAGATAGTCCTGTCCTGGCGCTTACTGTGTGATGCGGATGTGATTGGTGCTGCCTGCATCCACACAGTCAGACCTGACCAGCAGAGTCCAGAGCAGTGTATGAGCCAGGGCAGGTAAGTATTACAGAGGGACAGTTTGTTTAGGGTTAGTTTTTCCCAATCTATGGCTCTCCATACGGTGCAAAACTACAACTCTCATCATATTCTTCCATAAGGGCATAATAGGAGTTGTGGTTTTTGAGCATCTGGAAATCCACAGATTGAGAAACAATGATCAAGGGTTAGAGGAACAGTGTAACAGACCATTAAGGGCATGGTGGCACAGTACATTGGGGGCATGGTGGCACAGTACATTAGGGTATAGTGACATTTCAATAGTAGGACAGTGGCACAGTACATTAGGGGAACGATGGCACCAATCACTAAGGGCATGGTGGAACAGTACATTGGGGGCATGGTGGCACAGTATCTTTGGCTATAGTGACATATTTATATAGTAGGACAGTGGCACAGTACATTAGGGGAACGGTGGCACCAATCACTAAGGGCATGGTGGAACAGTACATTGGGGGCATGGCGGCACAGTATCTTGGGCTATAGTGACATATTTATATAGTAGGACAGTGGCACAGTACAGTAGGGGAACAATGGCAACGATTATTAGGGGCATGGTGGCACAGTACATTGGGGTACAGTGACATATTTTAATAGTGGACAGTGGGGCAAAGTGGCATCATTAAATTATGCATGGGTGCCTTGGCACAATCGATTACCTAATTAACCTATACCGTGTGTTTTGTCCCCAGTGTGTCCTGTGCTGCCGCTCTGTCCTTAAAGGGAAAAGTGCTGGGGGGGGGGGGGGGGGGGGGGGGGGGGGCAAAACAGAACCTTTGTACCAGTGCCCATGGCTCCTTAGCTATGCCCCTGCCCAGATCCTACCTAGCTTCCTATTGCAGCTACATACAGATATGGCAGTACATCTACATGGCATTCTCCAATATAGTCTATTGAGGTTTTGGCAATAATTGAGTTGGTGACCACTGTTAGCTGACATAAGAGAGGGTTGGTGGCTGAGGTTTCCCATGTCCCCAAGGTGGTTTGTCCCTAGCTGTCATGACAAACACCAAATACTGCAGGGCAGAACACTAGCCCCTGGGCCAACACAGCCGCCACTATTGGTCTTGTTGGGAATCTTCTCTATGATGCCAGCCCCTGTGCCATTGTGCGCCTTAGGCCAGGTTTCTTGGTACCAGGTCGGCCCTGGCTGCGAGCATTGCAGATGAATCTTGCGGCTGATTATGTCAGGGCTCGGCTCCAGAATACCAGGGATTGGGATGAGCTTCAGCCGCCAGTTTCACTCCACAGCTGTGAACAACACTGGGTTATGAGCATTATCACATAACAAATGCGTCTTACTGCTTCCATCTGTGACAGACTTGGCTACCAGAGGGGTCGTCCCTGGTGTTGTGTTCTGCGGCTGCCTGCACGGCTGACACATCGCTTTCTCACACTGGAACATGTATCTCTTTATAATAGGTTTATATGACGCTATCCACATGAATAAACACGGCACACATTACATGATGACCCACAATGCCGGGTACACAATGTTCTGCTGCTCGCCTTCCTCTTCTTATCTTCTACCAAACGTGTTCATGGAAATCTCCAGTGATCTGACCCCAACCAGATAAAGGTTAGACCTGACACCAGTCATTTGTGGTGAGACATGAAAGTCATTCGCATAGTCCCCCGATCCAGCACTTCTCCTCCACTCACAGCTGCCGGATCCTTGTGGGCCTCCAGGGTGACCGGCCCATTCTGATGATGTCACTCATGGAGACATCTGGCTGCATAACCATCCATTCTAAGGCTAGGTTAACATCTCATGTTCCACCCCACTTGGGGCTACATGTTGAGATTTGTCAAAAAAGGGATGCCGATGCATAGCCCCGCGTGAAGCCATCGTGTTCAATGACTTGAATGGGCAGAATAATATAGTCCAAGCACAAGGAGGTGGATCTCCTAGATAACCGAGGAGTGTTGGCGTTTCTTCCCCAAGGAATGGAGTCTAAAGAGCTCCTTGTCTTCACCATTGCCCGCCGCAAGGCTGGTTGGACTTCGCTGCGGGAAACTCCCAGTTTGCTCCCCTCAGAGAAGGACCTCGTGACCACCGACTGAAGAACTGGAGAAGTGCTGGAGTCCAGGACTAGGTGCTCTTCCTCTGCGGTAGAAGTGCAGGATGCAACATAAGGACATAGTTCGGACTGCAGCTGAGCTTGAACTGGAGATGGACGGAGGTCCAAATAGCTAGAAGATCGCTAGGAAGTGGCAGATAGCCAGGGGGCACAGACGTGGTTGCTGACTGACAAACAACAACAACTAAGCAAAGAGATGAGGAGTTGGAGACTATGTATACCCTCAGGAGAACATGTCAGAAGACTCCAGAGCCTGTGGGCTGAGCTTATAAATATAGGTGGACAGGCGAATGCCTGCCACTAGAGGGAGCCCAATCCTCCAGGAGGCTAACTCAGAGCAAGAGAAGCTGCCAGAGGAAGGAAGATGATCACAGTGCAGTGCAACCCAAAGTAAATGGGGTAATGGACACGGCCGCATGTTAAAATTGTGTTATATTCTGTCCTTATTCTTTTTTTGTGCAGGATGCAAATGCCCACGCACAGTATATGCTGTAAAAATGACAACGACATGGCTAGATTCTGCTCATTCAAATCAATGGGCCAACATGCAACACGTTGGCTTTCGTGCATCTGCTCATTTATGCTTGTGGACTTGTGATATAGATTTTAATGGCTTCTAAATAAACGTAAAAGTTTTAATCTTGAAAGTGCCGACCTACTCCTGTTTATTTGATATCATCATTGAGGACCTGGAAGCCCTCAGGTTGTGTACCAGGTGAGCTGGATGAATATTTGTCTTCATCAGCTATCTCTACAAGTTTACAAAGTAGAGCCCAACATGCGGCAGAAAAAAAGGCGTGAATCAGTAATGATCTTTGACCCACGTTCTGTTTGTTCCATCCTGGATAGAGGTGAGTGAAACTGGAGCCTATGGCTGTATCTTTAGGCCTTAGTGCTGCATCCAACATCTCCAGCCACCAGTATTTAAATACCACATGCTCGGGTTCCATGTCTAATGCTGGGTGCTCACCTGATAACAATCCCTCTACTTCTATTGCTCTTGGGACTGCAAGTTGGCAATCCATCAAGGAAAGTTCACATACCCTTGAATGGCATTCTAGGATGATGAATTGGACATTCCTCAGTGTAAGGACCTTAGTTTAGTCAGCTTCAGAGATAGAATTGTAACATTAAGAAAGCAAGATGATCCACCAGATGGGAGCCAAAAGCTATAGAAGTAGTAAGTAATTCTGTCCAGTAAAAACTTTAGATGGACTCCCATCAATGGTCTTCACGATCTGCCCTAAGAGGACAGGAGGCTTGTAGTTCCTTGGGCACAGCTTAGATCTTTTACCATGTAGTCTTCCCACCTTCATGGTGCTATTTTGATGACTTTCAAGCCAGCTGATGACTTGGACATCATGGACAGGATCTGTTGTCTTCAAGGTGCCAACAATCTTCATTCTTCATCATGGTGGTGTTGAATGTTGTTGACTAGAGATGAACGAACCTAGAGCATGCTCGAGTCCATCCGAACCCAATCGTTCGGCATTTGATTAGCAGTGGCTGCTGAAGTTGGATAAAGCTCTAAGGTTGTCTGGAAAACATGGATACAGCCAATGACTATATTCATGTTTTCCACATAGCCTTAGGGCTTTATCCAACTTCAGCAGCCACTGCTAATCGAATGCGATCGGGTTCGGATGGACTCCAGCATGCTCCAGGTTTGCTCATCTCTATTGTTGACCTCTGCAGACATTTCACATATCCAGTTTGCCAGGCTAAATCATAAAATTAGTGGATGAGGACTGTGACCATTGGTATCTCCTACCATCTAATGCATATGATCATTAGTAGCGGCATCACCATGGTCCAAAAGAACAAATGATGACCCTAGATTTTGGGTTAAAAGGCAATTCATATGCTTTAGTGCCAGGAGGAGGTGTGAGAGGACATATTAGGGACATACCATAAGGGGGTTGTCCAAGTCTAGTGTGTCCAGTAGGACATATGTCTAAAGAGTGGTCCAATCCTGCCTCAAGACATATTTACGTCAACTTTATGTGGAAACATATTACAAGGCAAGTGTACGACTATAATACAACATGTCATGGAATATGGTACAACTGGCCCATTACAGTACTGCCCCATAGAAGCCTGTGGATTCCCTATTATGGCTGGAGTTGTAAAATAGTAACTTCTTAGTCATCTAAGTATGGAACTGCATAGCCCATAGACTCCATTGGGTGCCATGTGTACATTGTCTTCTTTTACCTCCATATACATAGAGCCTGATGGAAAAATACTGCACGTGCCATCAGTAATGCTCAATAAAAATGAGCCTGTATATTGGTTGGAGACCACCATCATACTGTATATATAGATATAAATTCTGATATCAGTGTAATAACTCTTCCAGGACGGGCGACCCAGTCTTTCTGCTGACTTTGCTCTCAGTTTCTTCAGTCTTCCTTCTGGTCCACTTGCTGCTATTTTCAGGCCTGGGTTGTTCCATGACTTTTTTATAGCCCTGAGCGGCCTATTCCCCAAGCAGTAAACATACCAAGCAGCTGTCTGTCCATCAGCAGAATGATCTGAGTGACCTTATTATCTAATCCATTGGAGAGGGATCCTGCGGTTAGGTCATCGTGCACTTTATCTGTGGGAAGCTTCTGCTTATTGCGCATCCTGTGTGAATTGGGACCCAAAGGTCAGATGTGAAGAAACCTTGAGAAGATATAATGGGAGAGCTATGTCATCCTGATATCAGCCCCGGAGTGGTGCTGACCATTACAAACCGACATATTGACCATGAATGGTGGCTCCCAAATACCCAAAAAATTCTAACAAAATTTATTATAACAAATTACGAAAAAAACAAAAAAAACTACAGAAAGCAAAAATAAAGTCTGTGTCCGACATGTAACAGAAATTCTACGGAACCCTGAAGGGGTGGCTAACTTCTCTATGGTGGTACTGCGTGTGTTGCAGCCACTTGTGGGTCGCAACTCAACCCCACTCATTCGAATGTGAGTGACACGGCCAGGAGTGCAATGAATCCTGCTCGGTTCTGGATGGTGTTTTTATCCAGTGTAACCATGCCACCGCACAACTTAAAAACAACATAAAATCTATAAACTCGCACATCCATGATGCTAGAACTTGCTTGTTCCTGGCCTATCCGGTGTCTCTGGGAATAGCCGAGAACAATTGACTGGATAAGAGTCTCATTAGGGGAAGTATCCCTATCATTTACTCTATCTACTATTAATAGTGGGAAGGTCTCATCTGACCGATCCTCGGTGACATCATCTGTGAGTAGCGTCGTACTGTTGGCTTCTGACGAACCATCCAGGAGGTCTGATTCCTGGAGAGGCCAATTACTTAGATGATTCAGGGCTCATATTTTATCTATTTTGGGAGCTGAAAATCCAGATGTACGCTATCAGAGTGATGGATACTTCATGGTATTGCTCAACTTCCCACGTAGCTTTACAGAAATAGAAGAAATATCGCTCTCGTTAACTCACGTCAAGTCGTAGTACTGGTGTAACATAGTAAGAGATCCGAGTACTATACATAGGGTAAGTGCATGGACGTGACCATGGACCTGTACGCCACCATGTTCATGGTAATATACGTTGGGTCTGTAGACTTCTATTGAAAGCCTGAAGAGGCCAGAAGGGTCTGAATAGGAAAGAGGAGTCTGGGGAAGGGGGATAAGGGTCTGGAAGCAGACTATCCGCCTTTCCTGCTTAAAAACTAAAATACATTCAGAAGAGCCAAGTTCCTGACATGGACAGAGGTGGCAGCAGGGAGCACTGAGTCAGACCGGAAAGAATACAGCACTTCCTGCAGGACATACAGCAGTTGATAAGTACTGGAAGACCAATTTACCAGGCTACTTTTCCTCCCTGCACGGTGCATGTTTACTTGCTATACCCTATATTCAGGTGATTCCAAAAGGTTCACTTATTTAGTTAATTTTTTTTTTTTTTTTTTGCAACTGCATTGTAGGGAGCTTCCACCATACAATAGAGTTTCCATTTGTATTAAAGGAGAAGTCTGGCGAAAATTTTTAGGAAAGTATTGTATTGCCAGCCAAAAGTTATACAAATCACCAATATACACTTATTACAGGAAATGCTTAGAAAGTGCCTTTTCCCTGCACTTACTACTGCATCAAGGCTTCACTTCCTGGATAACATAGTGATGTCACTTCCTGGATAACATGGTGATGTCACGACCCGACTCCCAGAACTGTGTGGGCTGTGGCTGCTGGAGAGGATGATGGCAGAGGGATGCTCAGTGTCCCTCCAGTGCCCTGTGTCCCTCAGTGTCCCCCTGCCGTCATCCTCTCCAGCAGCCACAGTCCACACAGCTCTGGGAGTCGGAGCCTGACATCACCACTTTATCCAGGAAGTGACATCACCATGTTATCCAGGAAGTGACATCACCATGTTATCCAGGAAGTGACATCACCATGTTATCCAGGAAGTGACATCACCATGTTATCCAGGAAGTGAAGCCTTGATGCAGTAGTAAGTGCAGGGAAAAAAGCTCTTTATAAGCATTTCCCGTAATAAGTGTATATTGGGGATTTGTATAACTTTTGGGGGGCAATACAATACTTTAATAAAAAAATTTTGCCGGACTTTTCCTTTCACCTCTTAATGTCGCATGACGGGTTTACCCGTCATGCGGCTGTTAAGTGTAAACAGAGAGGGCTCCCGGCGTGAGCCCTCTCTGCAGCCCGCGGTCCCCGGTTGCTATGTGCAGCCAGGGGCCGCGGGTATTAGCTGGCACGGCCCGCTAATTAACTATTCAAATGCAGCTGTCAAAGCTGACAGCTGCATTTGAATAGCAGCTGTGCCCCCTGTCCCTGGTGTCTAGTGGGGGATCTCCTCCCGCGATGGGATCGCTGAGGGGAGATCACTTGCACTGAGCCGGCCGGGGCTCAGCGTTGCTCCGACGCTGTTCCCGGCTCGGCAATCTATTCAGATGGTCTGCAGCAGACCATTATAATAGAGCCATGATCTGATGGATCATTGCTCTATTATATACACAGGATTGATCTCAATGGGAGATCAGTTCTGTGTATATAGAAGTCCCCCAGGGGGCTTCATATTACTGTAAGTGAAAGTAAAAAAAAGTGTTTTTATTACTAAAAAATCCCCTCCCCTATTAAAAGTTTGAATCACCCCCCTTTTCCCATTTTACAAATAAAAATAAATAAATAAACATGTTTGCTATCTCCGCGTGTGTAATTGCCCGAACTATTAATTAATCGCATTCCTGATCTCGCACGGTAAACGTCGTAAGCGCAAAAAATCCCAAAGTGCAAAATTGCGCATTTTTGGTCGCATCAAATCCAGAAAAATTGTAATAAAAAGTGATCAAAAAGTCGCATATGTGCAATCAAGATACCGATAGAAAGAACACATCATGGCGCAAAAAATGACACCTGACACAGCCCCATAGACCAAAGGATAAAAGCGCTATAAGCATGGGAATAGAGCGATTTTAAGGAACATATATTTGTTAACAATGGTTTGAATTTTTTACAGGCCATCGGATAATATAAAAGTTATACATGTTACATATCGTTGTAATCTTAACGACTTGAGGAACATATATAACAAGTACTTTTTTCCATAGGACACACGGTGTAAAAATGAAGCCCCCCAAAGAAAAATAATTGTTTTTTTTTCAATTTCACTGCGCATATAATTTTTTTCTGGTTTCGCAGCATAGTTTATGGAAAAATTCAGCCTGTCATTGCGAAGTACAATTAGTGACGCAAAAAATAAGGGCTCATGTGGGTCTGTAGGTATAAAAATGCAAGTGCTATGGCCTTTTATAAACAAGGAGGAAAAAACGAAAACGCAAAAACGAACGTTAGCCCGGTCCTTAAGGGGTTAAGGTATAACCCGAACCCTCGTATGGATCTATCTATTCCACACTATACTAACCTCAAGCTCACCTTCAAGTGGAAATTCTTCGATCTGGTCAAGGGTTCGGAAACGTTTCACAATGAAGTTCAGAGGAGCAAGCAATTTCTGTATAATGCTATAAAGTACATGAAGTTTCACTTGTTACAAATTATTTTCTATTGACATGGATGAGGAAAATGGCAGTCAGTGTGAACTTAAGAGGGGATTTATGAAGACCGGCATACTCCTACACCAGTCTTAAATTAGGCCCTGCCCCAGCTGAACTTACTAAAGGGCGCACGCCTCTTAGTCAATCTGGTTCCAGCAGGTGTAACTCATGATAAATGAGGCACAGGAGGAGGCCACGCCTCCTCCCTACCTCGCGGTGTCACCCTAAGCTCCCCCTGCCCGCCCATTGGGTGAGGGGGGCTCACGGCAGGCGTATGCCAGGGAGAAGGGGTGAATCTGCACCTTTTCCCTGGCGTACACCTCGGGCAGGACCTTCTTAAATGTCCCCCTTAGTATACCATCTTCCCTATAACATAGGACCCAGCTCCCCCACCTCTCTGTTCATCTGGACAGTTGCATAGACCATTAGACTGGTTTTCCTTTATTATTATTTGGAAAGAGAAAGTTTTGTAGTTCCCACCCATAAGAAAGATGGTTGGTGAAAACCTGAGCTGGGTCCCTTCTTTCCATGGGCCCTATAGCAGTGTACATTGACTGCCTTCATAGGTACGATAACAACATAACTATAGATGGTGCCTGAACTCTGTTTTGAGATTGTTTCTTTATGCTAAGTTGGTGATTATGAGGAATTGGATGGGGGATCAGCCACTGAGGGTCGAAGAATCGGAATGCTGCAGAAGAATATATGGAGTATAGATTTGTTTTTATTTTTTTTCTTTTATGTTTTCCTTTTCTTGGCACTGGGGGTGGGGGAAGGGTTGGGCTAGGAATTATTGTCATCAAGTGTACTGCATGGTTGTGTCCGGTGGGGTACGCGCGGGGCACCGGAGTTTGCGTGTTAAGTTATGGGGAAGATACTGTGAGTGGCCTTGTGTCCGCTCGGGCGGGGGTCGCGCCCTGAGTTCAGGCTTGGCCAGATAGATAGGTAGTACATATATAGATTTTTTTTTTCTTGTTTAGGTGAGTATATGTTAAAGTAAAGTAAGTAAAGGCAGGCGACATGTCCTGTTTTTCCGGCTTTGGGTGGACCATGCCGGGACGCGGCCTTTGTGACGAGTGTTTAAAGAATCTGTTTTCTCTGGAGGCCTTGTTGAGCATAATAAATGGTTGACTGGTTATCAGGGGAAAGAGGAAGAAGTACTAAGCCTCCGCAGTGAAGCTGGGGAGGTTTGGGGCAATTATGACATAGAATAGTGGTGAGTCTGCCGAGGGTTGGGCGTCCATCTGAGAAGGTGGTTGGCTGGCACTGGCAGATTCAATGTGTGTAAGTAGGTTTGGTGGGCGAGGAGGGCTGACGTTGCATGGTCTGCTGTTAAGAGCCATAGGATCAGAAGGCTGCTAAATTTTGGTTTGATATTTTTTTCAATTTTGTTTTATTTAGTGTATTGTTTTGAGTTATTATTTTGTGTGATCCGGTTTGGCCTGGCTGGGGGCGCGGGTGGGGGTGGTCCCCTTGTGCAGTTAGAGTAAAGAGATTTTGAACTAGTTATGGGAGGTGGACGCTGGAGGTAGAGATTGGCTGCTTATAAAGTGCAATTCAGTACTTCGCGGGGTGACCCCACAGGGGAAAAAAGTTATGTATGGGAGTAGGGGTTTATTTGGACAGTTGTTCTAGGTCAGGGTGGGTGGGGGGATCTAAGTTATGGTACTGTTGACGTGATTTTATGGAGATTGTTTGTTGTCTGATAAAATAATAAAATTTCAATAAAAAAAAAAACACTATAGGTGGTGCCACCATTGACAATTGAGATCATAACCAGTCTATGAGCAATATAACAATTGGAGTAACTAAGATACTTGCCATTAATAATGAAGCAGGATCGGCCGACCATTAATATGTATGGTGGTCTCTTCTCTTGAATCTTTTCTGACAGTAAATGTGGGGGGTGTGAAGAGACAAGGATGGGGAATGTTGGTTTGGTTTTCGGGGAGGTAGACCTCGATCAGAGAAGTTTGGCTATGGCTCCTTTCTCCCTTCAAGAGCACCTGAGCCATATGCAGTACCCAAGAGTTGCAATAGTTCTCAGCAACTGATGGTTACCCATGAAATCATCTACTTCTTACACAGTACAATACAATGTGTCCAAAGAACGTTAACATTGTTCCCTCCAGAATGAACTATGACATCATCATAACATGACATCACAGTCATGGAGAGCAAACACTAATAAACAAGATATAAGACAATGTCACGGTGAAGGCTCCAGGTACTATAAAGCTTGTAATTCGGAGGACAGATAATGAATTCTTTCCATGACAGTTGTCAGGATGAGATATGGATGTTTACTGTTGTTTGGGATGTTTTATGGTAGGGCAGACCCTAGCAGGTGTGCGGGATTTCTCATCGTAAGACGCTCCAGACGTCTTGATGTCTAGGGGATTGTTATTTGTGTTTTGTTGCTGAGAAATGGCAGATAGCTGGATGCAAGCGATGGAAGTGGGTCGGATGCTTTATGAGCAGACACCCTCTCTTTCCTAATGGTCCACCTCAACCCCTTTAAGAGGAGCAGCTAAAGGTCTATTCCAGAATGACCTCAGCTCGAAATCCTCCCATGACTTCATGCAATATGGAAAACAGATTATTTGGTCATCATAGTTTATTAGGTTAAGAGATGGACAGCTGTTTATTATCATTTATTAAATTAGGACAGGGTCACTCGAGGGCTACGAGGCCTGAACGATGGGCTGCGGAAGCCAAGTCCAAATATATACACGGGACCTGACGCGGAGTCCTGGTTAATCACCCAACATAATGATTCTCTTCCTTTAAAGAAGACCAGATTTACTCATTGGAAATAATGTCCAAAAACAGGACCAGTCCCCGGCAGTACAAACATGCATTCACTCTTCCATAACTTTACTGCAGGTAATTAAAGTATATATCAAGATCTCCACCATCAACATGTGGATATAGAGAACACTATGGGGACTGTAAAACTATTGGTTACACTAACAATATTCAGGCTATGTACTAGGACATGATTCATGGTGATACTAGAAGTATGGTGGCCTATGGAGTCCAAATTCTTAGATTTTCTTTTTACATGCTTTGTTATTCTCCTCTGCATGAACATCATTTATATTGTCCACTTTACGCAGATGTAAATATAGCTCATGGTCGACAAATGGAATTGGTGCCATGAGAATTGCAACATAGATTTTCCACGTTCTTACCTTAATGTTACTGTTCCGGGCTACAATTTCTCTCCAGCATTGCGATGCTCTGTTGTACCTCCAGTTCTTTAAGGGTCAGTGATGTTTAACACAGCTGAATCCAGTCTATGGCCTTCTGACCTAGTATTTATACAGGACCCATCCAGAGCCTAAACAATTTATGGACTTGGCTTTTACAGTATCTTGATGAAGGTCATGCTCTTAAGTGGACATCCCGAAATGTTCAGGTTTGGCAACATTCTTCGACCCTGTTACTCATCTTTCAACACACCATGCTCCCACCATGTCGGATCTCTGTGAGGTCTGAGCCATTCTGAGGATATCCAATATCCATATGGGCTAGTTTGCCACTGCTTTGCCTTGTCTCTAAATAACCTTGACCTTCATCTTGTTTTTTTTTTTGCCTATATATTGTTTTTTCCCTATTTTTTTTGTCTGATATTTGTTATTCAACTCTTGGTTTCGATCCCTCCTATTTCCTAATAATGTTTTTATTGACTTCTGGTTTGTTTTATCCTGGCAGCTCTTCTAGTGATGACCCCATGCATCTTTCTTGACTTTCTTCTGCTTGAAACTAACTTAGCTGTGTAATACTACTATTTGGGGACAATGACTTAGTAATCCGACTGGTAATTGGGAGAGTCTAGTCTACCTCCATTTGGAGTTTACAGCAGAAGAATTGACAGATTCCTTAGACTCTGGACCTCAGTTTCTCCAGTACCAAAAAACATTTCCTGAGAGAAAACTCTTATAACAACATAAAAAAGTCAAAGTTGTAGGATGGTCTTTTAACAAATCCTACTTTGATTGGGTGTAATGGTCAGCATTATGTTGACCAACTGGACCACCTGACTGGTCTGGCTTTGGGTCTCTCCAGAGGGTGGTCCCCCAGAATTCACCCATCAACAAGAATCTGGACTTTGTCTAGGCTATATCTAGAAGTGATGACAGTATAGGTTATGGTCATGGAGATACCAAAATATTGACAGGAGAGGTCTGGCATTGTTCATTCATAGTCAATGGACATGCAAATAGGTCAGATCGAGCAGCACAGGTTTTCAGGGCAGAAATTGGCCGAGGTCAGACACAGGAGATACAGTAGAGTAAAAGGCAGCAGGCAATAAAAATGTGATGGAAGGGGTCAAATGCTTCAAAAAATAAACAAAAAGATACATAGGAACACTAGAGAATTAGGACCCTTAGCGCTTAGGGAGATCCGTAACAGTAGGCGCGTCTGATATAAGAGGTGTCTGGTGGGAACGGACATAGATGTGTACGCCAGCTCCTAAGAAAGCAGAGACAGCGTATACATGTGCATCAGGACACATAGACAGAAGATAACCGAGTGGCTCTGTCTGCTGGTAGGAGCAGTACACTGAAGGGAGCAAACAATGCATGAATTTCTTAGCAAGTCATATACATTAGACCTATGTATTTCAGCAGGGCCATACGACCATTTAATATGTTGGCCTCCTGACTTGGGTATGTTGGATTTCAACTGCACCATGCTTTTGTTCTCGGGAAAGACAACTTGACACCAAAGGAGTTTGGTCATAGCCTTGTCCCCATTTTCACTCCATGGTGTATGGTGGGATCATTTATCTTATGTGTTTGGCCAGCTTAACATTGGTGGTCCAGCTTGGCTCTTACATGACATTGCTCTTGTTCAGGGCAGTAATAGTTATGTTCATTTCTTCTTGTTACAATTTCTTTCCCGTGACTGCACTTTACTAGAGAACATAGTAGTTCAGTCTAGGAGGCCCAAGGTCCACATAACAGTGATTACAAGTGACTGTAAGTTAAACAGGTTCCTCAATAGCTCTCCTATTCATCTAGGGCATTGGGTTTCAATTTATGAAGCCCTTCTCCTCGTGCCATGTGCCAAGAAGGTGCCTAAGTGCCAATCCTGACAGTAAATTCCACTACGATTCTTAATATTCTCTTAAGAAAGCAAAAATTAAAAAAAATGGACTCAAGTAAATCTCAGCCTGCCAAATGCCATAGAAAACATGATACCAGGAACACGGCAAGGACTAATTGAGCGGCTCTTAATGCTGTTTGAAGAGTGAACGTTCCACAAGTTCGGCCAACTCCTTTGCCGCGTGAAATCCGCTACTTGCGTCCCACCGGTTTCCCGTGTTATGGTATGATGCATGTTTTTTGTGGGATTCATTTCGTCCATTAGGGCTGTTTTGTTGGTAATGATCTGTCCATCACACCATGATTTACATTTGAGTA
Source organism: Dendropsophus ebraccatus (assembly GCF_027789765.1). NCBI lineage: Eukaryota > Metazoa > Chordata > Amphibia > Anura > Hylidae > Dendropsophus > Dendropsophus ebraccatus. The sequence continues at coordinate 12,757,172 of NC_091458.1, forward strand.
AAGAAAGGAGATGTGTCACAGCCTCAGAGTTATGCCGGGCTAGAGTAAAAGGACCTTGTTCGGCGCTGAACGGTACTTTAGTTCAAACAGGTATATTGAAGAGATGATTTATTGTCTCAGAAACAACGCGTTTCGAGGTGTAGTACCTCTTTATCAAGTTAAAAGAGACATATAGATATGTCTCTTTTAACTTGATAAAGAGGTACTACACCTTCGAAACGCGTTGTTACTGAGACAATAAATCATCTCTTCAATATACCTGTTTGAACATCTCTTCAATATACCTGTTTGAACTAAACAGGTATCAGGTACCGTTCAGCGCCGAACAAGGTCCTTTTACTCTAGCCCGGCATAACTCTGAGGCTGTGACACATCTCTATTCTCCGGCATCGGGATCTCGTGGCTCAGGATCCTCGACAGCAAACTCTTGGACTGGCTGCTGCGGCTACTCCGTCTGTCTTCGTTGATAGCGCTACAAGGTGTTGTACTCTTTGTACAACACAAAAAGGTGAGCATAACCATATGTGCTCCCCCTTCCCACCCGAGTATTGATGTTATTACCCTATGGCGCCTCTCTCTTCCTTTTAGCCTGCTTCATATCTCATTTGAGTAAAGAAAGGATCTCATTGAAGTGAGAAACTCTTCTCTCTAAAAGTAACTCTTTTGACAACTCTTAAGGATTGTCATGGTCCACAGACTCTTCCAAAGTAAAGGAGAACATTCTAAACTAGACATGGCAGAATCCATTCCTCAATTCAGCATTGAAAAAGTTCATGGAGAATCCAATAGTGGTTCTTTTTAGATGCTCTTTTTGTATCCTACAACTTATGGTGTCAAAGAATTTTCAACTTCCAGTAGAGAATAGTTGAGTCCGTGCACATTGCATGATGGTGCGGTCCCCAATAAGTTGATGCCAACTTTACATTTCAATTACGTACAAGAGTGGGAATGTGTAAAAATATGCAGGCTCAACTTTCTGGGTGTCCTCTATCATTCTCCTAGTCATTCTGGTTGTGGGTCTCGTGTACATGGTGACTCTTTGCCTTTCAAGTAAGCACTAAACCCACCTGACTTCAGTCAGTGCCCCAGGATCCTTCCCTCATCACTCCATGGTTGAGCAATAAGATCCATTTTACTCCTGGATCTACCAAAAAATTCTTTGTTCTTGTTCCATTTGGAGCAGCCTGAAATTTTTGACCATTTCTTCTTGTCTTCTTCTCATCTTGTCTCATCAATAGACAACTGGAACTAGAAATGAACAGATGATGGAACAAAGAAACGATAATGTAGGAAAAGATGACCCTAAACGTCTCTAATCTTACCTTAGAACTATTCCCTGAATTCTAATCTATCACAATATAACCTTCACTGTCTCTTCAAATGATCCTTTGGAAACCCTGGACTAACTCTCCCTAGCAGAAACAAGAACCTCCAAGTGGTTCCGCTACTCTTTAGGCTGCATTCACACGTCCCGTAAAATTGTCTGTGGTCGCGGATCCACGACCACGGACAATTTTAAGGACCATTGAAGTGAATGCAGCCATTCACATGATCTATGCCACGACTCGCACCGCGAAAAAGCAGGACATGTCCTAGTGGGGATCGCGGCATGGATCACCCGCCCGGTAGGCTCCGGCCTGGGGGATTCTCCTCTGATTCGCGTCTTGGATCGCGTAAATGAGCCCTTAGTGTATCTGCATCCTCCTTGTCATAAAGTCAATAAGCCCCACCCTGGTAATGCACCAAAACACCCATTTTTGGGAATGAGATTTGTAGAAAGCCAAAATCCAGACTACTGGATGGATTAATTCATACAATTTAGTCAAAAATTCTCCCATTAAAAGTCAGACAACTCCTTCAGTGCCACCCATTGTGAGACATGTGACCTAACAACCTGATCTCCCACAAGCAGAAACAAGCAGAAATCATAATCCCAGAAACATCATGTAACTCAATATTATTACATAAAAAAACTACTGAAAAGTATTACCTAGTATTATATATAGATTTCCAGGAGAATTAGTAAAGGGCTGACTAATAGTGGAGTTTTCCTTTAAGAGACCTGTCTAGTGCCAGGGAGCAGACCGGACAGCCGGCGGCTGAGAAAACTGCATGTAATAGTAATGGAAAAAGAAAGTTTTCTATAAATACAAAATAAACCGCAAGACCACAGAGAAAAATCCAGGATACTGGAAGCACGATGCTTGGTGGTCTGTGCAGGACAAGTGCGATACACCGCGTAGCTGAGCCGCAGGTATCACTGGAGCCCGGCGGATCTTATACTGCCCCCCACTCCTCATAATAACAGGGCAGGTATATCCGGAGCCTGGCAGATCTTATACTGCCCCGTACTCCTCATAATAACAGGGCAGGTATATCCGGAGCCCGGCGGATCTTATACTGCCCCCCACTCCTCATAATAACAGGGCAGGTATATCCGGAGCCTGGCATATCATATACTGCCCCCTACTCCTCATAATAACAGGGCAGGTATATCCGGAGCCTGGCATATCATATACTGCCCCCCACTCCTCATAATAACAGGGCAGGTATATCCGGAGCCTGGGGGATCTTATACTGCCCCCCCCCCCCCCCACACACACACTCCTCATAATAACAGGGCAGGTATATCTGGAGCCTGGCATATCATATACTGCCCCCCACTCCTCATAATAACAGAGCAGATATAACGGGAGCCTGAGGGTTCATATACTGCCCCCCACTCCTCATAATAACAGGGCAGGTATATCGGCAGCCTGGGGGATCTTATACTGCCCCCCACTCCTCATAATAACAGAGCAGGAATATCTAGAGTATGGCAGATCTTATACTGCCCCCCACTCCTCATAATAACAGGGCAGGTATATCCGGAGCCTGGGGGATCTTATACTGCTCTGAGGGTATATCCGGAGCCTGAGGGTTCATATACTGCCCCCCACTCCTCACAATAACAGGGCAGGTATATCGACAGCCTGGGGGATCTTATACTGCCCCCCACTCCTCATAATAATAGAGAAGGTTTATCGGGAGCCTGGGGGATCTTATACTGCCCCCCCCCCCACTCCTCATAATAACAGAGCAGGTATATCCGGAGCCTGGGGATCTTATACTGCCCCCCCCCCCCCACTCCTCATAATAACAGAGCAGGAATACCTAGAGTATGGCAGATCTTATACTGCCCCCCCAATCCTCATAATAACACAGCAGGTATATCGGGAGCCTGGCAGATCCTATACTGCCCCCCACTCCTCATAATAACAGAGCAGGTATATCCGGAGCCTGGCATATCATATACTGCCCCCCACCTCCTCATAATAAAAGAGAAGGTATATCGGGAGCCTGAGGGATCTTATACTGCCCCCCCCCCACACTGTTCATAATAATAGTGCAGGTATATTGGGAGCCTGAGGGATCTTATACTGCCCCCCACTCCTCATAATAATAGAGCAGGTATATTGGGAGCCTGGGGGATCTTATACTGCCCCCCACTCCTCATAATAATAGAGAAGGTATATCGGGAGCCTGGGGGACCTCATACTGCCCCCCACTCCTCATAATAATAGAGAAGGTATATCGGGAGCCTGGGGGATCTAACACTGCCCCCCCCCCCCACTCCTCATAATAACAGGGCAGGTATATCGGCAGCCTGGGGGATCTTACACTGCCCCCCCCCCCACTCCTCATAATAACAGGGCAGGTATATCGGCAGCCTGGGGGATCTTATACTGCCCCCCACTCCTCATAATAACAGAGCAGGAATATCTAGAGTATGGCAGATCTTATACTGCCCCCTACTCCTCATAATAACAGGGCAGGTATATCCGGAGCCTGGGGGATCTTATACTGCTCTGAGGGTATATCCGGAGCCTGAGGGTTCATATACTGCCCCCCACTCCTCATAATAACAGGGCAGGTATATCGACAGCCTGGGGGATCTTATACTGCCCCCCACTCCTCATAATAATAGAGAAGGTTTATCTGGAGCCTGGGGGATCTTATACTGCCCCCCCCCCCCACTCCTCATAATAACAGAGCAGGTATATCCGGAGCCTGGGGATCTTATACTGCCCCCCCCCCACTCCTCATAATAACAGAGCAGGTATATCCGGAGCCTGGGGATCTTATACTGCCCCCCCCCCCCCCCCCACCACTCCTCATAATAACAGAGCAGGTATATCCGGAGCCTGGGGATCTTATACTGCCCCCCCCCCCACTCCTCATAATAACAGAGCAGGTATATCCGGAGCCTGGGGATCTTATACTGCCCCCCACTCCTCATAATAATAGAGCAGGTATATTGGGAGCCTGGGGGATCTTATACTGCCCCCCACTCCTCATAATAATAGAGAAGGTATATCGGGAGCCTGGGGGACCTCATACTGCCCCCCACTCCTCATAATAATAGAGAAGGTATATCGGGAGCCTGGGGGACCTCATACTGCCCCCCACTCCTCATAATAATAGAGAAGGTATATCGGGAGCCTGAGGGATCTTATACTGCCCCCCCCCCACTCCTCATAATAACAGCAGGTATATCAGGAGCCTGGGGGATCTTATACTGCCCCCCACTCCTTATAATAACAGCAGGTATATCGGGAGCGTGGCAGATGGATGACTGTAATGATGTCATAATACAGAGTTATTGCACTCAGTGATTTAACAGTACAGGGATTACATATACAGTGATGTAATAATACAGAAATACTGCACACAGTGATGTCACTGTACAGGGATGACTCATGTAATGAAGTCTTAATTGTTTCCTGCTCTTGCTCTGGGTCGCTAGAAGCCAATCACTGGCCATAGCTCATCCACTATTTGGCTGAGCCAGAGTTTAAAGCAGGAAGTACTTTTCAGGACTGCACACTGTCAGGACAGATGCAGGGAGATCGGGGCAGGTGAGTATCACTTTTTTTTTCTTTTTATGCCTTATCATGCATCCGTATGCCAACTCTATCTTTATACAGAAGTGTAAATGAGGACTTACACTAACCTGGATTTGGTATCTACATCTGTATGTTGATGTAAAGTTTAAAGGGACATTCAAGAATTTTTATTATCTATTTGGGCTCAGGGTGCAGGTAAAAATAGAAAAAAAAAACCTTTACTTACCCTCCTCGCTCCTCCACTGCAGTCCATGCTGTGAATCACTTCCTTATGTCATTCCAACTACACTGATGGGCAGGGACACCACTGTAGCCACTGACTGGCTGAGAAGTAACAGAAGAAGGTGAAACTCAGCAGGGACTCTGCCACAGTTGTGGCGGCAGGGGAGTAAGGAAGGTGAGTATAAGATTTATTTTCTATTTCTACTGCTAATGCTTTTTATTCATGAAACAGACAGATCAGAATGAGCAGAATTTTAGTCCTTCAGTGTACGGAAGGTAAGAGGTAGGACATATAGTCATATAGTGCCACAGAAGCTGCAATCTATGGGGAAAAAACTAACGAACTTACATCATATCAACCTGCAAGTAAACCTGCCCTAGTACACCCATGTAACATAACCGTGGCCATATGACGCATGTTTTACTCCTACCTGAATGGCCACATTGTGGCCGACGCGCATTCAGCATCTACAATAGATAAGTCAACATCGATGACTTAAGAGCCTTCGAGGGCTTCGCGGGGGGGCGAACAAACATTTGGCCCCGTCCTCCCCCAATTACCAGTGTTTATACTGGAAGATTCGTCCTATTAAGAGCAGCAAAATAAAAATGGTTCTGCAACAGATGGAGCGGGGGGCCAGGATCACACACTGCCTCTTTCACAGCCCGGTGCAAGGAAATAGCGGATAATATATTTTGATACTGAGGCGGTCTGCTGTCATAAGAACATGTTTATAAGGAATACTTCATCATTCCACTGGCAGCGGCCGCAAGTTTCCATTCGCCAGTCAGAGGGGGTTAAAGTGAATACCTGTCACCCGGACCTGTTACAATGTCTCACCAGATTCTGTAAAAAGAAGGAAGCCATTGTTTAGAGAAGGACGCCTTAAGTACAACAATGGAGTCGCTGCGCATCATGACTAATAACATGGAGACGAAAAGTCCAGCGTTCCTGACATTACTAGGCATTTCTGAGGATCGACGCTCTGCTATTCCCAGAATTACTGCTAAATCCTCTACATTACCAGAAAAAAAGATATTTATAGGGCCGCTTCCAGACACCACCAATATTAACATGACAGGTGCAGGAATTACTCCGACAAGTATATACATGGTGTAATTACTATAATACTACCCTCTATATACAAGAATATAACTACTATAATACTACTCCTAGATACAAGAAAATAACTACTATAATACTGCTCCTATATACAGGAATATAACTAATATAATACTGCTCCTATATACAGGAATATAACTACTATAATACTGCTCCTATATACAGGAATATAACTACTATAATACTGCTCCTATATACAGGAATATAACTACTATAATACTACCCTCTATATACAAGAATCTAACTACTATAATACTACTCCTAGATACAAGAATATAACTACTATAATACTGCTCCTATATACAGGAATATAACTACTATAATACTGCTCCTATATACAAGAATATAACTACTATAATACGGTTCAGGGAAGAAAAAGAGTGCTGCACCTCACACCTATGGCTGATACTAGTACCTCTCGGCTGCATAAAAAACATCAGAATTCTGTATGTGAATTGATCAAGCCACACTGCCCCATGTACCTCGTGCAGGTATCTGATACACATGGGTCCCTACACTAAGTCCACACTGTGCCAGTCAGTGACCACCACCCCCGCAGGCGTGCAAAGTCAGGTAAGGGAGGCCATGGAACGGCCCTGTAACCCCCATGCCACAGGACCAGTCCCAAAAATGCCACACCAAAACCCAGCCAGCACCACCGGCGGAGGAAGCTGCCCCCAAACAGCACAAGTCTGGATAAGGTATTGCACTCACCATAGCTATCAAAGATAGAATGGGACAGACAGGAGGGATTAAAACCATGAGCACTCAGGTGTCTCCTGCTAATTGCGGTCATGTGGGTCTCACCAGGAGGAGTGCAAAACACGGAGAAAAGAGAGAAACAAAATACGGTTCAGGGAAGAAAAAGAGTGCTGCACCTCACACCTATGGCTGATACTAGTACCTCTCGGCTGCATAAAAAACATCAGAATTCTGTATGTGAATTGATCAAGCCACACTGCCCCATGTACCTCGTGCAGGTATCTGATACACATGGGTCCCTACACTAAGTCCACACTGTGCCGGTCAGTGACCACCACCCCCGCAGGCGTGCACAGTCAGGGAAGGGAGGCCATGGAACGGCCCTGTAACCCCCATGCCACAGGACCAGTCCCAAAAATGCCACACCAAAACCCAGCCAGCACCACCGGCGGAGGAAGCTGCCCCCAAACAGCACAAGTCTGGATAAGGTATTGCACTCACCATAGCTATCAAAGATAGAATGGGACAGACAGGAGGGATTAAAACCATGAGCACTCAGGTGTCTCCTGCTAATTGCGGTCATGTGGGTCTCACCAGGAGGAGTGCAAAACACGGAGAAAAGAGAGAAACAAAATACGGTTCAGGGAAGAAAAAGAGTGCTGCACCTCACACCTATGGCTGATACTAGTACCTCTCGGCTGCATAAAAAACATCAGAATTCTGTATGTGAATTGATCAAGCCACACTGCCCCATGTACCTCGTGCAGGTATCTGATACACATGGGTCCCTACACTAAGTCCACACTGTGCCGGTCAGTGACCACCACCCCCGCAGGTGTTTTTGGGTCTGGTCCTGTGACATGGGGGTCGCAGGGCCGTCCCATGGCCCCCGTTCCCTGACTGTGCGTGCCTGCGGGGTTGGTGGCCACTGACTGGCACAGTGTGGACTTAGTGTAGGGACCCATGTGTATCAGATACCGGCACGAGGTACATGGGGCAGTATGGCTTGATCAATTCATACACAAAATTCTGATGTGTTTTTTATTTAGCCTAGGGGCACTAGTATCAGCCATAGGTGTGAGGTGCAGCACTCTTTTTCTTCCCTGAACCGCATTTTGTTTCTCTCTTTTCTCCGTGTATTGCACTCCTCCTGGTGAGACCCACATGACCACAATTAGCAGGAGACACCTGAGTGCACATGGTTTTAATCCCTCCTGTTTTTTTCCCATTCTGTTTGCCGCAGCTATGGTGAGTGCAATACCTCATCCAGACTTGTGCTGTTTGGGGGCGACCTTCTTCGCCGGCGGTGCTGGCCGGGTTCTGGTGTGGTGTTTTTGGGTCTGGTCCTGTGACATGGGGGTCGCAGGGCCGTCCCATGGCCCCCGTTCCCTGACTGTGCGTGCCTGCGGGGTTGGTGGCCACTGACTGGCACGGTGTGGACTAGCCTAGGGGCACTAGTATCAGCCATAGGTGTGAGGTGCAGCACTCTTTTTCTTCCCTGAACCGCATAACTACTATAATACTGCTCCTATATACAGGAATATATCTACTATAATACTGATCCCTATATACAAGAATATAACTACTATAATACTGCTCCTATATACAAGAATATAACTACTATAATACTGCTTCCTATATACCGGAATATAACTACTATAATACTGCTCCTATATACAGGAATATAACTACTATAATACTGCTCCCTATATACAGGAATATAACTACTATAATACTGCTCCTATATACAGGAATATAACTACTATAATACTGCTCCTATATACAGGAATATAACTACTATAATACTGCCCCTATATACAGGAATATAACTACTATAATACTGCTCCTATATACAAGAATATAACTACTATAATACTGCTCTTATATACAAGAATATAACTACTATAATACTGCACCTATATACAGGGATATAACTACTATAATACTGCCCCTATGTACAAGAATATAACTGCTATAATACTGCCCCCTATATACAGGAATATAACTACTATAATACTGCTCCTATATACAGGAATATAACTACTATAATACTGCTCCTATATACAGGAATATAACTACTATAATACTGCTCTTATATACAAGAATATAACTACTCTAATACTGCTCCTATATACAGGAATATAACTACTATAATACTGCTCTTATATACAAGAATATAACTACTCTAATACTGCTCCTATATACAGGAATATAACTACTATAATACTGCTCCTATATACAAGAATATAACTACTATAATACTGCTCCTATATACAAGAATATAACTACTATAATACTGCTCCTATATACAGGAATATAACTACTATAATACTGCTCCTATATACAGGAATATAACTACTATAATACTGCCTCCTATATACAAGAATATAACTACTATAATACTGCCCCTATATACAAGAATATAACTACTATAATCTACGGGGGGAGAGGTGGACGGCACCACCCAGGTAATCTCCGGCACCTGGAGCAAGGACTATACAGAGGCAGCTGAATCCCGATGAGACAGAAAAACCTAGCGGTGCTCCGCTTAGTGGCAGATAACATATAGTGAAGAGGATAAGGAAACAGAAGCGGGCACTCACCAGTGGTGTGCGTCTTCAAATCGGTTTATTGAGGAATCACTTCAACATGCAGGAAGGGTGTGCGGAGCAAACACGTCTTACGAGTAGACTACAATTGTTTCACGCTATGACGCGCTTCATCCGGTCTACGCACACCACCGATGAGTGCCCGCTTCTGTTTCCTTATCCTCATAACTACTATAATACTGCTCCTATATACAGGAATATAACTACTATAATACTGCCCCTATATACAGGAATATAACTACTATAATACTGCTCCTATATACAGGAATATAACTACTATAATGCGGTTCAGGGAAGAAAAAGAGTGCTGCACCTCACACCTATGGCTGATACTAGTACCTCTCGGCTGCATAAAAAACATCAGAATTCTGGGGGTGTAAGCGCCCGCCATTCCATCTGTCCTCCCTCACCTTAGGATTGAAGCCATACCGCAAATAAACTGAAGTTGCAAGTCCGGTGAGTGCCCCAGTCTTTCTTTCTACCTGTGATTTTAAACGCTATCTTGTCTCCCTGGGAGCACCCCGCCGCATCAGTTGATTCAGGTTGGATCACATTCAGTCTTACACGCTAGGAATACCGGCAGTGCCGACCGTACTCTACATCCATACCAATAACTACTATAATACTGCTCCTATATACAGGAATATAACTACTATAATACTGCTCCTATATACAGGAATATAACTACTATAATACTGCTCCTATACTCCTCCTCCTGGGTGTATAATGTATCTCTCTGTATAATATCTATCTTTAGCTCACACTATGCCGCCTGTACCCCGGTGATCTGAGTGATTGCCGCCATCACTCTTGGATGTGATCCCTTTTCCTCCCCCGGTAACTGCTGACATGAGGAGTCAGATGAAGTGATGGATAGACGCTGTCCTGTCACCACTGCGCAGAGCTCGGCTGCTTGGAGACAGTGACTAATCCTGGAGAATAACTCACCTTGACTTGGAGAACACTTCAGTCCGTGGGAAAAACAACATAAAACAAGCGAGTAAAAATCGTGACTTCTCCGCTGATGTCATACCGTCAGCCGTCACAGACACCGCCGCCAGTCACTTCCCTCCATGTTCTTTAAGGATACATGGCCGCCTCCCTGTGATGCTTCTTCTACAGATCAACACAAACAACACCAGGCATTTGATACTGTGCCGCATGAAAGGTTGGTCTATAAAATGAGGATGCTGGGACTAGGGGAAAATATAGGCAAATGGGTAAGTAACTGGTTGAGTATAGAAAACAGAGGGTGGTCATTGATGGAACATACTCAGATTGGGTTTTCGTTACTAGTGGGGTACCTCAGGGGTCAGTGTTGGGTCCACTTCTTTTTAATATTTTTATTAATGATCTTGTAGAGGGGCTACAGAGTAGAATCTCTATTTTTGCAGAAGATACTAAACTGGGTAGAGTATTCACCACAGAGGAGGATAATATCATATTACAGAGGGATTTAGAGAAGCTGGAGGCTTGGGCAGAGAAATGGCAAATGAAGTTTAATGTGGATAAATGTAAGGTTATGCACTTGGGCCATAGAAATAATAAGTACAGTTATGTGCTAAATAATAAAACACTGGGTAAAACTGCTTCCGAAAAGGACCTGGGGGTATTGGTGGACAGTAACCTCATCTATAGTGATCAGTGCCAGGCAACAGCTGCCGAGGCTACTAAAATAATGGGATGCATCAAAAGAGGTATAGATGCTAGAGATGAGAACATAGTGTTACCTCTATATAAGTCACTGGTCAGACCACATATGGTATATACTGTGTACAGTTTTGGGCACCGGTATATAAGAAGGACACGGCTGAACTGGAGCGGGTGCAGAAGAGGGCAACAAAGGTCATTAAGGGAATGGGTGGGTTACAGTACCAGGACAGGTTATCAAGCTTGGGGTTATTTACCCTAGAAAAAAGACGTCTTAGGGGCGATCTGATCACAATATACAAATATATGAATGGACAGTACAGAGATCTTTGTAGTGGTCTTTTTACTCCTAGGTCTGTAACCATGACAAGGGGGCATACTCTACGTCTAGAGGAAAGAAGATTTCACCATCAGCGGATTCTTTACTGTACGAGCGGTAAGACTGTGGAACTCTCTGCCACATTATATTTTCATGGCTGATTCATTAAATAAGTTCAAGGGAGGCCTGGATGCTTTTCTTGGTAAATATAATATGACAAGTTATGGGCATTAGATTACATGTGATAGGACGCTGATCCAGGGATTGTTCTGATCGCCATTGGAGTCGGGAAGGAGTTTTCTCCCTGTGATGGAGCAATTGTCATCTGCCTCATAGGGGTTTTTGCCTTCCTCTGGATCAACACAGAAGGGTTTCTGTATGTTGAACCTGATGAACTCTTGTCTTCTTTCAACCTTATTAACTATGTCAACAAGCAGATCCAGCTTAAAGAGGTTGGCCACTTTATAGTAAAATTGCTCAGTGTACGGTATTATTAAGTGTACTCACTGTATATACTGACAGCAGCTCCCTGTACTCACTGTATATACTGACAGCAGCTCCCCGTGTACCTCATAGAGCTAATATCAGACTCCCCTCCTCCATGCTGTGCTGCCCTGCTCTGTGGTGTTTTGGTCCATAAGATTGCTGACATGGAGGATCATGTGACCAGGCCCCGCCCCCCCAGTGTCCACCACTGAGCCTGTATATGTCCATGGAGGACACAGGGGACAGGGCCTGGTCACATGCTCCTCCATGTCAGCCATTTTGTGGACTGAAACAAAACAGAGCAGGGCACCCCAGCCTGGGGAAGGGGAGTCTGATTTTTGTATATAGCCCTGGTGAGTCTACTGAGACTATGGGGATAAAGTCGGCCCAGTATGGTTTACCAGTATGTTGCCAGCTGTGGTGGGGTGAAATCCAGGCTCTAGTAAGGTTTTGTTAAGAGATTGGGGGGGGGGGATTCATGTCCTGGTGGGCCAGTAGGTAACAGCCATAGGATTTGGTTGCCCTGCCGGTCTGTATCAGGGCCCGGCATTGCCAGTCTGGGTTATCTATTGGTTACCATTCCCCTGGAAGCAGTGTGGGGTGGGGAAGTCCAAGAGGACATCTGGGATATAACTCGGTGGGAAACCAAGTTGTGGTCAGAGCCCCTAAGTGCAGGGGCTGCTAGAGAGGAGAGATGACCAGACATACAGCTGGTATTGGGAGGCAGATGTGGACCTGTGTGATGTAACAGACCATGGGTGAGGCCCTTGTGTTTAGAACCTGACTTTTGGGGACCTTTGAATATTGTTATATTCCTATAATTTTGTATTTCTCGAAACATTCAAGAAATAGTGTGACCTAGTGTGAATATAACCATTAAAGGGGTATTCCAACTTAAAACTAACTTGTCCCCTATCCACAAGTAAAAGATCGCGGGGGGGTCTGTCCTCCGTACTCTCCGGTGATCTCCATATTGGGCCCTTGACTACTATGTTTTGAATAGAGCCGTGTGTACTGCTTGTGACCCGTGGCTCTATTCATTCTCTATGGAGCCACCGGAAAGAGCGGAGTTCTGTACTCCAACGTTTAACACATCACTGATCTCTGGGAGACCAAAGAGAACACTGTTGGTTAAAGCGCAAAATAAAGTAAAATCCTAGTTGCTCTCTCCGGTGGCTCCATAGAGAATGAATGGAACGCCATAGAGAGACGAGTACAGAACTTGGCTTATTCTGGCGGCTCCATAGAGAATGAATGGAACGCCATAGAGAGACGAGTATAGCACTCGGCTTATTCTGGTGTCTCCATAGAGAATGTATAGAGTTTTAGGCTGGAATACCCCTTTAAGCTTTAGCGCCTCAACACAGAACTTGGCAACTTGGTGTATTCGGCAGAATAGTAGCCTGAGATATCGCAACGTCACAGGAGGTGGGTCTCTCCGACAAGATGACTACGAGTGTAAACTGGTGGCTTAAGAAGGTAGAAAAGCAATTCCAAAGGGAGTGAGACCGGAAAATCCACCAGGGCTATTCCAGGCTATTAACAAATACCCACTGGCTGTGATATAATGATAGTTGGGGCCATATTGGTAATAGAACTGACTCCCCGAAGACCAGGATGGGGAAGAGGTGGGTTATGGCCCACACACTGGGAGTTTGGGTGATCCGAGTTTCGAGATCGTCCTGATCTAACTCATATGATCATCTACCTGGTGAACAGTAGGGGGTGTAAGGGCCAAGAAGTAATAAGGTTGATCCTAAGGGCTTTTAAGAATAGAAGAGGTGCTGGACCAGGCCCTATCTTGGTATTTGCTGATTATATACTGCCTATTGGACTGTATATGGTCACTGGTCTGAGGGTGCAGGGTGCAGTACTCTCTATATGGTGGTGCTAGGAAAGTGATGATATCGAGAGCCAAAGTCGGGAGAAGCTAAGTTACTTTTAGAAAGCAAAAATATTGCCTGGATACACAAGGGTCTGGTCTGTGGTCTGTAAAAGAGCAAGGTGTTAGGTGAGTTGTGTTTTGTTTTTTTTTGTCTGGTGAACAACATAAGGAGGTGGACATGTATTAGGGAGCAATCTATAAGGGGCACATGTACAAGGGGCAATCTATAAGGGGGACATGTATCAGGGGGCAATCTATAAGAGGGGACATGTATAAGAGGACAATCTATAAGAAAGGACATGTATAATGGGGCAATCTATAAGAAAGGACATGTATAAGGGGGCAATATATAAGAGGGGACATGTATAAGGGGGACATGTATAAGAGGACAATCTATAAGGGGGACATGTATCAGGGGGCAATCTATAAGAGGGGACATGTATAAGAGGACAATCTATAAGAAAGGACATGTATAAGGGGGCAATATATAAGAGGGGACATGTATAAGGGGGACATGTATAAAGGGGCAATCTATAAGGGGGGACATGTATAAGAGGACAATCTATAAGAGGGGACATGTATAAGGGGGCAATCTTTAAGGGGGGACATGTATAAGGGGGCAATCTTTAAGGGGGGACATGTATAAGGGGGCAATCTATAAGGGGGACATGTATAAGGGAGCAATCTATAAGGGGGACATGTATAAGGGAGCAATCTATAAGGGGGACGTTATAAGGGAGCAATCTATAAGAGGGGACATTTATAAGGGGTAATCTATAAGGGGGGACATGTATAAGGGGGCAATCTTTAAGGGGGACATGTATAAGGGGGCAATCTATAAGAGGGGACATTTATAAGGGGTAATCTATAAGGGGGACATGTATAAGAGGACAATCTATAAGAGGGGACATTTATAAGGGGTAATCTATAAGGGGGGACATGTATAAGGGGGCAATCTTTAAGGGGGACATGTATAAGGGGGCAATCTTTAAGGGGGGACATGTATAAGGGGGCAATCTATAAGGGGGACATGTATAAGGGAGCAATCTATAAGGGGGACGTTATAAGGGAGCAATCTATAAGAGGGGACATTTATAAGGGGTAATCTATAAGGGGGACATTATAAGGGAGCAATCTATAAGAGGGGACATTTATTAGAGACCAATCTATAAGGGGGGACATGTGTAAGGGGGCCATCTATAAGAGCGATGGACAACACAGGGGGACCATCTATAAGGGCAATAGACAACACAGAGGGGGCCATTTATAAGTGGGATAACAGGGGGGGGCATATACTATAAGGGGATAACACATGGGGGGGGCATATACTCACTAAATGAGGGTGTAAAGGGGAAAATACAGATGTGCAGTGTGTAGAGAGATGAGGATGGTGCCAGAGCGAGGAGCCTAATATGTCTGTCTGGCAGATTCTGTGGATTCGTGGCTCGGAGAAGTTCTCATAATGGCCCAGGACAGATGGAGAAGAAAATGAAAGGGGAACAACTCTGATCAAAGAAGACGTCCCCTGTGAGTCACTGGATATAACTGCACTGTAATGTATATGGTGTACAGAACCTGTGTAGGGCTGGCACTACCTCTATATGACTGGATGAGGTGATCCTTGTACAGTGGATTTTATTCAGTAGCAGAGGTGGCATAATAAAATCAGTGGTGCGCTACCTTGTGATTGTGGGAGAAATGTTTGGCCGTGGTTAGGGGACGTGTCTTGAGGAATGAGTGTGTGGTTAGGGGCGTGGTTTTTGTTTGGTTGGGGCGTGTCTATGTCCCTCTTTGCACTCAAAGTTGGGAGGTATGTGTATATACAAGGGAGGTCTAGTCTGGGGTCTCTATATATACTGGGGGTAGATGCTCTGTAAATACAAGGTCTGGGGTCTGTATATATCTGCGGGTACGTTCTGGGTGTACAATGGAGGTCTGGTCTGGGGTCTGTATATAGAAGAGAGGTCTGATCTAGGGTCTCTGTATATACTGGGGGTAGATGCTCTGTAAATACAAGGTCTGGGGTCTGTATATATCTGCGGGTACGTTCTGGGTGTACAATGGAGGCAGGGGTGATTCTAGCCTCTCTGCTGCCCGAGGCGAACTATAGAATGACGCCCCCCCCCCCCCCCCGGTCAATCCGCCCACATTATAATCCACTACTGCCCCCCCCCCCCCCCCACTGCTGTCCCCAATAAACATAATGTTTGGTCCCTTGCTGCACAGAGGATGTCAGGAGAGGAGGGGGCTGACTTTATAGGAGAGGTCCCAGCAGCACAGAGGATGTCAGGAGAGGAGGGGGCTAATCCTATAGGAGAGGTCCCAGCAGCACAGAGGATGTCAGGAGATGAGGGTGCTAATCCTATAGGAGAGGTCCCAGCAGCACAGAGGATGTCAGGAGAGGAGGGTGCTAATCCTATAGGAGAAGTCCCAGCAGCACAGAGGATGTCAGGAGAGGAGGGTGCTGATCTTTTAGGAGATGGTCCCCCTCTTCCCCCCTTATAGATGGTCCCCCTCTTCCCCCCCTTATAGATGGTCCCCTCTCCCTTATAGATGGTCCCCCTCTCCCCCCCTTATAGATGGTCCCCCTCTCCCCCCTCCCTTATAGATGGTCCCCCTCTCCCCCCTCCCTTATAGATGGTCTCCCTCTCCCCCCTCCCTTATAGTTGGTCCCCCTCTTCCCTCTCTCCCCCCCCTTATAGATGGTCCCCCTCTCCCCCCCCCCCTTATAGATGGTCCCCCTCTTCCCTCTCCCCCCCTTATAGATGGTCCCCCTCTTTCCCCCCTCCCTTATAGATGGTCCCCTTCCCCCCCTATAGATGGTCCCCCTCTTCCCTCTCTTCCTCCCTTATAGATGGCCCCCCCCCCTTATAGATCGTCCCCCTCTTTCCCCCCTCCCTTATAGATCGTCCCCTCTTTCCCCCCTCCCTTATAGATGGTCCCCCTCTTTCCCCCCTCCCTTATAGATGGTCCCCCTCTTTCCCCCCCTCCCTTATAGATGGTCCCCTTCCCCCCCCTACCTTATAGATGGTCCCCCTCTTTCCCCCCTCCCTTATAGATGGTCCCCTTCCCCCCCTACCTTATAGATGGTCCCCCTCTTTCCCCCCTCCCTTATAGATGGTCCCCCCCCTTATAGATGGTCCCCCCTTATAGATCGTCCCCCTCTTTCCCCCCTCCCTTATAGATCGTCCCCCTCTTTCCCCCCTCCCTTATAGATCGTCCCCCTCTTTCCACCCTACCTTATAGATGGTCCCCCTCTCCCCCCCCCCCCTGCACAGCAGGTAAAACAAAAACAAAAAACAGCACACAACTCACCTACCCTCCATTCCCCCGTCGAGCCTCTCTGGTCTGGTCCCGGCTGATGTGCGGCTGCCCGGGGTGTCCCGTCCTGTCCCCGGCAGCGCGCGCATCACAGAGCTCCCCGTGCGCCTGTGACTCCGGCGCACAGGGAGCTCTCTGATGCGTGCGCTGCCGGGGACAGGACGGGACACCCCCGGCAGCCGCACATCACCCGGGGGACTAAGGCTGCATTCCCACGTTCCGTGATCCGTCTGCATGTACTGGAGCCCCCCCCGCGCCCGGGCAGTATCTGTAATGAGATGCTGTGAGCGGGGGGGACTGTATTCATAAGCGCCGCGCTGTAGTATCAGCACGGTGCGGCTGATTTAGTACAGCGGGGCGCTTATGAATACAGTCTCCCCCGCTCACAGCATCTCATTACAGATACTGCCCGGGCGCGGGGGGACTCCGGTACATGGTACAATCAGTGGCGGATTATAATGTGGGCGGCCGCCCGAACCGCCCATATTATAATCTGCCACTGAATGCCGCCAGAGCCGTTTTAATACATTGGTGGGCCCAGTGCACAGCCCTCAAGAGTGCCCCCCCCCTTACCTTTCTGCACATTGTATAATGTACTGAATTTGCCCCCACACTGTATCAAGAGCCCCAATACATACAGTAGTTACCTTATAACACTATTTCCACAATACAGTGATTACATATTACATAAAAACTGCACTAAACAAAACAGAAAGATATTACCAATGATACCATTACATAATACCGCCACATCATGACCCCTAACACTACAATCCTATAACAGAGTGCAGTTACATCCAGTGACTCACCGGGGGTGTTTTCTCCAATCAGAGTCTGTCACCTTTTCTTTTTCTCTCCATCCAGCCTGGGCCACCTTGAAGTCTTCTCCTGGCTGTGAATCTTCTCTCCAGAATCTGCCAGACAAATATTTTAGGCTCCAACACATCCAGTAGTTAGGTCCCTTGTACCCCTATACAGTAGTTACACCCCTCTGTACTCCTACATAGTTACACCCCTCTGTGCCTCCATAGTTTTAAGGTGTCCCTGTAGTATATAGACCCTCATGTGCTCCTCCAGTTATATACAGCCCTCCTGTGCGCTCCCCTATTAGTATATAGCCCCCCTGTGCACTCTCCCCAGTAGTATATAGCCCCCCTGTGCTCTCCCACAATAGTATATAGCCCCCCTGTGCTCTCCCACAATAGTATATAGCCCCCCTGTGCTCTCCCCCAATAGTATATAGTCCCCCTGTGCTCTCCAATAGTATATAGACCCCTATGCTCTCCCACAATAGTATATAGCCCCCCTGTGCTCTCCCCCAATAGTATATAGCCCCCCTGTGCTCCCCCCAATAGTATATAGCCCCCTGTGCTCTCCCCAATAGTATATAGCCCCCCTGTGCTCTCCATAATATATAGCCCCCCTGTGCTCTCCCCCATAGTATATAGACCCCTGTGCTCCTCAATATGATATAGCTCCCTGTGCTCACCAATAGTATATACCTCCCCTGTGCTCCCCAATAGTATATAGTCCCCTGTGCTCCCCAATAGTATATAGCTCCCCAGTGCTCCCCCATAGTATATATTCCCCTGTGCTCCCCCATAGTATATAGCCCCTCTGTGCTCCCCAGTAGTATATAGCCCCCTGTGCTCCCCAGTAGTATATAGCCCCCTGTGCTCCCCAGTAGTATATAGCTCCCCTGTGCTCCCCAGTAGTATATAGCTCCCCTGTGCTCCCCAGTAGTATATAGCTCCCCTGTGCTCCCCCATAGTATATAGCTCCCCTGTGCTCCCCCATAGTATATAGCCCCCTGTGCTCCCCCATAGTATATAGCCCCCCTGTGCTCCCCCATAGTATATAGCCCCCTGTGCTCCCCCATAGTATATAGATTCCCTGTGCTCCCCATAGTATATAGACCCCTGTGCTCCCCAGTAGTATATAGTCCCCTGTGCTCTCCCATAGTATATAGGTCCCCTGTGCTCCCCCATAGTATATAGCTCCCCTGTGCTCCCCCATAGTATATAGCCCCCTGTGCTCCCCCATAGTATATAGCTCCCCTGTGCTCCCCCATAGTATATAGCCCCCTGTGCTCCCCCATAGTATATAGCCCCCTGTGCTCCCCAGTAGTATATAGCCCCCTGTGCTCCCCCATAGTATATAGATTCCCTGTGCTCCCCATAGTATATAGACCCCTGTGCTCCCCAGTAGTATATAGTCCCCTGTGCTCTCCCATAGTATATAGGTCCCCTGTGCTCCCCCATAGTATATAGCTCCCCTGTGCTCCCCCATAGTATATAGCCCCCTGTGCTCCCCCATAGTATATAGCTCCCCTGTGCTCCCCCATAGTATATAGCCCCCTAAGCTCCCCCATTGTATAAAGCTCCCTGTGCTCCCCAGTAGTATATAGCCCCCTGTGCTCCCCAGTAGTATATAGCTCCCTGTGCTCCCCCACAGTATATAGCTCCCCTGTGCTCCCCCATAGTATATAGCCCCCTGTGCTCCCCCATAGTAAATAGCCCCCTGTGCTCCCCAGTAGTATATAGCCCCCTGTGCTCCCCAGTAGTATATAGCTCCCCTGTGCTCCCCAGTAGTATATAGCTCCCCTGTGCTCCCCATAGTATATAGACCCCTGTGCTCCCCAGTAGTATATAGTCCCCTGTGCTCTCCCATAGTATATAGGTCCCCTGTGCTCCCCCATAGTATATAGCTCCCCTGTGCTCCCCCATAGTATATAGCCCCCTGTGCTCCCCCATAGTATATAGCTCCCCTGTGCTCCCCCATAGTATATAGCCCCCTAAGCTCCCCCATTGTATAAAGCTCCCTGTGCTCCCCAGTAGTATATAGCCCCCTGTGCTCCCCACTAGTATATAGCTCCCTGTGCTCCCCCACAGTATATAGCCCCCCTGTGCTCCCCCATAGTATATAGCCCCCTGTGCTCCCCCATAGTAAATAGCCCCCTGTGCTCCCCAGTAGTATATAGCCCCCTGTGCTCCCCAGTAGTATATAGCTCCCCTGTGCTCCCCAGTAGTATATAGCTCCCCTGTGCTCCCCAGTAGTATATAGCTCCCCTGTGCTCCCCCATAGTATATATTCCCCTGTGCTCCCCCATAGTATATAGCTCCCCTGTGCTCCCCAGTAGTATATAGCCCCTTGTGCTCCCCCATAGTATATAGCTTCCCTGTGCTCCCCATAGTATATAGCTCCCCTGTGCTCCCCCATAGTATATAGCCTCCTGTGCTCCCCCATAGTATATAGCCCCCTGTGCTCCCCCATAGTATATAGCCCCCCTGTGCTCCCCCATAGTATATAGCTCCCCTGTGCTCCCCAGTAGTATATAGCCCCCTGTGCTCCCCCATAGTATATAGCCCCCTGTCCTCCCCTATAGTATATAGCCCCGTCCTCCCCCATAGTATATAGCCCCCTGTGCCCCCCCATAGTATATAGCCCCCTGTGCCCCCCCTAAACCCCCCCCCCCCCCGTAGTATATAGCTCCCCCTCCCATATAACATTGAAAAAAACAAACACTGTTACTCACCTGGGTCCACGCGTTCCTCTTCTCTTCCCTCCTGTGGCCGCACTTCCTCCGGTCACAAGAGGCTGCACTCCCCTCACCCTCGCGCCGACGCTCCAGTGACGTCGGCCGCTAGAGGGAGAGTGCGGCCTCTTGTGACCGCAGGAAGTGCGGCCACAAGAGTGACTGACAGGGAGGGAGCCAATGGCTCTCTCTCTGTCAGTGTCGCTGCTGCTGCAGCGCTGAAGCGCCGCAGCAGCAGCGGACGGGGGCAGCGGCGGACGGGGGGGCCCTGCAGGGGGCGCCATGGAGGGGTAAGTAGATTACCCATCCATGGCGCTCCCCCCTGACAGGCTGGTGGCCGGAGCCCTGTGCGACCGCATTGGTCGCACATAGCAACGGCCGGCCTGCTCGGGGGGCCCCTTTAACCAGTGGGCCCGGTGCACGTGCACCATGTGCCCTCTGGTTAAAGCTGAATGCCGCCCCCATGAAGACAGCTGGTGGCGCCGCCTGAGGCAGACGACTCAGGTCGCCTCATCATTGCGGCGCCCCTGAATGGAGGTCTGGTCTGGGGTCTGTATATACAGGGGAGGTCTAGTCTGGGGTCTCTATATATACTGGAGGTAGATGCTCTGTAAATACAAGGTCTGGGGTCTGTATATATCTGCGGGTATGTTCTGGGTGTACAATGGAGGTCTGGTCTGGGGTCTGTATATAGAAGGGAGGTGTGATCTAGGGTCTCTGTATATACTGGGGGTAGATGCTCTGTAAATACAAGGTCTGGGGTCTGTATATATCTGCGGGTATGTTCTGGGTGTACAATGGAGGTCTGGTCTGGGGTCTGTATATACAGGGGAGGTCTAGTCTGGGGTCTCTGTATATACTGGAGGTAGATGCTCTGTAAATACAAGGTCTGGGGTCTGTATATATCTGCGGGTATGTTCTGGGTGTACAATGGAGGTCTGGTCTGGGGTCTGTATATACAGGGGAGGTCTAGTCTGGGGTCTCTGTATATACTGGAGGTAGATGCTCTGTAAATACAAGGTCTGGGGTCTGTATATATCTGCGGGTATGTTCTGGGTGTACAATGGAGGTCTGGTCTGGGGTCTGTATATACAGGGGAGGTCTAGTCTGGGGTCTCTGTATATAATGGGGGTAGATGCTCTGTAAACACAAGGTCTGGGGTCTGTATATACAGGGGAGGTCTAGTCTGGGGTCTCTGTATATAATGGGGTAGATGCTCTATAAATACAAGGTCTGAGGACTGTATATACAGGGGAGGTCTAGTCTGGGGTCTCTGTATATAATGGGGGTAGATGCTCTGTAAATACAAGGTCTGAGGACTGTATATACAGGGGAGGTCTAGTCTGGGGTCTCTGTATATACTGGGGTAGATATATGCAGAGTGGTCTGACCTGAGGCCTATAAACAGGGTCTGTCTGGGGTCTATGGAGGAGATATATAGCGCTGTCTCATAGTAAGATTCTCTTTTGCCCATAGCAACCAATCACAGCTCAGCTTTCATTTTACCAGAGCAATGTGAGAAGTGAAAGCCAAGCTGTGATTGGTTGCTATGGGCAACATAGGGGATCTTTATTCACTGGGGGGGGTCTCCTGAGGGGGGTCATACTTGGTTGGTACTTTATAGGTTAATGGCAGTTCCAGAGTCAATGGTTGGGGTAGGTAGAAATGGTTGGCCACATCTGTTCCCCTCTTAGGACGCTCCATAGGAAAGTATAGAACTATAGAGGTACACTGCCCCTAGCGGCCATCCTGCAGTACTACACCAGTTATCCAGTTACTATTACATGGTGGGGTCTGTCATGGGGTAAGATGATCAGGGGGGACCTGGCGACTTTGAAAAAAAAAGGACTAGACAGTCCATATCTTGTTACACGGCCAATAATACCGACTTGATCACTTCTAGTAACTCATAAGATTATATGAACGGCACAACGTAGCTTACTGTCTGTCACTGACTGTGTAGGATGGTACTGCGGGGACATCTAGAGCCTGCAGGAGGTATTACACACTACTCCAATAACAGCCGCACACAGGATATAAATAATAACAATAATAACAGACAAACACATAGAGCTAACAGCTGCATCAAACTGGACATAGACTAAGGCTGGGTTCACACTACGTTTTTGCAATCCGTTTTTTGCAAAAATGGATGATAGTTAACTATTAAAAAACTATTATAGTACAGTGGTGCCTTGGATTACGAGCATAATTCGTTCCGGGACTGTGCTTGTAATCCAAATCCACTCTTAAACCAAAGCAAATTTTCCTATAGGAAATGATAGAAATGCAGACAATTGGTTCCGTACCCCAAAAATTATGATTTATTATTCTGGATAACATGTAACAGATGAAACAAACATTTATAAGCAGCAGAATCTGTGATATATAAGTTACTGTACAGTAATGGAGAGGATGGGAAACACAAGGGCGGACAGAGACTGCAGGGAGCAGGAAGGAATGAGCAGGGCAGATGTGGGCACATACATGCAGCGATCTCTGTCCGGGGAGAGAGGGGTTACAGCTATGGAGAGATTACCCCCCCCCCCCCACAGTCCTGTCCCCTGATGTAAGCCCCAGCCTGAAGGGGATCTGCTATGATTTGGAAGGCAAGGGAGACTTCCTGGGTCACAGTACAGGGCTGTAGACCAAGCTATGCAGACCATGACCCTCTTCCACTTGCGCTCCCATCCCGTACAGGGAGCTCTTACACCAAAGCAATGCTCTTAAACCAAGTCACATTTTAAAAAAACTGTAAGCTCTTAAACCAAAACGGTCTTAAACCAAGTTACTCTTAAACCAAGGTACCACTGTAGTTATATTCCTGTATATAGGGGGCAGTATTATAGTAGTTATATTCCTGTATATAGGAGCAGTATTATAGTAGTTATATTCCTGTATATAGGGAGCAGTATTATAGTAGTTATATTCCTGTATATAGGAGCAGTATTGTAGTAGTTATATTCTTGTATATAGGAGCAGTATTATAGTAGTTATATTCCTGTATATAGGAGCAGTATTATAGTAGTTATATTCCTGTATATAGGAGCAGTATTATAGTAGTTATATTCCTGTATATAGGAGCAGTATTATAGTAGTTATATTCTTGTATATAGGAGCAGTATTATAGTAGTTATATTCCTGTATATAGGAGCAGTATTATAGTAGTTATATTCTTGTATATAGGAGGCAATTTTTATTTGTATAAAACAAACATAAATACAGAAATACTTTTCCATCAGAATAAATAAATAAATGATCTTACAGTATAACTTATACTTGTGCAAAGGAAATTGAAATTATACTAATTGTACCTTAAGTGCTTTTTAACTAAAGGGGAAAAGAAAAGGAAGTAAATAATAGCCTCCATGACAATATACAATACAATACATCAGTCCAGATGGACGTTCCTCCATAATCTGATGTTCTCCCCTTTTTTCCTGACCTCTAGTGCCTGGATCCACCTGAGCTCTGACAGAATGAGGGATATGGCTTTGCTGTGATTGAATGGCTCACTATGGACAGAGACTCGCGTTCTTGTGTGCCAGTGGTAATACTTGATCACAGAGATGATCAGATACAGGGTCCCCCGGTTGATATTATACCCATTAGATGTGACCCCATAGATGATTTCCGGGTATTTCAGTGACTGTAATGTTGGGATCTTTAGCTTGGTGGATATGTCACACCAGATTTTCCGTCCACCCCAACACTCTGAGATGAAATGATCCATAGTCTCCTCCTGCTGACAACCCAAGGGACACATGCGATCTGACACACTGAGGAACTTTAGATTTCCCCTAACAAAAAGCTTCCCCTGTAATGACAGCCAGGAGATATCCCAGAACTTAGGGGGGAGCCGCGGACCATTGAGAAGCCTCAGACTGTCCTGCAGGGTTGTGGTCGGACAGTCTCTAAGTACAGGCTGTACACTGTAGAAGGTCTTACACACTCTGGAGTATAGATCTCTCCTGGTTTTACTCTCAATGAAACACTTATCTATACTCCATTTCTTGAGACATCGTATTCCGTACTCCAGATACTGGGGAAGGTGTCCAGGAGTCAATCTCCCCCTCTTGAGACTGCCGCCTCGCATCCAAGGTTCTGCAAAAGGCAATATCCAGTCCCTGATACTATTTACCCACAGACGACTGTTGTTTGAGTCCAGGCAACCAAAATTAACTTTAAGAAACATGGAGTCAAAGAACACCCTTGGATTTAACATATCTAGCCCACCCTCTCTCCTCTGCAGGTAAGTTATCCCTCTTTTTACTGGGTTCAACCTGTTCCCCCATAAGAGCTGGAAGAACAGGCTAAAGAGCCTAGCCGAGAAAGATTCTGGCAAAGGAAAGACGACAGAGACGTACAAGAAGACGGGGACCAGGTAAGTCTTCAGCATTGAGATCCGCTCTCTATAGGTCAGCCTCCAGTTCTTCCACCGCTGAACCTTTATATTTCCGGCATCCAACTTCACTTCCCAATTTAGCCTGGAATTATCGTCCCTCCCGAATTTAACCCCAAGGATCTTAATATGGGTGGAGGCCTTGGCAAACTGCGGCAGATCAAAATCTGGGTCTTTATTCAATGTCCAGAAAGCTTGACTCTTCTCAAGGTTGACCAGAGACCCTGAGGCCTCCGAGTAGCTTCTGATGGCTGCAGACAACATCTCCACCTCACGAGGCTCAGATATCACTACAGTCACATCATCCGCATAGGCAACAACATCCAGGGGCAGGCAATGGGGGACCGGTACCCCCTGAAAACCAC
This sequence comes from Dendropsophus ebraccatus, assembly GCF_027789765.1. Taxonomy (NCBI): domain Eukaryota; kingdom Metazoa; phylum Chordata; class Amphibia; order Anura; family Hylidae; genus Dendropsophus; species Dendropsophus ebraccatus. Next base: position 12,782,677 of record NC_091458.1, read on the forward strand.
ACCGCTGCAGCGATCTCAGGAACGGATCGATAGCAAACACATACAGCAGTGGACTCAGTGGGCAACCTTGTCGCACCCCTGCCTCTACCCTGAATGTGCCACCCCGCCAACCATTGATCAGAGGAAAGCTCTCAGCCTCACAATACAAAGTTCTCAGCCAATCTATGAATGGTCCCGGAATACCGTACTTTGATAAAGTGGCCCATAGATATGCATGATCCACTCTGTCAAAGGCTTTAGCCTGGTCAAGACCTACAACATATCTCCCACACCCAAGGGCTTTACATCTCTCAAACATCTCCCTGATGGAGAGCACCGCTCCAGAGATGTTCCGCCCTTGTACTGTGCCATACTGACAGCCTGCCAACAGTGACGGGGACAAACAAACTAATCTAGAGAACAGAATTTTTGCCAGAATCTTCCTGTCGACATTCAAGAGGGCAATTGGCCTCCAGTTCTTGATGTCGCTAGGGTCTTTACCTTTAGACAGCAGAATCAACGATGAGACCCTCATGGATGGAGGCATCAGGTGATTTTCTAGACAATTCCTATATACATCCACGAGGATTGGAGCCAAGAGATCTCTGAATTTCTTATAAAATTCTGCTGTAATACCATCTGGACCTGGTGCCTTCTTCAGATGTAACTTATCAATGGCCTCTTTGACCTCCTCCACCGTTAGTTCTGCTGTCAAAGGAGAAAAGTCCAAATCATTAGTATCAGGCACTGGAGTTGCCTCCAAGAATTGGGTCACTTTTTCCTTATCCAAAGCCTTCCTCTGAAACAAGTCAGTATAGTAAGATCTCACGACCCCCAAGATACCCTCCCGCGATTCCTGCAAAACACCCTGGGAGTCAGTGAGACCCGAGATTAATTTCTTTGCCACCCGCTCCCGGCAATTCTCATAGGGATCAGGAGACCCTAAGGACCCATAATCCCGTTCAACCACCAGGGAGGTATACCTACTGTACTGATACTGGCTCATCTCAGATTTCAGCCGGTCAATCCTTTGTTGGTCACCCCCACCCACCGAATAGAGTGACTCCAATTCTTTACGCAGTCTTAGATACTGGCCATACTTACTCTTCCCTCTCTTAATAGACAGTTTCTTCAAGAGGGAGCAGATCTCCTCCTTGACATCCTCCCACCAGTCAGCCATACTGTCATAAAAATCCACTCTCTCAAGTTGGTTCTGGAGGAGGGAGTGAACACAATTCTGGACATAAACGTCATCCAGGAGGCTGGAATTAAGTTTCCATAACCCCCTACCAAGATCTGGACGTTTAGCGACTCCCAGGCAGAAACACAAGGCCAGGTGGTCGGAGTATGGGACGGCTTTCTCACTCATCCCGCTAACAGTTTCTGTAGGATTCACGAACGCCAGATCTATTCTACTCCTCCTGTCACCACAGCAATATGTGAATTTTGGCCTCCTTCCACCCTGTGCAAAGACATCACTCAGACCAGCCTGCAAAATGATGTTGTTAAGGACTGTAGAGTCCCTGGCCACAGCTCTGCCGGAGGACCTGTCACCCGCTGACCGGGCAACGTTAAAGTCTCCAGCTAATACAACGGGAATAGAAGTAAACAGGTATGGCTTCACCTCATTAAGGACATGGATCCTTTCAGTCACTGTCTGTGGGCCATAGATGTTAATAAGCCTGAGCCGTCTGCTATGGACAGTGACCTCAAGGACCAGACACCTCCCCATAACAACCTCTGTCATCCTATGTACAGTCACGTCAGTGGTGTTAAACAATATGGCTACTCCCGCATAAGGCTCTACAGCCAGCGACCAAAAGGACGGACCAGACGTCCAATCTCTCTGGGCCTCAGACAACAGTCCAGATGACGTTAGACGTGTCTCTTGTAAGAAGATTACATCAGCATTCAGGTGTTTCAGATGGTCGTATACCGCATGTCTCGTCCTTCTTACTTTTATGCTGTTGGCATTACTGGAGATGATGTTTAAAGTGAACCCAGCCATGAGAAGACAATAGAAAAGGACCATATTAGTGACTGCCATCATCACATGTCAGAATCGCTGTCTCTACCTCCAGTCTCCATATCTGACTGTGTCGGAGTCTCTATAGTGGGGGTTTTCTTTTTTGTGCGGGGGAGCCCTGTGTCCTCTTCACACTCTTTGTCAATCCTTTCTAGCTCCTTCTCATAGTCACCATCTGATTCCGAGAGAACATCATATCTATTAGATAAGACCATGACTCCATCACCGCTAGTGACTGGTTTCTTGGCCCTCTGGCCTGCACTGGGACTCTCCTCAGGTTTGCGGGAGGACGGGTCTTTTTTCTTCCTCTTATTGCTCTTAATGTCCTCAAAAACAGATGGTGACTTAGAGGAGACTGTCTGTGTCGGCTGTTGGTCTGAGGTGGCCTCTATGGGTGCTTGTACCCCCTCTGTGCGTCTCTGTACCCCCTGTGTGTGTGCTTGCACCCCCTCTGATGATGGACCTGGATGTACATTATCTGACCCCTGCTGGACCTCCTGTCTGGTCAGTATTGTCCCTGAAATTAGAGCCTCCTCCTCTAACACATCTGTCGCTGCCAGCAAGTCCTGGTCAGGGAGATCTCCACATATGTTGTGCCAGGCATCTGGGCATTCCCTGTGCGGGTGGCCAATCCTACCACATAGGTTACAGCGGATGTTCTTGCAGGTGGAACTGACATGGCCGACCTCCCCACACAGGTTGCACCTCAGCACCGTGCACACACTCGCCACATGACCAAGTTTACCGCACTTGAAACATTTCCTGGGCTGACCGGGGTAGAAACAGACCCCCTTCTCCCTCCCAATAAAGAAGGAATTGGGGAGATGCAGCGTGATATTATTGTGCTGCCGTAGTTTCACCAGTGCCCGCCACCCTCCAGTCCAGATACCATCATCGTCACGGGCTTTGGTGAGGTCAGACATGAGGTCACAGTGTCGCCTGAGCCATACCACTATATCCTGGGGGGGAACAGACTCATTCCAGAAGATGATATTTACTGTGGCCGTATCGGGCTTAGAAATGGGAATGAGAATGAACTTATTCCAGCCCTCTGTGTCCCTAAACCTTGGAAACTGCGCCCAAAACCGATCCAGACTGGACATGAGCTTAAAGCTAACGTCATAGCCCTGTCTGTCTGGAAGGTTTATTACGGCCAGGATGTCGGCTGGTGTAAACCCCATCTGGTGGCACAGGAGCTCCCGGATGACTAGTCTCCTGGCAGGGAGGTCTTCCTTGTTGCCCTTATGCTTGAACCTTACCACGTTCCTCCTCTTAAACGCCTGGCCGGTATAATGGGCACTGGGGGTGAATGATGGAGCACCCCGACTCCAGGCGTTTCTGGGGGGTTCCTGATGGGGGGCACTCTCAGGGGGTTTAGGGTGAAGGTCTGTACTAGAGGGGGCAGCCTCAACATGTGGGGGGCTTAATGGGGGGAAATCACATGCAACATTATTTTCTATCGCCACCACCCCATCTACCATGGCATCATCAGATGGTTCCATCTCCCACACAGACTGTGTATCCCCTCCAACCCCTGACCCCTCAGCTACACCATGACCACCACTACTGTCCACAGTCTGACACCCAGATGATTGTCCACTGTCCTGCTGCTGTGCAGTGTTGGCTGGGACTTGTGGTGCCGATGATGCTTCTCCTGGGACTTGTAGTCCATGTGCTGCTGTCTGAGGGTCAGACACACCATGATCACCATTACTATCCACAGTCTCACACAAAGATGACACTCCACTGTCCTGCTGCTGTGCAGTGTTGGCTGGGACTTGTAGTGCATGTGCAGTCTGAGGCATAGTTTGTTGCTCAGGGACAGCCATAGATGTTTTTGGCTGTTGTCTCTGCTGATGTTTCCCCTCCTGGAACACAAAGCTTGGGGCCTGCAGGATGACACGTGGCCCTCGCTGGGACATAGACGCAGTGTCTGAGGGTCTGGACTGGGATGATACAGTCTGAGCTTGGGCAGCAAAGCGTTCCTGGTTGTGGTAAGTCTCAGCCAGAGGCCCCATCCTCTCCAGGACACAGTCCATCTCCCTCACCACCTCAGCCAGCTCAACGCTCAGGGAGTGCAGCTTAGCATCATACAGGGTGTTACTCTCAGGGTGGACAGTTTTTAGATTGTATATACAGTCTATCTGTACTTGCAGCAGTTGCTTATGGTGTTTTAGCTCCCCCATCCTCCTTACCAGACCTGGGATCTCCTCCGCCATCTGCAGCTCAGGTGCTCTCTCTGGCTCCTTCTCTGCTGGTCTCTCTGGCTTCTCCTCAGGTGTTGGCCTCTGTGGTCTCTCAGGCTGTTTGCAGTCACCTGGTTCCAGCTTTGTTGCAGATCTTGTCTTGCCGTGACCCACCATCCTGGAGACCATCACCTGCTGCCTGATGTTCTCCTGCAGGGTCTGTCTCTCCAGAGATGTCCTCTTCTGTCTGGGTGCAGGAGTGGGGGGCTGTGCACCTGCTGCTTCTCCTGCTTGTCTCACCATGCACTCACTTTGCTGGCTTGGCCTTGGGCTTCCTGCTGCTTTCTCACTAACTTCCATCTTGTTATCTTTCAGTTTACTTGTGCTTCTTACGTTCTTTTCATTACTAGAAACTTTGGGATTTCCATCCACCTTAGAAAGAGCTTGGGAGTTGTCTCCCAGTGTAGGCCTTGGAGCCTGGGCCTCGCTTGGGGAGCTTCCCCACCCAGGGTGGCCCCGCCCTGGGCTTTCTCCAGGCATCAGAGCAATGCAGGAGAGCTACCAACACACGTCCTCACAGGTAGGAGGCAGTATTATAGTAGTTATATCCCTCTATATAGGAGCAGTATTATAGTAGTTATATTCCTGTATATAGGGGACAGTATTATAGTAGTTATATTCCTGTATATAGGGGGCAGTATTATAGTAGTTATATTCCTGTGTATAGCAGCAGTATTATAGTAGTTATATTCCTGTATATAGCAGCAGTATTATAGTAGTTATATTCTTGTATATAGGAGCAGTATTATAGTAGTTATAACAAGCAATAGGAGAAAATCCAGCACTCACCAGTTGAAGTCTTCATAGATTTATTGCGTGGAAAACAAGCAGGGAAGGGGAGATGGAACAGTGAAGGTGCAGGCGCATCACCTGGGATAGCTATTTCGGGACTCCTCCCTTCGTCTAGCCAGGCCAATACGTCACACCCGGGAGTGCTTTATATACACAGTGGTCAGTGATTGAGACATGCTATAAAAATGTGAACACTTGCGGTATAACAGAAAATACAAATATCAATATGGTATAAAGGCATAACGCTGATTACATATAGCTGATGTTCAAGGCATCATAAAAATACGCTAAGATCGTTGCGTTCATTTAAGCCCCCAGCACCTGTGGCATTAAGTTTGGAGATCCACAGTGACTCCCTCTGTAGGAGGAACTGATGGCGTTCAACCCCTTCTGGGGCGTGGTGAACTCTTTCAAGCCCAACAAAACGTAGAACCTCTGTGTCGCCGCTGTGGACAGTGTGAACATGCTCAATGAGTCTAGGAACTCCTTTTTTTGTTCTCACTGAGTAGCAATGTTCCTTATAGCGCGTCCACAGGGGCCTCTTTGTTTTGCCAATGTAAAATCGTTTACATGTGCAAATGATAGCATAAACTATGAAGGACGTTTTGCAAGTGATAAGCTCTTTTATCCTGCAGTCTACACCGTTAAGGTTAATGTATGAGACAGTGAGCATTTTATTGCAATAATTGCACTGACCGCACCGCCGATTACCGGTAATTGGTGCTTTGGTCAGCCATGTGCTAGTGGGGGCGCTATGACTAATAGTGCTAAGCGCATCCCCTATTGTGCTATTTTTTCGGAATGCTATAACTGGTTGCTGGAGCGTATACACATCGAGGTCTGCGTCTTGCTGTAGTAGATGCCAGTATTTTTTAATGGCTTTTTTTATCACATTATTTTGGGGGGAGTTCTGAAAGGCAAAAGAAAAGACCGGTTGCGTTATATGTTTAGTATTTTTGTTATACAGGAGCTGCTTTCTATCAAGACTCAAGGCTCGTCTATAAGCTGTTTGTACTAATGGTCTAGGGTAAGCACGGGCAACCAGCCTTTCTTCTAAATCTTTAGCCTGTGTGGTGAAGGAGTCGTTGGTACTGTTCACACGGCGCAGACGGACCATTTGGCCATAGGGGATGGCTTCGCGGACATGCTGAGGGTGCGAGCTAGTGTAGTGTAATAGGGAGTTACAAGCCGTGGGCTTCCTATACACTGAGGTAGAAAAAGCGTCATTTTTTATATCTACCTGTACATCCAAAAATTCTAGAGATGTGCCCCCTATTTTATAGGTGAAAAGCATGTTTACATTGTTATTCTGATTTAGATAATCTACGAACTGGGCAAACTCACTTTCTAGGCCGTTCCATACTATGAAGACATCGTCAACAAAGCGGAGGTAGGTGACCAGCCTGTTGACGAAGGGGTTCTTCATAGAGAAGACGATGTCATTCTCTAATTTAGCCAGAAAGAGATTGGCATAGGTACAGGAGACCGGCGTGCCCATTGCAGTGCCGATCTCCTGACCATACCAATCTCCCTCAAACATAAATACATTATTGCGTAAGACAAAACATAATGCATCACAAATAAAGTCTCTCTGGGCCGTGGGTTTTTGGCAGCGAGACATAAACCAGTTGATCGCCTCTACACCCGCATCATGTGGGATGCGGGTGTAGAGGCTCTCCACGTCGATGGATGCCAGGAGGTAATTGGGGGACCAGTGGATGGAGTCAAGGGCCTTAATGAAGTCGCCAGAGTCCTTAAGGTAGCCCATAGTTCCAGGGAGGATGGGTCGAAGTGCCCAGTCCAGATATTGCGATAAGGCTTCTGTAGCCGATCCAATTGCCGAGACAATCGGACGCCCAGGTGGTCGTTCCAGGGACTTGTGCACCTTCGGTAGGAAATACCACCTGGGCGTCCTAGGCATATGGGGCAATAATTTACAGTGTACAAAAATAAACCTAAAAAATACTCCGAGTTTCTTACCACGGACTCAGATACAAGCCTCTCAGATGACGCACCTACTACTGGACCTACGGCAAATGCCAGAGGCTCTCATAGTCAACGACAGACGGCCCCTTTAGGCGCAGAACCAGGAGAGGAGGCTGGAGGGCACGGAAACAGAGGGCGAGGAGAGAGAAAGAGGAAGCAAGTCAGTTGGCGTTAACATCTACCCTGACCAATGTAATCAATATTTCTGATGTCACACTACCCCCTGAATGCATGCAACTATTAAAGAAAGGACTCAACTATGGCATAACTGAAGATTTCTCGCCTACCACCTTCGATATAGATCTATTTAAAGCCGTACGGAAAGTGAATCTTAAGAAGTTTTTCAAAAATAAAAACACTAATGAACATCACGCAGTCTCATCGTCCTTGAGATGTAACATAGGCCCTCTAGGTTTCTTTCCCCCAACAGAATTCAATGCGGAAGAAATTCAATGCATGGAGGCTTTAGCTGACATGGACGATCGCCACCAACCGGATGAACCAGTTAATAATGAAGCATTCATGGGAGGTAACCGATCCACCTTTTGCCCGCAAGTAACACCCGGGAGCCCTTTGGACTTGTTCCACAAAATGGTCTCACAAGAGGTTAAGGCCTTGATCTACCCCAGAGCAGCTAGTAATCTGTCCTCCTCGGAACAGAAAGCGCTTAAATGGCTCAAAAGTAGGCCAGACTTGATAATAAAGAGAGCCGACAAAGGCGGAGCTACCGTGGTGATGCCACGAACTTATTACATGGAAGAAGCCCACCGGCAACTTAATGACAACTCCACCTATAAGAAGCTCACAAGTAACCCTATCCCTGGCGTCCAAAGCCGTCTCAGAAGCATGCTTTATAAACACTGCAGCACTGGAGGTTTAGATAAGAAAATGGCTGAAAAATTATTGCCCCATATGCCTAGGACGCCCAGGTGGTATTTCCTACCGAAGGTGCACAAGTCCCTGGAACGACCACCTGGGCGTCCGATTGTCTCGGCAATTGGATCGGCTACAGAAGCCTTATCGCAATATCTGGACTGGGCACTTCGACCCATCCTCCCTGGAACTATGGGCTACCTTAAGGACTCTGGCGACTTCATTAAGGCCCTTGACTCCATCCACTGGTCCCCCAATTACCTCCTGGCATCCATCGACGTGGAGAGCCTCTACACCCGCATCCCACATGATGCGGGTGTAGAGGCGATCAACTAGTTTATGTCTCGCTGCCAAAAACCCACGGCCCAGAGAGACTTTATTTGTGATGCATTATGTTTTGTCTTACGCAATAATGTATTTATGTTTGAGGGAGATTGGTATGGTCAGGAGATCGGCACTGCAATGGGCACGCCGGTCTCCTGTACCTATGCCAATCTCTTTCTGGCTAAATTAGAGAATGACATCGTCTTCTCTATGAAGAACCCCTTCGTCAACAGGCTGGTCACCTACCTCCGCTTTGTTGACGATGTCTTCATAGTATGGAACGGCCTAGAAAGTGAGTTTGCCCAGTTCGTAGATTATCTAAATCAGAATAACAATGTAAACATGCTTTTCACCTATAAAATAGGGGGCACATCTCTAGAATTTTTGGATGTACAGGTAGATATAAAAAATGACGCTTTTTCTACCTCAGTGTATAGGAAGCCCACGGCTTGTAACTCCCTATTACACTACACTAGCTCGCACCCTCAGCATGTCCGCGAAGCCATCCCCTATGGCCAAATGGTCCGTCTGCGCCGTGTGAACAGTACCAACGACTCCTTCACCACACAGGCTAAAGATTTAGAAGAAAGGCTGGTTGCCCGTGCTTACCCTAGACCATTAGTACAAACAGCTTATAGACGAGCCTTGAGTCTTGATAGAAAGCAGCTCCTGTATAACAAAAATACTAAACATATAACGCAACCGGTCTTTTCTTTTGCCTTTCAGAACTCCCCCCAAAATAATGTGATAAAAAAAGCCATTAAAAAATACTGGCATCTACTACAGCAAGACGCAGACCTCGATGTGTATACGCTCCAGCAACCAGTTATAGCATTCCGAAAAAATAGCACAATAGGGGATGCGCTTAGCACTATTAGTCATAGCGCCCCCACTAGCACATGGCTGACCAAAGCACCAATTACCGGTAATCGGCGGTGCGGTCAGTGCAATTATTGCAATAAAATGCTCACTGTCTCATACATTAACCTTAACGGTGTAGACTGCAGGATAAAAGAGCTTATCACTTGCAAAACGTCCTTCATAGTTTATGCTATCATTTGCACATGTAAACGATTTTACATTGGCAAAACAAAGAGGCCCCTGTGGACGCGCTATAAGGAACATTGCTACTCAGTGAGAACAAAAAAAGGAGTTCCTAGACTCATTGAGCATGTTCACACTGTCCACAGCGGCGACACAGGGGTTCTACGTTTTGTTGGGCTTGAAAGAGTTCACCACGCCCCAGAAGGGGTTGAACGCCATCAGTTCCTCCTACAGAGGGAGTCACTGTGGATCTCCAAACTTAATGCCACAGGTGCTGGGGGCTTAAATGAACGCAACGATCTTAGCGTATTTTTATGATGCCTTGAACATCAGCTATATGTAATCAGCGTTATGCCTTTATACCATATTGATATTTGTATTTTCTGTTATACCGCAAGTGTTCACATTTTTATAGCATGTCTCAATCACTGACCACTGTGTATATAAAGCACTCCCGGGTGTGACGTATTGGCCTGGCTAGACGAAGGGAGGAGTCCCGAAATAGCTATCCCAGGTGATGCGCCTGCACCTTCACTGTTCCATCTCCCCTTCCCTGCTTATGTTTTCCACGCAATAAATCTATGAAGACTTCAACTGGTGAGTGCTGGATTTTCTCCTATTGCTTGTTATATATCTCTACCTATTCACCATAGCACCCCAGCAGTCCTCACATTGGTCATACTATTAGCCTCCGCTCAATATAGACTGGATTTACGTGTATGCAGTGCAGGCTACCTGTCTCTCCATTCCTGATTATAGTAGTTATATTCTTGTATATAGGGGGCAGTATTATAGTAGTTATAATCTTGTATATAGGAGCAGTATTATAGTAGTTATATTCCTGTATATAGGAGCAGTATTATAGTAGTTATATTCTTGTATATAGGAGCAGTATTATAGTAGTTATATTCTTGTATATAGGGGGCAGTATTATAGTAGTTATAATCTTGTATATAGGATCAGTATTATAGTAGTTATATTTTTGTATATAATGGACAGTATAATAGTAGTTATATTAGATAGATAGAATCCAGTTGATATCTTATAGACTAGTCTAAACATGTACTATGTGCAGGAAGGGATTTCCCCAGGAATCAGTGCAGCATGGTGGAGCAGTATGAGGCAGATATACGGCTGAATACAGAGGTAACACATTTCATCAGATCCTATCAGTATCATTGGGATCTTTCACCAGGGTCTGATATATCACACATGATTAAATAAAGGGGTTTAATGGACAATAGTACAAATTATAAATTTAGGTATAGTGAATTCACATATAGTATCACACAGGAATAGATTAGAAACATTGGAGGCTGTGACACTGTAGTATAGGTGGCGGCTGTGACACTGTAGTATAGGTGGCGGCTGTGACACTACACTATAGGTGGCGGCTGTGACACTACACTATAGGTGGCGGCTGTGACACTACAGTATAGGTGGCGGCTGTGACACTGTGGTATAGGTGGCGGATGTGACACTACAGTATAGGTGGCGCCTGTGACACTACACTATAGGTGGCGGCTGTGACACTACACTATAGGTCCTGGCTGTGACACTACACTATAGGTGGCGGCTGTGACACTACACTATAGGTCCTGGCTGTGACACTACACTATAGGTGGGGACTGTGACACTACACTATAGGTCCTGGCTGTGACACTACACTATAGGTGGGGACTGTGACACTACACTATAGGTGGCGGCTGTGACACTACAGTATAGGTGGCGGCTGTGACACTACAGTATAGGTGGCGGCTGTGACACTATAGTATAGGTGGCGGCTCTGACTTTACAGTATAGGGGGCGGCTGTGACACTACACTATAGGTGGCGGCTGTGACACTACAGTATAGGTGGCGGCTGTGACACTACAGTATAGGTGGCGGCTGTGACACTACACTATAGGTCCTGGCTGTGACACTACACTATAGGTGTCGGCTGTGACACTACACTATAGGTGGGGACTGTGACACTACACTATAGGTCCTGGCTGTGACACTACACTATAGGTGGCGGCTGTGACACTACACTATAGGTGGCGGCTGTGACACTACACTATAGGTGGCGGCTGTGACACTACACTATAGGTGGCGGCTGTGACTTTACAGTATAGGGGGCGGCTGTGACACTACACTATAGGTGGCGGCTGTGACACTACAGTATAGGTGGCGGCTGTGACACTACAGTATAGGTGGCGGCTGTGACACTACACTATAGGTCCTGGCTGTGACACTACACTATAGGTGTCGGCTGTGACACTACACTATAGGTGTCGGCTGTGACACTACAGTATAGGTGGTGGCTGTGACACTACAGTATAGGGGGCGGCTGTGACACTACAGTATAGGGAGCGGCTGTGACACTACAGTATAGGTGGCGGCTGTGACACTACACTATAGGTGGCGGCTGTGACACTACAGTATAGGTGGCAGATGTGACACTACAGTATAGGGGGCGACACTACACTATAGGTGGCGGCTGTGACACTACAGTATAGGTGGCGGCTGTGACACTACAGTATAGGTGGCGGCTGTGACACTATAGTATAGGTGGCGGCTGTGACTTTACAGTATAGGGGGCGGCTGTGACACTACAGTATAGGTGGCGGCTGTGACACTACACTATAGGTCCTGGCTGTGACACTACACTATAGGTGGCGGCTGTGACACTACACTATAGGGGGCGGCTGTGACACTACAGTATAGGTGGCGGCTGTGACACTACACTATAGGTGGCGGCTGTGACACTACAGTATAGGTGGCGGCTGTGACACTACAGTATAGGTGGCGGCTGTGACACTACACTATAGGTCCTGGCTGTGACACTACACTATAGGTGTCGGCTGTGACACTACACTATAGGTGTCGGCTGTGACACTACAGTATAGGTGGTGGCTGTGACACTGTGGTATAGGTGGCGGCTGTGACACTACAGTATAGGGGGCGGCTGTGACACTACAGTATAGGTGGCGGCTGTGACACTACACTATAGGTGGCGGCTGTGACACTACACTATAGGTGGCGGCTGTGACACTACAGTATAGGTGGCAGATGTGACACTACAGTATAGGGGGCGACACTACACTATAGGTGGCGGCTGTGACACGACACTATAGGTGGCGGCTGTGACACTACAGTATAGGTGGCGGCTTTGACACTACACTATAGGTGGCGGCTGTGACACTACAGTATAGGTGGGGGCTGTGACACTACACTATAGGTGGCGGCTGTGACACTGCAGTATAGGTGGCGACTGTGACACTGCACTATAGGTGGCGGCTGTGACACTGCAGTATAGGTGGCGACTGTGACACTACAGTATAGGTGGCGGCTGTGACACTACACTATAGGTGGCGGCTGTGACACTGCAGTATAGGTGGCGACTGTGACACTGCACTATAGGTGGCGGCTGTGACACTACAGTATAGGTGGCGGCTGTGACAATAAACTATAGGTGGCGGCTGTGACACTACAGTATAGGTGGCGGCTGTGACGCTACACTATAGGTGGCGGCTGTGACACTACACTATAGGTGGCGGCTGTGACACTACACTATAGGGGGCGGCTGTGACACTACACTATAGGTGGCGGCTGTGACACTACACTATAGGGGGCGGCTGTGACACTACAGTATAGGTGGCGGCTGTGACACTACACTATAGGTGGCGGCTGTGACACTACAGTATAGGTGGCGGCTGTGACACTACAGTATAGGTGGCGGCTGTGACACTACACTATAGGTCCTGGCTGTGACACTACACTATAGGTGTCGGCTGTGACACTACACTATAGGTGTCGGCTGTGACACTACAGTATAGGTGGTGGCTGTGACACTGTGGTATAGGTGGCGGCTGTGACACTACAGTATAGGGGGCGGCTGTGACACTACAGTATAGGTGGCGGCTGTGACACTACACTATAGGTGGCGGCTGTGACACTACACTATAGGTGGCGGCTGTGACACTACAGTATAGGTGGCAGATGTGACACTACAGTATAGGGGGCGACACTACACTATAGGTGGCGGCTGTGACACGACACTATAGGTGGCGGCTGTGACACTACAGTATAGGTGGGGGCTGTGACACTACACTATAGGTGGCGGCTGTGACACTGCAGTATAGGTGGCGACTGTGACACTGCACTATAGGTGGCGGCTGTGACACTGCAGTATAGGTGGCGACTGTGACACTACACTATAGGTGGCGGCTGTGACACTACAGTATAGGGGGCAGCTGTGACACTACACTATAGGTGGCGGCTGTGACACTGCAGTATAGGTGGCGACTGTGACACTGCACTATAGGTGGCGGCTGTGACACTACAGTATAGGGGGCGGCTGTGACACTACACTATAGGTGGCAGCTGTGACACTGTGGTATAGGTGGCGGCTGTGACACTGTGGTATAGGTGGCGGCTGTCACACTACAGTATAGGGGGCGGCTGTGACACTACACTATAGGTGGCGGCTGTGACACTACACTATAGGGGGCGGCTGTGACACTACACTATAGGTCCTGGCTGTGACACTACACTATAGGTGGGGACTGTGACACTACACTATAGGTCCTGGCTGTGACACTACACTATAGGTGGGGACTGTGACACTACACTATAGGTGGCGGCTGTGACACTACACTATAGGTGGCGGCTGTGACACTACACTATAGGGGGCGGCTGTGACACTACACTATAGGGGGCGGCTGTGACACTACACTATAGGTGGCGGCTGTGACACTACAGTATAGGTGGCCGCTGTGACACTACACTATAGGTGGCGGCTGTGACACTACACTATAGGTGGCGGCTGTGACACTACAGTATAGGTGGCCGCTGTGACACTACACTATAGGTGGGGGCTGTGACACTACACTATAGGTCCTGGCTGTGACACTACACTATAGGTGTCGGCTGTGACACTACAGTATAGGGGGCGGCTGTGACACTGTAGTATAGGTGGCGGCTGTGACACTACACTATAGGTGGCGGCTGTGACACTACAGTATAGGTGGCGGCTGTGACACTACAGTATAGGGGGCGGCTGTGACACTACAGTATAGGTGGCGGCTGTGACACTACAGTATAGGTGGCGGCTGTGACACTACAGCATAGGTGGCGGCTGTGACACTACAGCATAGGTGGCGGCTGTGACACTACACTATAGGTGGCGGCTGTGACACTACAGTATAGGTGGCAGATGTGACACTACAGTATAGGGGGCGACACTACACTATAGGTGGCGGCTGTGACACTACAGTATAGGTGGTGGCTGTGACACTACACTATAGGTGGCGGCTGTGACACTACACTATAGGTGGCGGCTGTGACACTACAGTATAGGTGGCGGCTTTGACACTACACTATAGGTGGCGGCTGTGACACTACACTATAGGTGGCGGCTGTGACACTACAGTATAGGTGGCGGCTGTGACACTACAGTATAGGGGGCGGCTGTGACACTACACTATATACACTATAGGGGGCGGCTGTGACACTACACTATAGGTGGCGGCTGTGACACTACAGTATAGGGGGTGGCTGTGACACTACACTATAGGTGGCGGCTGTGACACTACACTATATACACTATAGGGGGCGGCTGTGACACTGCAGTATAGGTGGCGACTGTGACACTGCACTATAGGTGGCGGCTGTGACACTACACTATAGGTGGCGGCTGTGACACTACACTATAGGTCCTGGCTGTGACACTACACTATAGGTGTCGGCTGTGACACTACACTATAGGTGTCGGCTGTGAAACTGTAGTATAGGTGGCGGCTGTGACACTACAGTATAGGTGGCGGCTGTGACACTACACTATAGGTGTCGGTTGTGACACTACACTATAGGTGGCGGCTGTGACACTACAGTATAGGGGGCGGCTGTGACACTACACTATAGGTGGCGGCTGTGACACTACACTATAGGTGGCAACTGTGACACTAAAGTATAGGTGGCGGCTGTGACACTACACTATAGGTGGCGGTTGTGACACTACACTATAGGTGGCGGCTGTGACACTACAGTATAGGGGGCGGCTGTGACACTACACTATAGGTGGCGGCTGTGACACTACAGTATAGGTGGCGGCTGTGACACTACAGTATAGGTGGCGGCTGTGACACTACACTATAGGTGGCAACTGTGACACTACAGTATAGGTGGCGGCTGTGACACTTCACTATAGGTGGCGGTTGTGACACTACACTATAAGTGGCGGCTGTGACACTACACTATAGGTCCTGGCTGTGACACTACACTATAGGTGGCGGCTGTGACACTACAGTATAGGTGGGGGCTGTGACACTACACTATAGGTGGCGGCTGTGACACTACACTATAGGTGGGGGCTGTGACACTACAGTATAGGTGGGGGCTGTGATACTACAGTATAGGGGGCGGCTGTGACACTACAGTATAGGTGGCAGCTGTGACACTACAGTATAGGGGGCGGCTGTGACACTACAGTATAGGTGGCGGCTGTGACACTACACTATAGGGGGCGGCTGTGACACTACAGTATAGGTGGGGGCTGTGACACTACAGTATAGGTGGCGGCTGTGACACTACAGTATAGGTGTTGGCTGTGACACTACACTATAGGTGGCGGCTGTGACACTACACTATAGGGGGCGGCTGTGACACTACACTATAGGTGGCGGCTGTGACACTACAGTATAGGTGGTGGCTGTGACACTACACTATAGGGGGCGGCTGTGACACTACACTATAGGTGGCGGCTGTGACACTACACTATAGGTGGCGGCTGTGACACTACACTATATACACTATAGGTGGGGGCTGTGACACTACACTATAGGTGGGGGCTGTGACACTACACTATAGGTGGCGGCTGTGACACTACCCTATAGGTGGTGGCTGTGACACTACAGTATAGGTGGCGGCTGTGACACTACACTATAGGTGGCGGCTGTGACACTACAGTATAGGTGGGGGCTGTGACACTTTACTATAGGTGGCGGCTGTGACACTACACTATAGGTGGCGGCTGTGACACTACAGTATAGGGGGCGGCTGTGACACTACAGTATAGGTGGCGGCTGTGACACTACAGTATAGGTGGCGGCTGTGACACTACACTATAGGTGGCGGCTGTGACACTACACTATAGGTGGCGGCTGTGACACTGTAGTATAGGGGGCGGCTGTGACACTACACTATAGGTGGCGGCTGTGACACTACAGTATAGGGGGCGGCTGTGACACTACAGTATAGGGGGCGGCTGTGACACTACACTATAGGTGGGGGCTGTGACACTACACTATATACACTATAGGTGGCGGCTGTGACACTACAGTATAGGGGGCGGCTGTGACACTACAATATAGGTGGGGGCTGTGACACTACACTATAGGTGGCGGCTGTGACACTACAGTATAGGGGGCGGCTGTGACACTACACTATAGGTGGGGGCTGTGACACTACACTATAGGGGGCGGCTGTGATACTACAGTATAGGTGGTGGCTGTGACACTACAGTATAGGTGGCGGCTGTGACACTACAGTATAGGTGGGGGCTGTGACACTACACTATAGGTCCTGGCTGTGACACTACACTATAGGTGGCGGCTGTGACACTACAGTATAGGGGGCGGCCGTGACACTACACTATAGGGGGCGGCTGTGACACTACACTATAGGGGGCGGCTGTGACACTACACTATAGGTCCTGGCTGTGACACTACACTATAGGTGGCGGCTGTGACACTACAGTATAGGGGGCGGCCGTGACACTACACTATAGGGGGCGGCTGTGACACTACACTATAGGGGGCGGCTGTGACACTACACTATATACACTATAGGTGGCGGCTGTGACACCAGTATAGGTGGCGGCTGTGACACTACACTATAGGTGGCGGCTGTGACACTACAGTATAGGGGGCGGCTGTGACACTACAATATAGGGGGCGGCTGTGACACTACACTATATACACTATAGGTGGCGGCTGTGACACTACAGTATAGGGGGCGGCTGTGACACTACACTATAGGTGGCGGCTGTGACACTACACTATAGGTGGCGGCTGTGACACTACACTATAGGTGGGGGCTGTGACACTACAGTATAGGTGGTGGCTGTGACACTACAGTATAGGTGGCGGCTGTGACACTACACTATAGGTGGGGGCTGTGACACTACACTATAGGTGGGGGCTGTGACACTACACTATAGGGGGCGGCTGTGACACTACACTATAGGGGGCGGCTGTGACACTACACTATACGTGGCGGCTGTGACACTGTAGTATAGGGGGCGGCTGTGACACTACAGTATAGGGGGCGGCTGTGACACTACACTATAGGTGGCGGCTGTGATACTACACTATATACACTATAGTTGGCGGCTGTGACACTACACTATAGGTGGCGGCTGTGACACTACACTATAGGTGGCGGCTGTGACACCAGTATAGGTGGCGGCTGTGACACTACACTATAGGGGGCGGCTGTGACACTACACTATATACACTATAGGTGGCGGCTGTGACACTACACTATAGGGGGCGGCTGTGACACTACAGTATAGGTGGCGGCTGTGACACTACACTATAGGTGGGGGCTGTGACACTACACTATAGGGGGCGGCTGTGACACTACACTATAGGTGGCGGCTGTGACACTACACTATAGGTGGCGGCTGTGACACTACACTATAGGGGGCGGCTGTCACACTACACTATAGGTGGCGGCTGTGACACTACACTATAGGTGGCGGCTATGACACTACACTATATACACTATAGGTGGCGGCTGTGACACTACACTATAGGTGGCGGCTGTGACACTACAGTATAGGTGGCGGCTGTGACACTACAGTATAGGGGGCGGCTGTGACACTACACTATAGGTGGCGGCTGTGACACTACACTATAGGTGGCGGCTGTGACACTACACTATAGGTGGCGGCTGTGACACTACAGTATAGGTGGCGGCTGTGACACTACAGTATAGGTGGCGGTTGTGTCACTACACTATAGGTCGGGGCTGTGACACTACACTATATACACTATAGGTGGCAGCTGTGTCACTACACTATAGGTGGCGGCTGTGACACTACACTATAGGTGGGGGCTGTGACACTACACTATAGGTGGGGGCTGTGATACTACAGTATAGGGGGCGGCTGTGACACTACAGTATAGGTGGCGGCTGTGACACTACACTATAGGTGGCGGCTGTGACACTACACTATAGGTGGCGGCTGTGACACTACACTATAGGGGGCGGCTGTGACACTACACTATAGGTGGCGGCTGTGACACTACACTATATACACTATAGGTGGCGGCTGTGACACTACACTATAGGTGTCGGCTATGACACTACACTATATACACTATAGGTGGCGGCTGTGACACTACAGTATAGGGGGCGGCTGTGACACTACACTATAGGTGGCGGCTGTGACACTACACTATAGGTGGCGGCTGTGACACTACACTATAGGGGGCGGCTGTGACACTACACTATAGGTGGCGGCTGTGACACTACACTATAGGGGGCGGCTGTAATACTACAGTATAGGTGGCGGCTGTGACACTACAGTATAGGGGGCGGCTGTGACACTACACTATAGGGGGCGGCTGTGATACTACACTATAGGTGGCGGCTGTGACACTACAGTATAGGTGGCGGCTGTGACACTACACTATAGGTGGCGGCTGTGACACTACACTATAGGTGGCGGCTGTGACACTACAGTATAGGTGGCGGCTGTGACACTACACTATAGGGGGCGGCTGTGATACTACAGTATAGGGGGCGGCTGTGACACTTCACTATAGGTGGCGGCTGTGACACTACACTATAGGTGGCGGCTGTGACACTACACTATAGGGGGCGGCTGTGACATTGTAGTATAGGGGGCGGCTGTGACACTACAGTATAGGTGGCGGCTGTGACACTACACTATAGGTGGCGGCTGTGACACTACACTATAGGTGGCGGCTGTGACACTACAGTATAGGTGGCGGCTGTGACACTACACTATAGGTGGCGGCTGTGACACTACAGTATAGGTGTTGGCTGTGACACTACACTATAGGTGGCGGCTGTGACACTACAGTATAGGGGGCGGCTGTGACACTACAGTATAGGTGGCGGCTGTGACACTACAGTATAGGTGGCGGCTGTGACACTACACTATAGGGGGCGGCTGTGACACTACACTATAGGGGGCGGCTGTGACACTACACTATATACAGTATAGGTGGCGGCTGTGACACTACACTATAGGTGGCGGCTGTGACACTACACTATAGGTGGCGGCTGTGACACTACAGTATAGGTGGCGACTGTGACACTACAGTATAGGTGGCGGCTGTGACACTGTAGTATAGGTGGCGGCTGTGACACTACACTATAGGTGGCGGCTGTGACACTACAGTATAGGTGGCGGCTGTGACACTACAGTATAGGTGGCGGCTGTGACACTACACTATAGGGGGCGGCTGTGACACTACACTATAGGGGGCGGCTGTGACACTACACTATATACACTATAGGTGGCGGCTGTGACACTACACTATAGGTGGCGGCTGTGACACTACACTATAGGTGGCGGCTGTGACACTACACTATAGGTGGCGACTGTGACACTACAGTATAGGTGGCGGCTGTGACACTGTAGTATAGGTGGCGGCTGTGACACTACACTATAGGTGGCGGCTGTGACACTACAGTATAGGTGGCGGCTGTGACACTACAGTATAGGGGGCAGCTGTGACACTACAGTATAGGTGGCGGGTGTGACACTACACTATAGGTGGCGGCTGTGACACTACAGTATAGGTGGCGGCTGTGACACTACACTATAGGTGGCGGCTGTGACACTACAGTATAGAGGGCGGCTGTGACACTACACTATACGTGGCGGCTGTGACACTGTAGTATAGGGGGCGGCTGTGATACTACAGTATAGGGGGCGGCTGTGATACTACACTATATACACTATAGGTGGCGGCTGTGACACTACACTATAGGTGGCGGCTGTGACACTACACTATAGGTGGCGGCTGTGACACTACACTATAGGTGGCGGCTGTGACACTACAGTATAGGTGGCGGCTGTGACACTACACTATAGGTGGCGGCTGTGACACTACACTATAGGTGGCGGCTGTGACACTACAGTATAGAGGGCGGCTGTGACACTGTAGTATAGGTGGCGGCTGTGACACTACACTATAGGTGGCGGCTGTGACACTACAGTATAGGTGGCGGCTGTGACACTACACTATAGGTGGCGGCTGTGACGCTGCAGGGTATTTCCACCAGGCAGACATGTGCAGGCATGTACCAGCTCTGTGTCCATATGAGCAGCATCAGCTCCACATCTCAGTACCGGCCTGGACGTCACTGAGGACACTCCGCCATGACACTGCTGCAGGTAGGTGCATTATACTGTTATATCAGCTCCCATCCTGTACCGGGGGGGGGGACCGCACTCATATATGGGGACTGATATATACAGTAACAATCCTCGCTGAGATTCTGTGGGCTCTGCCCCTTTAAGGGACCAATCCCCATACTGGTTTTGTGTAAAACTACAACTCCCAGCATTCCCTTACATTCTAGTACTATATCACAGTCTCCTCACCTACACCAGTACGCTGTTCCCTGTCTTGGAGCTTCTCTGCTGTTACACAACTACAACTCCCAGCATGCCCTGACCTCCGATCACATAACTGCTTGCTGTCGGTGAGCGGAAATATTCTGGACCAGTGTGGTCCTCCGTGTGAAACTACAACTCCCATCATGCCCTGAGAGACGACGGCTGTGAAGTTTCCTAATATTTTAAGATCTCCGCTTGCTGTCAGTGAATGGAAGAAAAAAAACTGGAGTAAACCACAGCAAGGCCCCGGCTCCCATCATCCCGATAGGAGTTGTAGTTATGGAGCAGGTGAAGAGCCGCAGATTAGAGGACAATGGTGGCCGTGCACCTTGTATAACTGAGGGCAGAGGGGAGGGGCTGCGGCTTATCTCATCACATGTGTGATACTGTCTGCTGTATCTCATCCTGTGTGTGATACTGTCTGCTGTATCTCATCCTGTGTGTGATACTGTCTGCTGTATCTCATCCTATCATGTGTGATACTGTCTGCTGTATCTCATCCTATGTGTGATACTGTCTGCTGTATCTCATCCTATCATGTGTGATACTGTCTGCTGTATCTCATCCTGTGTGTGATACTGTCTGCTGTATCTCATCCTGTGTGTGATACTGTCTGCTGTATCTCATCCTATCATGTGTGATACTGTCTGCTGTATCTCATCCTATGTGTGATACTGTCTGCTGTATCTCATCCTATCATGTGTGATACTGTCTGCTGTATCTCATCCTGTGTGTGATACTGTCTGCTGTATCTCATCCTGTGTGTGATACTGTCTGTTGTATCTCATCCTATCATGTGTGATACTGTCTGCTGTATCTCATCCTGTGTGTGATACTGTCTGCTGTATCTCATCCTATGTGTGATACTGCCTGCTGTATCTCATCCTATGTGTGATACTGTCTGCTGTATCTCATCCTATCATGTGTGATACTGTCTGCTGTATCTCATCCTATGTGTGATACTGTCTGCTGTATCTCATCCTATCATGTGTGATACTGTCTGCTGTATCTCATCCTATGTGTGATACTGTCTGCTGTATCTCATCCTATCATGTGTGATACTGTCTGCTGTATCTCATCCTGTGTGTGATACTGTCTGCTGTATCTCATCCTATGTGTGATACTGTCTGCTGTATCTCATCCTATGTGTGATACCGACTGCTGTATCTCATCCTATGTGTGATACTGACTGCTGTATCTCATCCTGTGTGTGATACTGACTGCTGTATCTCATCCTGTGTGATACTGTCTGCTGTATCTCATCCTGTGTGATACTGTCTGCTGTATCTCATCCTATGTGATACTGATGTATCTAATCCTATGACGTGTTATACTTTCTAATGTATCTCATCCTGTGTGTGATACTGTCTGCTGTATCTCATCCTGTGTGTGATACTGTCGGCTGTATCTCATCCTGTGTGATACTGTCTGCTGTATCTCATCCTATGTGATACTGGTGTATCTAATCCTATGACGTGTTATACTTTCTAATGTATCTCATCCTGTGTGTGATACTGTCTGTTGTATCTCATCCTGTATGTGATACTGTCTGTTGTATCTCATCCTGTGTGTGATACTGACTGCTGTATCTCATCCTGTGTGTGATACTGACTGCTGTATCTCATCCTGTGTGTGATACTGACTGCTGTATCTCATCCTGTGTGTGATACTGACTGCTGTATCTCATCCTGTGTGTGATACTGTCTGCTGTATCTCATCCTGTGTGTGATACTGTCTGTTGTATCTCATCCTGTGTGTGATACTGACTGCTGTATCTCATCCTGTGTGTGATACTGACTGCTGTATCTCATCCTGTGTGTGATACTGTCTGCTGTATCTCATCCTGTGTGTGATACTGACTGCTGTATCTCATCCTGTGTGTGATACTGACTGCTGTATCTCATCCTGTGTGTGATACTGACTGCTGTATCTCATCCTGTGTGTGATACTGACTGCTGTATCTCATCCTGTGTGTGATACTGACTGCTGTATCTCATCCTGTGTGTGGTACTGACTGCTGTATCTCATCCTGTGTGTGATACTGACTGCTGTATCTCATCCTGTGTGTGATACTGTCTGTTGTATCTCATCCTGTGTGTGATACTGACTGCTGTATCTCATCCTGTGTGTGGTACTGTCTGCTGTATCTCATCCTGTGCTGTGTGATACTCATCGTACTCAATCATGAGTGGTTCCGTCTGCTTGAGCCTGTGTATCTAAGCTTACCATGTGCGATACTGTCTGATGTACCTAATCCTATCATGAGTGGTTCCGTCTGCTGAGCCTGTGTATCTAAGCTTACCATGTGCGATACTGTCTCTGCATGAGATATAACGGAGATGACTTGGTAGTGAGAGCCGCCTGTACACAGCCAGAGACAACAGGACTACATGTCCCGGCATGCCCGTCACTCCTAGACTGGGAATGCGCGAGGATTTGTAGTCTCGGACCACGTGACTAGCACCACTCACCATAAACGAAGGGGGCGGGATGAGTGTGGCTAATCCGGAGTTCAATAAATAACCCCGCCCACATTGCGTCACAGCCCTCTACACGCCCACTCACGTGATTAGAGCGCTGTGTGGCCGCCCGGTGACGTCACCAGCGGTCAAACTCGAGAAAAATAATGACGTCAGTTGTGGCCGAGCGGATGTCCTGCTCTGTGTGACGTCAGGCGCGGTGTGGGCGGATATCCGGTGAAGGCTCCGTAGCTGGAGATGTGATTCCCGCTCGGCATGTCCCGGAGAGCGACAGCCCAGGTACCGGGTCACACCCACCGAGGACGGCGACTGACCGGGCAGCGGGACGACTGAGAGCGCCCCCCGGTGTCCTGCTGCTCCGCCGCCCGTGACGTCCTGACACATCCCACGGGACACTATGACGTAACGAGACACGTGAGGCGCCCCCGGAATCCCGTGCTGACCCCAATGTGACACCCCAGAATCCTGTACTGACCCCAATGTGACCCTGTGACACCCCAGAATCCTGTACTGACCCCAATGTGACCCTGTGACACCCCAGAATCCTGTACTGACCCCAATGTGACCCCCTGACACCACAGAATCCCGTACTGACCCCAATGTGACCCCCTGACACCCCAGAATCCTGTACTGACCTCAATGTGACCCTGTGACACCCCAGAATCCTGTACTGACCCCAATGTGACCCTGTGACACCCCAGAATCCTGTACTGACCCCAATGTGACCCTGTGACACCCCAGAATCCTGTACTGACCCTTATGTGACCCTGTGACACCCTGGAATAATGTACTGACCCCAATGTGACCCCCTGACACCCCGGAATCCCGTACTAACCCTAATGTGACCCCCAGACACCCCAGAATCCTGTACTGACCCCAATGTGACCCCCTGACACCCCAGAATCCTGTACTGACCCCAATGTGACCCTGTGACACCCCAGAATCCTGTACTGACCCCAATGTGACCCCCTGACACCCCAGAATCCCGTACTGACCGTAATGTGACCCCCTAACACCCCAGAATCCCGTACTGACCCTAATGTGACCCCCTAACACCCCAGAATCCCGTACTGACCCCAATGTGACCCCCTGACACCCCAGAATCCTGTACTGACCCCAATGTGACCCCCTGACACCCCAGAATCCTGTACTGACCCCAATGTGACCCTGTGACACCCCAGAATCCCGTACTGACCCCAATGTGACCCCCTGACACCCCAGAATCCTGTACTGACCCCAATGTGACCCTGTGACACCCCAGAATCCTGTACTGACCCCAATGTGACCCTGTGACACCCCAGAATCCCGTACTGACCCTAATGTGACCCTCTGACACCCCAGAATCCCGTACTGACCCCAATGTGACCCTGTGACACCCCAGAATCCCGTACTGACCCCAATGTGACCCCCTGACACCCCAGAATCCCGTACTGACCCCAATGTGACCCCTTGACACCCCAGAATCCCGTACTGACCCTTATGTGACCCCCTGACACCCCAGAATCCCGTGCTGACCCCAATGTGACCCTGTGACACCCCAGAATCCCGTACTGACCCCAATGTGACCCTGTGACACCCCAGAATCCCGTACTGACCCCAATGTGACCCCCTGACACCCCAGAATCCCGTACTGACCCTAATGTGACCCCGTAACACCCCAGAATCCCGTGCTGACCCCAATGTGACCCCCAGACACCCCAGAATCCCGTACTGACCCCAATGTGACCCCCTGACACCCTTGAATCCCGTGCTGACCCCAATGTGACCCTGTGACACCCCAGAATCCTGTACTGACCCCAATGTGACCCTGTGACACCCCAGAATCCTGTACTGACCCCAATGTGACCCCCTGACACCCCAGAATCCCGTACTGACCCCAATGTGACCCCCTGACACCCCAGAATCCTGTACTGACCCCAATGTGACCCTGTGACACCCCAGAATCCTGTACTGACCCCAATGTGACCCCCTGACACCCCAGAATCCTGTACTGACCATAATGTGACCCCCTGACACCCCAGAATCCTGTACTGACACTAATGTGACCCCGTGACACCCCAGAATCCTGTACTGACCTAAATGTGACCCCCTGACACCCCAGAATCCCGTACTGACCCCAATGTGACCCCGTGACACCCCAGAATCCTGTACTGACCCCAATGTGACCCCCTGACACCCCAGAATCCTGTACTGACCCCAATGTGACCCTGTGACACCCCAGAATCCTGTACTGACCCCAATGTGACCCCCTGACACCCCAGAATCCCGTACTGACCCTAATGTGACCCCCTAACACCCCAGAATCCCGTACTGACCCTAATGTGACCCCCTGACACCCCAGAATCCCGTACTGACCCCAATGTGACCCCCTGACACCCCAGAATCCCGTACTGACCCCAATGTGACCCCCTGACACCCCAGAATCCTGTACTGACCCCAATGTGACCCCGTGACACCCCAGAATCCTGTACTGACCCCAATGTGACCCTGTGACACCCCAGAATCCCGTACTGACCCTAATGTGACCCTCTGGCACCCCAGAATCCCGTACTGACCCCCTGACACCCCAGAATCCTCTACTGACCCCAATGTGACCCCGTGACACCCCAGAATCCTGTACTGACCCCAATGTGACCCTGTGACACCCCAGAATCCTGTACTGACCCCAATGTGACCCCCTGACACCCCAGAATCCTGTACTGACCCCAATGTGACCCCCTGACACCCCAGAATCCTGTACTGACCCCAATGTGACCCCCTGACACCCCAGAATCCCGTACTGACCCTAATGTGACCCTGTGACACCCCAGAATCCTGTACTGACCCCAATGTGACCCTGTGACACCCCAGAATCCTGTACTGACCCCAATGTGACCCTGTGGCACCCCAGAATCCTGTACTGACCCTAATGTGACCCTGTGACACCCCAGAATCCTGTACTGACCCCAATGTGACCCCCTGACACCCCAGAATCCCGTACTGACCCCAATGTGACCCTGTGACACCCCAGAATCCTCTACTGACCCCAATGTGACCCCCTGACACCCCAGAATCCTGTACTGACCCCAATGTGACCCTGTGACACCCCAGAATCCTCTACTGACCCCAATGTGACCCCCTGACACCCCAGAATCCTGTACTGACCCCCAGAATCCCGTACCGACCCCAATGTGACCCCTTGACACCCTGGAATACCCTGGAATACCATACTGACCCTGGAATACCATACTGACCCCCAATGTGACACCCCGGTACCCCGTACCCTAATGTGACCCCACAATACCGTCCTGACCCTAGTATGACCCCACAATACCGTCCTGACCCCAATATGACCCCACAATCCTGTCCTGACCCCAATATGACCCCACAATCCTGTCCTGACCCCATGATAGACTGTAAGCTCTTGTCCTGCAGGGTAATGGTGACCCGGCTCCGGAGGATGTGGCCGTCGGTAGTCGAGAAATGGAAGACAAGATGGCGTCCAGGACGAGCCAGGTGAGTGTGTGTACGGTCCTGTGTATACAGCTCCAGTGCAGAGCGGTGTGTCTCCATGGTTACAGACACTAGGTGATCTGCCCCCCATGTAAACCTTCCCCCTTATTCCCGCAGCCGCTGTCCGACTCTGAGAACGAGGAGCCCTTCCCCCGCAGGACGTCTCACCGCTCCGCATTCGTCTCCAAGGCCAACCCCCACCCCTTCACGTCCCTCTCATGGTAATGTACGGCCGCAACCTCCCGGTGTCTCTGTATGGCGGTATGATAGAAGTGTGTGAACCCCTGACAACTGTCCCTCTACCCCCAGGAGTCTCCAGTCCAGGCTGGAACGTAGTCAGAGCTGCAGCGACCATGTGACAGAGACCCTTCCCGCCCCCGGCCGCAGGAGACCCCAACCCCAGAAAGCCAAGGTAACGCCATGGTGGATGACACTGTGTTATGGGGGATGTGTAGATGTGTTATGGGGGGATGTGTTATGGGGGGATGTGTAGATGTGTTATGGGGGGATGTGTAGATGTGTTATGGGGGGATGTGTAGATGTGTTATGGGGGGATGTGTAGATGTGTTATGGGGGGATGTGTAGATGTGTTATGGGGGGATGTGTAGATGTGTTATGGGGGATGTGTAGATGACACTGTGTTATGGGGGATGTGTAGATGTGTTATGGGGGATGTGTAGATGTGTTATGGGGGGATGTGTAGATGTGTGATGGGGGGGATGTGTAGATGACACTGTGTTATGGGGGGATGTGTAGATGTGTGATGGGGGGGATGTGTAGATGACACTGTGTTATGGGGGGATGTGTAGATGACACTGTGTTATGGGGGGATGTGTAGATGACACTGTGTTATGGGGGGATGTGTAGATGTGTTATGGGGGGATGTGTAGATGTGTTATGGGGGGATGTGTACATGACACTGTGTTATGGGGGGATGTGTAGATGACACTGTGTTATGGGGGATGTGTAGATGTGTTATGGGGGGATGTGTAGATGTGTTATGGGGGATGTGTAGATGTGTTATGGGGGATGTGTAGATGTGTTATGGGGGGATGTGTAGATGTGTTATGGGGGGATGTGTAGATGACACTGTTATGGGGGGATGTGTAGATGTGTTATGGGGGGATGTGTAGATGTGTTATGGGGGATGTGTAGATGTGTTATGGGGGATGTGTAGATGTGTTATGGGGGGATGTGTAGATGTGTTATGGGGGATGTGTAGATGTGTTATGGGGGATGTGTAGATGTGTTATGGGGGGATGTGTAGATGACACTGTGTTATGGGGGGATGTGTAGATGACACTGTGTTATGGGGGGATGTGTAGATGTGTTATGGGGGGATGTGTAGATGTGTTATGGGGGGATGTGTAGATGTGTTATGGGGGGATGTGTAGATGTGTTATGGGGGGATGTGTAGATGTGTTATGGGGGATGTGTAGATGTGTTATGGGGGATGTGTAGATGTGTTATGGGGGGGATGTGTAGATGTGTTATGGGGGGATGTGTAGATGACACTGTTATGGGGGGGATGTGTAGATGACACTGTGTTATGGGGGGGATGTGTAGATGTGTTATGGGGGGATGTGTAGATGTGTTATGGGGGGATGTGTAGATGTGTTATGGGGGGGATGTGTAGATGTGTTATGGGGGGATGTGTAGATGTGTTATGGGGGGATGTGTAGATGTGTTATGGGGGGATGTGTAGATGTGTTATGGGGGGATGTGTAGATGTGTTATGGGGGGATGTGTAGATGTGTTATGGGGGATGTGTAGATGTGTTATGGGGGGGATGTGTAGATGACACTGTGTTATGGGGGGATGTGTAGATGTGTTATGGGGGATGTGTAGATGACACTGTGTTATGGGGGGGGGATGTGTAGATGACACTGTGTTATGGGGGATGTGTAGATGTGTTATGGGGGATGTGTAGATGTGTTATGGGGGATGTGTAGATGACACTGTGTTATGGGGGATGTGTAGATGTGTTATGGGGGATGTGTAGATGTGTTATGGGGGATGTGTAGATGTGTTATGGGGGATGTGTAGATGACACTGTGTTATGGGGGGATGTGTAGATGTGTTATGGGGGGATGTGTAGATGTGTTATGGGGGGGATGTGTAGATGACACTGTGTTATGGGGGGATGTGTAGATGTGTTATGGGGGGATGTGTAGATGACACTGTTATGGGGGATGTGTAGATGTGTTATGGGGGGATGTGTAGATGACACTGTTATGGGGGATGTGTAGATGTGTTATGGGGGGATGTGTAGATGTGTTATGGGGGGATGTGTAGATGTGTTATGGGGGGATGTGTAGATGTGTTATGGGGGGATGTGTAGATGACACTGTTATGGGGGGGGTGTAGATGTGTTATGGGGGGATGTGTAGATGTGTTATGGGGGGATGTGTAGATGTGTTAAGGGGGGGATGTGTAGATGTGTTATGGGGGATGTGTAGATGTGTTATGGGGGATGTGTAGATGTGTTATGGGGGATGTGTAGATGACACTGTGTTATGGGGGATGTGTAGATGTGTTATGGGGGGATGTGTAGATGTGTTATGGGGGATGTGTAGATGTGTTATGGGGGGATGTGTAGATGTGTTATGGGGGGATGTGTAGATGTGTTATGGGGGATGTGTGATGTGTTATGGGGGGATGTGTAGATGTGTTATGGGGGGATGTGTAGATGTGTTATGGGGGATGTGTAGATGACACTGTGTTATGGGGGATGTGTAGATGTGTTATGGGGGGATGTGTAGATGTGTTATGGGGGGATGTGTAGATGACACTGTTATGGGGGGATGTGTAGATGTGTTATGGGGGGATGTGTAGATGACACTGTTATGGGGTGGGTGTAGATGTGTTATGGGGGGATGTGTAGATGTGTTATGGGGGGATGTGTAGATGTGTTATGGGGGGGATGTGTAGATGTGTTATGGGGGGGATGTGTAGATGACACTGTTATGGGGGATGTGTAGATGTGTTATGGGGGGATGTGTAGATGACACTGTGTTATGGGGGATGTGTAGATGTGTTATGGGGGGATGTGTAGATGTGTTATGGGGGGATGTGTAGATGTGTTATGGGGGATGTGTAGATGTGTTATGGGGGGATGTGTAGATGTGTTATGGGGGATGTGTAGATGTGTTATGGGGGGATGTGTAGATGACACTGTGTTATGGGGGGATGTGTAGATGACACTGTGTTATGGGGGATGTGTAGATGTGTTATGGGGGGATGTGTAGATGACACTGTGTTATGGGGGATGTGTAGATGTGTTATGGGGGGATGTGTAGATGACACTGTGTTATGGGGGATGTGTAGATGTGTTATGGGGGGATGTGTAGATGTGTTATGGGGGGATGTGTAGATGACACTGTGTTATGGGGGGATGTGTAGATGACACTGTGTTATGGGGGGATGTGTAGATGACACTGTGTTATGGGGGATGTGTAGATGACACTGTTATGGGGGATGTGTAGATGTGTTATGGGGGATGTGTAGATGACACTGTGTTATGGGGGGGATGTGTAGATGACACTGTGTTATGGGGGATGTGTAGATGTGTTATGGGGGGATGTGTAGATGACACTGTGTTATGGGGGGGATGTGTAGATGTGTTATGGGGGGATGTGTAGATGACACTGTTATGGGGGGATGTGTAGATGTGTTATGGGGGGGATGTGTAGATGTGTTATGGGGGGGATGTGTAGATGTGTTATGGGGGGGATGTGTAGATGTGTTATGGGGGATGTGTAGATGACACTGTGTTATGGGGGGATGTGTAGATGACACTGTGTTATGGGGGGATGTGTAGATGTGTTATGGGGGGATGTGTAGATGTGTTATGGGGGGATGTGTAGATGACACTGTGTTATGGGGGATGTGTAGATGACACTGTGTTATGGGGGGATGTGTAGATGACACTGTGTTATGGGGGGATGTGTAGATGTGTTATGGGGGGATGTGTAGATGTGTTATGGGGGGATGTGTAGATGTGTTATGGGGGGATGTGTAGATGTGTTATGGGGGATGTGTAGATGTGTTATGGGGGATGTGTAGATGTGTTATGGGGGGATGTGTAGATGACACTGTGTTATGGGGGGATGTGTAGATGACACTGTTATGGGGGGATGTGTAGATGACACTGTGTTATGGGGGGATGTGTAGATGTGTTATGGGGGGATGTGTAGATGTGTTATGGGGGATGTGTAGATGTGTTATGGGGGGATGTGTAGATGTGTTATGGGGGGATGTGTAGATGACACTGTGTTATGGGGGGATGTGTAGATGTGTTATGGGGGATGTGTAGATGTGTTATGGGGGGATGTGTAGATGACACTGTGTTATGGGGGGATGTGTAGATGACACTGTGTTATGGGGGGATGTGTAGATGTGTTATGGGGGGATGAGTAGATGTGTTATGGGGGGATGTGTAGATGACACTGTGTTATGGGGGGATGTGTAGATGACACTGTTATGGGGGGATGTGTAGATGTGTTATGGGGGATGTGTAGATGTGTTATGGGGGGATGTGTAGATGACACTGTGTTATGGGGGGGATGTGTAGATGACACTGTGTTATGGGGGGATGTGTAGATGTGTTATGGGGGGGATGTGTAGATGACACTGTGTTATGGGGGGATGTGTAGATGACACTGTGTTATGGGGGGGATGTGTAGATGACACTGTGTTATGGGGGGATGTGTAGATGTGTTATGGGGGGGATGTGTAGATGACACTGTGTTATGGGGGGATGTGTAGATGACACTGTGTTATGGGGGGGATGTGTAGATGACACTGTGTTATGGGGGGGATGTGTAGATGTGTTATGGGGGGATGTGTAGATGTGTTATGGGGGGATGTGTAGATGTGTTATGGGGGGATGTGTAGATGTGTTATGGGGGATGTGTAGATGTGTTATGGGGGGATGTGTAGATGTGTTATGGGGGGATGTGTAGATGACACTGTGTTATGGGGGGATGTGTAGATGTGTTATGGGGGATGTGTAGATGTGTTATGGGGGATGTGTAGATGTGTTATGGGGGGATGTGTAGATGACACTGTTATGGGGGGATGTGTAGATGACACTGTGTTATGGGGGGATGTGTAGATGTGTTATGGGGGGATGTGTAGATGTGTTATGGGGGATGTGTAGATGTGTTATGGGGGGATGTGTAGATGTGTTATGGGGGGATGTGTAGATGACACTGTGTTATGGGGGGATGTGTAGATGTGTTATGGGGGATGTGTAGATGTGTTATGGGGGGATGTGTAGATGTGTTATGGGGGGATGTGTAGATGTGTTATGGGGGGATGTGTAGATGTGTTATGGGGGGATGTGTAGATGTGTTATGGGGGGATGTGTAGATGTGTTATGGGGGGATGTGTAGATGACACTGTGTTATGGGGGGATGTGTAGATGACACTGTGTTATGGGGGATGTGTAGATGTGTTATGGGGGGATGTGTAGATGACACTGTGTTATGGGGGGATGTGTAGATGACACTGTGTTATGGGGGGATGTGTAGATGACACTGTGTTATGGGGGATGTGTAGATGTGTTATGGGGGGATGTGTAGATGTGTTATGGGGGGATGTGTAGATGACACTGTGTTATGGGGGGATGTGTAGATGACACTGTTATGGGGGGATGTGTAGATGTGTTATGGGGGATGTGTAGATGACACTGTGTTATGGGGGATGTGTAGATGTGTTATGGGGGGATGTGTAGATGTGTTATGGGGGGATGTGTAGATGACACTGTGTTATGGGGGGGATGTGTAGATGACACTGTGTTATGGGGGGATGTGTAGATGTGTTATGGGGGGGATGTGTAGATGACACTGTGTTATGGGGGGATGTGTAGATGACACTGTGTTATGGGGGGGATGTGTAGATGACACTGTGTTATGGGGGGATGTGTTATGGGGGGGATGTGTAGATGACACTGTGTTATGGGGGGATGTGTAGATGACACTGTGTTATGGGGGGGATGTGTAGATGACACTGTGTTATGGGGGGGATGTGTAGATGACACTGTGTTATGGGGGGATGTGTAGATGTGTTATGGGGGGGATGTGTAGATGACACTGTGTTATGGGGGGATGTGTAGATGACACTGTGTTATGGGGGGGATGTGTAGATGACACTGTGTTATGGGGGGGATGTGTAGATGTGTTATGGGGGGATGTGTAGATGTGTTATGGGGGGATGTGTAGATGACACTGTGTTATGGGGGGATGTGTAGATGTGTTATGGGGGATGTGTAGATGTGTTATGGGGGGATGTGTAGATGTGTTATGGGGGGATGTGTAGATGACACTGTGTTATGGGGGGGATGTGTAGATGACACTGTGTTACGGGGGGGATGTGTAGATGACACTGTGTTATGGGGGGGATGTGTAGATGACACTGTGTTATGGGGGGATGTGTAGATGTGTTATGGGGGGATGTGTAGGTGACACTGTGTTATGGGGGGATTTGTAGATGTGTTATGGGGGGGATGTGTAGATGACACTGTGTTATGGGGGGATGTGTAGATGACACTGTGTTATGGGGGGATGTGTAGATGACACTGTGTTATGGGGGGATGTGTAGATGACACTGTGTTATGGGGGGATGTGTAGATGTGTTATGGGGGGGATGTGTAGATGACACTGTGTTATGGGGGGATGTGTAGATGACACTGTGTTATGGGGGGGATGTGTAGATGACACTGTGTTATGGGGGGGATGTGTAGATGTGTTATGGGGGGATGTGTAGATGACACTGTGTTATGGGGGATGTGTAGATGTGTTATGGGGGGATGTGTAGATGTGTTATGGGGGGATGTGTAGATGTGTTATGGGGGATGTGTAGATGTGTTATGGGGGATGTGTAGATGACACTGTTATGGGGGATGTGTAGATGTGTTATGGGGGATGTGTAGATGACACTTGTGTTATGGGGGGGATGTGTAGATGACACTTGTGTTATGGGGGGGATGTGTAGATGACACTTGTGTTATGGGGGGGATGTGTAGATGTGTTATGGGGGATGTGTAGATGTGTTATGGGGGGATGTGTAGATGTGTTATGGGGGGATGTGTAGATGTGTTATGGGGGGATGTGTAGATGACACTGTGTTATGGGGGATGTGTAGATGACACTGTGTTATGGGGGGATGTGTAGATGTGTTATGGGGGATGTGTAGATGTGTTATGGGGGGATGTGTAGATGACACTGTGTTATGGGGGGATGTGTAGATGTGTTATGGGGGATGTGTAGATGACACTGTGTTATGGGGGGATGTGTAGATGTGTTATGGGGGGATGTGTAGATGACACTGTTATGGGGGATGTGTAGATGTGTTATGGGGGATGTGTAGATGTGTTATGGGGGGATGTGTAGATGTGTTATGGGGGGATGTGTAGATGTGTTATGGGGGGGATGTGGAGATGTGTTATGGGGGATGTGTAGATGACACTGTGTTATGGGGGGATGTGTTATGGGGGATGTGTAGATGACACTGTGTTATGGGGGGGATGTGTAGATGACACTGTGTTATGGGGGGGATGTGTAGATGTGTTATGGGGGGATGTGTAGATGACACTGTGTTATGGGGGGATGTGTAGATGACACTGTGTTATGGGGGGGATGTGTAGATGTGTTATGGGGGGATGTGTAGATGTGTTATGGGGAGATGTGTAGATGTGTTATGGGGAGATGTGTAGATGTGTTATGGGGGATGTGTAGATGTGTTATGGGGGGATGTGTAGATGACACTGTGTTATGGGGGGATGTGTAGATGTGTTATGGGGGGATGTGTAGATGTGTTATGGGGGGATGTGTAGATGTGTTATGGGGGGATGTGTAGATGACACTGTGTTATGGGGGATGTGTAGATGTGTTATGGGGGGATGTGTAGCTGACACTGTGTTATGGGGGGATGTGTAGATGTGTTATGGGGGGATGTGTAGATGTGTTATGGGGGATGTGTAGATGTGTTATGGGGGATGTGTAGATGACACTGTTATGGGGGATGTGTAGATGTGTTATGGGGGATGTGTAGATGACACTTGTGTTATGGGGGGGATGTGTAGATGACACTTGTGTTATGGGGGGGATGTGTAGATGACACTTGTGTTATGGGGGGGATGTGTAGATGTGTTATGGGGGGATGTGTAGATGACCCTGTTATGGGGGGATGTGTAGATGTGTTATGGGGGGATGTGTAGATGTGTTATAGGGGATGTGTAGATGACACTGTGTTATGGGGGGATGTGTAGATGTGTTATGGGGGGATGTGTAGATGTGTTATGGGGGATGTGTAGATGTGTTATGGGGGGATGTGTAGATGACACTGTTATGGGGGATGTGTAGATGACACTGTGTTATGGGGGGATGTGTAGATGTGTTATGGGGGGATGTGTAGATGACACTGTGTTATGTGGGGATGTGTAGATGACACTGTGTTATGGGGGGATGTGTAGATGACACTGTGTTATGGGGGGATGTGTAGATGTGTTATGGGGGATGTGTAGATGTGTTATGGGGGATGTGTAGATGTGTTATGGGGGATGTGTAGATGTGTTATGGGGGGATGTGTAGATGTGTTATGGGGGATGTGTAGATGTGTTATGGGGGATGTGTAGATGTGTTATGGGGGATGTGTAGATGACACTGTTATGGGGGATGTGTAGATGTGTTATGGGGGATGTGTAGATGTGTTATGGGGGATGTGTAGATGTGTTATGGGGGATGTGTAGATGTGTTATGGGGGGATGTGTAGATGACACTGTTATGGGGGATGTGTAGATGTGTTATGGGGGGATGTGTAGATGACACTGTTATGGGGGATGTGTAGATGTGTTATGGGGGATGTGTAGATGTGTTATGGGGGGATGTGTAGATGTGTTATGGGGGATGTGTAGATGTGTTATGGGGATGTGTAGATGTGTTATGGGGGGATGTGTAGATGTGTTATGGGGGATGTGTAGATGTGTTATGGGGGGGATGTGTAGATGACACTGTGTTATGGGGGGGATGTGTAGATGTGTTATGGGGGGATGTGTAGATGACACTGTGTTATGGGGGAATGTGTAGATGTGTTATGGGGGGATGTGTAGATGATACTGTTATGGGGGATGTGTAGATGTGTTATGGGGGATGTGTAGATGTGTTATGGGGGATGTGTAGATGACACTGTTATGGGGGATGTGTAGATGTGTTATGGGGGATGTGTAGATGACACTGTGTTATGGGGGATGTGTAGATGTGTTATGGGGGGGATGTGTAGATGTGTTATGGGGGGGATGTGTAGATGACACTGTGTTATGGGGGGATGTGTAGATGACACTGTGTTATGGGGGGATGTGTAGATGTGTTATGGGGGGATGTGTAGATGACACTGTGTTATGGGGGGATGTGTAGATGACACTGTGTTATGGGGGATGTGTAGATGTGTTATGGGGGGATGTGTAGATGTGTTATGGGGGATGTGTAGATGTGTTATGGGGGGATGTGTAGCTGTGTTATGGGGGATGTGTAGATGACACTGTGTTATGGGGGATGTGTAGATGTGTTATGGGGGGATGTGTAGATGTGTTATGGGGGGATGTGTAGATGACACTGTGTTATGGGGGGGATGTGTAGATGACACTGTGTTATGGGGGGGATGTGTAGATGACACTGTGTTATGGGGGGGATGTGTAGATGACACTGTGTTATGGGGGGATGTGTAGATGTGTTATGGGGGGGATGTGTAGATGACACTGTGTTATGGGGGGATGTGTAGATGACACTGTGTTATGGGGGGATGTGTAGATGTGTTATGGGGGGGATGTGTAGATGACACTGTGTTATGGGGGGGATGTGTAGATGACACTGTGTTAGGGGGGGGATGTGTAGATGACACTGTGTTATGGGGGGGATGTGTAGATGACACTGTGTTATGGGGGGATGTGTAGATGTGTTATGGGGGGGATGTGTAGATGACACTGTGTTATGGGGGGATGTGTAGATGTGTTATGGGGGGATGTGTAGATGACACTGTGTTATGGGGGGGATGTGTAGATGACACTGTGTTATGGGGGGGATGTGTAGATATGTTATGGGGGGATGTGTAGATGACACTGTGTTATGGGGGGATGTGTAGATGTGTTATGGGGGGATGTGTAGATGTGTTATGGGGGATGTGTAGATGTGTTATGGGGGATGTGTAGATGACACTGTTATGGGGGATGTGTAGATGTGTTATGGGGGATGTGTAGATGACACTTGTGTTATGGGGGGGATGTGTAGATGACACTTGTGTTATGGGGGGATGTGTAGATGTGTTATGGGGGATGTGTAGATGACACTGTGTTATGGGGGATGTGTAGATGTGTTATGGGGGGATGTGTAGATGTGTTATGGGGGGATGTGTAGATGACACTGTGTTATGGGGGGGATGTGTAGATGACACTGTGTTATGGGGGGATGTGTAGATGACACTGTGTTATGGGGGGGATGTGTAGATGACACTGTGTTATGGGGGGATGTGTAGATGTGTTATGGGGGATGTGTAGATGTGTTATGGGGGGATGTGTAGATGACACTGTGTTATGGGGGGATGTGTAGATGACACTGTGTTATGGGGGGGATGTGTAGATGACACTGTGTTATGGGGGGGATGTGTAGATGACACTGTGTTATGGGGGGGATGTGTAGATGACACTGTGTTATGGGGGGATGTGTAGATGTGTTATGGGGGGGATGTGTAGATGACACTGTGTTATGGGGGGATGTGTAGATGACACTGTGTTATGGGGGGGATGTGTAGATGACACTGTGTTATGGGGGGGATGTGTAGATGTGTTATGGGGGGGATGTGTAGATGTGTTATGGGGGATGTGTAGATGACACTGTGTTATGGGGGGGATGTGTAGATGACACTGTGTTATGGGGGGGATGTGTAGATGTGTTATGGGGGGATGTGTAGATGACACTGTGTTATGGGGGGATGTGTAGATGTGTTATGGGGGGATGTGTAGATGTGTTATGGGGGATGTGTAGATGTGTTATGGGGGATGTGTAGATGACACTGTTATGGGGGATGTGTAGATGTGTTATGGGGGATGTGTAGATGACACTTGTGTTATGGGGGGGATGTGTAGATGTGTTATGGGGGGATGTGTAGATGACCCTGTTATGGGGGGATGTGTAGATGTGTTATGGGGGGATGTGTAGATGTGTTATGGGGGGATGTGTAGATGTGTTATGGGGGGATGTGTAGATGACACTGTGTTATGGGGGATGTGTAGATGACACTGTGTTATGGGGGGATGTGTAGATGTGTTATGGGGGGATGTGTAGATGTGTTATGGGGGGATGTGTAGATGACACTGTTATGGGGGATCTGTAGATGACACTGTTATGGGGGATGTGTAGATGACACTGTGTTATGGGGGGATGTGTAGATGTGTTATGGGGGGATGTGTAGATGACACTGTTATGGGGGATGTGTAGATGACACTGTGTTATGTGGGGATGTGTAGATGACACTGTGTTATGGGGGGATGTGTAGATGACACTGTGTTATGGGGGGATGTGTAGATGTGTTATGGGGGATGTGTAGATGTGTTATGGGGGATGTGTAGATGTGTTATGGGGGGATGTGTAGATGACACTGTTATGGGGGATGTGTAGATGTGTTATGGGGGATGTGTAGATGTGTTATGGGGGGATGTGTAGATGTGTTATGGGGGATGTGTAGATGTGTTATGGGGGATGTGTAGATGTGTTATGGGGGGATGTGTAGATGTGTTATGGGGGATGTGTAGATGTGTTATGGGGGGGATGTGGAGATGTGTTATGGGGGATGTGTAGATGACACTGTGTTATGGGGGGATGTGTAGATGTGTTATGGGGGATGTGTAGATGTGTTATGGGGGGGATGTGGAGATGTGTTATGGGGGATGTGTAGATGACACTGTGTTATGGGGGGGATGTGTAGATGTGTTATGGGGGGATGTGTAGATGACACTGTGTTATGGGGGGATGTGTAGATGACACTGTGTTATGGGGGATGTGTAGATGTGTTATGGGGGGATGTGTAGATGACACTGTGTTATGGGGGGATGTGTAGATGTGTTATGGGGGGATGTGTAGATGTGTTATGGGGGGGATGTGTAGATGACACTGTGTTATGGGGGATGTGTAGATGTGTTATGGGGGGATGTGTAGCTGACACTGTGTTATGGGGGGATGTGTAGATGTGTTATGGGGGGATGTGTAGATGTGTTATGGGGGGATGTGTAGATGTGTTATGGGGGGATGTGTAGATGTGTTATGGGGGATGTGTAGATGACACTGTTATGGGGGATGTGTAGATGTGTTATGGGGGATGTGTAGATGACACTTGTGTTATGGGGGGGGATGTGTAGATGACACTGTGTTATGGGGGGGATGTGTAGATGACACTTGTGTTATGGGGGGGATGTGTAGATGTGTTATGGGGGGATGTGTAGATGACCCTGTTATGGGGGGATGTGTAGATGTGTTATGGGGGGATGTGTAGATGTGTTATGGGGGGATGTGTAGATGTGTTATGGGGGATGTGTAGATGTGTTATGGGGGGATGTGTAGATGACACTGTGTTATGGGGGATGTGTAGATGACACTGTGTTATGGGGGATGTGTAGATGACACTGTGTTATGGGGGGATGTGTAGATGTGTTATGGGGGATGTGTAGATGACACTGTTATGGGGGGATGTGTAGATGACACTGTTATGGGGGGATGTGTAGATGTGTTATGGGGGGATGTGTAGATGACACTGTGTTATGGGGGGATGTGTAGATGTGTTATGGGGGATGTGTAGATGTGTTATGGGGGGATGTGTAGATGACACTGTTATGGGGGGATGTGTAGATGTGTTATGGGGGATGTGTAGATGTGTTATGTGGGGATGTGTAGATGACACTGTGTTATGGGGGGATGTGTAGATGACACTGTGTTATGGGGGATGTGTAGATGTGTTATGGGGGATGTGTAGATGTGTTATGGGGGGATGTGTAGATGACACTGTGTTATGGGGGATGTGTAGATGTGTTATGGGGGATGTGTAGATGTGTTATGGGGGATGTGTAGATGTGTTATGGGGGATGTGTAGATGTGTTATGGGGGATGTGTAGATGTGTTATGGGGGATGTGTAGATGTGTTATGGGGGATGTGTAGATGTGTTATGGGGGGATGTGTAGATGACACTGTGTTATGGGGGGATGTGTAGATGACACTGTGTTATGGGGGATGTGTAGATGTGTTATGAGGGGATGTGTAGATGACACTGTTATGGGGGATGTGTAGATGTGTTATGGGGGGATGTGTAGATGTGTTATGGGGGGGATGTGTAGATGTGTTATGGGGGGATGTGTAGATGTGTTATGGGGGATGTGTAGATGTGTTATGGGGGGATGTGTAGATGACACTGTGTTATGGGGGGATGTGTAGATGTGTTATGGGGGATGTGTAGATGTGTTATGGGGGATGTGTAGATGTGTTATGGGGGATGTGTAGATGTGTTATGGGGGATGTGTAGATGACACTGTGTTATGGGGGGATGTGTAGATGTGTTATGGGGGATGTGTAGATGTGTTATGGGGATGTGTAGATGTGTTATGGGGGGATGTGTAGATGTGTTATGGGGGATGTGTAGATGACACTGTTATGGGGGATGTGTAGATGTGTTATGGGGGATGTGTAGATGACACTGTGTTATGGGGGATGTGTAGATGTGTTATGGGGGGGATGTGTAGATGTGTTATGGGGGGGATGTGTAGATGACACTGTGTTATGGGGGGATGTGTAGCTGACACTGTGTTATGGGGGGATGTGTAGATGTGTTATGGGGGGATGTGTAGATGACACTGTGTTATGGGGGATGTGTAGATGTGTTATGGGGGGATGTGTAGATGTGTTATGGGGGGATGTGTAGATGACACTGTGTTATGGGGGGATGTGTAGATGACACTGTTATGGGGGGATGTGTAGATGTGTTATGGGGGATGTGTAGATGACACTGTGTTATGGGGGATGTGTAGATGTGTTATGGGGGGATGTGTAGATGTGTTATGGGGGGGATGTGTAGATGACACTGTGTTATGGGGGGATGTGTAGATGACACTGTGTTATGGGGGGGATGTGTAGATGACACTGTGTTATGGGGGGGATGTGTAGATGACACTGTGTTATGGGGGGATGTGTAGATGTGTTATGGGGGATGTGTAGATGACACTGTGTTATGGGGGGATGTGTAGATGACACTGTGTTATGGGGGGGATGTGTAGATGACACTGTGTTATGGGGGGATGTGTAGATGACACTGTGTTATGGGGGGGATGTGTAGATGACACTGTGTTATGGGGGGGATGTGTAGATGTGTTATGGGGGATGTGTAGATGTGTTATGGGGAGGATGTGTAGATGTGTTATGGGGGGATGTGTAGATGTGTTATGGGGGGATGTGTAGATGTGTTATGGGGGATGTGTAGATGTATATGGGGGATGTGTAGATGACACTGTGTTATGGGGGGATGTGTAGATGACACTGTGTTATGGGGGGATGTGTAGATGTGTTATGGGGGATGTGTAGATGTGTTATGGGGGGATGTGTAGATGACACTGTGTTATGGGGGGATGTGTAGATGACACTGTTATGGGGGGATGTGTAGATGTGTTATGGGGGATGTGTAGATGACACTGTGTTATGGGGGATGTGTAGATGTGTTATGGGGGGATGTGTAGATGTGTTATGGGGGGATGTGTAGATGACACTGTGTTATGGGGGGGATGTGTAGATGACACTGTGTTATGGGGGGGGATGTGTAGATGTGTTATGGGGGGATGTGTAGATGACACTGTGTTATGGGGGGATGTGTAGATGACACTGTGTTATGGGGGGGATGTGTAGATGACACTGTGTTATGGGGGGATGTGTTTATGGGGGGGATGTGTAGATGACACTGTGTTATGGGGGGATGTGTAGATGACACTGTGTTATGGGGGGGGATGTGTAGATGACACTGTGTTATGGGGGGGATGTGTAGATGACACTGTGTTATGGGGGGATGTGTAGATGTGTTATGGGGGGGATGTGTAGATGACACTGTGTTATGGGGGGGGATGTGTAGATGACACTGTGTTATGGGGGGGATGTGTAGATGACACTGTGTTATGGGGGGGATGTGTAGATGTGTTATGGGGGGATGTGTAGATGTGTTATGGGGGGATGTGTAGATGACACTGTGTTATGGGGGGATGTGTAGATGTGTTATGGGGGATGTGTAGATGTGTTATGGGGGGATGTGTAGATGTGTTATGGGGGGATGTGTAGATGACACTGTGTTATGGGGGGATGTGTAGATGACACTGTGTTACGGGGGGGATGTGTAGATGACACTGTGTTATGGGGGGGATGTGTAGATGACACTGTGTTATGGGGGGATGTGTAGATGTGTTATGGGGGATGTGTAGGTGACACTGTGTTATGGGGGGATTTGTAGATGTGTTATGGGGGGGATGTGTAGATGACACTGTGTTATGGGGGGATGTGTAGATGACACTGTGTTATGGGGGGGATGTGTAGATGACACTGTGTTATGGGGGGATGTGTAGATGACACTGTGTTATGGGGGGATATGTAGATGTGTTATGGGGGGGATGTGTAGATGACACTGTGTTATGGGGGGATGTGTAGATGACACTGTGTTATGGGGGGGATGTGTAGATGACACTGTGTTATGGGGGGGATGTGTAGATGTGTTATGGGGGGATGTGTAGATGACACTGTGTTATGGGGGATGTGTAGATGTGTTATGGGGGGATGTGTAGATGTGTTATGGGGGGATGTGTAGATGTGTTATGGGGGATGTGTAGATGTGTTATGGGGGATGTGTAGATGACACTGTTATGGGGGATGTGTAGATGTGTTATGGGGGATGTGTAGATGACACTTGTGTTATGGGGGGGATGTGTAGATGACACTTGTGTTATGGGGGGGATGTGTAGATGACACTTGTGTTATGGGGGGGATGTGTAGATGTGTTATGGGGGATGTGTAGATGTGTTATGGGGGGATGTGTAGAATGTGTTATGGGGGGATGTGTAGATGTGTTATGGGGGGATGTGTAGATGACACTGTGTTATGGGGGATGTGTAGATGACACTGTGTTATGGGGGATGTGTAGATGTGTTATGGGGGATGTGTAGATGTGTTATGGGGGGATGTGTAGATGACACTGTGTTATGGGGGGATGTGTAGATGTGTTATGGGGGATGTGTAGATGACACTGTGTTATGGGGGGATGTGTAGATGTGTTATGGGGGATGTGTAGATGTGTTATGGGGGGATGTGTAGATGACACTGTTATGGGGGATGTGTAGATGTGTTATGGGGGATGTGTAGATGTGTTATGGGGGGATGTGTAGATGTGTTATGGGGGGATGTGTAGATGTGTTATGGGGGGGATGTGGAGATGTGTTATGGGGGATGTGTAGATGACACTGTGTTATGGGGGGATGTGTTATGGGGGATGTGTAGATGACACTGTGTTATGGGGGGATGTGTAGATGTGTTATGGGGGGGATGTGTAGATGACACTGTGTTATGGGGGGGATGTGTAGATGTGTTATGGGGGGATGTGTAGATGACACTGTGTTATGGGGGATGTGTAGATGACACTGTGTTATGGGGGGGATGTGTAGATGTGTTATGGGGGGATGTGTAGATGTGTTATGGGGAGATGTGTAGATGTGTTATGGGGGATGTGTAGATGTGTTATGGGGGGATGTGTAGATGACACTGTGTTATGGGGGGGATGTGTAGATGTGTTATGGGGGGATGTGTAGATGTGTTATGGGGGGATGTGTAGATGACACTGTGTTATGGGGGATGTGTAGATGTGTTATGGGGGGATGTGTAGCTGACACTGTGTTATGGGGGGATGTGTAGATGTGTTATGGGGGATGTGTAGATGTGTTATGGGGGGATGTGTAGATGTGTTATGGGGGGGATGTGTAGATGACACTGTTATGGGGGATGTGTAGATGTGTTATGGGGGATGTGTAGATGACACTTGTGTTATGGGGGGGATGTGTAGATGACACTTGTGTTATGGGGGGGATGTGTAGATGACACTTGTGTTATGGGGGGATGTGTAGATGTGTTATGGGGGGATGTGTAGATGACCCTGTTATGGGGGGATGTGTAGATGTGTTATGGGGGGATGTGTAGATGTGTTATAGGGGATGTGTAGATGACACTGTGTTATGGGGGGATGTGTAGATGTGTTATGGGGGGATGTGTAGATGTGTTATGGGGGATGTGTAGATGTGTTATGGGGGGATGTGTAGATGACACTGTTATGGGGGATGTGTAGATGACACTGTGTTATGGGGGGATGTGTAGATGTGTTATGGGGGGATGTGTAGATGACACTGTGTTATGTGGGGATGTGTAGATGACACTGTGTTATGGGGGGATGTGTAGATGACACTGTGTTATGGGGGGATGTGTAGATGTGTTATGGGGGATGTGTAGATGTGTTATGGGGGATGTGTAGATGTGTTATGGGGGATGTGTAGATGTGT
Source organism: Dendropsophus ebraccatus (assembly GCF_027789765.1). Taxonomy (NCBI): domain Eukaryota; kingdom Metazoa; phylum Chordata; class Amphibia; order Anura; family Hylidae; genus Dendropsophus; species Dendropsophus ebraccatus. The sequence goes on from NC_091458.1 coordinate 12,827,173, forward strand.
TATGGGGGGATGTGTAGATGTGTTATGGGGGATGTGTAGATGTGTTATGGGGGATGTGTAGATGTGTTATGGGGGATGTGTAGATGACACTGTTATGGGGGATGTGTAGATGTGTTATGGGGGATGTGTAGATGTGTTATGGGGGATGTGTAGATGTGTTATGGGGGATGTGTAGATGTGTTATGGGGGGATGTGTAGATGACACTGTTATGGGGGATGTGTAGATGTGTTATGGGGGGATGTGTAGATGACACTGTTATGGGGGATGTGTAGATGTGTTATGGGGGATGTGTAGATGTGTTATGGGGGGATGTGTAGATGTGTTATGGGGGATGTGTAGATGTGTTATGGGGGATGTGTAGATGTGTTATGGGGGGATGTGTAGATGTGTTATGGGGGATGTGTAGATGTGTTATGGGGGGGATGTGTAGATGACACTGTGTTATGGGGGGGATGTGTAGATGTGTTATGGGGGGATGTGTAGATGACACTGTGTTATGGGGGAATGTGTAGATGTGTTATGGGGGGATGTGTAGATGATACTGTTATGGGGGATGTGTAGATGTGTTATGGGGGGGATGTGTAGATGTGTTATGGGGGGGATGTGTAGATGACACTGTGTTATGGGGGGATGTGTAGCTGACACTGTGTTATGGGGGGATGTGTAGATGTGTTATGGGGGGATGTGTAGATGACACTGTGTTATGGGGGGATGTGTAGATGACACTGTGTTATGGGGGATGTGTAGATGTGTTATGGGGGGATGTGTAGATGTGTTATGGGGGATGTGTAGATGTGTTATGGGGGGATGTGTAGCTGTGTTATGGGGGATGTGTAGATGACACTGTGTTATGGGGGATGTGTAGATGTGTTATGGGGGGGATGTGTAGATGTGTTATGGGGGGATGTGTAGATGACACTGTGTTATGGGGGGGATGTGTAGATGACACTGTGTTATGGGGGGGATGTGTAGATGACACTGTGTTATGGGGGGATGTGTAGATGACACTGTGTTATGGGGGGATGTGTAGATGTGTTATGGGGGGGATGTGTAGATGACACTGTGTTATGGGGGGATGTGTAGATGACACTGTGTTATGGGGGGATGTGTAGATGTGTTATGGGGGGGATGTGTAGATGACACTGTGTTATGGGGGGGATGTGTAGATGACACTGTGTTATGGGGGGGATGTGTAGATGACACTGTGTTATGGGGGGGATGTGTAGATGACACTGTGTTATGGGGGGATGTGTAGATGTGTTATGGGGGGGATGTGTAGATGACACTGTGTTATGGGGGGATGTGTAGATGTGTTATGGGGGGATGTGTAGATGACACTGTGTTATGGGGGGGATGTGTAGATGACACTGTGTTATGGGGGGGATGTGTAGATATGTTATGGGGGGATGTGTAGATGACACTGTGTTATGGGGGGATGTGTAGATGTGTTATGGGGGGATGTGTAGATGTGTTATGGGGGATGTGTAGATGTGTTATGGGGGATGTGTAGATGACACTGTTATGGGGGATGTGTAGATGTGTTATGGGGGATGTGTAGATGACACTTGTGTTATGGGGGGGATGTGTAGATGACACTTGTGTTATGGGGGGATGTGTAGATGTGTTATGGGGGATGTGTAGATGACACTGTGTTATGGGGGATGTGTAGATGTGTTATGGGGGGATGTGTAGATGTGTTATGGGGGGATGTGTAGATGACACTGTGTTATGGGGGGGATGTGTAGATGACACTGTGTTATGGGGGGATGTGTAGATGACACTGTGTTATGGGGGGGATGTGTAGATGACACTGTGTTATGGGGGGATGTGTAGATGTGTTATGGGGGATGTGTAGATGTGTTATGGGGGGATGTGTAGATGACACTGTGTTATGGGGGGATGTGTAGATGACACTGTGTTATGGGGGGGATGTGTAGATGACACTGTGTTATGGGGGGGATGTGTAGATGACACTGTGTTAGGGGGGGGATGTGTAGATGACACTGTGTTATGGGGGGATGTGTAGATGTGTTATGGGGGGGATGTGTAGATGACACTGTGTTATGGGGGGATGTGTAGATGACACTGTGTTATGGGGGGGATGTGTAGATGACACTGTGTTATGGGGGGGATGTGTAGATGTGTTATGGGGGGGATGTGTAGATGTGTTATGGGGGATGTGTAGATGACACTGTGTTATGGGGGGGATGTGTAGATGACACTGTGTTATGGGGGGGATGTGTAGATGTGTTATGGGGGGATGTGTAGATGACACTGTGTTATGGGGGGGATGTGTAGATGTGTTATGGGGGGATGTGTAGATGACCCTGTTATGGGGGGATGTGTAGATGTGTTATGGGGGGATGTGTAGATGTGTTATGGGGGGATGTGTAGATGTGTTATGGGGGATGTGTAGATGTGTTATGGGGGGATGTGTAGATGTGTTATGGGGGATGTGTAGATGACACTGTTATGGGGGATGTGTAGATGTGTTATGGGGGATGTGTAGATGACACTTGTGTTATGGGGGGGATGTGTAGATGTGTTATGGGGGATGTGTAGATGACCCTGTTATGGGGGGATGTGTAGATGTGTTATGGGGGGATGTGTAGATGTGTTATGGGGGGATGTGTAGATGTGTTATGGGGGGATGTGTAGATGACACTGTGTTATGGGGGATGTGTAGATGACACTGTGTTATGGGGGGATGTGTAGATGTGTTATGGGGGATGTGTAGATGTGTTATGGGGGGATGTGTAGATGTGTTATGGGGGGATGTGTAGATGACACTGTTATGGGGGATCTGTAGATGACACTGTTATGGGGGATGTGTAGATGACACTGTGTTATGGGGGGATGTGTAGATGTGTTATGGGGGGATGTGTAGATGACACTGTTATGGGGGATGTGTAGATGACACTGTGTTATGTGGGGATGTGTAGATGACACTGTGTTATGGGGGGATGTGTAGATGACACTGTGTTATGGGGGGATGTGTAGATGTGTTATGGGGGATGTGTAGATGTGTTATGGGGGATGTGTAGATGTGTTATGGGGGGATGTGTAGATGACACTGTTATGGGGGATGTGTAGATGTGTTATGGGGGATGTGTAGATGTGTTATGGGGGGATGTGTAGATGTGTTATGGGGGATGTGTAGATGTGTTATGGGGGATGTGTAGATGTGTTATGGGGGGATGTGTAGATGTGTTATGGGGGATGTGTAGATGTGTTATGGGGGGGATGTGGAGATGTGTTATGGGGGATGTGTAGATGTGTTATGGGGGGATGTGTAGATGACACTGTGTTATGGGGGGGATGTGTAGATGTGTTATGGGGGGATGTGTAGATGACACTGTGTTATGGGGGGATGTGTAGATGACACTGTGTTATGGGGGATGTGTAGATGTGTTATGGGGGGATGTGTAGATGACACTGTGTTATGGGGGGATGTGTAGATGTGTTATGGGGGATGTGTAGATGTGTTATGGGGGGATGTGTAGATGACACTGTGTTATGGGGGATGTGTAGATGTGTTATGGGGGGATGTGTAGCTGACACTGTGTTATGGGGGGATGTGTAGATGTGTTATGGGGGGATGTGTAGATGTGTTATGGGGGGATGTGTAGATGTGTTATGGGGGGATGTGTAGATGTGTTATGGGGGATGTGTAGATGACACTGTTATGGGGGATGTGTAGATGTGTTATGGGGGATGTGTAGATGACACTTGTGTTATGGGGGGGATGTGTAGATGACACTTGTGTTATGGGGGGGATGTGTAGATGACACTTGTGTTATGGGGGGGATGTGTAGATGTGTTATGGGGGGATGTGTAGATGACCCTGTTATGGGGGGATGTGTAGATGTGTTATGGGGGGATGTGTAGATGTGTTATGGGGGGATGTGTAGATGTGTTATGGGGGATGTGTAGATGTGTTATGGGGGGATGTGTAGATGACACTGTGTTATGGGGGATGTGTAGATGACACTGTGTTATGGGGGATGTGTAGATGACACTGTGTTATGGGGGGATGTGTAGATGTGTTATGGGGGATGTGTAGATGTGTTATGGGGGGATGTGTAGATGACACTGTTATGGGGGGATGTGTAGATGTGTTATGGGGGGATGTGTAGATGACACTGTGTTATGGGGGGATGTGTAGATGTGTTATGGGGGATGTGTAGATGTGTTATGGGGGGATGTGTAGATGACACTGTTATGGGGGGATGTGTAGATGTGTTATGGGGGGATGTGTAGATGTGTTATGTGGGGATGTGTAGATGACACTGTGTTATGGGGGGATGTGTAGATGACACTGTGTTATGGGGGATGTGTAGATGTGTTATGGGGGATGTGTAGATGTGTTATGGGGGGATGTGTAGATGACACTGTGTTATGGGGGATGTGTAGATGTGTTATGGGGGATGTGTAGATGTGTTATGGGGGATGTGTAGATGTGTTATGGGGGATGTGTAGATGTGTTATGGGGGATGTGTAGATGTGTTATGGGGGATGTGTAGATGTGTTATGAGGGGATGTGTAGATGACACTGTTATGGGGGATGTGTAGATGTGTTATGGGGGGATGTGTAGATGTGTTATGGGGGGGATGTGTAGATGTGTTATGGGGGGATGTGTAGATGTGTTATGGGGGATGTGTAGATGTGTTATGGGGGATGTGTAGATGTGTTATGGGGGATGTGTAGATGTGTTATGGGGGATGTGTAGATGTGTTATGGGGGATGTGTAGATGTGTTATGGGGGGATGTGTAGATGACACTGTTATGGGGGATGTGTAGATGTGTTATGGGGGGATGTGTAGATGACACTGTTATGGGGGGATGTGTAGATGTGTTATGGGGGATGTGTAGATGTGTTATGGGGGATGTGTAGATGTGTTATGGGGGGATGTGTAGATGTGTTATGGGGAATGTGTAGATGTGTTATGGGGGGGATGTGTAGATGACACTGTGTTATGGGGGGGGATGTGTAGATGTGTTATGGGGGGATGTGTAGATGACACTGTGTTATGGGGGGATGTGTAGATGACACTGTGTTATGGGGGGATGTGTAGATGACACTGTGTTATGGGGGGGATGTGTAGATGTGTTATGGGGGGATGTGTAGATGACACTGTGTTATGGGGGGATGTGTAGATGACACTGTGTTATGGGGGATGTGTAGATGTGTTATGGGGGGATGTGTAGATGACACTGTGTTATGGGGGGATGTGTAGATGTGTTATGGGGGGATGTGTAGATGTGTTATGGGGGGATGTGTAGATGACACTGTGTTATGGGGGATGTGTAGATGTGTTATGGGGGGATGTGTAGATGTGTTATGGGGGGATGTGTAGATGTGTTATGGGGGGATGTGTAGATGACACTGTTATGGGGGATGTGTAGATGTGTTATGGGGGATGTGTAGATGACACTGTTATGGGGGATGTGTAGATGTGTTATGGGGGATGTGTAGATGACACTGTGGTATGGGGGGATGTGTAGATGTGTTATAGGGGATGTGTAGATGACACTGTTATGGGGGGATGTGTAGATGACACTGTTATGGGGGGATGTGTAGATGTGTTATGGGGGGATGTGTAGATGTGTTATGGGGGATGTGTAGATGTGTTATGGGGGGATGTGTAGATGTGTTATGGGGGATGTGTAGATGTGTTATGGGGGGATGTGTAGATGACACTGTGTTATGGGGGGATGTGTAGATGTGTTATGGGGGATGTGTAGATGTGTTATGGGGGATGTGTAGATGTGTTATGGGGGATGTGTAGATGTGTTATGGGGGGATGTGTAGATGACACTGTGTTATGGGGGGATGTGTAGATGTGTTATGGGGGATGTGTAGATGTGTTATGGGGGATGTGTAGATGTGTTATGGGGGGATGTGTAGATGTGTTATGGGGGATGTGTAGATGACACTGTTATGGGGGATGTGTAGATGTGTTATGGGGGATGTGTAGATGACACTGTGTTATGGGGGATGTGTAGATGTGTTATGGGGGGGATGTGTAGATGTGTTATGGGGGGGATGTGTAGATGACACTGTGTTATGGGGGGATGTGTAGCTGACACTGTGTTATGGGGGGATGTGTAGATGTGTTATGGGGGGATGTGTAGATGACACTGTGTTATGGGGGATGTGTAGATGTGTTATGGGGGGATGTGTAGATGTGTTATGGGGGGATGTGTAGATGACACTGTGTTATGGGGGGATGTGTAGATGACACTGTTATGGGGGGATGTGTAGATGTGTTATGGGGGATGTGTAGATGACACTGTGTTATGGGGGATGTGTAGATGTGTTATGGGGGGATGTGTAGATGTGTTATGGGGGGGATGTGTAGATGACACTGTGTTATGGGGGGATGTGTAGATGACACTGTGTTATGGGGGGGATGTGTAGATGACACTGTGTTATGGGGGGGATGTGTAGATGACACTGTGTTATGGGGGGATGTGTAGATGTGTTATGGGGGATGTGTAGATGACACTGTGTTATGGGGGGATGTGTAGATGACACTGTGTTATGGGGGGGATGTGTAGATGACACTGTGTTATGGGGGGATGTGTAGATGACACTGTGTTATGGGGGGGATGTGTAGATGACACTGTGTTATGGGGGGGATGTGTAGATGTGTTATGGGGGGATGTGTAGATGACACTGTGTTATGGGGGGATGTGTAGATGTGTTATGGGGGGATGTGTAGATGTGTTATGGGGGATGTGTAGATGTGTTATGGGGGATGTGTAGATGTGTTATGGGGGATGTGTAGATGACACTGTTATGGGGGATGTGTAGATGTGTTATGGGGGATGTGTAGATGACACTTGTGTTATGGGGGGGATGTGTAGATGACACTTGTGTTATGGGGGGGATGTGTAGATGACACTTGTGTTATGGGGGGATGTGTAGATGTGTTATGGGGGATGTGTAGATGACACTGTGTTATGGGGGATGTGTAGATGTGTTATGGGGGGATGTGTAGATGTGTTATGGGGGGATGTGTAGATGACACTGTGTTATGGGGGGGATGTGTAGATGACACTGTGTTATGGGGGGGATGTGTAGATGACACTGTGTTATGGGGGGATGTGTAGATGTGTTATGGGGGGGATGTGTAGATGACACTGTGTTATGGGGGGATGTGTAGATGACACTGTGTTATGGGGGGATGTGTAGATGACACTGTGTTATGGGGGGGATGTGTAGATGTGTTATGGGGGGGATGTGTAGATGTGTTATGGGGGATGTGTAGATGACACTGTGTTATGGGGGGGATGTGTAGATGACACTGTGTTATGGGGGGGATGTGTAGATGTGTTATGGGGGGATGTGTAGATGACACTGTGTTATGGGGGGATGTGTAGATGTGTTATGGGGGGATGTGTAGATGACACTGTTATGGGGGATGTGTAGATGTGTTATGGGGGATGTGTAGATGACACTTGTGTTATGGGGGGATGTGTAGATGACACTTGTGTTATGGGGGGGATGTGTAGATGACACTTGTGTTATGGGGGGGATGTGTAGATGTGTTATGGGGGGATGTGTAGATGACCCTGTTATGGGGGGATGTGTAGATGTGTTATGGGGGGATGTGTAGATGTGTTATGGGGGGATGTGTAGATGTGTTATGGGGGGATGTGTAGATGACACTGTGTTATGGGGGATGTGTAGATGACACTGTGTTATGGGGGGATGTGTAGATGTGTTATGGGGGATGTGTAGATGTGTTATGGGGGGATGTGTAGATGACACTGTTATGGGGGATGTGTAGATGACACTGTGTTATGGGGGGATGTGTAGATGTGTTATGGGGGATGTGTAGATGACACTGTGTTATGTGGGGATGTGTAGATGACACTGTGTTATGGGGGGATGTGTAGATGACACTGTGTTATGGGGGGATGTGTAGATGTGTTATGGGGGATGTGTAGATGTGTTATGGGGGATGTGTAGATGTGTTATGGGGGGATGTGTAGATGACACTGTGTTATGGGGGATGTGTAGATGTGTTATGGGGGATGTGTAGATGTGTTATGGGGGGATGTGTAGATGTGTTATGGGGGATGTGTAGATGTGTTATGGGGGATGTGTAGATGTGTTATGGGGGGATGTGTAGATGTGTTATGGGGGATGTGTAGATGTGTTATGGGGGGGATGTGGAGATGTGTTATGGGGGATGTGTAGATGACACTGTGTTATGGGGGGGATGTGTAGATGACACTGTGTTATGGGGGGGATGTGTAGATGACACTGTGTTATGGGGGGGATGTGTAGATGTGTTATGGGGGGATGTGTAGATGACACTGTGTTATGGGGGATGTGTAGATGTGTTATGGGGGGATGTGTAGATGACACTGTGTTATGGGGGGGATGTGTAGATGACACTGTGTTATGGGGGGGATGTGTAGATGACACTGTGTTATGGGGGGGATGTGTAGATGTGTTATGGGGGGATGTGTAGATGACACTGTGTTATGGGGGATGTGTAGATGTGTTATGGGGGGATGTGTAGCTGACACTGTGTTATGGGGGGATGTGTAGATGTGTTATGGGGGGATGTGTAGATGTGTTATGGGGGGATGTGTAGATGTGTTATGGGGGGATGTGTAGATGTGTTATGGGGGATGTGTAGATGACACTGTTATGGGGGATGTGTAGATGTGTTATGGGGGATGTGTAGATGACACTTGTGTTATGGGGGGGATGTGTAGATGACACTTGTGTTATGGGGGGGATGTGTAGATGACACTTGTGTTATGGGGGGGATGTGTAGATGTGTTATGGGGGGATGTGTAGATGACCCTGTTATGGGGGGATGTGTAGATGTGTTATGGGGGGATGTGTAGATGTGTTATGGGGGGATGTGTAGATGTGTTATGGGGGGATGTGTAGATGACACTGTGTTATGGGGGATGTGTAGATGACACTGTGTTATGGGGGATGTGTAGATGTGTTATGGGGGGATGTGTAGATGTGTTATGGGGGGATGTGTAGATGTGTTATGGGGGGATGTGTAGATGTGTTATGGGGGGATGTGTAGATGTGTTATGGGGGGATGTGTAGATGTGTTATGGGGGGATGTGTAGATGTGTTATGGGGGGATGTGTAGATGTGTTATGGGGGGATGTGTAGATGTGTTATGGGGGGATGTGTAGATGACACTGTGTTATGGGGGATGTGTAGATGACACTGTGTTATGGGGGGATGTGTAGATGACACTGTGTTATGGGGGATGTGTAGATGACACTGTGTTATGGGGGGATGTGTAGATGTGTTATGGGGGGATGTGTAGATGTGTTATGGGGGGATGTGTAGATGACACTGTTATGGGGGATGTGTAGATGACACTGTGTTATGGGGGGATGTGTAGATGTGTTATGGGGGGATGTGTAGATGACACTGTGTTATGTGGGGATGTGTAGATGACACTGTGTTATGGGGGATGTGTAGATGTGTTATGGGGGGATGTGTAGATGACACTGTGTTATGGGGGATGTGTAGATGTGTTATGGGGGATGTGTAGATGTGTTATGGGGGGATGTGTAGATGACACTGTGTTATGGGGGGATGTGTAGATGTGTTATGGGGGATGTGTAGATGTGTTATGGGGGGATGTGTAGATGTGTTATGGGGGATGTGTAGATGTGTTATGGGGGATGTGTAGATGTGTTATGGGGGATGTGTAGATGTGTTATGGGGGATGTGTAGATGTGTTATGGGGGATGTGTAGATGTGTTATGGGGGATGTGTAGATGTGTTATGGGGGGATGTGTAGATGACACTGTTATGGGGGATGTGTAGATGTGTTATGGGGGGATGTGTAGATGACACTGTTATGGGGGATGTGTAGATGTGTTATGGGGGATGTGTAGATGTGTTATGGGGGGATGTGTAGATGTGTTATGGGGGATGTGTAGATGTGTTATGGGGGATGTGTAGATGTGTTATGGGGGGATGTGTAGATGACACTGTGTTATGGGGGATGTGTAGATGTGTTATGGGGGGATGTGTAGATGACACTGTGTTATGGGGGGATGTGTAGATGACACTGTGTTATGGGGGGATGTGTAGATGTGTTATGGGGGATGTGTAGATGACACTGTGTTATGGGGGATGTGTAGATGTGTTATGGGGGATGTGTAGATGTGTTATGGGGGGATGTGTAGATGACACTGTTATGGGGGATGTGTAGATGTGTTATGGGGGATGTGTAGATGTGTTATGGGGGGATGTGTAGATGTGTTATGGGGGATGTGTAGATGTGTTATGGGGGATGTGTAGATGTGTTATGGGGGGATGTGTAGATGTGTTATGGGGGATGTGTAGATGTGTTATGGGGGGGATGTGTAGATGACACTGTGTTATGGGGGGGATGTGTAGATGTGTTATGGGGGGGATGTGTAGATGACACTGTGTTATGGGGGGATGTGTAGATGACACTGTGTTATGGGGGGATGTGTAGATGACACTGTGTTATGGGGGGGATGTGTAGATGTGTTATGGGGGGATGTGTAGATGACACTGTGTTATGGGGGGATGTGTAGATGACACTGTGTTATGGGGGATGTGTAGATGTGTTATGGGGGGATGTGTAGATGACACTGTGTTATGGGGGGATGTGTAGATGTGTTATGGGGGGATGTGTAGATGTGTTATGGGGGGATGTGTAGATGACACTGTGTTATGGGGGATGTGTAGATGTGTTATGGGGGGATGTGTAGATGTGTTATGGGGGGATGTGTAGATGTGTTATGGGGGGATGTGTAGATGATACTGTTATGGGGGATGTGTAGATGTGTTATGGGGGATGTGTAGATGACACTGTTATGGGGGATGTGTAGATGTGTTATGGGGGATGTGTAGATGACACTGTGGTATGGGGGGATGTGTAGATGTGTTATAGGGGATGTGTAGATGACACTGTTATGGGGGGATGTGTAGATGACACTGTTATGGGGGGATGTGTAGATGTGTTATGGGGGGATGTGTAGATGTGTTATGGGGGGATGTGTAGATGTGTTATGGGGGATGTGTAGATGTGTTATGGGGGGATGTGTAGATGACACTGTGTTATGGGGGGATGTGTAGATGTGTTATGGGGGATGTGTAGATGTGTTATGGGGGATGTGTAGATGTGTTATGGGGGATGTGTAGATGTGTTATGGGGGGATGTGTAGATGACACTGTGTTATGGGGGGATGTGTAGATGTGTTATGGGGGATGTGTAGATGTGTTATGGGGGATGTGTAGATGTGTTATGGGGGGATGTGTAGATGTGTTATGGGGGATGTGTAGATGACACTGTTATGGGGGATGTGTAGATGTGTTATGGGGGATGTGTAGATGACACTGTGTTATGGGGGATGTGTAGATGTGTTATGGGGGGGATGTGTAGATGTGTTATGGGGGGGATGTGTAGATGACACTGTGTTATGGGGGGATGTGTAGCTGACACTGTGTTATGGGGGATGTGTAGATGTGTTATGGGGGGATGTGTAGATGACACTGTGTTATGGGGGATGTGTAGATGTGTTATGGGGGGATGTGTAGATGTGTTATGGGGGGATGTGTAGATGACACTGTGTTATGGGGGGATGTGTAGATGACACTGTTATGGGGGGATGTGTAGATGTGTTATGGGGGATGTGTAGATGACACTGTGTTATGGGGGATGTGTAGATGTGTTATGGGGGGATGTGTAGATGTGTTATGGGGGGGATGTGTAGATGACACTGTGTTATGGGGGGATGTGTAGATGACACTGTGTTATGGGGGGGATGTGTAGATGACACTGTGTTATGGGGGGGATGTGTAGATGACACTGTGTTATGGGGGGGATGTGTAGATGTGTTATGGGGGGGATGTGTAGATGACACTGTGTTATGGGGGGATGTGTAGATGACACTGTGTTATGGGGGGGATGTGTAGATGACACTGTGTTATGGGGGGGATGTGTAGATGTGTTATGGGGGGATGTGTAGATGACACTGTGTTATGGGGGGATGTGTAGATGTGTTATGGGGGGATGTGTAGATGTGTTATGGGGGATGTGTAGATGTGTTATGGGGGGATGTGTAGATGACACTGTTATGGGGGATGTGTAGATGTGTTATGGGGGATGTGTAGATGACACTTGTGTTATGGGGGGGATGTGTAGATGACACTTGTGTTATGGGGGGGATGTGTAGATGACACTTGTGTTATGGGGGGATGTGTAGATGTGTTATGGGGGATGTGTAGATGACACTGTGTTATGGGGGATGTGTAGATGTGTTATGGGGGGATGTGTAGATGTGTTATGGGGGGATGTGTAGATGACACTGTGTTATGGGGGGGATGTGTAGATGACACTGTGTTATGGGGGGGATGTGTAGATGACACTGTGTTATGGGGGGATGTGTAGATGTGTTATGGGGGATGTGTAGATGACACTGTGTTATGGGGGGGATGTGTAGATGACACTGTGTTATGGGGGGGATGTGTAGATGTGTTATGGGGGGATGTGTAGATGACACTGTGTTATGGGGGGATGTGTAGATGTGTTATGGGGGGATGTGTAGATGTGTTATGGGGGATGTGTAGATGTGTTATGGGGGATGTGTAGATGACACTGTTATGGGGGATGTGTAGATGTGTTATGGGGGATGTGTAGATGACACTTGTGTTATGGGGGGGATGTGTAGATGACACTTGTGTTATGGGGGGGATGTGTAGATGACACTTGTGTTATGGGGGGGATGTGTAGATGACCCTGTTATGGGGGGATGTGTAGATGTGTTATGGGGGGATGTGTAGATGTGTTATGGGGGGATGTGTAGATGTGTTATGGGGGGATGTGTAGATGACACTGTGTTATGGGGGATGTGTAGATGACACTGTGTTATGGGGGGATGTGTAGATGTGTTATGGGGGATGTGTAGATGTGTTATGGGGGGATGTGTAGATGACACTGTTATGGGGGATGTGTAGATGACACTGTGTTATGGGGGGATGTGTAGATGTGTTATGGGGGATGTGTAGATGACACTGTGTTATGTGGGGATGTGTAGATGACACTGTGTTATGGGGGGATGTGTAGATGACACTGTGTTATGGGGGGATGTGTAGATGTGTTATGGGGGGATGTGTAGATGACACTGTGTTATGGGGGATGTGTAGATGTGTTATGGGGGATGTGTAGATGTGTTATGGGGGGATGTGTAGATGTGTTATGGGGGATGTGTAGATGTGTTATGGGGGATGTGTAGATGTGTTATGGGGGGATGTGTAGATGTGTTATGGGGGATGTGTAGATGTGTTATGGGGGGGATGTGGAGATGTGTTATGGGGGATGTGTAGATGACACTGTGTTATGGGGGGGATGTGTAGATGACACTGTGTTATGGGGGGGATGTGTAGATGACACTGTGTTATGGGGGGGATGTGTAGATGTGTTATGGGGGGATGTGTAGATGACACTGTGTTATGGGGGGATGTGTAGATGACACTGTGTTATGGGGGATGTGTAGATGTGTTATGGGGGGATGTGTAGATGACACTGTGTTATGGGGGGATGTGTAGATGTGTTATGGGGGGATGTGTAGATGTGTTATGGGGGGATGTGTAGATGACACTGTGTTATGGGGGATGTGTAGATGTGTTATGGGGGGATGTGTAGCTGACACTGTGTTATGGGGGGATGTGTAGATGTGTTATGGGGGGATGTGTAGATGTGTTATGGGGGGATGTGTAGATGTGTTATGGGGGGATGTGTAGATGTGTTATGGGGGATGTGTAGATGACACTGTTATGGGGGATGTGTAGATGTGTTATGGGGGATGTGTAGATGACACTTGTGTTATGGGGGGGATGTGTAGATGACACTTGTGTTATGGGGGGGATGTGTAGATGACACTTGTGTTATGGGGGGGATGTGTAGATGTGTTATGGGGGGATGTGTAGATGACCCTGTTATGGGGGGATGTGTAGATGTGTTATGGGGGGATGTGTAGATGTGTTATGGGGGGATGTGTAGATGTGTTATGGGGGGATGTGTAGATGACACTGTGTTATGGGGGATGTGTAGATGACACTGTGTTATGGGGGATGTGTAGATGTGTTATGGGGGGATGTGTAGATGTGTTATGGGGGGATGTGTAGATGTGTTATGGGGGATGTGTAGATGTGTTATGGGGGGATGTGTAGATGTGTTATGGGGGGATGTGTAGATGTGTTATGGGGGGATGTGTAGATGTGTTATGGGGGGATGTGTAGATGTGTTATGGGGGGATGTGTAGATGTGTTATGGGGGGATGTGTAGATGACACTGTTATGGGGGGATGTGTAGATGACACTGTGTTATGGGGGGATGTGTAGATGACACTGTGTTATGGGGGGATGTGTAGATGTGTTATGGGGGGATGTGTAGATGACACTGTTATGGGGGATGTGTAGATGACACTGTGTTATGGGGGGATGTGTAGATGTGTTATGGGGGGATGTGTAGATGACACTGTGTTATGTGGGGATGTGTAGATGACACTGTGTTATGGGGGATGTGTAGATGTGTTATGGGGGGATGTGTAGATGACACTGTGTTATGGGGGATGTGTAGATGTGTTATGGGGGATGTGTAGATGTGTTATGGGGGATGTGTAGATGTGTTATGGGGGGATGTGTAGATGTGTTATGGGGGATGTGTAGATGTGTTATGGGGGATGTGTAGATGTGTTATGGGGGGATGTGTAGATGACACTGTGTTATGGGGGGATGTGTAGATGTGTTATGGGGGATGTGTAGATGTGTTATGGGGGGATGTGTAGATGTGTTATGGGGGATGTGTAGATGTGTTATGGGGGATGTGTAGATGTGTTATGGGGGATGTGTAGATGTGTTATGGGGGATGTGTAGATGTGTTATGGGGGATGTGTAGATGTGTTATGGGGGATGTGTAGATGTGTTATGGGGGGATGTGTAGATGACACTGTTATGGGGGATGTGTAGATGTGTTATGGGGGGATGTGTAGATGACACTGTTATGGGGGATGTGTAGATGTGTTATGGGGGATGTGTAGATGTGTTATGGGGGGATGTGTAGATGTGTTATGGGGGATGTGTAGATGTGTTATGGGGGATGTGTAGATGTGTTATGGGGGGATGTGTAGATGACACTGTGTTATGGGGGGATGTGTAGATGTGTTATGGGGGTGTGTGTAGATGTGTTATGGGGGATGTGTAGATGTGTTATGGGGGGATGTGTAGATGTGTTATGGGGGATGTGTAGATGTGTTATGGGGGGGATGTGTAGATGACACTGTGTTATGGGGGGGATGTGTAGATGTGTTATGGGGGGATGTGTAGATGACACTGTGTTATGGGGGGATGTGTAGATGTGTTATGGGGGGATGTGTAGATGACACTGTGTTATGGGGGGGATGTGTAGATGTGTTATGGGGGGATGTGTAGATGACACTGTGTTATGGGGGGATGTGTAGATGACACTGTGTTATGGGGGATGTGTAGATGTGTTATGGGGGGATGTGTAGATGACACTGTGTTATGGGGGGATGTGTAGATGTGTTATGGGGGGATGTGTAGATGTGTTATGGGGGGATGTGTAGATGACACTGTGTTATGGGGGATGTGTAGATGTGTTATGGGGGGATGTGTAGATGTGTTATGGGGGGATGTGTAGATGATACTGTTATGGGGGATGTGTAGATGTGTTATGGGGGATGTGTAGATGACACTGTGTTATGGGGGATGTGTAGATGTGTTATGGGGGGATGTGTAGATGTGTTATGGGGGGATGTGTAGATGACACTGTGTTATGGGGGATGTGTAGATGTGTTATGGGGGGATGTGTAGATGTGTTATGGGGGGGGTGTAGATGTGTTATGGGGGATGTGTAGATGTGTTATGGGGGATGTGTAGATGACACTGTGGTATGGGGGGATGTGTAGATGTGTTATAGGGGATGTGTAGATGACACTGTTATGGGGGGATGTGTAGATGACACTGTTATGGGGGGATGTGTAGATGACACTGTGTTATGGGGGATGTGTAGATGTGTTATGGGGGGATGTGTAGATGTGTTATGGGGGGATGTGTAGATGACACTGTGTTATGGGGGGATGTGTAGATGACACTGTGTTATGGGGGGATGTGTAGATGACACTGTGTTATGGGGGGATGTGTAGATGTGTTATGGGGGGATGTGTAGATGACACTGTGTTATGGGGGATGTGTAGATGTGTTATGGGGGATGTGTAGATGTGTTATGGGGGGATGTGTAGATGACACTGTGTTATGGGGGATGTGTAGATGACACTGTTATGGGGGGATGTGTAGATGACACTGTTATGGGGGGATGTGTAGATGTGTTATGGGGGGATGTGTAGATGACACTGTGTTATGGGGGGATGTGTAGATGTGTTATGGGGGGATGTGTAGATGTGTTATGGGGGGATGTGTAGATGTGTTATGGGGGGATGTGTAGATGTGTTATGGGGGGATGTGTAGATGTGTTATGGGGGGATGTGTAGATGACACTGTGTTATGGGGGGATGTGTAGATGACACTGTGTTATGGGGGGATGTGTAGATGTGTTATGGGGGGATGTGTAGATGTGTTATGGGGGGATGTGTAGATGACACTGTGTTATGGGGGGATGTGTAGATGACACTGTGTTATGGGGGGATGTGTAGATGACACTGTGTTATGGGGGGATGTGTAGATGACACTGTGTTATGGGGGGATGTGTAGATGTGTTATGGGGGGATGTGTAGATGACACTGTGTTATGGGGGGATGTGTAGATGTGTTATGGGGGGATGTGTAGATGTGTTATGGGGGGATGTGTAGATGACACTGTTATGGGGGGGATGTGTAGATGTGTTATGGGGGGATGTGTAGATGTGTTATGGGGGGATGTGTAGATGACACTGTTATGGGGGGGATGTGTAGATGACACTGTGTTATGGGGGGATGTGTAGATGACACTGTGTTATGGGGGGATGTGTAGATGACACTGTGTTATGGGGGGGATGTGTAGATGTGTTATGGGGGGATGTGTAGATGTGTTATGGGGGGATGTGTAGATGTGTTATGGGGGGATGTGTAGATGTGTTATGGGGGGATGTGTAGATGTGTTATGGGGGGATGTGTAGATGACACTGTGTTATGGGGGGGATGTGTAGATGACACTGTGTTATGGGGGATGTGTAGATGACACTGTTATGGGGGGATGTGTAGATGACACTGTTATGGGGGGATGTGTAGATGTGTTATGGGGGGATGTGTAGATGACACTGTGTTATGGGGGGATGTGTAGATGTGTTATGGGGGGATGTGTAGATGTGTTATGGGGGGATGTGTAGATGTGTTATGGGGGGATGTGTAGATGTGTTATGGGGGGATGTGTAGATGTGTTATGGGGGGATGTGTAGATGACACTGTGTTATGGGGGGGATGTGTAGATGACACTGTGTTATGGGGGGGATGTGTAGATGTGTTATGGGGGGATGTGTAGATGTGTTATGGGGGGATGTGTAGATGTGTTATGGGGGGATGTGTAGATGTGTTATGGGGGGATGTGTAGATGTGTTATGGGGGGATGTGTAGATGACACTGTGTTATGGGGGGGATGTGTAGATGTGTTATGGGGGGATGTGTAGATGTGTTATGGGGGATGTGTAGATGACACTTGTGTTATGGGGGGGATGTGTAGATGACACTGTGTTATGGGGGGATGTGTAGGTGATGACACTGTTCTTGGCTCTTCCTCCAGGTGCTCCCTGGTGTCGGTGGTCTGGGGCTCTTCTCCGGAGTCCTCCTCTCCACAGAGAATAGCCGCTCCTTCTCGGCGCCCGTCCTGACCTCGGAGAGACGAGTGACCATCACGGCCCTGAACTCCTTCACCCCTCTGCACAAGCCGGAGAGATCCATCAGCCCTGAGAGCAATGACAGCATCTCCGAGGAGCTGAACCACTTTAAGCCCATTGTGTGCTCGCCCTGCACCCCGCCCAAGAGGCTTCCGGATGGGCGAGTCCTCAGCCCCGTCATCATCAAGTCCACCCCGAGGAACCTGCGGAGGAACCTGCAGAAGCCCACCACCTACGAGGCCAGCCCTGTCATCCTGAAGAAGTGGGAGCAGGTATTCCAAGATCGGCAGATGAAGAGGACTCTGTCCAAAGGGACCCTGACCACACCTGCCGAGGAGGGTGGGCCTGTGACCACCGCCAAGAAGGGGGCGGAGCTACAGGCCAAACCCGGGGACCTAGGACTGATCCCCTCCTCCAGTCAGGAGGCGGTGGTGACCCTGCCCCCTCCCTGCAGCGGGTGCCTTCGGAGTAAGGACCCCCATCCCGAACCCATCGCCGTCAAAGACTTCATAGACAGCAACCCGCACCCTGGTGGCACCAAGACCCGGTTGGCCGCCCGCTTGACCTCCAACAAAAAGACTATCTCCCAGTGCAAGTGCTTGGTGGCCAAACCCATGAAGCCGGCTGTAAAGCGGGCGCACAAGAAGAAGAACGCCCAGCCCATGGGTCTACCCAACGGCACCGCCGAGAACATCAGCCCCGGCTACCCCCAGCGCCGAGGGCAAAAGAGACGCTGCAAAACCAAACACCTGGAAAAGAACGGCGCCATCAAGAGGCTGCGGGTGACCTGCCGGGGGGGCGGCAGCTTCGAGCGGTTATGGCGGGAGACGGAGAAGAAGCTGCGGCAGGAGGAGGAGGATAAGAAGATGGCCTTAAAGCTGCAGCAGATGTTCGACAAGGAGCGGCGGACGGTGAAGCGGCGCAAGGGCAGCAGAGACGAGTACCCGCTCCGCTCCAAGAGCACCGCCAGCGCCACCTAGGGGACACAACCTTATACCCGCAGCTCTCTAGACTCTGAAAGGTTTCTGTAATTTTTCTATTGGACAGTGAAATCTGTAGGGATCAGCATAAGGAGCGAGATCCCCCAAAGAGAAGATCCCCTGGGAAAGCTGGGTGGGTCCTATCACATGGTGATCATGTGACCAGTATAGTATGGGAGAAGGTAGAGTAGGCCGTGCAGAGTCCTTAGAAAGCTGGGTGACTGCCACATGGATCCGGTTACAGCAGCGTGGTCACCCAGCTTTCCCAGACTTCTGAATGCAGCGATATGTGAGCCGGATATCGCTATATGGAGGCAGATCTCTGGGGCACCCAGCTTTCCAGGTACACGGACAATATAATAGCAGCAGGAGGGGTTATCATCCAGCATTCCGAGGCTCCTGAATGTGTTGCCGTCTGCTCCCTGTAACTGCAGGGTCGCTCATCCAGCTTTCCTAACCACTTGCCTGTGCAGAGAGCTGGGTGATGTCCTATGTGGCTACTTTCGGTGTCCGTTCACCTCCGTGCTGCTGCCGGTCCGGTCTCGCTAAGGGCTCCCCATGACTATGCAGTGTGTGACTATCACAGGTGCGCTGTATACTGGAGGAAGCCCCCCGCCCTCTGCAGCCACAAGGGGGCGCCTCCGCCTTAAACAAGCTTTAATCTTCATACACAGAGGTGGTAAAGCTCAGCTCCACCTACTGCCCCCTCTATGGAGAATTACTAGTGTGTCCAGTCACCTCCAGAGCTGCACTCACAATCACGGCTCATCCTCCACAGCTGCACTCACAATCACGGCTCTTCCTCCACAGCTGCACTCACAATCACGGCTCATCCTCCAGAGCTGCACTCACAATCACGGCTCATCCTCCAGAGCTGCACTCACAATCACGGCTCATCCTCCACAGCTGCACTCACAATCACGGCTCATCCTCCACAGCTGCACTCACAATCACGGCTCATCCTCCACAGCTGCACTCACAATCACGGTTCATCCTCCACAGCTGCACTCACAATCACGGCTCATCCTCCACAGCTGCACTCACAATCACGGCTCATCCTCCACAGCTGCACTCACAATCACGGCTCATCCTCCACAGCTGCAGGCATAATCATGTCTTCAGTCGCCTCCAGAGCTGCTTTCACAGTCATACGTTATCCTTCAGTCACACCCAAAGCTGCATTTGCCATTCTGCTTTTATCATGTCATGTATTCCAAACACATCCAGAGCTGCATTCACAATCATGATATTAAAGGGGTATTCCGCTCAAACATACCTTTTGATATGTTGCTGCCCATGGTGAGACTAACAATTCCTTCCATACTTGTTGTTATCTATTCAGTCTCCTTCCCCCCCCCAGTTCTCAGCTGCTGCATTCTGCTGAAAAGACGAAAATCTGTGTGTGAGGCTTTCTCTCCGCCTCCCCCTTCTCCCCCCTCCCTTCTGATACAGCTAATGTAAACAAGTCCCTGGCAGGCTGTATCTGCAACATTGTAGCTTCTTTGTAATGCTGGGAGGATTAATCATAGTGAGTTTATTAAGAATCAGAATAACCCTCCCAGCATTACTAAAATGCTACAATGTTGCAGATAAAGCCGGCCAGAAACTTGTTTACATAAGCCGTCTCAGAAGGGAGGGGGGGAGGAGGGGGATACAGAGAGAAAGGCCCACACAAAGATTTTGGTGTTTAGCAGAAAGCAGCAGCTCAGAACTGGGGGAAGGAGACTGAATAGATAATAAGTATGGAAGGAATTGTTAGTCTGACAATGGGCAGCAACATGTCAAAAGTTATGTTTGAGTGAAATACCCTTTTTAGAGCAGCATTCACCTTATACACCCATCACACACAGAGCTGCACTCACTATTCTATATTGTCATATATTCCAAGCCGCATTTCTAAATTAGCTCTTATGTATTATACTGTAGCCACATCCAAAGCTGCGCTCAGCAGCACAGCAAGCCCTGTACATTACATCTCCAGCAATGCGGCATTATTGGAAAATAATAGGCAGCCAGCAGAATTGTGAATGCTGCTCTGGAGTATAAGACATGATGTTAAAGCAGAATATCGACTGCAGCTCTGGAGGTGACTGGGGTATAAGACATATGTGAAAGAAACTCTTGACGTGACTGGAGCATAAACATAGTGTAATTGCAGAGCTGTGAATGCAGCTCTGGAGGTATTAAATTCAGTACCACGAGTATTAGCCAATCTCCTAGTATTATGTGGGGATCGGTAGAAGGTGGAGCTGCCCTTTAAGCGTCTCTCCTGCGTGTTTTGCATCTGTGAAGTAACCGTAAACCTAAAATACAAGTTTTTTGTTCAGTATTCGGGACACATGGTAGATGGGGTCCTCATCGGATAACACTAGTCCATAATCCATTATCAGCCACCGCAGCCCTCCCCTCCCCCGCAGATCACTGCCGGGACCCATCCGCTGCTTTTCCACATCACCGACTTGTATTTTTGGTTTATGATGCGCCCGGTTGGTTAATACAATAAATCGTTTTCTGTAATTCTCTGTGTGACCATTACCTCCTCCTGTATGTAGGGGGCGCTGCACATGGTGTGACCATTACCTCCTCCTGTATGTAGGGGGCGCTGCACATGGTGTGACCATTACCTCCTCCTGTATGTAGGGGGCGCTGCACATGATGGGTGACCATTACCTCCTCCTGTATGTAGGGGGTGCTGCACATGATGGGTGACCATTACCTCCTCCTGTATGTAGGGGGCGCTGCACATGATGGGTGACCATTACCTCCTCCTGTATGTAGGGGGCGCTGCACATGATAGGTGACCATTACCTCCTCCTGTATGTAGGGGGCGCTGCACATGGTGTGACCATTACCACCTCCTGTATGTAGGGGGCGCTGCACATGGTGTAACCATTACCTCCTCCTGTATGTAGGGGGCGCTGCACATGGTGTGACCATTACCTCCTCCTGTATGTAGGGGGCGCTGCACATGGTGTGAGTGTGACCATTACCTCCCCCTGTATGTAGGGGGCGCTGCACATGATGGGTGACCATTACCTCCTCCTGTATGTAGGGGGCGCTGCACATGATAGGTGACCATTACCTCCTCCTGTATGTAGGGGGCGCTGCACATGGTGTGACCATTACCTCCTCCTGTATGTAGGGGGCGCTGCACATGGTGTGACCATTACCTCCTCCTGTATGTAGGGGGCGCTGCACATGGTGTGACCATTACCTCCTCCTGTATGTAGGGGGCGCTGCACATGGTGTGACCATTACCTCCTCCTGTATGTAGGGGGCGCTGCACATGGTGTGACCATTACCTCCTCCTGTATGTAGGGGGCGCTGCACATGGTGTGACCATTACCTCCTCCTGTATGTAGGGGGCGCTGCACATGATAGGTGACCATTACCACCTCCTGTATGTAGGGGGCGCTGCACATGATGGGTGACCATTACCTCCTCCTGTATGTAGGGGGCGCTGCACATGATGTGACCATTACCTCCTCCTGTATGTAGGGGGCGCTGCACATGATAGGTGACCATTACCTCCTCCTGTATGTAGGGGGCGCTGCACATGATAGGTGACCATTACCTCCTCCTGTATGTAGGGGGCGCTGCACATGGTAGGTGACCATTACCTCCCCCTGTATGTAGGGGGCGCTGCACATGATAGGTGACCATTACCTCCTCCTGTATGTAGGGGGCGCTGCACATGATAGGTGACCATTACCTCCTCCTGTATGTAGGGGGCGCTGCACATGGTAGGTGACCATTACCTCCCCCTGTATGTAGGGGGCGCTGCACATGATAGGTGACCATTACCTCCTCCTGTATGTAGGGGGCGCTGCACATGATAGGTGACCATTACCTCCTCCTGTATGTAGGGGGCGCTGCACATGATGTGACCATTACCTCCTCCTGTATGTAGGGGGCGCTGCACATGATGGGTGACTATTACCTCCTCCTGTATGTAGGGGGCGCTGCACATGGTAGGTGACCATTACCTCCTCCTGTATGTAGGGGGCGCTGCACATGGTGTGACCATTACCTCCTCCTGTATGTAGGGGGCGCTGCACATGATGGGTGACCATTACCTCCTCCTGTATGTAGGGGGCGCTGCACATGGTAGGTGACCATTACCTCCCCCTGTATGTAGGGGGCGCTGCACATGATAGGTGACCATTACCTCCTCCTGTATGTAGGGGGCGCTGCACATGATGTGACCATTACCTCCTCCTGTATGTAGGGGGCGCTGCACATGATGTGACCATTACCGCCTCCTGTATGTAGGGGGCGCTGCACATGATGGGTGACCATTACCTCCTCCTGTATGTAGGGGGCGCTGCACATGATGTGACCATTACCTCCTCCTGTATGTAGGGGGCGCTGCACATGATGGGTGACTATTACCTCCTCCTGTATGTAGGGGGTGCTGCACATGGTGTGACCATTACCTCCTCCTGTATGTAGGGGGCGCTGCACATGATAGGTGACCATTACCTCCCCCTGTATGTAGGGGGCGCTGCACATGATGGGTGACCATTACCTCCTCCTGTATGTAGGGGGCGCTGCACATGGTGTGACCATTACCTCCTCCTGTATGTAGGGGGCGCTGCACATGATGGGTGACCATTACCACCTCCTGTATGAAGGGGGCGCTGCACATGATGGGTGACCATTACCTCCTCCTGTATGTAGGGGGCGCTGCACATGACGTGACCATTACCACCTCCTGTATGTAGGGGGCGCTGCACATGATGGGTGACCATTACCTCCTCCTGTATGTAGGGGGCGCTGCACATGGTGTGACCATTACCTCCTCCTGTATGTAGGGGGCGCTGCACATGGTGTGACCATTACCTCCCCCTGTATGTAGGGGGCGCTGCACATGATGGGTGACCATTACCTCCTCCTGTATGTAGGGGGCGCTGCACATGATGGGTGACCATTACCTCCTCCTGTATGTAGGGGGCGCTGCACATGGTGTGACCATTACCTCCTCCTGTATGTAGGGGGCGCTGCACATGGTGTGACCATTACCTCCTCCTGTATGTAGGGGGCGCTGCACATGGTGTGACCATTACCTCCCCCTGTATGTAGGGGGCGCTGCACATGGTGTGACCATTACCACCTCCTGTATGTAGGGGGCGCTGCACATGATAGGTGACCATTACCTCCTCCTGTATGTAGGGGGCGCTGCACATGATAGGTGACCATTACCTCCTCCTGTATGTAGGGGGCGCTGCACATGATAGGTGACCATTACCTCCTCCTGTATGTAGGGGGTGCTGCACATGATAGGTGACCATTACCTCCTCCTGTATGTAGGGGGCGCTGCACATGATGGGTGACCATTACCTCCTCCTGTATGTAGGGGGCGCTGCACATGGTGTGACCATTACCTCCCCCTGTATGTAGGGGGCGCTGCACATGGTGTGACCATTACCTCCCCCTGTATGTAGGGGGCGCTGCACATGATGGGTGACCATTACCTCCTCCTGTATGTAGGGGGTGCTGCACATGATGGGTGACCATTACCTCCTCCTGTATGTAGGGGGCGCTGCACATGATGGGTGACCATTACCTCCTCCTGTATGTAGGGGGCGCTGCACATGATGGGTGACCATTACCTCCTCCTGTATGTAGGGGGCGCTGCACATGATGTGACTATTACCACCTCCTGTATGTAGGGGGCGCTGCACATGTTGTGACCATTACCTCCTCCTGTATGTAGGGGGCGCTGCACATGGTGTGACCATTACCTCCTCCTGTATGTAGGGGGCGCTGCACATGGTGTGACCATTACCTCCTCCTGTATGTAGGGGGCGCTGCACATGGTGTGACCATTACCTCCTCCTGGATGTAGGGGGCGCAGCACATGATAGGTGACCATTACCTCCTCCTGGATGTAGGGGGCGCTGCACACGCCGACCTCCACGCTCCACATACCGTTTGCGATTCACTCGGCATTGCCCATCCTGACGCGGCCGATAACAAGGAATAATAGACTGTAGTCACTCGCACGGAGTCTGTACAGGTCATTTACTATTACTACATAGAAAGATGTTCACAAAATTCAACCAGTCAGATCTGCGCGACCAAGCTTATCCAATAGCGAGAAGCATGAGAGATCTGATGGCTGTATCCAACAATACTGGGAACTGGGGATACTGATAAGAGCTTAGATACACAGCTCATCTACATAAACAGAGGAGTCTGTATGATACTCCAGAGCTGCACTCACTATTCTGCTGGTGGGGTCACTGTGTACGTACATTACATACTGATCCTGAGTTACATCCTGTATTATACTCCATTATACTACTATTCTGCTGGTGGGGTCACTGTGTTCATACATTACTGATCCTGAGTTACATCCTGCAGAATTGTGAGTGCAGCTCTGGAGTATTAGTAACAGTGAGTGCTGTGTATGTAGATGAGTGCTTTGTGTATTTCTGTTAGGTGTGTGTCCCCTCTCTTAGGGTTAGTTCACACTCTGAGGAATCCTCACGGATGACTTCCATGGAATTCCGTCGCCTGTACGCACGCACGGCTGTGCGCCTTTCCGCCCACTCCATAGACACCATTCTATGGGCCGGCTAATTCTGCATTCTGCCGAAAGAATTGACACGTCTTTCGGCGGAATGCGGAACGAGCCGGCTCATAGAATGGTGTCTATGGAGTGGGCGGAAAGGTGCGCGACCAGGCGCGTATACAGGTGATGGCATTCCGTGGAATTTATCGGCGAGAGCTCCTCAGTGTGAATCCACCCTTAGGGTCCTATTCCATGGGCCGATGGGGACCCGATCAACGATGTAAACGAGCGCCGATCTGCTAGATTGGCGCTCGTTTACTGGGCCTATTCCACGGCCCGACAATTGTTTAGTGAGGGCTGCAGGGACATCGTTACTGATGTCCTTGCAGCCCTTGTTTCATACATTACCTATCCAGGCGCAGGTCTTCTCCTTCTCCCGGTCCCGCGCCGCAGTAGCTTCGGAGCGGAGCTGTCTGAACTGGCAGACCGCTCAGCCAATCACTGGCCGCGGTGGTCCTGGCCAGTGATTGGCTGAGCGGTCTATCAGCTCAGACAGGCTGCTTCGAAGCTGCGGCGCGGGATCGGGAGAAGGAGCACAGGAGACCTGGATAGGTGAAATAAAATGTTTTTAAGTCATCCGTTGCCGCCGCGCACCGCTATTCCAGGTAGCGATGCGCGGATGGTGATCAATGATTTTAGGTTTGAGTCTAAATGAACGATCAGCCGATCACACGATCATCACCTGATCGCTCTCTCTATTTTACGCAGCGATAATCGTCCAATTACTGCTCCATGGAATAGGCCCCTTAGTGTTACACTCTCCCGCCTCCAGCAGGCTGTAGATCTCTGCTGCGCTCTCGGCTCCTTCCCCCTGCGTCTCCCGCTCTCCTCTGAGCCTGCAGCAGCTGTCTGGCGGTGTCCCGGAGGTCGGCCTCCACCTCAGACGCCCTCTTCACCGCCTCCTGGTGGCAGAGTTTATACTTCTCCTGTATTTCCTTCAGCAGCAGTTTTGCTTCTTTGTGTTCCTTCCTGGACTTTCCCTCCTGTAGGACGGAGTCTGCGGAGAAGAGAAGCCGTCACTGACCGGACCCCCGACCCCAGTCCCATCTGTTATTAGGTGATAACCTACCCAAAGGGGTCTCCACCACGGCCCGCCGCTCCTTCATGCTGCTCAGAACTTCCATCACTATCTCCTGCTTACTCCTCCGAGGAGACCGGGAAATGTCTGCACCCAACTGCTGGCAGAAGGAGGGAACGTTATTATATGTAACATCAGGCGTCATCCATGTGTACACCACAGCTCTCCCCGTGCAACAGAGTATAAACAGATGGCCACAAGGGGCAGCAGAGAGAAGGAAGTCATGTACACAGTGACCCCACCAGCAGAATAGTGAGTGCAACTCTGGAGTATATTACAGGATGTAACTCAGGATCAGTAATGTAATGTATGTACACAGTGACCACACCAGCAGAATAGTGAGTGCAACTCTGGAGTATAATACAGGATGTAACTCAGGATCAGTACAGGATCAGTAATATAATGTATGTACACAGTGACCCCACCAGCAGAATAGTGAGTGCAACTCTGGAGTATAATACTGGATGTAACTCAGGATTGGTAATGTATGTACACAGTGACCCCACCAGCAGAATAGTGAGTGCAGCTCTGGGGTATAATACAGGATGTAACTCAGGATCAGTAATGTAATGTATGTACACAGTGACCCCACCAGCAGAATAGTGAGTGCAGCTCTGCAGTATAATACAGGATGTAACTCAGGATCAGTAATGTATGTACAGAGTGACCCCACCAGCAGAATAGTGAGTGCAGCTCTGCAGTATAATACAGGATGTAACTCAGGATCAGTAATTTAATGTATGCACACAGTGACCCCACCAGCAGAATAGTGAGTGCAGCTCTGGAGTATAATACAGGATAAGTAATGTATGTATTTAGTGTATAGTACAGGTAGACTCACCTTACTCTCCCGGGGGATATACGGCTTCTGGATACTGTGCAGTCTTGGTTTATAGTCTTTGTACACCATTAGGCGTCTGAGGGCGTACTCCAGGGCCCGCACATTGTTCTGTATACCTAATATGCACAGACTGATGAGACTATGATACAAGGGACATACAGGCAGCACAGTCTCCCTCATTGGTGGTATTGGGGGGCTGGACCCTCTATGCCGACTATCCGACACTCACCCACTGGTTCTATAAAAGTAGGATCAGCCGTCACATCGTAGAGCTCCTCGTAGCCTCTAAACTTCTCTGGGATCTTCTTAGGTTGTCCCTCCCTGTCTGTGTCTTGCTCCTCGGGGGCGGGGCTTGGGATGTGGAGAGGCTTCCCAGGAGCATCTGGTATATTCTCCACCTAAGAATTATAGGAAAGGGACCGTAACAATCATAATAATAATAATAATAACTGTGTATCATTGTGAAGAGGATGACGATGTAATCTGAGATCTGAACTATCAGACTGCAGCCCCGCCCACACTGCAAACACCAGGGATCACATGATCAGAGGATACACTCTAAGAATGGTGCCGACCTGAGTCATGAACACGGACTCCACGTCGGGGTCAGAGCCGAAGCTCATTTCCTCTTCTGAGGTCCTAGGCGACTCGGTGGACTCTTGACTCCGCCCTGGGGGTGAGTCTGTGCCTCTTTCTGAAGAGGTTCTGATTGGAGGTAGAGGGCTTGATGACATCACAGATTCTGTGACATCACTCTGGAGATGGGGCAGTCTCAGGAAAGGGGATAACAGAGACTCCAGCATCAGAGGTTGTTTAGGGATTTTTGGAACGTGGGTTGTGACCTGGAGAGAGAATATAAAAGATGGTAAATGTGAGGACAGATCATCAATATGGCGATGCCAGACATCACACACTTCATGGGGCAGTACAGCATCTGACTACACAGGGAGTTGTAGTCTGTAACCATGGAGACACGTATAGGTCTGTATAGGAGCTGAGCACAAGGTGATGGTCCCAGCCCTCCCTCACCTTCCTCCTCTCTCTTCTAGGGATGATGAGATGAGGTCTGTCAGATACGGGAGACTTCCTGTGAGTCACTGTGATCCCGAGTCTCTGCTGGAGGAAGCTGCCCAGTAATGGGGGAAGACCTGCGGGATAAGAGGAGGATACGAGGGGAGTAAACAGTGGCTGCAAGAGTCACATTACTGGGCACAGAGTCACAAGATCTATGCTGGGCAGAGAGTCACATGATCTATACCGGGCACAGTGTCACATGATCTATACCGGGCACAGTGTCACATGATCTATACTGGGCACAGAGTCACATTATCTATACCTGGCACAAAGTCACATGATCTACATCGGGCACAGAGTCACATGATCTATACCGGGCACATAGTCACATGATCTACATCGGGCACAGAGTCACATGATCTATACCGGGCACAGAGTCAAATGATCTCCATCGGGCACAGAGTCACATGATCTATACCAGGCACAGTGTCACATGATCTATACTGGGCACAGACTCACATGATGTATACTGGGCACAGACCCACATCATGTATAACAGAGTCACAGGTTGTATACTAGGTACCAAGGATAATATAGGATTTGGAATATTTAAAGGGGCTATACAGGCACTGTAGATTATATAGAAGCATGCATAGAGTCACATGGTCTATACTTACAACATATTTTATAATTCAGCAGCTGAGCAGTCACATGATCTGTATGTCTAGTCAGTATAGATTATATATGAGGAGCTGGAGTCACATGATCTGTATGCCTGGTCAGTATAGAATATATATGAGGAGCTGTAGTCACATGATCTGTATGCCTGGTCAGTATAGATTATATATGAGGAGCTGTAGTCACATGATCTGTATGTCTGGTCAGTACAAATTATATATAGGAGCTATAGTCACATGATCTGTATGTCTGGTCAGTATAGATTGTATATGAGGAGCTGTGGTCACATGATCTGTACGTCTGGTCAGTATAGATTATATATGAGGAGCTGTAGTCACATGATCTGTACGTCTGGTCAGTACAAATTATATATAGGAGCTGTAGTCACATGATCTGTACGTCTGGTCAGTACAAATTGTATATAGGAGCTGTAGTCACATGATCTGTATGTCTGGTCAGTATAGATTATATATAGGAGCTGTAGTCACATGATCTGTATGCCTGGTCAGTATAGATTATATATGAGGAGCTGTAGTCACATGACCTGTATGTCTGGTCAGTATAGATTATACTAGATATGGTCCAGGGAAGAAAAAGAGTGCTGCACCTCACACCTATGGCTGATACTAGTACCTCTCGGCTGCATAAAAAACATCAGAATTCTGTATGTGAATTGATCAAGCCACACTGCCCCATGTACCGCGTGCAGGTATCTGATACACATGGGTCCCTACACTAAGTCCACACTGTGCCAGTCAGCGACCACCACCCCCGCAGGCGTGCACAGTCAGGGAAGGGAGGCCATGGAACGGCCCTGCAACCCCCATGCCACAGGACCAGACCCAAAAATGCCACACCAAGACCCAGCCAGCACCACCGGCGGAGGAAGCTGCCCCCAAACAGCACAAGTCTGGATAAGGTATTACACTCACCATAGCTATCAAAGATAGAATGGGACAGACAGGAGGGAATAAAACCATGAGCACTCAGGTGTCTCCTGCTAATTGCGGTCATGTGGGTCTCACCAGGAGGAGTGCAAAACACGGAGAAAAGAGAGAAACAAAATACGGTTCAGGGAAGAAAAAGAGTGCTGCACATCACACCTATGGCTCATACTAGTACCTCTCGGCTGCATAAAAAACATCAGAATTCTGTATGTGAATTGATCAAGCCACACTGCCCCATGTACCGCGTGCAGGTATCTGATACACATGGGTCCCTACACTAAGTCCACACTGTGCCAGTCAGCTACCACCACCCCCGCAGATGTGCACAGTCAGGGAAGGGAGGCCATGGAACGGCCCTGCAACCCCCATGCCACAGGACCAGACCCAAAAATGCCACACCAAAACCCAGCCAGCACCACCGGCGGAGGAAGCTGCCCCCAAACAGCACAAGTCTGGATAAGGTATTGCACTCACCATAGCTATCAAAGATAGAATGGGACAGACAGGAGGGAATAAAACCATGAGCACTCAGGTGTCTCCTGCTAATTGCGGTCATGTGGGTCTCACCAGGAGGAGTGCAAAACACGGAGAAAAGTCAGTCAGTATAGATTATATATAGGAGCTGTAGTCACATGATCTGTATGCCTGGTCAGTATAGATTATATATGAGGAGCTGTAGTCACATGACCTGTATGTCTGGTCAGTATAGATTATACTAGAAAATGTACCCGGCGCTGCCCGGGTATAAAGTGTCAGTGTGTTAATTAGATTTGTTCTAAGGTGCCCAGGAGGCCAAGCTAAAGGTATTGTTTCATCTGAGTTAATCAGTGGAATTAGTGTATTCCTGTAGTGCATAGTTGGAGGGTTTCTGTATACCCACAATGTATAGTTTTTAGGGGTCTTGCATATCTGTAGTGCATAGTTGGGGGGGCTGTATACCTATAGAGTATAGTTGGGGGGGGGGTCCTGTATACCTGTAGTGTGTAGTTGGGGGGCTGTATACCTGTAGTGTATAGTTGAGGGAGGTCCTGTATACCTGCAGTGTACAGTTGGTTAAGGGCCTGTATACCTGTACTGTATAGTTCGGGGGTCCTGTATACCTGTAGTATATAGTTGGTGCTGTATACCTGTAATGTATAGTTGGTGGAGGTCTTTTATACCTGTAGTTTATAGTTTAAGGGTCCTGGATACCTGTAGTGTATAATTGGTGGAGGTCTTGTACACCTGTAGTATATGGTTCAGGGGTCCTGTATACCTGTAGTGCATAGTTTGAGGGTCCTGTATAACTGTAGTATAGAGTTGGTGGAGGTCCTGTATACCTGTAGTGTATAGTTTGGGGTCCTATATACCTGTAGTATATAGTTGGTGGAGTTCCTGTGTACCTGTAGTATTTAGCTTTGGGGTCCTGTATACCTGTAGTGTATAGTTTGGGGTCCTGTATACCTGTAGTATATAGTTGGTGGAGTTCCTGTATACCTGTAGTATATAGCTTTGGGGTCCTGTATACCTGTAGTATAGAGTTGGTGTAGGTCCTGTATACCTGTAGTGTATAATTTTGAGGTCCTTTATACCTGTAGTGTATAATTTTGAGGTCCTGTATACCTGTAGTGTATAGTTTGGGGTCCTATATACCTGAAGTATATAGCTGGTGGAGTTCCTGTATACCTGTAGTGTATAGTTTTGGGGTCCTGTATACCTGTAGTATATAGTTGGCGGAGGTCCTGTATACCTGAAGTATATAGTTGGTGGAGGTCCTGTATACCTGTAGTGTATAGTTTTGGGGTCCTGTATACCTGTAGTATATAGTTGGTGGAGGTCCCGTGCACTTGTAGTGTATAGTTTTGGGGTCCTGTATACCTGTAGTGTCCTGTATACCTGCAGGGTCGCATTTACCATTAGGCACCCATGGTCTGGTGCGTAGGGTAGCACCTTGCAGAGGAGCAGTACCCTCCCGTTCAGACTTGCCAGAAAATCTTTGGTCAGGTCTTTTATAGTGGTGTTATCCAGTCACAGCATGGCGGTATTGGTCAGGTGTGGTATGGCAGTGTTATCCAGTCACAGTATAGTGGTATTGGTCAGGTGTGGTATGGCAGTGTTATCCAGTCACAGTATAGCGGTATTGGTCAGGTCTGGTATGGCGGTGTTATCCAGTCACAGTATGGCGGTATTGGTCAGGTCTGGTGTGGCAGTGTTATCCAGTCACAGTATATGGCGGTATTGGTCAGGTGTGGTATGACAGTGTTATCCAGTCACAGTCTAGCGGTATTGGTCAGGTCTGGTGTGGCAGTGTCATCCAGTCACAGTATGGTGATATTGGTCAGGTCTGGTATGAAAATGTTATCCAGCACAGTATGGCGGTATTGGTCAGGTCTGGTATGGCGGTGTTATCCAGCACAGTATGGCGGTATTGGTCAGGTCTGGTGTGGCAGTGTTACCCAGTCACAGTTTGGTATACCTGTAGTGCCCTGTATATAAATGTACTGTATAGATGGAGTAGGGGGTCCTGTATATAAATGTACTGTATAGATGGAGTAGGGGGTCCTGTATATACATGTACTGTATAGATGGAGTAGGGGGTCCTGTATATACATGTACTGTATAGATGGAGTAGGGGGTCCTGTATATACATGTACTGTATAGATGGAGTAGGGGGTCCTGTATATACATGTACTGTATAGATGCAGTAGAGGGCCCTGTATATACATGTACTGTATAGATGGAGTAGGGGGTCCTGTATACATGTATAGATGGAGTAGGGGGCCCTGTATATACATGTACTGTATAGATGGAGTAGGGGGTCCTGTATACATGTACTGTATAGATGAAGTAGGGGTCTTGTATATACATGTACTGTATGGATGGAGTAGGGGGCCCTGTATATATATGTACTGTATAGATGGAGTAGGGGGGCCCTGTATATACATGTACTGTATAGATGGAGTAGGGGGCCCTGTATACATGTACTGTATAGATGAAGTAGGGGTCTTGTATATACATGTACTGTATGGATGGAGTAGGGGGCCCTGTATATATATGTACTGTATAGATGGAGTAGGGGGCCCTGCATATAGATGTACTGAATAGATGGAGTAGGTAGGGGGTCCTGTATATACATGTACTGTATAGATGGAGTAGGGGCTCCTGTATATACATGTACTGTATGGATGGAGTAGGGGGTCCTGTATATACATGTACTGTATAGATGGAGTAGGGGCTCCTGTATACATGTACTGTATAGATGGAGTAGGGGGTCCTGTATATACATGTACTGTATAGATGAAGTAGGGGGTCCTGTATACATGTACTGTATAGATGGAGTAGGGGGCCCTGTATACATGTACTGTATAGATGGAGTAGGGGGTCCTATATACATGTACTGTATAGATGGAGTAGGGGGTCCTGTATATACATGTACTGTATAGATGGAGTAGGGGGCCCTGTATATACATGTACTGTATAGATGGAGTAGGGGCTCCTGTATACATGTACTGTATAGATAGAGTAGGGGGTCCTGTATATACATGTACTGTATAGATGGAGTAGGGGGTCCTGTATATACATGTACTGTATAGATGGAGTAGGGGGTCCTGTATACATATACTGTATAGATGGAGTAGGGGGCCCTGTATATACATGTACTGTATAGATGGAGTAGGGGGCCCTGTATATACATGTACTGTATAGATGGAGTAGGGGGTCCTGTATATACATGTACTGTATAGATGGAGTAGGGGGTCCTGTATATACATGTACTGTATAGATGGAGTAGGGGGTCCTGTATATACATGTACTGTACAGATGGAGTAAGGGGTCCTGTATATACATGTACTGTATAGATGGAGTAGGGGGTCCTGTATATACATGTCCTGTATAGATGGAGTAGGGGGCCCTGTATATACCTGTACTGTATAGATGTAGTAGGGGGTCCTGTATATACATGTACTGTATAGATGGAGTAGGGGGTCCTGTATATACATGTACTGTACAGATGGAGTAGGGGGTCCTGTATATACATGTACTGTATAGATGGAGTAGGGGGTCCTGTATATACATGTCCTGTATAGATGGAGTAGGGGGCCCTGTATATACCTGTACTGTATAGATGTAGTAGGGGGTCCTGTATATACATGTACTGTATAGATGGAGTAGGGGGCCCTGTATATACATGTACTGTACAGATGGAGTAGGGGGTCCTGTATATACATGTACTGTATAGATGGAGTAGGGGGTCCTGTATATACATGTCCTGTATAGATGGAGTAGGGGGCCCTGTATATACCTGTACTGTATAGATGTAGTAGGGGGTCCTGTATATACATGTACTGTATGGATGGAGTAGGGGGTCCTGTATATACATGTACTGTATAGATGGAGTAGGGGGTCCTGTATATACATGTACTGTATAGATGGAGTAGGGGGTCCTGTATACATGTACTGTATAGATGGAGTAGGGGGCCCTGTATATACATGTCCTGTATAGATGGAGTAGGGGGTCCTGTATATACATGTACTGTATGGATGGAGTAGGGGGTCCTGTATATACATGTACTGTATAGATGGAGTAGGGGGTCCTGTATATACATGTACTGTATAGATGGAGTAGGGGGTCCTGTATACATGTACTGTATAGATGGAGTAGGGGGCCCTGTATATACATGTCCTGTATAGATGGAGTAGGGGGTCCTGTATATACATGTCCTGTATAGATGGAGTAGGGGGCCTGTATATATATGTCCTGTATAGATGGAGTAGGAGGTCCTGTATATACATGTACTGTATAGATGGAGTAGGGGGCCCTGTATATACATGTACTGTATAGATGGAGTAGGGGGTCCTGTATATACATATACTGTATAGATGGAGTAGGGGCTCCTGTATATACATGTACTGTATAGATGGAGTAGGGGGTCCTGTATATACATGTCCTGTATAGATGGAGTAGGGGGTCCTGTATATACATGTCCTGTATAGATGGAGTAGGGGGCCCTGTATATACATGTACTGTATAGATGCAGTAGGGGGTCCTGTATATACATGTACTGTATAGATGGAGTAGGGGGCCCTGTATATACATGTACTGTATAGATGGAGTAGGGGGTCCTATATACATGTACTGTATAGATGGAGTAGGGGGCCCTGTATATACATGTACTGTATAGATGGAGTAGGGGGCCCTGTATATACATGTACTGTATAGATGGAGTAGGAGGTCCTGTATATACATGTACTGTATAGATGGAGTAGGGGGTCCTGTATACATGTACTGTATAGATGGAGTAGGGGGTCCTGTATATACATGTACTATATAGATGGAGTAGGGGGTCCTGTATATACATGTACTGTATAGATGGAGTAGGGGGTCCTGTATATACATGTACTATATAGATGGAGTAGGGGGTCCTGTATATACATGTACTATATAGATGGAGTAGGGGTCCTGTATATACATGTTCTGTATAGATGGAGTAGGGGGCCCTGTATATACATGTACTGTATAGATGGAGTAGGGGGCCCTGTATATACATGTACTGTATAGATGGAGTAGGGATCTACCAGTTATTACTGTGGATGTTGTGAGGCGGCTTCCCTAGCAACCATTGCTCCCTGTGAAAATGAAAGCAGTAATCCTATTGGTTGCTAAGGCTCCAACTGCCGTGTCTGCTGCAGCTAATGATATCACCTGTGTTTGCAGTGAGGAGATTTTCCCATTCATCTCTATGGGGCGCCGCTCTTCCCCCTCCCCCTCCCTCTCCTGTACATCTGGCGGAGACGGGACCTTCGCTAAAACCTTCCTGGGCACCCAATGTATCTGTGGGCCAAATTTGGGGTCAAACGGTTCAGGCGTTTGGAAGTCTATTTGGGACAGACGGACAGAAGGACGGACAGACAGACAGACAGACTTTGATTTTTATTATATAGACTAGAAAATGTACCTGGCGCTGCCCGGGTATAAAGTGTCAGTGTGTTAATTAGATTTGTTCTAAGGTGCCCAGGAGGCCAAGCTAAAGGTATTGTTTCATCTGAGTTAATCAGTGGAATTAGTGTATACCTGTAGTGCATACTTGGAGGTAGAGCTGGGCGATATGGCCAAAAAATAAAATCTCGATTTTTTAAAAATTTTGGACGATTCTCGATTTAAATCTCGATTTTTTTTTTCCTTTTTGCTAAATAAACAGAATAGTTTTGTCCTTGCAGCATCAGATACTATTTTAATGACATTTGAGACAACTGTATTGCTTCTCACTGTAACAGTGCTCCCCTGTAGTAGACAAGCTCCCTGTGTGCCATTCTGGGCCCCCATATAGTATAGGAGATCTTCTTTGTGTGTTTAGTAGTGGAGGTATAGTGGATAAGGGGTGTAGTAGTAGTACAGGTAAAGATGAGGGGTGTAGTAGTACAGGTACAGATGAGGGCTGTAGTAGTAGTACAGGTACAGATGAGGGGTGTAGTAGTACAGGTACAGATGAGGGGTGTAGTAGTAGTACAGGTAAAGATGAGGGGTGCAGTAGTAGTACACGTATAGATGAGGGGTGCAGTAGTAGTACAGGTATACATGAGGGGTGTAGTAGTAGTACAGGTATAGATGAGGGGTGTAGTAGTAGTACAGGTATAGATGAGGGGTGTAGTAGTAGTAGTACAGGTATAGATGAGGGGTGTAGTAGTAGTACAGGTATAGATGAGGGGTGTAGTAGTAGTACAGGTATAGCTGAGGGGTGTAGTAGTAGTACAGGTATAGATGAGGGGTGTAGTAGTACAGGTATACATGAGGGGTGTAGTAGTAGTACAGGTATAGATGAGGGGTGTAGTAGTAGTACAGGTATAGCTGAGGGGTGTAGTAGTAGTACAGGTATAGCTGAGGGGTGTAGTAGTAGTACAGGTATACATGAGGGGTGTAGTAGTAGTACAGGTATAGATGAGGGGTGTAGTAGTAGTACAGGTACAGATGAGGGGTGTAGTAGTAGTACAGGTATAGATGAGGGGTGTAGTAGTAGTACAGGTATACATGAGGGGTGTAGTAGTAGTACAGGTATACATGAGGGGTGTAGTAGTAGTACAGGTGTAGATGAGGGGTGTAGTAGTAGTACAGGTATAGATGAGGAGTGTAGTAGTAGTAGTAGTACAGGTATACATGAGGGGTGTAGTAGTAGTACAGGTATAGATGAGGGGTGTAGTAGTAGTAGTACAGGTACAGATGAGGGGTGTAGTAGTAGTACAGGTATAGATGAGGGGTGTAGTAGTAGTACAGGTATAGATAAGTGGTGTAGTAGTACAGGTATAGATGGGGGTGTAGTAGTAGTACAGGTATAGATATGGGGTGTATTAGTAATACAGATGAGGGGATTAGTAGTAGTAGTACAGGTATAGATGAGGGGTGTAGTAGTACAGGTATAGATGGGGGTGTAGTAGTAGTACAGGTATAGATGAGGGGTGTAGTAGTAGTAGTACAGGTATAGATGAGGGGTGTAGTAGTACAGGTACAGATGAGGGCTGTAGTAGTACAGGTATAGATGGGCAGCTAGGGGGGGATGGAGGGGGACTGGGGGTGACGGAGGGCGACTGGGGGTGACGGAGGGCGACTGGGGGTGATGGAGGGCGACTGGGGTGACGGAGGGCGACTGGGGGTGACGGAGGGCGACTGGGGGTGACGGAGGGCGACTGGGGGTTACTGAAGGAGGAGTGGGGGTGATGGAGGGCGACTGGGAGTGATGGAGGGCGACTGGGGGAGATGGAGGGCGACTGGGGGAGATGGAGGGGGGCTGGGCAGCTGGGAATGATTGGGAAAGGAGTACACATAGCCCTCCTCCCCTCACCCTGGCCACACATGCAGGTCCCGGTCTCTGCAGGAGGCTGCAGGGACTGTAGTGGTGATAGCGTCGCTGCCATTTCTGGAGCTGTACAGCAGGATCAGGGGTGAAGATCCTGCTGTACAGCTCCAGTAATGGCAGCGACGCTATCACCACTACAGTCCCTGCAGAGACCGGGACCTGCATGTGTGGCCGGGGTGAGGGGAGGAGGGCTATGTGTACAGCTGGGGAAGGTCGGTCGCAGCTCTGGGGGACTGCCGACCGACCTGCACCTCGCCGCACTTCCCGCCCGCCCGGCACCTCCACGCAGCGCCGCCCCCTCACTTCCCGCCGGCCGTAACCTGCACCTCATGCCCGGCCGGCACCTCCACGCAGTGCTGCCCGCCCTCCATCTCCCGCCCGGCACCTGCACCTCCCGTCCGCCCGCCCGACTGACTCTCCGCGCTTCTCTGCCCTTCTCTGCCCGCAATGATTTTTTGTGAAAATCGAATTTACGATTTTCACAAAAAATCAAATCGATTCTAACCTTCTGGGCGAATTAATCGAATTAATTCGATTAATCGCCCAGCCCTACTTGGAGGGGTTCTGTATACTCACAATGTATAGTTTTTAGGGGTCTCGCATATCTGTACTGCACAGTTGGGGGGGCTGTATACCTATAGTGTATAGTTGGGGGGGGTCCTGTATACCTGTAGTGTGTAGTTGGGGGGGGGGCTGTATACCTGTAGTGTATAGTTGAGGGAGGTCCTGTATACCTGCAGTGTACAGTTGGTGAAGGTCCTGTATACCTGTACTGTGTAGTTCGGGGGTCCTGTATGCCTGTAATGTATAGTTGGTGGAGGTCTTGTATACCTGTAGTTTATAGTTTGAGGGTCCTGGATACCTGTAGTGTATAATTGGTGGAGGTCCTGTTTACCTGTAGTATATAGTTCGGGGGTCCTGTATACCTGTAGTGCATAGTTTGAGGGTCCTGTATAACTGTAGTATAGAGTTGGTGGAGGTCCTGTATACCTGTAGTATATAGCTTTGGGGTCCTGTATACCTGTAGTGTATAGTTTGGGGTCCTGTATACCTGTAGTGTATAGTTTGGGGTCCTATATACCTGTAGTGTATAGTTGGTGGAGTTCCTGTATACCTGTAGTATATAGCGTTGGGGTCCTGTGTACCTGTAGTGTATAGTTTGGGGTCCTGTATACCTGTAGTATATAGTTGGTGGAGTTCCTGTATAGCTGTAGTATATAGCTTTGGGGTCCTGTATACCTGTAGCAAAGAGTTGGTGAAGGTGCTGTATACCTGTAGTATAGAGTTGGTGTAGGTCCTGTATACCTGTAGTGTATAGTTTTGAGGTCCTGTATACCTGTAGTGTATAGTTTGGGGTCCTATATACCTGTAGTATATAGTTGGTGGAGGTCCTGTATACCTAAAGTATATAGTTGGTGGAGGTCCTGTATACCTGTAGTGTATAGTTTTGGGGTCCTGTTTACCTGTAGTGTAAAGTTTGGGGTCCTGTATACCTGTAGTGTATAGTTTGGGGTCCTGTATACCTGTAGTATATAGTTGGTGGAGTTCCTGTATAGCTGTAGTATATAGCTTTGGGGTCCTGTATACCTGTAGCAAAGAGTTGGTGAAGGTGCTGTATACCTGTAGTATAGAGTTGGTGTAGGTCCTGTATACCTGTAGTGTATAGTTTTGAGGTCCTGTATACCTGTAGTGTATAGTTTGGGGTCCTATATACCTGTAGTATATAGTTGGTGGAGGTCCTGTATACCTAAAGTATATAGTTGGTGGAGGTCCTGTATACCTGTAGTGTATAGTTTTGGGGTCCTGTTTACCTGTAGTGTAAAGTTTGGGGTCCTGTATACCTGTAGTATATAGTTGGTGGAGGTCCCATGCACCTGTAGTGTATAGTTTTGGGGTCCTGTATACCTGCAGGGTCGTATTTACCATTAGGCACCTATGGTCTGGTGCGTAGGGTAGCACCTTGCAGAGGGGCAGTACCCTCCTGTTCAGACTTGCCAGAAAATCTTTGGTCAGGTCTTGTATAGCGGTGTTATCCAGTCACAGTATGGCGGTATTGGTCAGGTCTGATATGGCAGTGTTATTCAGTCACAGTGTGTCGGTATTGGTCATGTCTGGTATGGTGGTGTTATCCAGTCACAGTATTGCGTTATTGGTCAGGTCTGGTGTGGCGGTGTTATCCAGTCACAGTATGGCGGTATTGGTCAGGTCTGGTATGGTTGTGTTATCCAGTCACAGTATGGCGGTATTGGTCAGGTCTGGTATGGCAGTGTTATTCAGTCACAGTATGGCGGTATTGGTCAGGTCTGGTATGGCAGTGTTATCCAGTCACAGTATGGCGGTATTGGTCAGGTCTGGTATGGCAGTGTTATCCAGTCACAGTATGGCGGTATTGGTCAGGTGTGGTATGACAGTGTTATCCAGTTACAGTATGGTAGTATTGGTCAGGTCTGGTATGGCAGTGTTATCTAGTCACAGTATGGCAGTATTGGTCAGGTCTGGTATGGCAGTGTTATCTAGTCACAGTGTGGTGGTATTGGTCAGGTCTGGTATAGCGGTGTTATCCAGTCACAGTATGGCGGTATTGGTCAGGTCTGATATGATGGTGTTATCCAGTCACAGTGTGGCGCTATCCAGCCACAGTATATGGCAATATTGTCCATTATCCAGTCACAGTATATGGCAATATTGATCAGGTCTGGTATGACAGTGTTATCCAGTCACAGTATGGCGGTATTGGTCAGGTCTGGGGTGGCAGTGTTACCCAGTCACAGTTTGGTATACCTGTAGTGCCCTGTATATACATGTCCTGTATAGATGGAGTAGGGGGTCCTGTATATACATGTACTGTATAGATGGAGTAGGGGGTCCTGTATATACATGTACTGTATAGATGGAGTATGGGGTCCTGTATATACATGTACTGTATAGATGGAGTAGGGGGTCCTGTATATATATGTACTGTATAGATGGAGTAGGGGGTCCTGTATATACATGTACTGTATAGATGGAGTAGGGGGTCCTGTATACATGTACTGTATAGATGGAGTAGGGGGTCCTGTATATACATGTACTGTATAGATGTAGTAGGGGGCCCTGTATACATGTACTGTATAGATGGAGTAGGGGGTCCTGTATATACATGTACTGTATAGATAGAGTAGGGGGTCCTGTATATACATGTACTGTATAGATGTAGTAGGGGCCCTGTATACACATGTACTGTATAGATGGAGTAGGGGGCCCTGTATACATGTACTGTATAGATGGAGTAGGGGGTCCTGTATATACATGTACTGTATAGATGGAGTAGGGGGTCCTGTATATACATGTACTGTATAGATGGAGTAGGGGGCCCTGTATACATGTACTGTATAGATGGAGTAGGGGGTCCTGTATACATGTACTGTATAGATGGAGTAGGGGGTCCTGTATATATATGTACTGTATAGATGGAGTAGGAGGTCCTGTATATACATGTACTGTATGGATGGAGTAGGGGGTCCTGTATATACATTTACTGTATAGATGGAGTAGGGGGCCCTGTATATACATGTATTGTATAGATGGAGTAGGGGCTCCTGTATACATGTACTGTATAGATGGAGTAGGGGGCCCTGTATACATGTACTGTATAGATGGAGTAGGGGGTCCTGTATATACATGTACTGTATAGATGGAGTAGGGG
Organism: Dendropsophus ebraccatus; assembly: GCF_027789765.1. Classification (NCBI taxonomy): domain Eukaryota; kingdom Metazoa; phylum Chordata; class Amphibia; order Anura; family Hylidae; genus Dendropsophus; species Dendropsophus ebraccatus. The sequence continues at coordinate 12,868,686 of NC_091458.1, forward strand.
GCCCTGTATATACATGTACTGTATAGATGGAGTAGGGGGCCCTGTATACATGTACTGTATAGATGGAGTAGGGGGCCCTGTATACATGTACTGTATAGATGGAGTAGGGGGTCCTGTATACATGTACTGTATAGATGGAGTAGGGGGTCCTGTATATATATATATATGTACTGTATAGATGGAGTAGGGGGCCCTGTATACATGTACTGTATAGATGGAGTAGGGGGTCCTGTATACATGTACTGTATAGATGGAGTAGAGGGTCCTGTATATACATGTACTGTATAGATGGAGTAGGGGGTCCTGTATATACATGTCCTGTATAGATGGAGTAGGGGGCCCTGTATATACATGTACTGTATAGATGGAGTAGGGGGCCCTGTATATACATGTACTGTATAGATGGAGTAGGGGGTCCTGTATATACATGTACTGTATAGATGGAGTAGGGGGTCCTGTATATACATGTACTGTATAGATGGAGTAGGGGGCCCTGTATATACATGTACTGTATAGATGGAGTAGGGGGTCCTGTATATACATGTACTGTATAGATGGAGTAGGGGGTCCTGTATATACATGTACTGTATAGATGGAGTAGGGGGTCCTGTATATACATATACATGTACTGTATAGTTGGAGTAGGGGGTCCTGTATATACATGTACTGTATAGATGGAGTAGGGGGCCCTGTATATACATGTACTGTATAGATGGAGTAGGGGGTCCTGTATATACATGTACTGTATAGATGGAGTAGGGGGTCCTGTATATACATGTACTGTATAGATGGAGTAGGGGGTCCTGTATATACATGTACTGTATAGATGGAGTAGGGGGTCCTGTATATATATGTCCTGTATAGATGGAGTAGGGGCTCCTGTATATACATGTACTGTATAGATGGAGTAGGGGCCCTGTATATACATGTACTGTATAGATGGAGTAGGGGGTCCTGTATATACATGTACTGTATGGATAGAGTAGGGGGTCCTGTATATATATGTACTGTATAGATGGAGTGGGGGGCCCTGTATATACATGTACTGTATAGATGGAGTAGGGGCTCCTGTATATACATGTACTGTATAGATGGAGTAGGAGTCTACCAGTTATTACTGTGGATGTTGTGAGGCAGCTTTCCTAGCAACCATTGCTCCATGTGAAAGTGAAAGCAGTAATCCTATTGGTTGCTAAGGCTCCAACTGCCGTGTCTGCTGCAGCTAATTATATCACCTGTGTTTGCAGTGAGGAAATTTTCCCATTCATCTCTATGAGGCGCCTCTCTTTCCCCTCCCCCTCCCCTCCTGTACATCTGGCGGGGACGGGACCTTCGCTAAAACCTTCCCGGGCACCCAATGTATCTGTGGGCCAAATTTGGGGTCAAACGGTTCAGGCGTTTGGAAGTCTATATGGGACAGACGGACAGACAGACTTTGATTTTTATTATATAGATATGAGGAGCTGTAGTCACATGATCTGTATGTCTGGTCAGTACAAATTATATATAGGAGCTGTAGTCACATGACCTGTATGTCTGGTCAGTATAGATTATACATGTGGAGCTGAAGTCACATGACATGTATACAGGCAGTTACAGTATATACCTTTCCTGAGAGTTGTCAGGGGGTTCCCGTAGATTATAAGCTCCTCTAGTGAGGGGAACAGCGCCACGGGCAGCACGTCCTCTTCACGAGTGATCTGTAATATATGACATCATACAGAGACGTTATCTCATCTGCTCTGACATCACCCCTCTCTATTTACATGGTGCCCCTGTATTTCCATCACTGAGGCTTCTTCTGTATACAGCCTGTATATAACATGTACACTAATTCTATACAGGAGGGGGCGCCATACTGACTGTATACAGGAGGGGGCGCCATACTGACTGTATACAGGAGGGGGCGCCATACTGACTGTATACAGGAGGGGGCGCCATACTGATACTATACAGGAGGAGGGGGCACCATACTGATACTATACAGGAGGGGGCATCATACTGACTGTATATAGGAGGGGGCATCATACTGACTGTATATAGGAGGGGGCATCATACTGACTGTATACAGGAGGGGGCGCCATACTGACTGTATACAGGAGGGGGCGCCATACTGACTGTATACAGGAGGGGGCGCCATACTGACTGTATACAGGAGGGGGGTTATCATACTGACTGTACACTGGAGGGGGCATCATACTGACTGTATACAGGAGGGGGCGCCATACTGACTGTATACAGGAGGGGGCGCCATACTGATACTATACAGGAGGGGAAGTGCCATACTGACTGTATACAGGAGGGGGGTTATCATACTGACTGTATATAGGAGGGGGCATCATACTGACTGTATACAGGAGGGGGGTTATCATACTGACTGTACACTGGAGGGGGCGCCATACTGACTGTATACAGGAGGGGGCGCCATACTGACTGTATAGAGGAGGGGGCATCATACTGATACTATACAGGAGGCGGCACCATACTGATACTATACAGGAGGAGGGGGCCCTATACTGACTGTATACAGGAGGAGGGGGCCCCATACTGATACTATACAGGAGGAGGGGGCATCATACTGACTGTATAGAGGAGGGGGCACCATACTGATACTATACAGGAGGAGGGGGCATCATACTGACTGTATACAGGAGGGGGCACCATACTGATACTATACAGGAGGAGGGGGCATCATACTGACTGTATACAGGAGGGCGGGCGCCATACTGACTGTATACAGGAGGAGGGGGCCCCATACTGACTGTATACAGGAGGCGGCACCATACTGATACTATACAGGAGGGGGCCCCATACTGACTGTATACAGGAGGAGGGGGCCCCATACTGACTGTATACAGGAGGAGGCGGCACCATACTGACTGTATACAGGAGGCGGCACCATACTGACTGTATACAGGAGGGGGCACCATACTGACTGTATACAGGAGGCGGCATCATACTGACTGTATACAGGAGGGGGCATCATACTGACTGTATACAGGAGGGGGCCCCATACTGACTGTATACAGGAAGCAGCACCATACTGACTGTATACAGAAGGGGGCATCATACTGACTGTATACAGGAGGCGGCACCATACTGATACTATACAGGAGGGGGGGCGCCATACTGACTGTATACAGGAGGCGGCACCATACTGACTGTATACAGGAGGCGGCATCATACTGACTGTATCCAGGAGGGGGCGCCATACTGACTGTATACAGGAGGGGGCATCATACTGACTGTATACAGGAGGCGGCACCATACTGATACTATACAGGAGGGGGCCCCATACTGACTGTATACAGGAGGGGGCGCCATACTGACTGTATACAGGAGGGGGCATCATACTGACTGTATACAGGAGGGGGCATCATACTGACTGTATACAGGAGGGGGCACCATACTGATACTATACAGGACTATACAGGAGGAGGGGCCCCATACTGACTGTATACAGGAGGCGACACCATACTGATACTATACAGGAGGCGGCACCATACTGATACTATACAGGAGGGGGCACCATACTGACTGTATACAGGAGGGGGCATCATACTGACTGTATACAGGAGGAGGGGGCCCTATACTGACTGTATACAGGAGGAGGGGGCCCCATACTGACTGTATACAGGAGGCGGCACCATACTGATACTATACAGGAGGGGGCATCATACTGATACTATACAGGAGGGGGCCCTATACTGACTGTATACAGGAAGCAGCACCATACTGACTGTATACAGGAGGGGGCATCATACTGACTGTATACAGGAGGAGGGGGCCCTATACTGACTGTATACAGGAGGAGGGGGCCCCATACTGACTGTATATAGGAGGCGGCACCATACTGATACTATACAGGAGGGGGCCCCATACTGACTGTATACAGGAAGCAGCACCATACTGACTGTATACAGGAGGCGGCACCATACTGACTGTATACAGGAGGGGGCATCATACTGATACTATACAGGAGGCGGCACCATACTGATACTATAGAGGAGGGGGGGCGCCATACTGACTGTATACAGGAGGAGGGGGCCCCATACTGACTGTATACAGCAGGGGGCACTGCAGTTACCTTGTTGTCGGCCAGGCTCAGGGTCCTCAGGCTCGGCAGGGGAGGTGACCCTGTAGGTGACAGCAGGGGCTCGGGCAGGGAGGAGGGGGGAATGGCAGCGATATCCAGAGGTTTCTGTAACACAATAGATTGATGTTATCCTCAGTACTGACGGATCCTGGGCCCCAGGTCATTATGAATATAACAAGTAGAGATTGTCCGAGTGTTCGGCATGTGACTACCGCTCCCTGAAGAAGTCAGATGCAGCCCTAGGGCTGCCAGGAAAACATGGATATGGCCTATGGCTGTATCCATGTTTTTCAGGACTCCCTGACTTCTACAGGTGCCAGCAGTCACATAGTGCTCTAGTAGCCCCATTATCCGCCCATCCTCTCCCCTCACACTCAGAGGGGGGCGCTGTACTCACCATGGCGCGGTCGGGTGGATTTCGGGGGGAAGGGAATATCACTTCTGCAATGAAAAAGAGAAACGACGTGAGACATACAGCCCAGAGTGAGCCAAGCCGCACCGGTCAAGATGGCAAGATGGCCGCCTATCTAGCACTGGGGGCCACCAGAAATGGAATGTCTATAAAAAGAAGGGCGCCATTATTACACGTTTTCAGTCACATATGAGAGACATGAAAACATAAGTGTTAAGGGGGTCCTCGGCCTGTGTGAGGGGGGATTTGTCCCTTTAAATGCAGGAGGAGATCCCATTACTCACCCGTCCTGTCAGGATCGGTCGTGCTGCGTAGGACCATATAATGCATTCTGTCCTCAGCCGTATTACTCTGCTCCATCACAGCCTCATCAGTCAGGTGACCTCGTCCCGCCATAGCTCCCCCTGGTCCTGTCTGTCTCATGGCGGGACTGACCACCGCTCCTGACAGGTCGGGGATGGCGGAGATGGCGTTCTTATCTAGATTCAGCAGCCGTAACCTGAGGAGAGCAAGAAAAGTGAGGATTATAACCGGACCGTAATAATGTGCATGTGCCCCATCACCACTATATACAATATGTATACATGGCATTACCTATCCTAAGTTACATCCTGTATTATACTCCAGAGCTGCACTCACTATTCTGCTGGAGAGGTCACTGTGTACATACATTACATTACTGATCCTGTACTGATCCTGAGTTACATTCTGTATTATACCCCAGAGCTGCACTCACTATTCTGCTGGAGAGGTCACTGTGTACATACATTACATTACTTATCCTGGATTATACTCCAGAGCTGCACTCACTATTCTGCTGGAGAGGTTACTGTGTACATACATTATAATACTGATCCTGTACTGACCCTGAGTTACATTCTGTATTATACCCCAGAGCTGCACTCACTATTCTGCTGGTGGGGTCACTGTGTACATACATTACATTACTGATCCTGAGTTACATTGTGTATTATACTCCAGAGCTGCACTCACTATTCTGCTGGTGGGGTCACTGTGTGCATACATTACATTACTGATCCTGAGTTACATTGTGTATTATACTCCAGAGCTGCACTCACTATTCTGCTGGAGAGGTTACTGTGTACATACATTACATTACTGATCCTGAGTTACATTGTGTATTATACTCCAGAGCTGCACTCACTATTCTGCTGGTGGGGTCACTGTGTACATACATTACTGATCCTGTACTGATCCTGAGTAACATCCTGTATTATACTCAGAGCTGCACTCACTCTTCTGCTGGTGGGATCACATCACACAGGGCACTCACCCTCAGGTCGCACTCACCTTTGTAGACCGGCCAGGCTCACAAAGACGTCAGGATGGGACAGTAAGTTCTCATCTAACATAAGGACCTCCAGACTGGGGAAGATGTGTCTGTCCTCCTTGCTCCTGTGATATATAAGACCACACTGGGGTATATGGAGGGGCAGGACGGGGATGGGGCAGGCACATTGTCTTTGTGGAGCAGCTCCCATACCCGTAGACTTACCTAGGGGGCGCACTCAGGTCCCGGGGCAGATGTGTCAGCCCGTTCCCGGTCAGGCAGAGTACTCGGAGGCGGGGGAGGACCCCCAGCTGCAGGATGTCCCCCGGGGACAGGCTGTTATAGGAAAGATCCAGGACCTGAGGCACAATCATATAGGGGGATGAGCTCCATACTGTGAATATAGCAGGGCTTCAGTGTAAAGCAGGGAGGGGGAATCGGCTGCAGAACTACAACTCCCATCATGCCTGGATGGCCAAAGCTGGAGGGCAGCAGGATCCCCATCCCTGGTGTACACCATGCGCAGTGTTCACACCTCCACCTGTCACTCACCTCCAGGTGCGGGAACTCTCCGGGGATCACTGTGATCCTGTGGATTCCATTCATAGACAGATCCAGTTCTCGCAGAGCAGGAAACGTCTGAAAAGATTCTGAGAAACACAAGAAAAAGAAAGGAATGTGAGAAAGCACTGGCGGATGCGACATTGTGATAACTGTCATCTCCAGAGCTGCATTCATAATGTAACTGGTGTTACTGAGCTGTAGACTAGGGACAACACTAGACCAGGACAGCACCAGACCAGGGACAGCACCAGACCAGGGACAGCACCAGACCAGGACAGCACCAGACCAGGGACAACACCAGACCAGGGACAGCACCAGACCAGGACAGCACCAGACCAGGGACAGCACCAGACCAGGGACAACACCAGACCAGGGACAGCACCAGACCAGGACAGCACCAGACCAGGGTAGCACCAGACCAGGGACAACACCAGACCAGGGACAGCACCAGACCAGGAACAACACTAGACCAGGGACAACACCAGACCAGGGACAACACCAGACCAGGGACAGCACCAGACCAGGGACAACACTAGACCAGGGACAGCACCAGACCAGGGACAGCACCAGACCAGGGACAGCACCAGACCAGGGACAACACCAGACCAGGGACAACACCAGACCAGGGACAGCGCCAGACCAGGGACAACACCAGACCAGGGACAACACCAGACCAGGATAGCGCCAGACCAGGGACAACACCAGACCAGGGACAACACCAGACCAGGATAGCACTAGACGAGGGACAGCACCAGACCAGGGACAACACCAGACCAGGGACAACACCAGACCAGGATAGCACCAGACCAGGATAGCACTAGACCAGGGACAGCACCAGACCAGGGACAACACCAGACCAGGGACAGCACCAGACCAGGATAGCACTAGACCAGGGACAGCACCAGACCAGGGACAGCACCAGACCAGGGACAACACCAGACCAGGATAGCACCAGACCAGGGACAGCACCAGACCAGGGACAACACCAGACCAGGGACAACACCAGACCAGGATAGCACTAGACCAGGGACAGCACTAGACCAGGGACAGCACCAGACCAGGGACAACACCAGACCAGGGACAGCACCAGACCAGGATAGCACTAGACCAGGGACAGCACCAGACCAGGATAGCACTAGACCAGGGACAGCACCAGACCAGGATAGCACTAGACCAGGGACAGCACCAGACCAGGGACAACACCAGACCAGGATAGCACCAGACCAGGGACAACACCAGACCAGGATAGCACTAGACCAGGGACAGCACCAGACCAGAAACAGCACCAGACCAGGGACAGCACCAGACCAGGATAGCACTAGACCAGGGACAGCACCAGACCAGGGACAACACTAGACCAGGGACAACACCAGACCAGGATAGCACTAGACCAGGGACAGCACTAGACCAGGGACAGCACCAGACCAGAAACAGCACCAGACCAGAATAGCACCAGACCAGGATAGCACTAGACCAGGGACAGCACCAGACCAGGGACAACACCAGACCAGGGACAACACCAGAACAGGGACAGCACCAGACCAGGATAGCACCAGACCAGGATAGCACTAGACCAGGGACAGCACCAGACCAGGGACAACACCAGACCAGGGACAACACCAGACCAGGGACAACACTAGACCAGGGACAGCACCAGACCAGGATAGCACTAGACCAGGGACAGCACCAGACCAGGGACAGCACCAGACCAGGGACAACACCAGACCAGGATAGCACCAGACCAGGGACAACACCAGACCAGGGACAACACCAGAACAGGGACAACACCAGACCAGGATAGCACTAGACCAGGGACAGCACTAGACCAGGGACAGCACCAGACCAGGGACAACACCAGACAAGGGACAGCACCAGACCAGGATAGCACTAGACCAGGGACAGCACCAGACCAGGATAGCACTAGACCAGGGACAGCACCAGACCAGGATAGCACTAGACCAGGGACAGCACCAGACCAGGGACAACACCAGACCAGGATAGCACCAGACCAGGGACAATACCAGACCAGGATAGCACTAGACCAGGGACAGCACTAGACCAGGGACAGCACCAGACCAGAAACAGCACCAGACCAGGATAGCACTAGACCAGGGACAGCACCAGACCAGGGACAACACCAGACCAGGGACAACACCAGACCAGGATAGCACTAGACCAGGGACAGCACTAGACCAGGGACAGCACTAGACCAGGGACAGCACCAGACCAGAAACAGCACCAGACCAGAACACAGCACCAGACCAGGGACAACACTAGACCAGGGACAGCACCAGACCAGGGACAACACCAGACCAGGGACAGCACCAGACCAGGATAGCACTAGACCAGGGACAGCACCAGACCAGGGACAGCTCCAGACCAGGATAGCACTAGACCAGGGACAGCACCAGACCAGGATAGCACTAGACCAGGGACAGCACCAGACCAGGATAGCACTAGACCAGGGACAGCACCAGACCAGGATAGCACTAGACCAGGGACAGCACCAGACCAGGGACAACACCAGACCAGGATAGCACCAGACCAGGGACAACACCAGACCAGGATAGCACTAGACCAGGGACAGCACCAGACCAGAAACAGCACCAGACCAGGATAGCACTAGACCAGGGACAGCACCAGACCAGGGACAGCACCAGACCAGGGACAACACCAGACCAGGGACAACACTAGACCAGGGACAGCACCAGACCAGGGACAGCACCAGACCAGGGACAACACCAGACCAGGGACAGCACCAGACCAGGATAGCACTAGACCAGGGACAGCACCAGACCAGGATAGCACTAGACCAGGGACAGCACCAGACCAGGATAGCACTAGACCAGGGACAGCACCAGACCAGGATAGCACTAGACCAGGGACAGCACCAGACCAGGGACAGCACCAGACCAGGATAGCACTAGACCAGGGACAGCACCAGACCAGGATAGCACTAGACCAGGGACAGCACCAGACCAGGATAGCACTAGACCAGGGACAGCACCAGACCAGAAACAGCACCAGACCAGGGACAGCACCAGACCAGGGACAACACTAGACCAGGGACAGCACCAGACCAGGGACAACACTAGACCAGGATAGCACTAGACCAGGGACAGCACCAGACCAGGGACAACACTAGACCAGGACAGCACTAGACCAGGGACGGCACTAGACCAGGGACAGCACTAGACTAGAAACAGCACTAGACCAGAAATGGCAGCAGACCAGGGACAGCACTAGACCAGAAACAGCAGCAGACCAGGGACAGCTCTAGATCAGAGACTGCACCAAACAAGGGACAGCACTAGAGCAGGGATGGCACTCAAAGGGACAGTAACAGACCAGGGACAGCACTAGACCAGAGACAGCACTATACCACATTACAGGTGGCCACAATAACGTTTCATAGGTGAGAGCGCCACCACATGGAAATAACCTGAAACTGCGGTGATAAGAAGCAGGCAAGACTGCAGAGTAGCTGAGAGCAGACACTGATCATGGTGTGTGAAAACCAGGGAAAGCACCAGAACAGGGATAGCACAGGACCAGGGACAGCACAGCACAGGCCCAGGGACAGCAGGGCAGGACTGCAGAGTAGCTGAGAGCAGACACTGATCATGGTGTACAGAGACCAGGGACAGCACAGGACCAGGGACAGCAGGGCACCTGAGAGCAGACACTGATCATGCTGGGATCTGTCTCTTACCCAGGGGCAGCAGATTCTCGGATGCATTGATGTAAGCCAGACATGTAAACTGCTGGAACTCCTCCCACTGCGCCTGAGGACGGAGAATAGAGACATCAGCTGAGGACGCCGTAACCATGTAGCCAACAATGTCACCATGCATACATGCTGTATTATACTCCAGAGCTGCACTCACTACGCTGCAGCTTTATAGAGGCACCTTCTCAGCCTTCCTGCTTGTTCAGTGTCTGCACATGTAGAAAGAACTGGCAGCATAATATTTCCACAAGCTTCCTGATTGTTTCCTGTAATAACTGGCAGAATAGTGAGTGCAGCTCTGAAGTCTCATCTGTAACATGGTGATCAGGTTCTTCCTTACTGAGGTCAGTCTTCTGTCACTCACGTCGGCGGCGCACAGGTCGGACGGTCTCTTCACATGATGCGTCCTCACCTGCAGTCAGAGAAGGAAGATTTTAAGCTACAAGTGCACATAGTCAAGGGGGAGGGGGTCTGTGTAAGTGGGAGGAGCTAATAGTTGAGGTTGGAGGTGATCCCCTACCAGGAATGGTGTATCCAGCACACGTTCCCCTCTGTCCTCCATCTTGTTGGATTGGCACCTCAGGGTTGGACGTGCTACCTCTCTGCTGTCAGCCGCCATCTTCTGCTCTGAGGACGCGGAGCGGACCACCGTCCTGAAGCCGCTCCGCTGAGCCACCCGCCAGTGACCGGCCCCTGCGGTGAAAGAGGACTCAGCAACATGTCCCCGACACACAGGGGTTCACATACTTTTTATTTCCCTTAAAGGGGTACCCTAGCAAAAAATGTTTTCCTTCAAATCAAGTGGTGCCAGAAAGTGCCAGAGATTTGTAATTTACTTACATTAAAAAATCTCTAGTCTTCCAGTACTTATCAGCTGCTGTATGTCCTGCAAGAAGTGGTGTATTCTCTCCCAGTCTGACACAGTGCTCTCTGCTGCCACCTCTGTCCATGTCAGGAACTGTCCAGAGCAGGAGAGGTTTTCTATGGGGATTTGTTACTGCTCTAGACAGATCCTGAGGTGGCAGCAGAGAGCACTGTGACTGGAGAGAATGCACAACTTCCTGTAGAGCATACAGCAGCTGATAAGTACTGGAACACCAGATCATTTAATAGAAGTAAATTACAAATATCTGGCACCAGGTGATTTGAAAGAAAAACTTTATTGGTGGACTACCCCTTTATGGCTGGGGCAGCTTACCTCCATTTTTTGCTCGGAAAAGGCTCCTGGCCGGGAAGTAATCGGTGATGTAGAGAGGATCGGCGTCCATCGTGTCTGCAGGGGACAGGACACCGGGAAATACAATGTTATGTCAGGTTGCTCCAATGTAAGGGGAGCGATGGTCTATTACTGTCCGGGAGCTCACCAGTGGTCATGTGACCAGAATCGCCTTCATCCGAACATTCGGCATTTGATTAGCTGGGGCTGCTGAAGTTGGATAAAGCTCTAAGGTTGTCTGGAAAACATGGATACAGCCAATGACTATATCCATGTTTTCCACATAGCCTTAGGGCTTTATCCAACTTCAGCAGCCACCACTAATCAAATGCCAAAAGATCGGGTTCGGATCGACTCCAGCATGCTCCAGGTTCGCTCATCACATTCACACCATGTGATCATCGTTGAATTACAGATATTGTCACGTGGCCAGAATCGCACTGATAGTTCCGTCATGTGACATCATTTATTATAAATCAATCATGTGACCAGTATTAGATTATAAATCGTGTCATGTGACTAGTATTAGATTATAAATGGCATCATGTGACCAGTATTGGACTATTAATCGCGTCATGTGACCAGTATTGGACTATAAATCGCGTCATGTGACCAGTATTAGATTATAAATCGTGTCATGTGACCAGTATTAGATTATAAATCGTGTCATGTGACCAGTATTGGACTATAAATCGCGTCATGTGACCAGTATTAGATTATAAATCGTGTCATGTGACCAATATTAGATTACAAATCGCGTCATGTGACCAGTATTAGATTATAAATCGCGTCATGTGACCAGTATTAGATTATAAATCGCGTCATGTGACCAGTATTAGATTATACATTGCGTCATGTGACCAATAATTAGATTATAAATCGCGTCATGTGACCAGTATTAGATTATAAATGGCATCATGTGACCAGTATTGGACTATAAATCGCGTCATGTGACCAGTATTGGACTATAAATCGCGTCATGTGACCAGTATTAGATTATAAATCGCGTCATGTGACCAGTATTAGATTATAAATCGCGTCATGTGACCAGTATTAGATTATAAATCGCGTCATGTGACCAGTATTAGATTATAAATCGCGTCATGTGACCAGTATTAGATTATAAATCGCCTCATGTGACCAGTATTAGATTATAAATCGTGTCATGTGACCAGTATTAGATTATAAATCGCGTCATGTGACCAGTATTAGATTATAAATCGCGTCATGTGACCAGTATTAGATTATAAATCGCCTCATGTGACCAGTATTAGATTATAAATCGCGTCATGTGACCAGTATTAGATTATAAATCGCGTCATGTGACCAGTATTAGATTATAAATCGCCTCATGTGACCAGTATTAGATTATAAATCGTGTCATGTGACCAATATTAGATTATAAATCGCGTCATGTGACCAGTATTAGATTATAAATCGCGTCATGTGACCAGTATTAGATTATAAATTGCGTCATGTGACCAGTATTAGATTATAAATCGCGTCATGTGACCAATAATTAGATTATAAATCGCGTCATGTGACCAATAATTAGATTATAAATCGCGTCATGTGACCAGTATTAGATTATAAATCGGGTCATGTGACCAGTATTACATTATAAATCGTATCATGTGACCAGTATTAGATTATAAATCGTATCATGTGACCAGTATTAGATTATAAATCGCGTCATGTGACCAATAATTAGATTATAAATCGCGTCATGTGACCAATAATTAGATTATAAATCGTATCATGTGACCAGTATTAGATTACAAATCGCATCCTATGAACAGAATTAGACAAACCCTTTAATATTTGCTCATTATTTGTCACCATGTGGCTTAGTGGCCGCCATGGAGGCCCCTTTACCCTAGAAGAAGGGTCTCAGCTGATATTCGGACTCCTCATGCTATCACACAAGTTATACACTGTAAATACAGACACACCGTTACCCGCCAGCCTTACGGTCACGGACAGACACCTCAAGCCGCTGCCGGTGCCCGGCTCTCCCCTTCTGTCCCCATCTCCCCGTCTCCTAGCAACAAGAGACGCTCTCAAGTTACCAAAAGTTCCCAGAACTACAACTCCCGACACGACTCGGCCTCACGCACCGTGACGCCATGACGTCACATCCGGCGCGCTGCCGGGAATTGTAGTCCTGTAGTTCTCCGATCTATAACACGCAGCTAAGGCAGAGGCGGGTGTTACGTCACGACTCGAAAGCGACCAATCAGCGGCTGCCAGGTCAGGGGCACAGAGGGATGAGACAAGATGGCGGCAAGAGGCGGCAAGAACGGGCTCCTGGAGAAAGTAATGGGGGTCTCGGGCCGGGGGTGTCTGAGGGGGGACCCCGAGATGTCAGTCAGCTGTCACCAGAGGGGGTGTATGTGGGCTGTCAGTCACATGACAGGGAGGGTTAACTCCTGATGTGCCGGGCAGGAGGATGCGCTCTGCTCCCCATTGTATCAGGGGACCTCAGCAGAAACATGGCGGCGCCCAGTGTCTCCCCCTCTATGTACACAGCATGAGCAGGGAGGAGGGCACAGCCGTTACAATGTATCAGTATATCTGTATGGAGAATGGACTAGACAGGACACAGCTGTCACAATGTATCAGTATATCTGTATAGAGAATGGACTAGACAGGACACAGCCGTTACAATGTATCAGTATATCTGTATGGAGAATGGACTAGACAGGACACAGCTGTCACAATGTATCAGTATATCTGTATAGAGGATGGACTAGACAGGACACAGCCGTTACAATGCATCAGTATATCTGTATGGAGAATGGACTAGACAGGACACAGCTGTCACAATGTATCAGTATATCTGTATAGTGGATGGACTAGACAGGACACAGCCGTTACAATGTATCAGTATATCTGTATAGAGGATGGACTAGACAGGACACAGCCGTTACAATGTATCAGTATATCTGTATGGAGAATGGACTAGACAGGACACAGCTGTTACAATGTATCAGTATATCTGTATAGAGGATGGACTAGACAGGACACAGCCGTTACAATGTATCAGTATATCTGTATGGAGAATGGACTAGACAGGACACAGCTGTCACAATGTATCAGTATATCTGTATAGTGGATGGACTAGACAGGACACAGCTGTCACAATGTATCAGTATATCTGTATAGAGGATGGACTAGACAGGACACAGCTGTCACAATGTATCAGTATATCTGTATAGAGAATGGACTAGACAGGACACAGCCGTTACAATGTATCAGTATATCTGTATGGAGAATGGACTAGACAGGACACAGCTGTCACAATGTATCAGTATATCTGTATAGAGGATGGACTAGACAGGACACAGACGTTACAATGTATCAGTATATCTGTATAGAGGATGGACTAGACAGGACACAGCCGTCACAATGTATCAGTATATCTGTATGGAGAATGGACTAGACAGGACACAGACGTTACAATGTATCAGTATATCTGTATAGAGGATGGACTAGACAGGACACAGACGTTACAATGTATCAGTATATCTGTATAGAGGATGGACTAGACAGGACACAGCCGTTACAAACCCTCAGCTCTGACAAGTAATGCTGCGTTTACACGAAACAATAATTGGCCCGATCGTACGATTAACGATGTCAGAGTAACGATTTTTTTTTTCCATAACGATCAGCATTTAGACGGTACGATATATTGTACGGAAAATTCGTTTTGTGATCCTTAAAGGGGTAGTCCTCCCAAAAAAATTTTCTTTCAAATCAACTGCTACCATGAAGTGCCAGAGATTTGTAATTTACTTCTATTAAAAAATCTCAAGCCTTCCAGTACTTATCAGCTGCTGTATGCCCAACAGGAAGTTGTATTATTTCCAGTCTGGAGAGCAGGAGAGGTTTTCTATGGGGATTTGCTCCTGCTTTGGACAGTTCCTGACATGGACAGAGGAGGCAACAGAGAGCAATGGGTCAGACAGGAAAGAAAACACCACTTCCTGCTGAACACACAGCAGCTGATAAGTACTGGAAGACTTAAGATTTTTTAATAGAAGTGAATTACAAATCTCTGGCACTTTATGGCACCAGTTGATTTGAAAGAAAATTTTTTTTGGTGGACTACCCCTTTAAGCCTGTCTCACACATTGGTTAAACCGGCGAACGACTGTTCACACGGAACGATCTGCAAATTTTTTGCGAACGATCAACGATGATTTGAGAATATGTTAAAAAATCAAAATGAACAATTTCTCGCTCATCGTTTGATCGTTCGCTGCGTTTTCATGTACGATTATTGTTCGAATTCAATCGTTATGGTACAAATTCGCACGATAATTGTTACGTGTAAGCGCAGCAGAACAGGTCCTGATGGGGTATTTGCCAATTATGTGCCCTGTCACCCTCCAGCTGCTGCACAACTACAACTCCCAGCATGCCCTAACAGCTGAAGGGCCCCTCTATACATACTATAGAGATACAGTAGGGGCCCCTCTATACATACTATAGAGATGCAGTAGGGGCCCCTCTATACATACTATAGAGATGCAGTAGGGGCCCCTCTATACATACTATAGAGATGCAGTAGGGGCCCCTCTATACATACTATAGGGATGCAGTAGGGGCCCCTCTATACATACTATAGAGATGCAGTAGGGGCCCCTCTATACATACTATAGAGATGCAGTAGGGGCCCCTCTATACATACTATAGGGATGCAGTAGGGGCCCCTCTATACATACTATAGAGATGCAGTAGGGGCCCCTCTATACATACTATAGGGATGCAGTAGGGGCCCCTCTATACATACTATAGGGATGCAGTAGGGGCCCCTCTATACATACTATATAGATGCAGTAGGGGCCCCTCTATACATACTATATAGATGCAGTAGGGGCCCCTCTATACATACTATATAGATGCAGTAAGGGCCCCTCTATACATACTATATAGATGCAGTAAGGGCCCCTCTATACATACTATATAGATGCAGTAGGGGCCCCTCTATACATACTATATGGATGCAGTAGGGGCCCCTCTATACATACTATATAGATGCCGTAGGGGCCCCTTTATACATACTATATAGATGCAGTAGGGGCCCCTCTATACATACTATATAGATGCAGTAGGGGCCCCTCTATACATACTATATAGATGCAGTAGGGGCCCCTCTATACATACTATATAGATGCAGTAGGGGCCCCTCTATACATACTATATGGATGCAGTAGGGGCCCCTCTATACATACTATATAGATGCCGTAGGGGCCCCTTTATACATACTATATAGATGCAGTAGGGGCCCCTCTATACATACTATATAGATGCAGTAGGGGCCCCTCTATACATACTATATAGATGCCGTAGGGGCCCCTCTATACATACTATATAGATGCAGTAGGGGCCCCTCTATACATACTATATAGATGCCGTAGGGGCCCCTCTATACATACTATATAGATGCCGTAGGGGCCCCTCTATACATACTATATAGATGCCGTAGGGGCCCCTCTATACATACTATATGGATGCAGTAGGGGCCCCTCTATAGAGAGCGGTTGTTACAATGTATCGGTCCAGGAGACGGCAGAAGAGGACAGAAGAAATGGCACTGATTTCGGTATCTGACTGTGTGGTCACATCTCTTTACCATGATGTGCAGCTTGTATTGTATGTCGGGGGAGGTGAGACTTTAGTAGGTGTCTATATATTAGAGCTGGGCGAAATGGCCAAAAAATAAAATCTTGATTTTTTTTTAAAAACAAAAAATAAACCTTTCCTAAAGGCCCTATTACACAAAACGCTTATCAGGCGATAGTCATCTGGTGTAATAGAAGACAACGATCAGCAGACAGGAACGATGGCGGCTGATTGTTTTCTGTTGTTGTCCTCCAACAATGTTGGACCTGTGGCCGTCCCTCCATGTGATAGGAGCGGGGGCAGGCGGGCGGCAGCAGACCGTGCTATCATTTATTGGCTGCCCGGACCATCTAGCGATCACCTGGGCACCGACACTGCACTACTACAGTATATACAGACTCCTTATATACTCGGGCAGTCTCCTTCAGTATATGTAAAGGTATTTTTTTTTTTTTTTTTTTTTTTTTTTATTGAGTTTTTTTCCATAACACAAAGTGGATTTTTAAAGTGTCTTTGTCGTTTAATTTTTTTTTTTTTTTTTTTTTGCAGAAATCAATAGTAAAGGCAATTTTAAGAAACTTTGTAATTGGGTTTATTAGCTGAAAAATAAATTTTTATCATGAAAAAGCAGTTTGACGCTCTCCCCCCTGTCTTCATGGTTCTCCTATGGAGAGGAGAGGGGTGGAGGAAGATGAGGCACCAAAACAGGACAACAAAGAGTTAATTTACAGCTACATCACCGGGCTATCTCCTCTGACGTCAGCTCTGACCTCTGAATGCTTTCACACAGGTCCTGCTGTGTAATTCTTTGTTCTCTGCCGGCAACTAATCTCCCTCTCCCCTCTCCATAGAACAGACAGGGCCCGACTGATGTAAAAGAGACAAGATTTCCTGGGGAAAGTCTTTCTGAATGCAGATAATGGCAGATTTGCCTAATAAACCCAATTACAACGTTTCTGGCATCTGGAGAGTTGTACCCCAAGGGGAGGGGAAGGGAGGCAGGGAGAGAGTCAGGGTTTTTAAATCTGGCGCAGTGGCAGGCAGGCAAGGTGGCAGTGGTGTCTCCCGTGGCAGGGAGCAGCGGTACATAGACACCAAACAGCCATTAGGAGTCCAATCAGGACCCACAGGAGAGCTGCAGTAAAGCAAATTGCTGAAAAGAAAGGAGTCAGATCACACAGAACATGTATGGGGCCCTGTAGACTGGTCATGTGACCCCTGTCCACCCCCCGAAAGTGTCTACAATGGTCATCAGGCATGAAGCAATGGAGAAAACAGTCTGGTGGGATGGATCACGTTACACCATGTGGACGGCCGGGTGCTTGAGCGTCACTTACCTGGGGAGGAGATGGCACCAGGATGCACTATGGGAAGGAGACAAGATGGCGGGGGCAGTGTGATGGGCAATGTTCTGCTGGGGACCTTAGGGGGGGTTATTCAAACATGGTGTAAAGTGAAACTGGCTCCGTTGCCCCTAGCAACCAATCAGATTCCACCTTTCATTTCCCAAAGAGTCTGTGAGGAATGAAAGGTGGAATCTGATTGGTTGCTAGGGGCAACTGAGCCAGTCTCACTTTACACCATGTTTGGTAAATCTCCCCATTGTGTCCTGGCATCATGTGGATGTTACTGTGACACCGACCACCTACCTGACCATTGTACACACCAAGCCCCCCCATCATGGCAGCGGATAATGCATCTAACAGGGTCATCACAGGGCTATGGACTACAAGTCTCAGCATTCCCTCCCGCTCCTGACCTTCAGCACAGAGATAATGTGGCGGCGGAGCAGTAAAGCTTCTTTATGGTAATGAAGATAAATGGGATTTGAGCGGCGGCGGATAAGACGCCAGACGGAGCCGCTCGCTTTTCATTACCTCAATAGACCTTTTAATATCCCTATAATTTTACCTCCAAGCTGAAAACCAGGAGAAAAAAAAACTAGAAGAAATTTAAGAGCAGAGAGAGCGGAGCCGTAACCGCGCCAAAGTGGACTCAATAAAATGTGCAGCGTTTATAGATCTAAGACATCATATTATGAAAACTACAACTCCCAGAATACACGGAGAGGGAAAGCCTACTCCAACCTCATAATTATCCAGCCTTAACCATTGTAACAAACCATCAGCTGTGAGGGACATAGAGCACTGCTAATCCTGAGGCTCCTGGTTCACGACAATAAGGCCGGGAATGTGTATTTAGAGGGGTTTATTACTAAATGGAATCATACATAACCTATAGTTTTGTTTCCTACTTAAAGGGGTAGTGCAGCAACTGATGTTAGAAAGTGCCAGAGATTTGTTGTTTACTTCTATTACAAAATCTCCAGTTTTCAGTACTTATCAGCTGCTGTATGTCCTGCAGGAAGTGGTGTATTCTCTCCAGTCTGACACAGTGCTCTCTGCTGCCATCTCTGTCCATGTCAGAAACTGTCCAGAGTAGCAGCAAATCCCCATAGAAAACCTCTCCTGCTCTGGACAGTTCCTGACATGGACAGAGGTGGCAGCAGAGTACTGTGTGAGACTGGAAAGAATGCACCACTTCCTGCAGGACATACAGCAGCTGATAAGTACTGGAAGACTGGAGAATTTTTAACAGAAGTAAATTATAAATCTCTGGCACCAGTTGATTTAAAAGGAGTAAACGGCCATTATAATCTATACCCCCTGATGTTTATCTGTTTATCTGCAGTGCGGAGAACCTCCAGACATTTACAACATGTGTGATTTATATCAGATGCTTATGTGATCAATGATTTGTTATTGTTGCAGTGGAAAATTGACGACAAACCAGTTAAAGTCGACAAATGGGACGGATCTGCTGTCAAGAACTCGCTGGACGATGCAGCTAAAAAGGTAATACTGCCCCCTATGTGCTAAAATATAACTACTATAATACTTCACCCTATATACAGGAATCTAACTACTATAATACTGCTCCTATATACAGGGATATAACTACTATAATACTGCCCCCTATATACAGGAATATAACTACTATAATACTGCCCCCTATATACAAGAATATAACTACTATAATACTGCTCCTATATACAGGAACATAACTACTATAATACTGCTCCTATTTACAGGAATATAACTACTATAATACTGCTCCTATATACAGGAATATAACTACTATAATACTGCTCCTATATACAAGAATATAACTACTATAATACTGCTCCTATATACAAGAATATAACTACTATAATACTGCTCCTATATACATGAATATAACTACTATAATACTGCTCCCTATATACAAGAATATAACTACTATAATACTGCTCCTATATACAGGAATAGAACTACTATAATACTGCTCCTATATACAGGAATATAACTACTATAATACTGCTCCCTATATACAAGAATATAACTACTATAATACTGCCCCCTATATACAGGAATAGAACTACTATAATACTGCTCCCTATATACAAGAATATAACTACTATAATACTGCTCCTATATACATGTATATAACTACTATAATACTGCTCCCTATATACAGGGATATAACTACTATAATACTGCTCCCTATATACAAGAATATAACTACTATAATGGCACAAGCGAGGAGATGAAAGATCACCGAAGCACTCACCGATTAGCAGTAGTCTTCAGAAGTTTATTACATAAACATCACAGGGAGGGGAGATGGTGGATAAGGTGCGGGAGCGTCTCTGCAAAAACGTTTGCAGAGACGCTCCCGCACCTTATCCACCATCTCCCCTCCCTGTGATGTTTATGTAATAAACTTCTGAAGACTACTGCTAATCGGTGAGTGCTTCGGTGATCTTTCATCTCCTCGCTTGTGCCAATACATTACTGTGTTTCCTGCCGCAGCACCCCGATATCAGTCTGACACACTTGCCTGTGTACGTCTTTCCATTGTGCCTCACTTGCATCTATTACCCTTATACACCGAGAGTGCGGGCGCTACGTTCTCATTGATTGATCCATAACTACTATAATACTGCTCCTATATACATGTATATAACTACTATAATACTGCTCCCTATATACAAGAATATAACTACTATAATACTGCTCCTATATACATGTATATAACTACTATAATACTGCTCCCTATATACAGGGATATAACTACTATAATACTGCTCCTATACACAAGAATATAACTACTATAATCGAACACGAACTGGAGAGAATGGAACGGCTGCACATCCCATCTATGGCTGATACTAATGCCGCCAGGCCTATATTAAAAATCAACACCAGAGTGTCTGTATATGAATTGATCAAACCATATTGCCCCGTGTACCACCGCGCAGGTCCTCTGGTCCACACGGGTCCCTACGCTAACTCCACACCGTGTCGGTCAGCGACCGCCAACCCCGCAAAGCGTGCACGTGCAGGGAAGCAGCCAAGCGGCACTAGTATCAGCCATAGGTGTGAGGTGCAGCACTCTGTTTCTTCCCTGAACCGCATTTTGTTTCTCTCTTTTCTCCGTGTTTTGCACTCCTCCTGGTGAGACCCACATGACCGCAATTAGCAGGAGACACCTGAGTGCACATGGTTTTAATCCCTCCTGTTTTTTCCCATTCTGTTTGCTGCAGCTATGGTGAGCGCAATACCTTATCCAGACTTGTGCTGCTTGGGGGCGACCTTCTCCGCCGGCGGTGCTGGCCGGGTTCTGGTGTGGTGTTTTTGGGTCTGGTCCTGTGGCATGGGGGTCGCAGGGCCGTCCCATGGCCCCCGTTCCCTGGCTGTGCACGCCTGCGGGGTTGGTGGCCACTGACTGGCACGGTGTGGACTTAGTGTAGGGACCCATGTGTATCAGATACCGGCACGAGGTACATGGGGCAGTATGGCTTGATCAATTCATACACAAAATTCTGATGTGTTTTATATTTAGCCAAGCGGCACTAGTATCAGCCATAGGTGTGAGGTGCAGCACTCTGTTTCTTCCCTGAACCGCATTTTGTTTCTCTCTTTTCTCCGTGTTTTGCACTCCTCCTGGTGAGACCCACATGACCGCAATTAGCAGGAGACACCTGAGTGCACATGGTTTTAATCCCTCCTGTTTTTTCCCATTCTGTTTGCTGCAGCTATGGTGAGCGCAATACCTTATCCAGACTTGTGCTGCTTGGGGGCGACCTTCTCCGCCGGCGGTGCTGGCCGGGTTCTGGTGTGGTGTTTTTGGGTCTGGTCCTGTGGCATGGGGGTCGCAGGGCCGTCCCATGGCCCCCGTTCCCTGGCTGTGCACGCCTGCGGGGTTGGTGGCCACTGACTGGCACGGTGTGGACTTAGTGTAGGGACCCATGTGTATCAGATACCGGCACGAGGTACATGGGGCAGTATGGCTTGATCAATTCATACACAAAATTCTGATGTGTTTTATATTTAGCCAAGCGGCACTAGTATCAGCCATAGGTGTGAGGTGCAGCACTCTGTTTCTTCCCTGAACCGCATAACTACTATAATACTGCTCCTATATACAAGAATATAACTACTATAATACTGCCCCTATATACAAGAATATAACTACTATAATACCGCCCCCTATGTACTGTATTATAATACTGTAATCTTGGTGTCTCCTCAGGTTCTCCTGGAGAAGTATAAGTATGTGGAGAACTTCTGTCTCATTGATGGCCGGCTCATCATCTGCACCATCTCCTGTATGTTCGCCATCGTAGCCTTGGTGTGGGATTATCTTCATCCCTTCCCTGAATCTAAGCCTGTTCTTGCCTTCTGCGTCATATCATATCCTTTGGTTATGTGATCAGTCCATGGTGCCTGGACCTTGTCCTGCTTACGTTGTTGCCATTTTTAGTGTCTCCATGGTAACAGACAACAAGCCCCCTGTGTAGTCAGATCCAGCAGTCACTCTCCATGCTTTTAGCTGACCTTCAAACTGATACATTGTAACAATCAGGCCAGTTTTTTTTTTTAAGTTATTAGGGTATCATCAAGACTTCATACATTGTAACAAAGCCTCAGCTGTGAGAATGAGTTAGTATTCAACCCCAGTCTCATCCTGTTGATCTGTATAGAGTTCCTTCTGCTACTGTTGCGCATATCCTGCTGCCACCAGGAGGAGGGACAGTGGTGACTGGCAGACCTCTCCTCTGTGAGCATGCTGGGACTTATAGTGCAGTCAGGATAGGCAGTGTTGGCGTCCTTGTTTCCCTTAACCCTCAGTCACGTATTTCCTGATGATGGGCGTCCTGACCGTTTATACCTCATACAAGGAGAAGAGCATATTCCTGGTCGCCCACAGAAAGGACCCGGCAGGGATGGACCCCGACGATATCTGGCACCTCTCCTCCAGTCTGAAAAGGTGAGAGGTTACAGCTGGCTCATCCTGAGGATTCTCAGGCTTCCTCTATGTATTTTCGGGTTATTAAGACTCTTAGGCTCCCCCTCTATGGCTTCCTAAGAGTCCTGCTAACCCCACCCACATCGGAAGCATGAGAGTCCTGCTAACCCCAGCCACATCGGAAGCATGAGAGTCCTGCTAACCCTACCCACATCGGAAGCATGAGAGTCCTGCTAACCCCACCCACATCGGAAGCATGAGAGTCCTGCTAACCCCACCCACATCGGAAGCATGAGAGTCCTGCTAACCCCACCCACATCGGAAGCATGAGAGTCCTGCTAACCCCACCCACATCGGAAGCATGAGAGTCCTGCTAACCCCACCCACATCGGAAGCATGAGAGTCCTGCTAACCCCAGCCACATCGGAAGCATGAGAGTCCTGCTAACCCCACCCAAGGAATCCATACAGTCCTGGTTACTAGTCCCAAAGGCAGGAAGCCTATCTGTGGGCAGGGTTACCAGGAGTCTTGGGGTAAATTCACACAGGCGGATCCGCCGGGAGTCTCGTGCACGAAATCCGCCGCTAATCCGCAATACACATAATAATAAGAATAATGTGTATTGCGGATTTCGTGCGTGAGACTCCAGGCGGATCTGCCCGTGTGAATTTACCCTTAGGCTTTGTCTCTGTTGATGGCGATGGTAGGACTCTCAGGCTTCCTGTCTGTGGACAGCAGAGTCAGCAGGACCCCCAGATTTCCTCTCTGTGGGCGGGGTTAGCAGGTCCCTCAAGCTTCCTCTCTGATAGCGAGGTTAGCGGGACCGGATCCTCAGGCTCCCTATGTTGGCAGAGTCAGCAGGACCCCCAGATTTCCTCTCTGTGGGCGGGGTTAGCAGGTCCCTCAAGCTTCCTCTCTGATAGCGAGGTTAGCGGGACCGGATCCTCAGGCTCCCTATGTTGGCAGAGTCAGCAGGACCCCTAGATTTCCTATCTGTGGGCGGGGTTAGCAAGATTCATGCTCCCTGTGTGGGCGGGGTTAGCAGGACCCTCAGGCTCCCTATGTGGGCAGGGTTAGCAGGACCCTCAGGCTTCCTCTGTATGGGCAGGGTTAGCAGGACCCTCAGGCTTTCTCTGTGTGGGTGGGGTTAGCAAGACCCTCAGGCTCCCTATGTGGGCGGGGTTAGCAGGACCCTCCGGCTCCATATATGGGCGGAGTTAGCAGGACCCTTAGGCTTCCTCTGTGTGGGTGGGGTTAGCAGGACCCTCAGCCTCCCTATGTGGGTGGGGTTAGCAGGACCCTCAGGCTTCCTCTGTGTGGGCGGGGTTAGCAGGACCCTCAGCCTTCCTATGTGGGCGGGGTTAGCAGGACCCTCAGGCTTCCTCTGTGTGGGCGGGGTTAGCAGGACCCTCAGGCTTCCTCTGTGTGGGCGGGGTTAGCAGGACCCTCAGGCTTCCTCTGTGTGGGCGGGGTTAGCAGGACCCTCAGGCTTCCTCTGTGTGGGCGGGGTTAGCAGGACCCTCAGGCTCCCTATGTGGGCGGGGTTAGCAGGACCCTCAGGCTTCCTCTGTGTGGGTGGGGTTAGCAGGACCCTCAGGCTTCCTCTGTGTGGGCGGGGTTAGCAGGACCCTCAGGCTCTCTGTGTGGGCGGGGTTAGCAGGACCCTCAGGCTCCCTATGTGGGCGGGGTTAGCAGGACCCTCAGGCTCCCCATGTGGGCGGGGTTAACAGGACCCTCAGGCTCCCTATGTGGGCGGGGTTAGCAGGACCCTCAGGCTTCCTCTGTGTGGGTGGGGTGAGCAGGACCTTCAGGCTTCCTCTGTGTGGGCGGGGTTAGCAGTGGGCGGGGTTAGCAGGACCCTCAGGCTCTCCATGTGGGCGGGGTTAGCAGGACCCTCAGGCTCCCTATGTGGGCGGGGTTAGCAGGACCCTCAGGCTTCCTCTGTGTGGGCGGGGTTAGCAGGACCCTCAGGCTTCCTATGTATGGGCGGGGTTAGCAGGACCCTCAGGCTCCCCATGTGGGCGGGGTTAGCAGGACCCTCAGGCTCCCCATGTGGGCGGGGTTAGCAGGACCCTCAGGCTCCCCCATGTGGGCGGGGTTAGCAGGACCCTCAGGCTGGTCGGCCTCTCTGACGTCTGGCCCCTCCCCCAGGTTTGATGACAAGTACACCCTGAAGGTCACCTTCATCAGCGGGAGGACCAGGCAGCAGCGTGATGCGGAGTTCACCAGATCCATAGCCAAGTTCTTTGATGATCACGGCACCTTAGTGATGGACATGTTTGAGCCTGAAGTCTCCAAGCTCCATGACAGTCTGGCCTCCGAGAAGAAGATGAAGTAGCAGCGTCACCTTTATATGCTGAGAGGGATGAAGCCGAAGGTCTCCCCTCCCCCACCCCACCCCCAGCAGGCGCTACCGAAGGGCTCTGTATCCCGCACGCCTCTGTCACTCCAGAGCTGCAGATCCCTCAGGGCGGCCCGGTGGACGCGGTTCTGTCCTGACACCCTCCGGAGCTGTGAGCGTCACCGCAGCTCATCTGGTAGAATCCCTTAAAGGGGAACTCCACCTGTTAGCATCATTCATAATGCAGAGTCATTTTGCAACTACTTTGCTTTGTTGGTCTTACGTTCTACTCTGATCACCTCCAGAGCTGCACTCACTATTCTGCTGGTACATGCTCCTATATCCCTGTCACCTCCAGAGCTGCACCCACTATTCTGCTGGTACATGCTCCTATATCCTGGTCACCTCCAGAGCTGCACCCACTGTTCTGCTGGTACATGCTCCTATATCCCTGTCACCTCGAGAGCTGCACCCACTGTTCTGCTGGTACATGCTCCTATATCCCGGTCACCTCCAGAGCTGCACCCACTGTTCTGCTGGTACATGCTCCTATATCCCTGTCACCTCGAGAGCTGCACCCACTATTCTGCTGGTACATGCTCCTATATCCCTGTCACCTCCAGAGCTGCACCCACTGTTCTGCTGGTACATGCTCCTATATCCCGGTCACCTCCAGAGCTGCACCCACTGTTCTGCTGGTACATGCTCCTATATCCTGGTCACCTCCACAGCTGCACCCACTATTCGATGCTCCTATATCCCGGTCACCTCCAGAGCTGCACTCACTATTCTGCTGTTACATATTCCCCGTTCACCTCTGATACTTATCAGGAATGTTCTGCTGCATTACATTGTAGGAGGTGTAGTGTGCACACATTGAGCGCACTGCATTATGGGTGTCTAATTCAGTGCGATGCATCATGGGAGTTTTGTAGTAAAGTATATAGTGCCTATTAGAAGTCGGCAGAATTGTGATTGCAGCTCTTGATGTAACGCGATAAGCTTAGGAGACCCCACCCCCATCCCTCGCCTGCACAACTGAGCCCCCCCAGTCACACACAAGACTACGACCCCCATCCTCCTCACACTTCCATTCATTCCTGCATAGTCTCCTGTTTGTGTTGGGGTGTAATGTTACACAATAGTCACCCCCAAAATCTAAGCTGTCCCCTAGTCCTTGAGGAGTCGTCCTCTGGAAAAGCTGGGTGACCGGCAATATGGCGGCCACCAGGGGTGGTTACTGAGAAGCCTCAGATCTGTCTCAGGACTGCCGGAAAGCTGGGTGACCACCCCTGACCATAACAGCGTCCATAGTGGTGGTCACCCCTGTGGGGGCTACAACTGCGGCCGTAGTGGTGGTCACCCCTGTAGGGGGCTATAACAGCGGCCGTAGTGGTGGTCACCCCTGTAGGGGGCTATAACAGCGGCCGTAGTGGTGGTCACCCCTGTAGGGGGCTATAACAGCGGCCGTAGTGGTGGTCACCCCTCATTATAACAGCGGCCGTAGTGGTGGTCACCCCTGTGGGGGCTATAACAGTGGCCGTAGTGGTGGTCACCCCTGTGGGGCTATAACAGCGGCCGTAGTGGTGGTCACCCCTCATTATAACAGCGGCCGTAGTGGTGGTCACCCCTGTGGGGGCTATAACAGTGGCCGTAGTGGTGGTCACCCCTGTAGGGGGCTATAACAGCGGCCGTAGTGGTGGTCACCCCTGTGGGGGCTACAACTGCGGCCGTAGTGGTGGTCACCCCTGTGGGGGCTATAACAGCGCCCGTAGTGATGGTCACCCCTGTGGGGGCTATAACAGCGGCCGTAGTGGTGGTCACCCCTGTAGGGGGCTATAACAGTGGCCGTAGTGGTGGTCACCCCTGTAGGGGGCTATAACAGCGGCCGTAGTGGTGGTCACCCCTGTAGGGGGCTATAACAGCGGCCGTAGTGGTGGTCACCCCTCATTATAACAGCGGCCGTAGTGGTGGTCACCCCTGTGGGGGCTATAACAGTGGCCGTAGTGGTGGTCATCCCTGTAGGGGGCTATAACAGCGGCCGTAGTGGTGGTCACCCCTGTGGGGGCTACAACTGCGGCCGTAGTGGTGGTCACCCCTGTGGGGGCTATAACAGCGCCCGTAGTGATGGTCACCCCTGTGGGGGCTATAACAGCGGCCGTAGTGGTGGTCACCCCTGTAGGGGGCTATAACAGTGGCCGTAGTGGTGGTCACCCCTGTGGGGGCTACAACTGCGGCCATAGTGGTGGTCACCCCTGTAGGGGGCTATAACAGCGGCCGTAGTGGTGGTCACCCCTCATTATAACAGCGGCCGTAGTGGTGGTCACCCCTGTGGGGGCTATAACAGTGGCCGTAGTGGTGGTCACCCCTGTGGGGGGCTATAACAGCGGCCGTAGTGGTGGTCACCCCTGTGGGGGCTATAACAGCGGCCGTAGTGGTGGTCACCCCTGTGGGGGGCTATAACAGCGGCCGTAGTGGTGGTCACCCCTGTGGGGGGCTATAACAGTGGCTGTAGTGGTGGTCACCCCTGTGGGGGGCTATAACAACGGCCGTAGTGGTGATCACCCCTGCGGGGGGCTATAACGGCGGCCGTAGTGGTGGTCACCCCTGCGGGGGCTATAACAGTGGCTGTAGTGGTGGTCACCCCTGCGGGGGCTATAACAGTGGCTGTAGTGGTGGTCACCCCTGCGGGGGCTATAACAGCGGCCGTAGTGGTGGTCACCCAGCTTTCCCAGAAAGGGGACATTCTAGAATTAAAACAACAGCGCCACCCTTGTCCTCAGGTTATTAGTGATATTAAAACTCCAATCCATTCACTTGGGATTGAGCTGCAATGCCGCTCACAGGCTAAAGACAAGAGTGGCGCTGTTTCTGGAAGAATGCAGCAGGTATGTTTCACTTAATCCCGTCCGTCCCCTTTAATAATAACGTCCAGCATTCCAAAAGCATGGGTTTTCTTTCAGTGACAGCGCCACCCCCATCCTCAGTTTGTGTGTGGTATTGCAGCTCATCTCCCTTGAAGTAAAAGGGACATGATCCCCACGAGGCGTCTCATCACTGCCCCCTATAGGAAGTGACTGTAGCCGCCCATATCGGGGTGTGACGCCCCAGACACAAACCCACAGCCACTTTTTTTGGAATTTCGGGAGGATTGTCCCCTCTATTACTATTCATTCCTCTCGTTTATTTATTTGATGTATTTTTTTTTGTACAGCGTAAAAAGGGTTAAAACCAATAACACCATGAGCAGGGCGCGCGGCGGCGGTGTGTGGCGCTTCGCTCTGTCCTCTCATTGTAAACAATAAAGGAAGAAGCATTTGTAGATCTGTCGCTCTGGGTCCCCGTCACTTCTGACCTTCCGTTTCAGTGTCTCAGCTTCTCAGATTGACGTTTTCTAAGTCTTGTTTTTTTTCCAATAAAAAAAAAAAAAGAGGAGAAAAGGAGAAGCGGAATCTCCAGGTGTGATGAGTCACTGGGCCCCAAGGGGCTGGGCCCTTAAAGGGATAGTTAATTTAAAAAAATTCTTGTAAAAGATTTGTAGTTTACTTCTATTAAAAATCTCCAGTTTTCCAGTACTTATCAGCTGCTGTATGTTGGCAGAGATTAGCAATTTACTTCTATTAAAAAATCTCCAGTACTTATCAGCTGCTGTATGTCCTGCAGGAAGTGGTGTATTCTCTCCAGTGTGACACAGTGCTCTCTGCTGCCACCTCTGTCCATGTCAGGAGAGGTTTTCTGTGGGGATTTGCTGCTGTTCTGGACAGTTCCTGACATGGACAGAGATGGCAGCTGAGAGCACTGTGTCAGACTGGAAAGAATACACCACTTCCTGCAGGACATACAGCAGCTGATAAATACTGGAAGACTGGAGATTTTTTAATAGAAGTAAATTGCTAATCTCTGCCACTTTCTGGCACCAGTTGATTTGAAAGAAATTTTTTTTGGGTGAACAACCCCTTTAAATGGGATCTGTCAGCTTCTGGGCCCTATCTAAGGTGCTTACAATGTGCTGTAGCTGGCAGTCCCCTAGTGAGCATGGTGCTTTTCGGTAATTTTCCGTGCAGCGGATTATGTACAATCTCACATCTCCTACTGTCCTGAAGAGGCAATAGGAGTTGTTTATACCACACCTCTCCACTCATTCCCCTTCCTCCTTTTCATGACCAATCAATGCTGCCCGGCCTCCTGCTCGCTCAGCTGTCAGCCAGTGTCTCTGATTGCAGATCAGTCCTCTGTAGGCAGTGCGGGGGAGATTTATCAAACATGGTGTAAAGTGAGACTGGCTCAGTTGCCCCTAGCAACCAATCAGATTCCACTTTTCATTCCTCACAGACTCTTTGGAAAATGAAAGGTGGAATCTGATTGGTTGCTAGGGGCAACGAAGCCAGTTTCACTGTACACCATGTTTGATAAATCTCCCCCTGTATGTCTGAAAGAAACACTCAGATATGGTTGGAGTTGTGGTCTCGGGGTAACTCACCTGTCTAGAGACCTGCCAGCAGTTCATTCTCTGGTTCAAATCCCCTGATGGAAATGAAGTAGAGGTCTTTATTTATGTTTTTCTCATTACTGTATCATTTTTAAGGTTATGTTCACACAGTATTTTTGCAACCAAAACCAAGAGTGGATTGAGAACACAGAAGGGCTATGTTCTCACACTGTTGAAATTGAGTGGATGGCCGCCATTTAATCGCAAATAATTACTGTTATTTTAAAACAACGTCCAATATTTGCCATTAAATGACGGCCATCTATTCAATTTTAACAGTGTGAGAACATGGCCTTTCTGTGTTCTCAATCCACTCTTGGTTTTGGTTGCAAAAATACTGTGTGAACATAACCTTAAAAATGATACAGTAATGAGAAGAAAGAAAATAGGACCTATATTTAATTTCTATCAGGGGATTTGAACCAGAGAATGCACTGCTGGTGGTCTCTAGACCAGTTACCCCGAGACCACAGCTCCAACACATTAGGGAGAAGAGATTCAATTATACCTGAGTGTTTCTGTCAGACATAACCTGCCTACAGAGGACTGATCTGCAATCAGAGACACTGGCTGACAGCTGAGCGTGCAGGAGGCCGGGCAGCATCGATTATTCATAAAGAAGAGGGAGGAGGAAGGAGTGGTGAGGCGACCCGAGTGCGGCACAAACAACAGCTCTGTGGCTCTTCAGTACAGTAGGAGACATAAGATTGTACATAATCCGCTGCACGGAAAATTACCAAAAAGGCACCATGCTCCCTGGGGGACCGCCAGCACCTCAGGTACAGCCTGGGCGCTGACGGATTCCCTTTAAGGGATGGTCTCTTTGGAGGGTTACATTATGGTGACCTTTCTCCTCCCTCTTGTCTTAGTATTTTGCAGTTCTGCTTAACAAAGCTCCGCCCATATATACATTTCGGGTTGGGAGTGGTGCATCATGGGAAGGTGCAGTTGTGGTTCTCCAGCTGCTGTCACTCTCTTACTGCCAGTAGCCCCACATTGGAAACCACAGCACTATAGTGAGCTGTGTGTCTATACACAGCTGCAGGAGTCGTTACAATGTACCAGTGCTCACCTGTGTGTCACATGACCAGGACGGGTTTATACACAGCTGCAGGAGTCATTACAGTGTACCGGTGCTCACCTGTGTGTGTCACATGACCAGGATGGATGTATACACAGCTGCAGGAGTCGTTACAGTGTACCGGTGCTCACCTGTGTGTGTCTGTGTCACATGACCAGGGCGGGTCTATACACAGCTGCAGGAGTCGTTACAATGTACCAGTGCTCACCTGTGTGTCACATGACCAGGGCGGGTCTATACACAGCTGCAGGAGTCGTTACAGTGTACCGGTGCTTACCTGTGTGTGTCACATGACCAGGACGGGTCTATACACAGCTGCAGGAGTTGTTACAGTGTATCGGTGCTCACCTGTGTGTGTGTCACATGACCAGGACGGATGTATACACAGCTGCAGAAGTCGTTACAGTGTACCGATGCTCACCTGTGTGTGTCACATGACCAGGGCGGGTCTATACACAGCTGCAGGAGTCGTTACAGTGTACCGGTGCTCACCTGTGTGTGTCACATGACCAGGACCAGTGGCGGATTATAATAAGGGCGTTTTGGGCGGCCGCCCGGGGCCCGAGGCTCCGGGGGGGCCCATGCCCAGTGCTGTCGCCATATCCATGCTGTCATCTGACTGGGCCCTCACTCACCCTGTCAGATGACAGCGTCAGTTTACAGGCGCTCCCCCTAGAATAGTAGAGTCTCCCGTCCACATCCACCCTCTCCCCGTCCGCTCCCGCCCAATCCCCACGCCCCCGCACGCACTCACTCACGTTCTCCCCAGCGACGCAATCCCCCAATCAGGCGGTCACTGCGGCCTGTGCGCCCTCCTCCTCCAGGTATGTGCCAGATCCAGCCTGTCACCCCCAGCAGTCCCCCAGTAGCCCCGGTCACCCCCAGCAATCACCCAGCCACCCTCAGTAGCCCCTGTCCCCCCCAGCAGCCACTGTCACCCCCAGCAGTCCCCCAGTCACCCCCAGCAGTCACCCCCAGTACCCCGTCACCCCAAGCAATCACCCAGCCACCCTCAGTAGCCCCTGTCACCCAGTCACCCCCAGCAGTCCCCCAGTCACGCCCAGCAGTCCCCCAGTACCCCCTGTCACCCCTAGCAGTCCCCCAGCCACCCCCAGTACCCCCTGTCACCCCTAGCAGTACCCCCAGCAGTTCCCCTGTCACCCCCAGCAGTACCCCGTCACCCCCAGCAGCCCCTGTCACCCCTAGCAGTACCCCCAGCAGTTCCCCTGTCACCCCCAGCAGTCACCCCTGTCACCCCCAGCAGTACCCCCTGTCACCCCCAGCAGCCCCTGTCACCCCTAGCAGTACCCCCAGCAGTTCCCCTGTCACCCCCAGCAGTCACCCCCAGCAGTACCCCCTGTCACCCCCAACAGCCCCTTTCACCCCTAGCAGTACCCCCAGCAGTTCCCCTGTCACCCCCAGCAGTACCCCGTCACCCCCAGCAGCCCCTGTCACCCCTAGCAGTACCCCCAGCAGTTCCCCTGTCACCCCCAGCAGTCACCCCTGTCACCCCCAGCAGTACCCCCTGTCACCCCCAGCAGCCCCTGTCACCCCTAGCAGTACCCCCAGCAGTTCCCCTGTCACCCCCAGCAGTCACCCCTGTCACCCCCAGCAGTACCCCCTGTCACCCCCAGCAGCCCCTGTCACCCCTAGCAGTACCCCCAGCAGTTCCCCTGTCACCCCCAGCAGTCACCCCTGTCACCCCCAGCAGTACCCCCTGTCACCCCCAACAGCCCCTGTCACCCCTAGCAGTACCCCCAGCAGTTCCCCTGTCACCCCCAGCAGTCACCCCTGTCACCCCCAGCAGTACCTCGTCACCCCCAGCAGCCCCTGTCATCCCAGCTGTCCCACTGTCACCCCCAGTAGCCCCTGTCTCCTCTAGTAACCCCCAGCAGTCCCCTAGTCACCCCCCATCATTTCCCTTGTTACCCCCCAGCAGCCACTCCCAGCAGTTCCCCAGTCACCCCCAGCTGTCCCCCAGTCATCTCCAGATGTCCCCCAGCTGCCTCCAGCTGTTTCCCCTGCCCCAGTCATCCCAGCTGGTCCCCCTGCCACTCCCAACTAACCCCCGCCCCTGTCACTTCCAGCTGTCCCCCCCTCCCCCTCCCAGCAGCCCCAGTCACTCCCAGCTGCCCCCCCCCCCCGCTAGCCAAGTCACCTGCCCCAGTCACTCCCAGCTGTATCCCCCCCGCTAGCCAAGTCACCTGCCCCAGTCACTCCCAGCTGCCCCCCCCCTCCCGCTAGCCAAGTCACCTGCCCCAGTCACTCCCAGCTGTATCCCCCCAGCTAGCCAAGTCACCTGCCCCAGTCACTCCCAGCTGTATCCCCCCAGCTAGGCAAGTCACCTGCCCCAGTCACTCCCAGCTGTATCCCCCCAGCTAGCCAAGTCACCTGCCCCAGTCACTCCCAGCTGTATCCCCCCAGCTAGGCAAGTCACCTGCCCCAGTCACTCCCAGCTGTATCCCCCCAGCTAGGCAAGTCACCTGCCCCAGTCACTCCCAGCTGCCCCCCTGCAGACAAGTTGTGGTCAGAGAAATCTTCATGGTGGCCGTGCCAAATGAAGAAGAAAGCGAAAAGTGAGCTACAGCAATCAGAGAAGACATCACCTGTGAGTCATTAGTAAGTGCACTGTAATAACTTCTATAGTGTGCAGAGCCTTTGTACCGTTGGGGTCTAAATGGTACATTGTATGGTTTGTGCTAGTGTACTGACACAGCCTTGCAGTTGGTACAGTACACTAGCGGGAACTGTTAAACTGCCTAGAAGATCCCAACATCATAATTGATCCTGATGCTGGGAGCTCCCTGGTCCGGTCCTCAGAACACCGTCCGTGTATGGAGGAAACTCTACAGACATGTGAATGACCCCTAAGTCACTATGTGGTGGTCACGGTGAGGTGATATTTTTTTCTTATACACAGGTATTATTCGTGATGGGGGGGCCCAGCGTACATTTAATCCGCCACTGACCAGGACGGGTATATACACAGCTGCAGGAGTCGTTACAGTGTACCGGTGCTCACCTGTGTGTGTCACATGACCAGGGCGGGTCTATACACAGCTGCAGGAGTCGTTACAGTGTACCGGTGCTCACCTGTGTGTGTCACATGACCAGGGCGGGTCTATACACAGCTGCAGGAGTCGTTACAGTGTACCAGTGCTAGTAGACCCCATGTCCCATAACTGGAGGGGGAATAGTATAAGAAGCTGATGAGGGATAAGATATGTCAGCCCTATGTGTCCTGTGTACAGTGCCATGGTACATGGGAGCGATATATAATACATGACCAATCACAGTGGGCTCCCCAGCTGTTGCAGAACTATAACTCCCAGCATGCTTTGTTATTTTGTAAACATTAAGAGACACCTGACCTATCAAAAGCAGACTGGAACAGTGAATGGAAGTTTCTGCTATTCCTGCTGTGGACACCAGATGGCGCTGAGTACACAGTGAGTCACTTCCCGTCCGTCCAGTGTGACAGGAGCGACAGCTGCCGCCTCCTATATATATTTATACACAGTATAGAGCCCGCACCGGGTCACCTGACAGATCAGATGTCACAGCTGGAAGCTTGACATCACTAGAGCTGCCGGTGCTCACCCCTATAGGAGGCACACTGAGGTCGCCATGTTGGCTGCGTCTGTGCCTATGCTATACTAAGCATATGGTCTCCGAAAAGATGGCCGCTGGCTGATGTGGCGGGAACACTTATGATCAGCTGGTTATCTTGTGTCAATAGGACCTGGACAGGCTGCGGGACAGAAGGTAAAGAGGGGGCGCCGGCTGCTGCGTATATGTCTGTATACAAGAGAGTATAACACATGACAGGTGCACACACGAAGGGCTTAGATACAAGGCCTGAAAGACTACCATACACGAGAGGATTAGATACAGTGGCCGTAAAGATTGTATCACAACTGAAGGGCTTAGATACAAGGCCTGGTAGACTGCCATACACGAGAGGATTAGATACAGTGGCCGTAAAGATTGTATCACAACTGAAGGGCTTAGATACAATGACCTGGTAGACTGTCATACATGAGAGAATTAGATACAGTGGCCGAAAAGATTGTATCACAACTGAAGGGCTTAGATACAAGGCCTGGTAGACTGTCATACATGAGGATTAGATACAGTGGCCGAGCAGATTGTATCGCAAATGAAGGGCTTAGATACAGTGGCCTGGTAGACTATCATACATGAGGATTAGATACAGTGGCCTGGTTGACACATATGACAGAATTAGATACACTGGCTCAGTACACAGTATCACACATGATTAGATACGCACAAACTTAGATACATCAGCTTTACATTGGCTCAGCAGACAGTTCCTTACATGATAGGTTTATATAGAGAGTTCATGAGAGTAGGCAGTATCACAGGAGTGGATTAGATACAGTGACCCAGCATACAGTATCACAGGAGTGGATTAGATACAGTGACCCAGCATACAGTATCACAGGAGTGGATTAGATACAGTATCACAGGAGTGGATTAGATACAGTGACCCAGCATACAGTATCACAGGAGTGGATTAGATACAGTGACCCAGCATACAGTATCACAGGAGTGAATTAGATACAGTGACCCAGCATACAGTATCACAGGAGTGGATTAGATACAGTGACCCAGCATACAGTATCACAGGAGTGAATTAGATACAGTGACCCTGCATACAGTATCACAGGAGTGGATTAGATACAGTGACCCAGCATACAGTATCACAGGAGTGGATTAGATACAGTGACCCAGCATACAGTATCACAGGAGTGGATTAGATACAGTGACCCAGCATACAGTATCACAGGTGATAGATACACAGTCCAACATATAGTATCATACTAGAGAGGTTTAGATACAGCAGCTAAGCAGGCAGTATCTGATGATATACGTAGATACACAACTCAGGAGACAGTATCACACTTGATAGGATTAGATACAGAAGTTCAGCAGACAGTACCACATGTGATAGATTTAGATACAAAGCTCAGCAAACCCGTATAATGACTTATATTGGGGGTGGGGAACCTTCGGCTGTCCAGGCATGATGGGAGTTGTAGTTTTGCAACAGCTGGAGGGCCTTAGGGACCATTTACACAGAAAGATTATCTGACAGATTATCTGTCCAAGATTTGAAGCCAAAGCCAGGAATGGACTATAAACAGAGATCAGGTCATAAAGGAAAGCCTGAGATTTCTCCTCTTTTCAAATCCATTCCTGGCTTTGGCTTCAAATCTCTGGCAGATAATCTGTCAGATAATCTTTCTGTGTAAATGGACCCTAAGGTTTTCCATCTCTGCTTTATATGATCGGGTATAAGTAATCCACCTGCTAGGATCGGATACACAGTAGGCGGTATCACGTGGTTTAGGCCTGTGTTGCTAGTTCTCTTTCCCCTGTAGTTTCAGGTGCAGACATGTCGGGGGCGCTCTCTCCAGACACGGACATCTTGTTCCAGCAGGAGCCCAGCGGTGTCACCTATCGCATCCCGGCTCTGCTCTACATCCCGCAGCCTCCCGTCTTCTTGGCCTTCGCTGAAAAGCGTTCTTCTCCCAATGACCAGGACGCCATGTACCTCGTGATGAGGAGAGGAGTGGTGGGGCCCGGCGGGGTGCAGGTACGGGGGCTCCTCATTCTATATATCAGGCCCTGAAGGGCCTCAATATAGGGTCACAGTTCAGTCCTGGGTCATGGTGCTCTGCAGTCCTGGTATTCTGTTCATGCACCAGAGGGCTCTGGCTGAACAGGGATCTAGATAGGGGGCGCTACAGAGCATGGTGATGGAAATGTCATATGGGGTTAAAGGGGTTGTTCACCAAAAATGTTTTCTTTCAAATTAACAAGTGCCAGAAAGTGCCTGAGATTTGTAAATTACTTCTATTAAAAAAATCTCCACTCTTCCAGTACTTATCAGCCTCTGTATGTCTTGCAGGAAGTGGTGTATTCTTTCCTGTCTGACACAGTGCTCTCTGCTGCCACCTCTGTCCATGTCAGGAACTGTCCAGAGCAGCAACAAATCCCCATAGAAAACCTCTCCTGCTCTGGACAGTTCCTGACATGGACAGAGGGGGCAGCAGAGAGCACCGTGTCAGACTGAAGAGAATACACCACTCCTTGCAGGACATACAGCAGCTGATAAGTACTGGAATACTGGAGATTTTTTTAATAGAAGTATGTTACAAATCTCTGGCACTTTCTGGCACCAGTTGATTTGAAAGAAAACATTTTTTTTAACCCTATGATTACCGTCACTATGGGGCTATGGTAACCTATGTGTGTTTTATCCTTTTTAGTGGGAGCCTGCCATCGCAGTGAGACACGCCAAGTTACCAGGCCACCGCACCATGAACCCCTGCCCCGTGTACGATCCCACCACCAAGACCGTCCTCCTCTTCTTCATCTGCGTCAGAACAGACTGCTCCGAAAGATGGCAAATCCTGACTGGCAGGAACGCGGCCCGCCTCTGCTACATCGCCAGCCGGGACCAGGGCATGTCATGGGGCCGGCTGGAGGACGTCACCGAGGAGGTTCTGGGAAGGGACCTGAAGAACTGCGCCACCCTGGCTGTAGGGCCGGGTCACGGGGTGTGCTCGCCCTCGGGGTGGCTGACCGTGCCGGCGTACCTGTATTACGTCCACTCCCGGATCTGCGGGCTGCCCATCCCCTGGAAGACCAAGGCTCACTCCTTTATCTTCTACAGCGATGACCACGGTGAGAGCTGGCATCGGGGCAGCGGCCTATGGCGGCAGGAGACCGGGGAGTGCCAGGTGGCCCCGGTGTCCTGCACCAATGGCCCGGACCTCCTGTATTGCAGCGCCAGAAGCAGCCGACACTACCGCGTGGAGGCCACCAGCAGCCCCCACTCCATAGAGTTCAGTGACGTCCACTACAATAGGAGCCTGTGTGAGCCGCCTCATGGATGTCAGGGCAGCGTGGTGAGCTACCAGCCCATGGCGGCCCACCAAGAAGAAGACGAGGAGGGGGACGCCAGAGACGGTGCCGAAGTGTCCTGCCTTAAACATACAGCCTCATCATGGCTCCTCTACTCCCATCCCACCAGCAGCCAGAAACGCATCGACTTAGGAATCTACCTGAATAAATCCCCTCTTGTGCCATCCAACTGGGCTCCGCCATGGGTCATCAACCACGGCCCCAGCGGATACTCAGACTTGGCGGTCTGCCAGGACAATCACTCCTTCGCCTGTCTGTATGAATGTGGGAAGGATGCCTGTGAGAAGATCGCCTTCCGGAGGTTCACGGTGGAGGAGCTGCTGGACAATTCCTCGAAATCCTGATCCCATACGGCTCCGTTCACACACTGCAAGGGGGAGGATGGTGACCCGGGTATGGAAGCCATGATGCTGGTGTGAACAGAGCCTACAAGTCCTGGAGACTGACTCCCATCATCCATTGCTCCTTATTACACTGGAATCAGTAGAATGGAATGTTCTACAAGCTTGTAATAGATATTGTCAGGATCTCTGCTGGCTGTCAATGACTGTGGACTATTGCAGACATAGTGCAGATTATGATGATGATGATGTGGAGTCTGTGTGTTCCCAATCACTGACAGCCAGCAGAGGTAGAAAGTCAAACGCTAAGTATTATATACCACCTTATGATTCATCTATTTCCTGCATATTCCGACATCCTGTGGACTACAACTCCCAGCATACCTGACAACCTGAAGACTACAACTCCCAGCATGTCTTGCCAATCTGTCATACACTTAAATCAGAAGGACTACAACTCCCTGCATGCCTTGCTGAGCTCTTGGCATACGGATCATAGCGGCAGCTCCTATGGTATCTACAGCTGATACAATTGGCTAGAAATTGACTTTTGGGATATGCTGGAAGTTGTAGTCCACAGACTTTGAGGTGATGCTGGGAGTTGTAGTCCACAGGCTTTAAGGTGATTCTGGTAGTTATTACTTGAAGCTTAAATATTATTTTGGGTTAGGGGTGTATATAGAGGAGAGGGGCCCCACATCCTGGTGATGTGTTACTCCCCCCCATCTCATTGGTCTGTTCCAGGAGAAGTCCTGTGCAGGGCCATACCACTTATAGGAAAGGGGAGGTGCCAGAACTGATTGCGGCCCCCATGAGAGCATCAGATGCTGCCCTCTGTTCCAGCTCCAGATGTCTCTGCTATAAAGGAGGATCCAACATTAGTGACCTGCAGCACTGGAGGGTCACTAATATTGGATCCTCTTTTAAGAAGATTTTCTGTATCAGTGTCCTTATGACAACACTTCCTGTCGCTGTATCCTACCCATTTAACTAATAGCCAGAATCCAGCTTTTCTTTGTAATTCAATGACTCAATGCAGTAAGTGTTGTCATGGGGACTTAGACTGACTCCCTGCTCTCTTTCTCTCACACTTCTTTTTGTTGAAGATACTGCTGTATCTAATCTCCTCCTTGTGCAGCTGCAAGTTCAGAGCCCTGTGGGTGGTCCCTGCCTCCTGACTCTTCCCTGTGGCTCCTCCCCCTTACGGTGCAGACAGCAGGTTAGCTATATGTTTATGTGACCATAGATGCCTTTACTGTTCTCATGTGACTGCAGGATCAGACTACACAGGGTATATTGTAGTCTGTAACCATGGAGACACATCATTCTGCATAGGAGCTGTATATAGAAAACACTGGATTCTCAATCAAAACTGTTTACAGAGTTGTTGCTTAAAGGGACTCCTGCAAAGCTTAAGTTGTATATACGATGCTGATGTCATGTGATCTGGAATCCGCATCCTTTATGCTACTTACCGATGACTTTAGGGTTTTAAGGAGGGTGGGGTGGAGGGTTTAAAGGGATTCTGGCACCCGACCCCCTGATACTTACCTCCTGCTGCCGGTCGTGACGCGGAGAAATCGCTGCGCTTTCAATATGCAATTGAGAAGAGATGAGTCCGATGTCCATAAGAAATAACCGGAGCAGTAAGTTCCTATGGACATGGGACTCGTCTCTTCTCAGAGGAGCGGGCTGCGGATTCTCTGTGGCGGGAATGGCAGCGGGGGGTTTAGTATCAGGGGTTAGATGGATTCTGTCCCAAGGTGCCAGGCTCCCTTTAAAAAGCAGAAGTCTCCATACCCCGGGCGGGGTGTAAGCTAATAGCCAATAAGACATGAAGGCACTTACTGCGCCAATGCTGCTCCATTGTGTCATGTGTTACGGTAATGCTGCTCCATTGTGTGGTGTGTTACGGTAATGCTGCTCCATTGTGTGGTGTGTTACGGTAATGCTGCTCCATTGTGTCATGTGTTACGGTAATGCTGCTCCATTGTATGGTGTGTTACGGTAATGCTGCTCCATTGTGTGGTGTGTTACGGTAATGCTGCTCCATTGTGTGGTGTGTTACGGTAATGCTGCTCCATTATGTGGTGTATTACGGTAATGCTGCTCCTCTTTATCTGTTACAGGCCGGCCCCATGACCTCTCTGCCCTGACTGCTAATGGGGGGGTTCTGGCTCTAGAGTAAAAGTGAATATCCTGCCAGGGCAGCAGGAATACTCACCTACCCCCGATCCCTGGCAGCTCCTGCTCACCTCTGCCTGGTCCCCTGATCGTCTCTGTTAGGAGCGCTCAGGAGCAGGAGCTGTCACCAAAGACAGGTCACCGAGGCGATCAGTGATTGGCTGCTCCTGAGCGCTCATCTCAGAAATAACACAGAAAATCAGGGGACCAGACAGAGGGGAACAGAAGCTGCGGGGGGGCTAGGGGTAGGTGAGTATGTTTTTCTATTTCCCCTCGCACTGGTACCGCATCAGTTTTTACCCTATTTCCAGAAATAGGGGATATGTCCATTGTTTTAATAAAGCTTAATCATAGTATAATGCAACATTGTGTAACTTTCCTAAGTACCCTCTCCGCTTAATTCCCCGTTTTACTCAGTGTGAACGGGCCCTTAAAGGGGTTATCCAGCACTACGAAAACATGGCCACTTTCTTGCAGAGACAGCACCGCTCTTGTCTCCAGCTTCGGCGGAGTTTTGCTGCTCAGTTCCATTGAAATGAATGGAGCTTAATTGCAAACCGCACCTGAACTGGAGACAAGAGTTGTGTTGTCTCTGAAAGAAAGCGGCCATGTTTTTTGTAGCACTGGAGAACCCCTTTAATGTATCAGTGACGGTAGTAATAGTATAGTCATAGGATAGTATTAGATACAGCAGACAGTATCACACAGGATAGGCTTAGATACAGCAGACAGTATCACGCAGGATAGGCTTAGATACCCAAGAGAGTATCACACAGGATAGGCTTACATACAGCAGACAGTATCACACAGGATAGGCTTAGATACACAAGACAGTATCACACCAGATAGGCTAAGATATAGCAAGAGTATGACACATGATAAGCTTAGATACAGCAGACAGTATCACACAGGATAGGCTTAGATACAGCAGACAGTATCACACAGGATAGGCTTAGATACAGCAGACAGTATCACACAGGATAGGCTTAGATACAGCAGACAGTATCACACAGGATAGGCTTAGATACAGCAGAGTATCACACAGGATAGGATTAGATAGTATTTCCTCAGGGCTATAGCCCCTCCTAGCTGTGAGCTGTGGGATAACAGGGCAGCTCCCTGAGTGTTTATCAGATATAGAAAGGAAACAGATGGTGCAGAGACAGAACAGCGGAGCGAGTGTGAGCGGTGGTGCAAGGAGGGGATCTGTACAGTACAGGGAGGGGGTGTACAGTACAGGGAGGGGGTCTTATACAGTACAGGGGGGGGTCTTATACAGTACAGGGGGGGGTCTTATACAGTACAGGGAGGGAGTCTTATACAGTACAGGGGGTGTACAGTACAGGGAGGGGGTCTGTACAGTATAGGGAGGGGGTCTTATACAGTACAGGGGGTGTACAGTACAGGGAGGGGGTCTTATACAGTACAGGGGGTGTATAGTACAGGGAGAGGGTCTGTACAGTACAGGGGGAGTCTTATACAGTACAGGGAGAGGGTCTATACAGTACAGGGGGGAGTCTTATACAGTACAGGGGTGTACAGTACAGGGAGGGGGTCTGTACAGTACAGGGGGGAGTCTTATACAGTACAGGGGGTGTACAGTACAGGGAGGGGGTCTTATACAGTACAGGGAGGGGGTCTTATACAGTACAGGGGGTGTACAGTACAGGGAGGGGGTCTTATACAGTACAGGGGGGGTCTTATACAGTACACGGGGTGTACAGTACAGGGAGGGGGTCTTATACAGTACAGGGGGTGTACAGTACAGGGAGGGGGTCTTATACAGTACAGGGAGGGGGTCTGTACAGTACAGGGAGGGGGTCTGTACAGTACAGGGAGGGAGTCTGTACAGTACAGGGAGGGGGTCTCAAATATAACATCCAGGGGGTGTACAGTACAGGGAAGGGGTCTGTATAGTGCAAGGAGGGAGTCTGTACAGTACAGGGAGGGGGTCTCATAAAGATAACGTCCAGGGAGTGTACAGTACAG
Organism: Dendropsophus ebraccatus; assembly: GCF_027789765.1. Lineage (NCBI taxonomy): Eukaryota > Metazoa > Chordata > Amphibia > Anura > Hylidae > Dendropsophus > Dendropsophus ebraccatus. The sequence goes on from NC_091458.1 coordinate 12,911,296, forward strand.
TGAGGGTAGGATACAGTACAGGGAGGGGGTTTCATAAAGATAAAGTCCAGCGGGTGTACAGTACAAGCTAGTACAAGGCTGCAGCCCCATCACACACCCTGCAGCCAATAGGAAAGCTGGGAAGTTTTGGGAGTTTCCCATCTACAGAGCGATAGAGGAACATCAGCCACATCTGCAGGCTCCCACCTCAGTGCAGGGACCAGGACGGGCACCGCCGATACCAGACGTGCCCAGGGGACACCAGCTGCCGGTCAGGTCCAAGACTCCAGACTCCAGTAAGTTCATCCTCTTACTATACATCATATAGGAAAACTCACTGACACAGATGACCGCTCACTTTATGGCACAGGGTGAATAGGTCTGATATGTCCCTTTAAGAAAGTTGTCTTTTGTGTCCCCTGTAAGGAAATTCAGGCAGAAAAAGTATAAAACCAACATGGCGGATCCATCACTTGTAAGGTCCCGGACAGGTGGCGGCTGTGATGAAATCCCCGTCCACCCTCATTGATATTGTAGATACTTTAGATACATGACTACTACTCCCAACAGCTTACTGGTAATAACACGATAAGAGTCCTGATATTGAAGGGGTTGGTGATTGTATATAGAGGATATTCCTGTCCATGTAGGATGGAACTTAAAGGGGAAGTGCAGAGTAAGTAATAGGATTATCAGCGTTTAGTGGAGGGGGCCCTCAGCTTTACATAAGCACAGGAGACGCTGGCAGCCGCTCTCTACAATCCCATGACATCAGCGGCCAGACTGAAAAACAACACGTGCGGCTGCAGGACCGTCACACAATGCAGCCAGTCCTATTATACTAGAGAGAGGTCTGGGGGACTACAGGGCTCAGCATAGAAACTTACTCCTTGTAGCTCTATCACCTCCAGCTGAACTCTTATAAGTTTCCAAGGATATCTGGCAGCTCTCCAGATGGAAGGTGACTAATTCAGAGAACGTTCACAGTGTAACATGTTTGGTGTCAGGCCCCGCCCACTTATTTAGGGCACGTTCTACAGCATTTCCATCCCACATTTTGCTTGTCCTCTGTAATTTACACCATAATTAATATAGACCCCCCTAGTAAACTACAGACCCCAGATCAACCACCCTTATAAACTACAGACCCCAGACCAGACCCCTAAACTAATACAGACCCCAGACCAGACCCCTAATCTAATACAGACCCCAGACCTGACCCCTAAACTAATACAGACCCCAGACCAGACCCCTAATCTAATACAGACCCCAGACCTGACCCCTAAACTAATACAGACCCCAGACCTGACCCCTAAACTAATACAGACCCCCAGACCAGAACCCAAAACTAATACAGACCCCAGACCAGACCCCTAAACTAATACAGACCCTAAACCCGACCCCTAAACTAATACAGACCCCAGACCAGAACCCAAAACTAATACAGACCCCAGACCAGACCCCTAAACTAATACAGACCCCAGACCTGACCCCTAAACTAATACAGACCCCAGACCTGACCCCTAAACTAATACAGACCCCAGACCAGACCCCTAAACTAATACAGACCCCAGACCAGACCCCTAATCTAATACAGACCCCAGACCTGACCCCTAAACTAATACAGACCCCAGACCAGACCCCTAATCTAATACAGACCCCAGACCTGACCCCTAAACTGATACAGACCCCCAGACCAGAACCCAAAACTAATACAGACCCCAGACCAGACCCCTAAACTAATACAGACCCCAGACCAGACCCCTAATCTAATACAGACCCCAGACCTGACCCCTAAACTGATACAGACCCCCAGACCAGAACCCAAAACTAATACAGACCCCAGACCAGACCCCTAAACTAATACAGACCCTAAACCCGACCCCTAAACTAATACAGACCCCAGACCAGACCCCTAAACTAATACAGACCCCAGACCAGACCCCTAATGTAATACAGACCCCAGACCAGACCCCTAATCTAATACAGACCCCAGACCTGACCCCTAAACTAATACAGACCCCAGACCAGACCCCTAATCTAATACAGACCCCAGACCTGACCCCTAAACTGATACAGACCCCCAGACCAGAACCCAAAACTAATACAGACCCCAGACCAGACCCCTAAACTAATACAGACCCCAGACCAGACCCCTAATCTAATACAGACCCCAGACCTGACCCCTAAACTGATACAGACCCCCAGACCAGAACCCAAAACTAATACAGACCCCAGACCAGACCCCTAAACTAATACAGACCCTAAACCCGACCCCTAAACTAATACAGACCCCAGACCAGACCCCTAAACTAATACAGACCCCAGACCAGACCCCTAATGTAATACAGACCCCAGCCCAGACCCCTAAACTAATACAGACACCAGACCAGACCCCTAAACTAATACAGACCCCAGACCAGACCCCTAAACTAATACATACCCCAATCCAGACCCCTAAACTAATGCAGACCCCAGACCAGACCCTAAACTAATACAGACCCCAGACCAGACCGCTACACTAATACAGACCCCAGACCCCTAAACTAATACAGACTCCAGACCAGACCCCTAAACTAATACAGACCCCAGACCAGACCCCTAAACTAATACAGACCCCAGACCTGACCCCTAAACTAATACAGACCCCAGACCAGACCCCTGGACTAATACAGACCCCAGACCAGAGCCCTAATCTAATACAGACCCCAGACCAAGCCCCTAAACTAATACAGGCCCCAGACCAAGCCCCTAAACTAATACAGACCCCAGACCTCTAAACTAATACAGATCCCAGACCAGACCCCTTAACTAATACAGACCCCAGACCTGACCCCTAAACTAATACAGACCCCAGACCAGACCCCTAAACTAATACAGACCCCAGCCCAGACCCCTAAACTAATACAGACCCCAGACCAGACCCCTAACTACAGACCCCAGACCAGACCCCTAAACTAATACAGACCCCAGACCAGACCCCTAAACTAATACAGACCCCAGACCAGACCCCTAAACTAATACAGACCTCAGACCAGACCCCTAAACTAATACAGACCCCAGACCAGAACCCTAAACTAATACAGACACCAGACCGCTACACTAATACAGACCCCTAAACTAATACAGACCCCAGACCAGACCCCTAAACTAATACAGACCCCAGACCAGACCCCTAAACTAATACAGACCTCGGACCAGACCCCTAAACTAATACAGACCCCAGACCAGACCCCTAAACTAATACAGACCCCAGACCAGACCCCTAAACTAATACAGACACCAGACCAGACCGCTACACTAATACAGACCACAGACCTCTAAATTAATACAGACCCCAGACCAGACCCCTAAACTAATACAGACCCCAGACCAGACCCCTAAATACAGACACGAGACCAGACCACTACACTAATACAGACCACAGACCCCTAAATTAATACAGACCCCTAAACTAATACATACCCCAATCCAGACCCCTAAACTAATACAGACCCCAGACCAGACCCCTAAACTAATGCAGACCCCAGACCAGACCCTAAACTAATACAGACACCAGACCAGACCGCTACACTAATACAGACCCCAGACCCCTAAACTAATACAGACTCCAGACCAGACCCCTAAACTAATACAGACCCCAGACCAGACCCCTAAACTAATACAGACCCCAGACCAGACCCCTTAACTAATACAGACCCCAGACCAGACCCCTAAACTAATACAGACACCAGACCAGACCCCTAAACTAATACAGACACTAGACCAGATCCTAAACTAATACAGACACCAGACCAGACCCCAGACCAGATCCTAAACTAATACAGACCCCAGACCAGACCCCTAAACTAATACAGACCCCAGACCAGACCCCTGGACTAATACAGACACCAGACCAGAGCCCTAATCTAATACAGACCCCAGACCAAGCCCCTAAACTAATACAGACCCCAGACCTCTAAACTAATACAGATCCCAGACCAGACCCCTTAACTAATACAGACCTTAGATTAGACCCCCTAACTACAGACACCAGACCAGACCCATTAATTTATACAGACACCAGGGAAGACTACACCTTAATAAAGACCCCACACAGTTTTCAGTGGCCTTCAGAAATGAAGGGAGGTGCAGGAACAGGGAGAGGTGAGTACTTTCATGCGTCTCCTTTGCCTCCTGGATGTTCTGGCTGAGTTGACAGATATGGACATAATGTAATTAGATGCCGGACTATCAGAATAAACTAGACCTTCGAGGTATCATGATTACTTGAAACAGCAACCACAGGCCCCCTTTAAAAGGGGTTAAAGAAAATATTGTAATATACATATTAGGGCTATGTTCACACTACGTATATTTCAGTCAGTATATGTATATTTCAGTCAGTATTGAAACCAAAACCAGGAGTGGATTAAAAACACAGAAAGGATCTGTTCACACAATGTTGTAATTGAGTGGATGGCCGCCATTTAATGGCAAATATTTGCTGTTATTTTAAAACAACGGCTGTTATATTGAAATAATGGCCGTTATTTACCGTTATATGGCGGACATCCACTCAATTTCAACATTGTGTCAACAGATCCTTTCTGTGTTTTTAATCCACTCCTGGTTTTGGTTGCAATACTGACTTAAATATACTGACTGGAATATACGTAGTGTGAACGCAGCCTGAGACTATGGGATCTGTTCACACAATGTTGAAATTGAGTGGATGTCCGCCATATAACCGTAAATAACGGCCATTATTTTAATATAACAGCCGTCTAAAATAACAGCAAATATTTGCCATTAAATGGCGGCCATCCGCTCAATTTCAACATTGTGGGAACAAATCCTTTCTGTGTTTTTAATCCACTCCTCGTTTTGGTTGCAATACTGACTGATATATACTGACTGAAATATACATATACTGACTGAAATATACTGACTGAAATATACATATACTGACTGAAAAATACGTAGTGTGAACCCAGCCTAAAAGGTGTCCATAACTTATCATCCATGTTAGTGATGAGCGAGTACTAAAATGCTCGGGTGTTCGTTACTCGAGACGAATATCTCCCGATACTGGAGTGCTCATTTCGAGTAACGAACCCCATTGAAGTCAATGGGAGACTCGAGCATTTTTGCAGGGGACCAAAGTTCGGTAGGGGGAAGGTCAGCATGTATGCATGCCTCTGAGGCTGCCTAATGGCACCATTATGCCTAATTCTGTGCAACAGCCTGGTTAAAACAGAGGTAGGCATATGGACCACCCAAAAACTCAGCCTGACACAGCATGGCATTGAGAACACAGGGAACCATTAAAACAGAGGTAGCTTATCATGAACCACCCAAAAATTTAGCCTGACACAGCATAGCGGTGAGGACAGAGTGAACAAGGTAGAAGCGGTAGCCAGTCAGCCTTCCAAAAATTATACCAGACCTAGCATGGCAGTGAGCACACAGAGAACCATTAAAAGTGAGTGAGGAAGAAAGTGAGCCTCCTCAAAATTAGGCCAGACACTGCATGGCATTGAGCACACAGAGAACTGCCGGGATCAGCAGTAGCCAACATGGAGGCCAGGCAGGAGCAACAGTAACCAACATGGAGGCCCGGCAGGGCAACAGTAACCAACATAGAGGCCAGGCAGGAGCAACAGTAACCAACATGGAGGCCAGGCAGGATCAGCAGTAGCCAACATGGAGACAAGGGCAGGCACACCAGTAGTCAACATGGATGCCAGTAAAGGCCCAGCAGTAGTCAACATGGATGCCAGTAAAGGCCCAGCAGTAGCCAACATGGATGCAAGGGCAGCATGGTGGCTCAGTGGTTAGCACTGTAGCCTTGCAGCGCTGGAGTCCTGGGTTCAAATATGACCAAGGACGGCATCTGCAAAGAGTTTGTATGTTCTCTCCGTGTTTGCCTGGGTTTCCTCCCACACCAAAAAAACATACAGATAGGTGAAGCGCTGCGGAATCTGTGTGCGCTATACAAATAAAGAAAAAAACAACAAGGGCAGGCACAGCAGTCAACACGGATGCCAGTAAAGGCCCAGCAGTAGTTAACATGGATGCCCAGCGGTAGTCAACATGGAGGCAAGGGCAGGCACAACAGTAGTCAACATGGGTGCCAGTAAAGGCCCAGCAGTAGCCAACATGGAGGCTTTATTTTGACTTTGACTGTAGCAGTTGGAGTAACATTCCCTGCACCTCTCCCCCCACCGCTGTTTTGATTTTCTTTGACTGTAGTGATGTGGCTCAAGCATCCTGGCTTTAATTCCTTGAGGATCTGGCAATTGTCTCATGCAAAGGGATGATCACTTGAGGTCCTGCCTTACTAATTATGTGCTGCCCAACAACTAGAATTGTCATTTGTTTCTTTAGTTTAAGCAGGATCTGATTGATTTTTTTTTCCCTTTTTCCTCTTTTGTTTTGTTTTATGCCAGCAGACACACACAGGTCTGTATACAGACACACACAGGTCTGTATACAGACACACACAGGTCTGTATACAGACACACACAGGTCTGTATACAGACACACACAGGTCTGTATACAGACACACACAGGTCTGTATACAGACACACACAGGTCTGTATACAGACACACACAGGTCTGTATACAGACACACACAGGTCTGTATACAGACACACACAGGTCTGTATACAGACACACACAGGTCTGTATACAGACACACACAGGTCTGTATACAGACACACACAGGTCTGTATACAGACACACACTTAAGAACAGAATACTGAGAAAGTTTACCACTCGGTTTAAAAATTGTAAGAAAAAAACGAGTGAGAGAGAGACAAACACAGAAATAGACAGCAAAGTTTGCATTGTTCATTGTAGCACTATTTGGTAATAAAAGAAACACGTTTGTGCATTTTTGAAGATCCTTCTCATATTTCATTTGGAAAGATGGGCAAGGTCAGCGTCCTTCATTTTATTTCCCTTCATTTTATTTTCATTTTATTTTCTGCCCCTTCACAGCCAGAGGAGTATGTATCTCCTAACAGTGCAAGGATCTGCAGGCCCCTGTGGCAGGGAATGGGCAGACAAAACCAATAATCTAATTCCCGCAACCTTTGGACAATTTCCAGAGTTGTGTATCACTGAGCTTCATCTTTCCAGAATGAGCAAAACACTGTGCAGTCTTTGTTACCATTTTGTAATAAATTTGTAATAAATGTGCTCAGACTCAGGGAAGGGTCCAGAAAACAGTTCCTGGGAGCATGGTGGTGAATCTGTATCCTTTCCTTCCCTGGAGGGGCCAGGCTGTGGGGAAGGAGGCTGAGCTGCTGGAGCAAAGGTTCCACTCCCTTGGCTAGCATGGGTGGACTGTGTGGAAGACTGGGTGGTGGATAAGTTACTGGACACATTATCCGCTATCCATGTGATCACCTGTTCACACTGCTGCAGTTTCAATACCGGTCTACCATGAGACCCTGTGAGTCTGTGGGATACAATCCAGTAGTGGCTGCACCTATACACACTCTGTGACACCCCCTTACAATGAACAGTGAAGTTTTATAAAGGTGTACTACAAATCCCAGCAATACAATGTAGTAGCCACTAGTTTTGGGGGGCTGTACGGTACAATCTGGTACTGACTGGACCTAGATACACGCTGTGATACCCCTGTCCAATGAGCAGTGAAGTTCTATGCAGGATGCACTACAAATCCCATCAATCCAATGTAGTACAGCAGCACCACCAGCCCCAAAATAAAAAAGGAGCACACTGAGCACTTCTTAGGGGTGTGTATGTAACACCTAATGTCCCCTTTCTGCCAGCAGCCGATCACCACAGTGTGCTGGTTAAATCGCGGTAGCAGCACTGCAACTCCCAGCCAGTAGTCTGTAGTAATAGTATTAATAAAAGCTTTTAAGCCCTGAAAAGGTCTGTTTGTTTGTATTGCTAGTATATACCCTGCCTACTGGAACGCTATATCCTACACTGACACTCTCCCTGACCAGCAGCAGCTCTGTCCCTGATCTCTCACAGCATGCGTCTGAAGCGAGTACTGCCGGCTGTGCGTTTTATATGGCAGGGTCATCTGATCTGGCCAACCAATCGCTGCTATCGACATGTATGGGTCCCACGTCATCGCAGGATGTACCAAAGAGTCTCCTGCATGTTTATTGGCTGAGAAAAAGTGTGCAAACTTACAGGAAACGGATGATGAGATTTTCTCAAGTATTGCGAGATGCTCGTCTGAGTAACGAGTACCATCGAATGCCCTAATACTCGATCGAGTACCAAGCTCCGACCAGCATGTTCGCTCATCTCTAATCCCTGTCTTCCCCATAGACATGAACATTTGGCGCGGCTGAACATTCATGTACTCCCTATAGAGAGGAGAGGACTTTGGCGCCAGCTTATCTCTCGATAAGCAAAGTGTCAGGCAGTAATAATGCATCACACCCAACCCCTATGTCCACTGAGAGTCAGGAGACCCCCATACTCCTTATACTGCCGGTGGTGGAGGGTGCAGCCATAAAGTACAATGTGTATGGGAACGGGCACCATAAATAAGCACAGAGATCACCTGGCACGGCCAGCTCCAGACACTATTTATTATATGAAGGAGAAACCTGGCACAGAGCCAGAGACTGCGGGCACATTATCTGCCTGGTACATAATACACAGAGATGGAAAATACATCCAAGCAGAACATAATCACATTATATCACGGCACATCCTACCATCCGGATACCGAGTCTTAAAGGGCTTGTTCACCGAAATTTTTTTTCTTTCAAATCAACATGTGCCAGAGATTTGTAATTTACTTCTAAAAAAACCTCCAGTCTTCCAGTACTTATCAGCTGATGTATGTACTACAGGAAATGGTGTATTCCTTCCAGTCTGGAGAGCAGGAGAGGTTTTCTATGGGGATTTGCTGCTGCTCTGGACAGTTCCTGACATGGACAGAGGTGGCAGCAGAGAGCACTGTGTCAGACTGGAGAGAATACCCCGCTTCCTGCAGGACATACAGCAGCTGATAAATACTGGATTATTGGTGATTTTTTAATAGAAGTAAAATTAAAAATCTCTGGCACTTTTCGGTATCGTTGATTTGAAGGAAAAAATGTAACCCTTTCAAAGGGGTATTCGTTATCTCAGCTAATATAGTTATACCTGTAGGACTTGTCAAGTTATATATCTTACTTTCCATTGTTGACAGCTCGTTGTCTAGGTTACCGACCACCACTCTGCTCTAAAAGCATATATTGTATACATATTTAATGTTCAGTGTTCTGTCTTCTAGAACCGTCACCATGAAGGCCACACAACTAGAGCCGACGCCGCTGTTCGAGAAGGAATCCAGTGGATGTGTATACCGGATCCCGTCCCTCATCTACATCCCTGGGGAGAACGTATTCCTGGCGTTCGCGGAGAAGCGTAAGAGCGAGAGCGATGTTGATGCGGACAGCGTGGTCATGAGGAGAGGGATCTACAAGACCGGATACGTGTCAGTAAGTGTATCTCCTCGCTGCTTATCACCTTAAAGGGGGTGGAGAATTCTTCAAGGGTCTTTCTCTGTATTGCTTTAATGGAAAAAAAAACTTAAAGGGGTTATCCAGCGCTACAAAAACATGGCCACTTTCCCCCTACTGTTGTCTCCAGATTGGGTGGGGTTTTGAAACTAAGTTCCATTGAAGTAAATGGAGCTTAATTGCAAACTGCACCTGAACTGGAGACAACACTAGGGCGAAAAGTGGCCATGTTTTTGTAGCGCTGGATAACCCCTTTAAAATCTAAATCTTACTGTTGTTCTTTTATAAATATATTTTTTGTATATAACGCTTTACGTATATTTTGTATCTCTTTAGTGGGAAGGTCCACAGAGTTTACACGACATCTGTCAGCAAAATCACCGGATGATGAACCCCTGTCCGGTCTATGAAGACGCCACCAAGACCGTGTTCCTCTTCTACAACTGCATCCCCATCGGTGTGACGGAAGAACACATGAAGAAGTGGGGTAACAGCTGCCGCCTCTGCTACTCCACCAGTATGGACTTCGGGAAGACGTGGAGCACCCCCAAAGACATCACTGACATCACCAATGGCATCAGGAATCTGGCCACCTTCTACGTGTCTCCTGGTCATGGCATCCAGACCCAATGTGGGAAATTGGTGGTCCCGGCCTATGTGTACGTGGCCAAGTTTTGGTTCATACGCTGGTGGTCTGCCGAAGCCCACACGTTTTACATCTACAGCGAGGACCAAGGCAACAGGTGGCGAATATCGGAACGGATTGAAAAGCACGAGTGCGGCGAATCTGAACTGGCGGAAATCGTGTCTGAAGATGGTCAGAGAATGCTGTACTGCAACGCACGGAGCCCCTCCAAGAAACGGGTGGAGGCACTGATGCTCAACGTTGGGGGGGAATTTAAGATTGCAGATAAAAGTCGCAAATTGAAGGAGACAGAGAAGGGTGGCTGCTCCGGGAGCGTCTTGAGTTTCCCAGGACTGGAACAGCAGAAACGCTGCCATTGGCTTCTCTTCTCACACCCGTCAAAGAAGGAGCGAAGAGATCTGGGCATCTACCTGAACAAGACACCACTGATGTCTGAGGCCTGGTCCAAGCCTTGGGTGATTCACAACGGCCCCTCGGGCTACTCCGATCTCGCTGACTGTAAGGAAGCCAATACCTTTGCCATCCTGTTTGAGAGCGGAATCAATGGGCCTTACGAGAAGATCAACTTTTGTCTTTTTACCGTGGAAGACGTCTTGGAGAATATCAACAAGAAGAAAGGCTTGTTCAGCAGATTTAAGTAAAGATGAGATAAAAAAAAAATGTAAAAAACAAACAAAAACATCCCAATAACCTGTTTCTGAAAAAGCTGCCTGTCAACTTATATGGCTTCTCTTATAGCCCCCACACAAGATGGCACTCATCTTTCCTAGACCCCTGAAAGGTAATGCAGCCCATGCAATGACTGCCATATCACTGTATACATTGTGCATCCGATGACCCCTTCATCAGACCACAAGATGCATATAGACCCCCAAATCCCTTAAATAGACTCAAGACCCCTAACCCTCTAAATAAATACAGACCCTAAACCAGATGACCTCTGTAAAGACAGACGCCCCAAATCTAATACAGATCCCTGATCAGACCCCTTTAAACTATTACAGACCCCAGATTAGACTCCTAAATACAAACCCCAGATCAGACCCCCTAACTACAGGCCCCAGACCCCTAAACCAATACAAATCCCAGACCAGACCCCAAAACTAATACAGACCCCAGATCAGACCCCTAAAAAACAGATCCCAGATCAGACCCCTAAACTACTACAGACCCCAGACCAGAGCCCTAAACTAATACAGAGCCCAGACCAGACCCTTAAACTAATACAGACCATAGACCAGACCCCTAAACTAATACAGACCCCAGAGCAGAGCCCTAAACTAATACAGACCCCAGACCAGACCCCTAAACTAATACAGACCCCAGACCAGACCCCTAAACTAATACAGACCATAGACCAGACCCCTAAACTAATACAGACCATAGACCAGACCCCTAAACTAATACAGACCCCAGACCAGACCCCTAAACTACAGACCCCAGACCAGACCACTACACTAATACAGACCCCAGACCAGACCCCTAAACTAATACAGACCCCAGACCAGACCCCTAATGTAATACAGGCCCCAGACCAGACCCCTAAACTAATACAGACCCCAGACCAGAACCCAAAACTAATACAGACTCCAGACCAGACTCCTAAACTAATACAGACCCCAGACCAGACCCCTACACTAATACAGACCCCAGACCAGACCCCTACACTAATACAGACCCCAGACCAGACCCCTAAACTAATACAGACCCCAGACCAGACCACTACACTAATACAGACCCCAGACCAGACCCCTAAACTAATACAGACACCAGACCAGACCCCTAAACTAATACAGACCCCAGAGCAGAGCCCTAAACTAATACAGACCATAGACCAGACCCCTAAACTAATACAGATCCCAGACCAGACCACTCCACTAATACAGACCCCAGACCAGACCCCTAATGTAATACAGGCCCCAGACCACTACACTAATACAGACCCCAGACCAGACCCCTAAACTAATACAGACCCCAGACCAGACCCCCTAAACTAATACAGACCCCAGACCAGACCCCTAAACTAATACAGACCCCAGACCAGACCCCTAATGTAATACAGACCCCAGACCAGACCCCTAAACTAATACAGACCCCAGACCAGACCCCCTAAACTAATACAGACCCCAGACCAGACCCCTAAACTAATACAGACCCCAGACCAGACCCCTAATGTAATACAGACCCCAGACCAGACCCCTAAACTAATACAGACCCCAGACCAGACCTATGACGCTGAATACACTCAAGTCTTTCAGCAATAGAGTAATGATTGGTTATTCAGAAGTTGTGCCGATATCCCTTGTGGGAGCCAACTTGGCGGCCATATTGGTTGTCACCCAAATTGTCCACAGACAGATATAATGAAGAAAGTTAAGTAGGAACTGAATTATTGCAGTCCACACCGACTAATCACAGCGCAGCTTTCATTTTCTCACTGCAGCTTATTACATGAAAGAAGGGATGTGACTGGTTGTCAGGGGCAACCGCTCCACTACTATGTACTGCACACGTGTGTGTGTGTGTGTATATATATATATATATATATATATATATATATATATATATATAAAATCAGATTTCTCTTCTTATGTAGTTGAATTGCTACAAATAATAAAAAATGGCTTTACTAGTAAAAGTATATGACCCCCTATGGGAATCAGGGTGGTCACCAGCCAATATAGACTGCTACCGCAGAGTCACCAATGGCGTCCTACGATTTATGGTGGTCACCAGCGGCAAACGGTCCTCCATTATAACCCTGATCCGGCATGATGTCATCTGACTGAATTGTATCCAGTCAAAATTCTACAATTAAGATTGAGTGGTATTGACCCTGAAAACCGTATTATAATAGTCAGTATATAATTGGCAGCCGTAATAAGGCCTCCAGGATATTAGTCTGCGTGGCCGCTCAAGGTCTACCATATCGCCCATACACTTCTCCGACAAATCACTATAGAACGCACTGTTCTCCTATATTATAATCTTAGGCCGAGGATAATATGGCCGTGTTTTCCTGGCCCGACCGCAGTAATCCAAGACTAGCATCAGTAATATGGGCGTAAACATTCTGCATTCTGCCCATATAAACCCACCCTTAAAGGGATGTTCCACTATAGTATGGTGAAAGAAATAATACAAAAAACTAAACTGGAGCGGATCTGTCCTCCCTATGGAGCACTCAGTATAATAGCAACAGGTCACTTACACTTGGTGAGTGGCGAAAATGTTCCCCACTCCGTGTGATACAACGCCCAGAAAACAGTTTCCTCATTCAGGTGCACTGCAATGCTTCCGGTGGGACACTCATCCTCCGGTATATTAAGAGTTGCTCTTTGTTTCTTTTTCTGCAACTATTGTATGGTGAATGACTCTGCGGCTACCTAACAAACTATGGAGGACTCGGGCACCATTTTTCTGGTATACAGAAAACGAATATAAAAAGCAGCATACCTTTCTTAAAGGGGTACTCCACAGACTAAAAATGGAGAAAGCATTATATGTATTGCTATTACCACTTCCTCTGCAGAGGCTGACAGACACAGCGATGGTATCAGGCAGCCTCCCGTAGAATATACAGTACATGGGCGGGATGGAATTGTGTGGCAGTGCAGGACTATCTAAGCCCTGCAGTTCCCAACACAAATGTTGGTGGCAGCAGAGGAGGTTGTGTCGCCCCTTACTGCTGCCAGTCCTCTGTACATAAAAAAAAACTAAACATTTGTATTAATAAAGTTTAATTAGAAAGTATTTTAACTTTATTAAAGCAATGTATTGCCAAGAAAAAATAAATAAATAAAATCTTCAGTCTTCGGGGTACCCCTTTAATACATTGGGTGTATAAATGTTCTCTATTTGCTTCAGTTCTCTGTTTATTACATTGTGTCAGCCCTGAAGCCGCTGTAACAAACCCTCAGCTGTGAGAAGGATCAGGCACTGATTGTAAATAGGAGGCTCCTCATTCACTGTTCCGAATACTAGAAATGGTAATTAACCCCTTATCTCCCAGGCCTCTTTGCACTGTATACAGGTTGTGTACTCTCTGCAGCACTAACACCTGACATGTCTGAATGTTTTTCTAGATTTGTGATATTATATAACGGACGGGCGATAATAAGAGAACTAATAATAATAATGACATATAATCGTTATATATATATAACCTGTACTGGAATGTATGTGTATACGGCGTACAGAGGATACAGCCACTGCAATAAAGAAGATTTATGGTAAGCAGGATGTCTGCCCAGTCTCTTCTCCAAATAACATTACCTCATATTAGAGGAGGATTCTGGGGAAAAAAAAAATAAAAATCAGGGGCGTAACTAGCAGCCATAGCGGCTGCTACAGGGCCCACCGCCTTAGGGGGCCCATCCCTGAAATACACTGGGCCTCCTGAGCTGTCATTATACTACCAAGGCAGATGGGGGACACTATGTACTGGGTGGCTGTAGGATACTTGGGAAGATGCCTATTTTGGGGGACTCTGTATAGGGGGGGATACCAGGGAAGATGCCTACCATGGGGGACACTGTGTACTGGGGGGGCTGTAGGATACTTTGGAAGATGCCTATTTTGGGGGACACTGTGTACTGGGGGGATACCAAAAAGATTTTAACTATATGCTATCTACTGGGCGGAGGGGTAACAAACAGTAGCAATCAAACGTTTGCTATGGGGCCCAGCCCTTTCTAGCTATTCCCCTGCAAAAAAAAATAAAAATACATTTGATTAACAAAGTTAAATAATTTTGTAAAAAGAACTTTATTAAAGAATACAATATATATATATATATATTTTTTTTTTTACATTGACTATTAGCAATAAAGGGTGACAGTTGCTCTACTGCCACCAGTGGCTATGTTGGGAACTGCAGGGCTTCTAAAGCCCTGGTCCTGACACAGTTACATATCTCCATGTAGTGTTAGTGAGACTGCACTTCCCCTGATGTCTATATAATACATGCTAGCATTAGAATAGACATTACACTGGGGAAGCTGTCTGTATTACCAGTGCTGCAGCCTCTCCTGATGTCTATATAATACATCTTAACATGTAATATCACATTAAACTTGGTAACATGTAATATATAGACATTAGGGGAGGCTGCAGCACTAGTGATACAGACAGCTCCCCCCCAGTGGTGAATCCGTGGTCAGGGATGGATTTTTCCATATCTCCAGACATGGTATATAGAACAGATTTATAAGCAGCTGTGGAGGAGGAAGGAAACGCCCCGCACATTGTATACATGGAGGAAGCTTCTCTTTATTTTTCTTCGATCCCAGCCACCAGTAACTGGGGAGGATTTTATGTATATACAGCAATCGCTTCAGATAACACATTTTTGCCGTTTTGGCACATTCTGCAGGGCCGACCTTCTTGTGACCTTCACGTGACACGTCCGGTATAAATATCGGCTCCGCTGGCTGTAAACGAATAAAAAAAAAAATATATATATATAATATATATATATATATATATATATATATATATATATATATATATATATATATATATATATATATATAAAGAGAAGTTTCCTCCATGTATACAATGTGCAGGGAGTTTCCTTCCTCCTTCAGAGCTGCTTATAGATCCGTAGTATACACCACCATGTCAGGAGATATGGCAAAACCCATGCCTGATCTAGTGTTACGATTAGAATAGAAACTACAGTGGGGGGAGCTGTCTGTGTCACTAGTGCTGCAGACTATCCTGATAGCTATAACGTGTAATATTAACAATATAATATTAACATGTATTATGTAGACATCAGGGGAGGCTGCAGCACTAGTGACACAGGCAGCTCCTCTAGTGTTATGTCTATTCTAATGGTAACATGTAATATATAAACATTAGGGGAGGCTGCAGCACTAGTGACACAGGCAGCTTCCCCCAGTGTAATGTCTATTCTAATGGTAACATGTAATATACAGACATTAGGGGAGGCTGCAGTACTAGTGACACAGACAGCTCCCCCTAGTGTAATGTCTATTCTAATGGTAACATGTATTTAATATAGACATCAGGGGAGGCTGCAGCACTAGTGACACAGGCAGCTCCCCCCAGTGTAATGTCTATTCTAATGGTGACATGTAATATATAGACATTAGGGGAGGCTGCAGCACTAGTGACACAGACAGCTCACCCAGTGTAATGTCTATTCTAATGGTGACATGTAATATATAGACATCAGGGGAGGCTGCAGCACTAGTGACACAGGCAGCTCCCCCCAGTGTAATGTCTATTCTAATGGTAACATGTAATATATAGACATTAGGGGAGGCTGCAGCACTAGTGACACAGACAGCTCACCCAGTGTAATGTCTATTCTAATGGTAACATGTAATATATAGACATTAGGGGAGGCTGCAGTACTAGTGACACAGACAGCTCCCCCTAGTGTAATGTCTATTCTAATGGTAACATGTATTATATAGACATCAGGGGAGGCTGCAGCACTAGTGACACAGGCAGCTCCCCCCAGTGTAATGTCTATTCTAATTGTAACATGTAATATATAGACATTAGGGGAGGCTGCAGTACTAGTGACACAGACAGCTCCCCCCAGTGTAATGTCTATTCTAATGGTAACATGTATTATATAGATATCAGGGGAGGCTGCAGCACTAGTGACACTAACAGCTATCCCAGTGTAATGTCTATTCTAATGGTGACATGTATTATATAGATATCAGGGGAGGCTGCAGCACTAGCACTACCACTTCTTCTGTCCTGTGTGCTGGGTGTAATCCTCAGTGTGTGTGTGTGTGTGTGTGCGCACACACACACACACACACACACACACACACACTTCTTCATTAATTCTTTTATTACAAAATTCCTCTAAATTTGGATAAAGCCTATACAGTACAGTGATAAGTTAACCCTATACCCAGCGCTACGCGGGTCCCTCCAGCCAGTCCCAGATATGTAAGGAGCCGTCATTGGCGGCAGACACCAGCGTCCTCTCTTTCCACGGGTGCCAGGAGTGGACGGTGAGCCTGGGGGGGCTCCCATCCTCACACTCCCCCATAACACAGTGCCCCCTGTGGGTGAAGAGCGCATCCACCTCCTTTCCATCTGCGTCCCAGTGTCTTGTATCATAGATCTGGACTGTACCATCAAAGCCTGAAAGGGGGAAAGAGGGAATGAACAAGTAGAGAGTCAATAATCATCTTAAAGGGGTACTCTAGAGAAAACACATTGTTTTCAAATCAACTGGTTTTAGACAGTTATATAAATTATATGTACAATGTAAATGACTTCTGTTTAAAAATTTCCAGTCTTCCCGTACTTATCAGCTGCTGTATATTCTGCAGGAAGTGGTGTATTCTTTCCAGTCAAACACAGTGCTGCCACCTCTGTCCATGTCAGGAACTGTCCAGAGCAGCAGCAGCAAATCCCCATAGAAATCCTCTTCTGCTCTGTACAGTTCCTGACATGGACAGAGGTGGCAGCAGAGAACAGTGTGTCACACTGAAGAGAATACACCACTTCCTGCAGGACATACAGCAGCTGATAAGTACTGGAAGACTGGAGAATTTTTTTATAGAAGTAAATTACAAATCTATTTAAAACTTTCTGACACCAGTTTATTAAAAAATTTATTTTTTTTTCCACTGGACAACCCCTTTAGTTCTATACTACTAGCTATAATCCAGAACACTGACCTGAGCAGGAGATGCAGCCGTCCAGTTTGGGGGCCCAGCAGACACACATCATATGCTCCTCGGGGGTGGGGCCACTAGGTGATTTGCTCTTGGCACATTTCAGGGGGGCTGCCATGTCCCGGGTATCAGTGATTGTGATGTGACCCTCAGAAGACAGGCTGGCGATCTCTGCACAGACGTCCTGGCTCTGGGGCTTCAGAGCTGCGCTCCACCGTCCGTCACAGGGCACCTTCAGAGCTGCGCTCCCCTCACTGGCGATCCCCGGGTGCCGGACATCAGCAATGATCTGCCGGCCGCTCAGGCAGCACAGGTGGATGGTTCTGGGGTCCAGGAAGGAGAGCGACCCGATGGCCTCACCACTAGATACAGCTGGGGGATGGGAAGAGGGATGGTGGGTGACAAGTCACCACCAAAGCAGCAATCACAGTCCTGCAGGCTATAAGCCACACCCCTGCTTATCTCCCACAATGCATCACAGCAGAGCCAATAGGGAATATAGGGAGATGTCTGATCCCTGTTGATAGATACACCCCTGGCAGCACTGTGATTTCAGCTCTGGGGTGTAGCAGAAGTCTAGCAGCCTTGGCACAGATAAGTTGATGCCCTCTATAACATCCTATACTCCAGTCACATCCAGAGCTGCACTGAATCCTTTGCTATTTACACGTGAGCCATCACTGCTGCCCCCTGCTGGTCAGTGCCAGTACAGAGTTGGCTCTGCTGTGCTGCATCCTGGCAGGTGTAGGTGAGTGCACTATGTAAGTACCCAGCAGCCTCTATGCATACGGCCCTAACCCGCCACCTACCTAACGTATAGACGCACTTGGCCGACTCGATCTCTGTTACGTGAACGGCGCTGACCTGAGATCCGTGGAGCACGCGGGGCGCTGC
The DNA here is from genome assembly GCF_027789765.1 of Dendropsophus ebraccatus. NCBI lineage: Eukaryota > Metazoa > Chordata > Amphibia > Anura > Hylidae > Dendropsophus > Dendropsophus ebraccatus. The sequence continues at coordinate 12,929,982 of NC_091458.1, forward strand.
GCCACCTGAAACATCGAGTTTTGTCCAGGTTTCTTTGCTGGGTTCGGACTGTATGGATGTCGCGGGCTGGATGACATCTGTAGCGGGAATAATAACCACTAATGGTCACTGAAAACAGCAGATACCAGAGAATAATAGCTGAACATGTTATAATAAAAGGGAAGTAAGGGTTTCCGCGGATATCAATAAGACACAGCACTGCTCATCCGGAGCTGCCTGCTTCATGGAGGTAATGCTACATATACAGTAATAGAAGCAATAAGAGCACTGCTCATCCCGTGCTGCCTGCTTCATGAAGGGAATGCCGCATATACACTAATAGAAGCAATGAGAGCACTGCTCATCCTGAGCTGCCTGCTTCATGGAGGGAATACCACATATACACAGTAATAGAAGCAATGAGAGCACTGCTCATCCTGAGCTGCCTGTTTCATGGAGGTAATGCTACATATACAGTAATAGAAGCAATGAGAGCACTGCTCATCCTGAGCTGCCTGCTTCATGGAGGTAATGCTACATATACAGTAATAGAAGCAATGAGAGCACTGCTCATCCCGAGCTGCCTGCTTCATGGAGGTAATGCTACATATACAGTAATAGAAGCAATGAGAGCACTGCTCATCCTGAGCTGCCTGCTTCATAGCGTTAATGCTGTATATACAGTTATAGAAGCAATGAGACCACTGCTCATCCTGAGCTGCCTGCTTCATGGAGGTAATGCTACATATACAGTAATAGAAGCAATGAGACCACTGCTCATCCTGAGCTGCCTGCTTCATGGAGTTAATGCTGTATATACAGTTATAGAAGCAATGAGACCACTGCTCATCCTGAGCTGCCTGCTTCATGGAGGTAATGCTACATATACAGTAATAGAAGCAATGAGAGCAATGGAGCTCAGCCACCAGCATCTATCTATAGAAGAGAGAGAGAAGACCTCACATTGGTGCTGTACCTGTATCTCCAGCACCAATCTGCCAGGTCTGAACATGAGCCGAGGATGGACCACTGGTCACCAGGAGACTGAGAGGAAACACAGCAAGAGGTCACATGTACAGGCCCGAGGAAAGGTTAATAATAATATTATTATTATTATTATTTACATTTTATTATAGATTTATTTTTAATTATTATTTACTGTTTATTATCATTATTATTTACATTATAGATTTATTGTTATTAACTGTTATACATTTTATTATTATTAATAACAGTTAATAACAATAAATCTATATTAAATGTAAATAATGATAATAACAGTAAATAATTAATAATAAATCTATAATAAAATGTAAATAATAATAATTATTATTATTACTATTAGAGATGTATATGATAACATACATTATATATTTACTATACATTATATACATTTTATTACATTTACTATATACATATTTTTACTAAATATATTATCCATTAATCATATTAATATATTATTATATCTAATAAAATGTAATAAATAATGTAATATATAGTAATATATGTAATAAGATATAGTAATATAATAAAGAATATACAGTATAGAAAATAATAAATGTATAATATATAGTAAATAATAAATGTATACTGTATATAAATATATAATAATGTATATAAAGTGTAAATAATAATCCATGTATAATGTATAGTGTAAATAATAATCTATATAATAAAATGTCCTCTAGTAAATGCTGGTGTAGACTCCTCTGGTGTTTGTGGTGTTGTGGTCGGTGACTCTGATCCTCGGCCTCCAGCAGTGAGAAGAGAACAGCACTGTACATAACAGGAAGGGCTGCGCGGAGGGAAATCTCTGCAGGTTCCTGTGCAGATTGTCAGATACCAGGAGAGAGTCCAATCCACACAGCACAGAGGAACAATTATTAGGATCCCCGCCATATCACACCCCGGGCGGCCAGATAACAGCACAATACAGGGGATCACCAATACATCTGGCCAGGAGCCTGACCCATAGTATGTGTGACTCCCCTCACCTTAACTGAGGAGAACACAACGACCAGCAGAATAGTGAGTGCAGCTCTGGAGTATAATACAGGATGTAACTCAGGATCAGTAATGTAATGTATGTACACAGTAACCCCACCAGCAGAATAGTGAGTGCAGCTCTGGAGTATAATACAGGATCAGTAATGTAATGTATGTACACAGTGACCCCACCAGCAGAATAGTGAGTGCAGCTCTGGAGTATAATACAGGATGTAACTCAGGATCAGTAATGTAATGTATGTACACAGTGACCCCACCAGCAGAATAGTGAGTGCAGCTCTGGAGTATAATACAGGATCAGTAATGTAATGTATGTACACAGTGACCCCACCAGCAGAATAGTGAGTGCAGCTCTGGAGTATAATACAGGATCAGTAATGTAATGTATGTACACAGTGACCCCACCAGCAGAATAGTGAGTGCAGCTCTGGAGTATAATACAGGATGTAACTCCGGATCAGTAATGTATGTAGACAGTGACTCTATGGGGTACATCACACAGTATATGACCATTGTATGACATATACGGGGCTGGCAGGGCAGGGGGTGCAGTGTTACATACGTGTCCTGTACCTGGTGTCGGGGACATGCCGCAGGCTGTATACGGGATGCTGGGAGAATCCCCCATACTCCACCCTCAGGTCTCTCTCTGGACACAGACCCTGCCGGAAGAAGGAGCAGAAGGTGTCAGCTAATTCCTGCTGCGGATTACATGGCAGTCATCAGGAAGAGGTCAGCGAACAATGGAAGACGGGAGGTCAGCAGGGGCAATCACCCTCAGTGCACAATCTGGCGGTGAATTACTGCACAACCATAGTGATATGTCATACAGGATCCTGAGAAAGCTGGGTTATACCCAATGTTACTACAACAGCCCCAACATGGTTATTATTACACAGCTTTACCAGTCTCCTGAAAGGCTTAAGCCCATCCACGTTGTGAGTATCTTGCTGTATTCTGGGGCCTAGGAAAGCCAGGTACCTGCCATTGTGGTGTCACAGCCCCTTCTCTTGGGGATGGTAACATAATTCTCTGGACACTTTAATATATATGAAATAATAGAGTAGATGAAGTCCTCCACTACCAGGCTGGTCTGCCATTCAGGAGGCTGGGAACGCTGGCTAAGTACCAATACAAGCCACAAAGGCCTCCACAAGGACTGTGATTCAGGGTTCATCCAGTCCTGAGTGACTGAATAAGAATGTGAAAGAGAGCAGTGCCCCCTGGTGGTAAAAAGTGAGAAGACAGACATTATCCAAGCCATCCAGTTTAAAGAGACGGTACAGTGATGAGATGCGGAGGGTTTGTCTCCGGGTGGCTACCTGGTTCTCTGTCTCATGTAGCTTCTGGGGGAAGAGGAGCTGCAGGATCTCATTATTCTGGGGTTTGGTGTAGCCCGCTATACAGATACCTGTGAGACAAAGGGAGAGATATATATAGAGGGGGTTAAATTAGAACTCCTGGTGACATCCTGCTCACACTGACTAATCTATATATTGGGCCAATGGGCCTAAACCTGGTCTCTGTGCCAAATCACATTGTCTCCTGCTCCCACTGCTCTCCCACCTTAGGAGACAAATCTCCTATGCCTCTGTCTCACATTGTGTGTTTGCTGAGCACAGGCTGATGATGCAGACAGGGGGCAGGGTGTGATGTCACAGGAGGCGGGGCTGGATCCCCCAATCCCCTGAGTGATTCACCATCTCTGACCGGCCAGAAGCGGCTGCTGCACTGATTTCACTGATTGTGCAGAAGTGTGCAGTGAAATTAGGGCTGTGTTCACACATGTTGGAGTTTCATTGCAGTACTGCAGCGAATTCACAAAAATGATGCAGTAACACAAGTAATGATGCTAAACGGCAGAGAAGATCAGAGCCAGCACTGCCAATCTTACCTGGAGAAAAAAACAAGGCATAAACAGTATATCCCATGAAAGATAAAATGGGATAAAGCCCTTATTGTGGGAATCAACTTTAAAGATAAAAGATGCTTGATCATACTATGTGCGTGGAGATCAAAAGAGAAAAAAAATTAATTCAAAAAGTTCTTTACTATATTCTAATATCAGAGTTACAGGTAGAGAATACAGTGTGCTGTGTGGTGTTACAGATAGAGAATACAGTGTGCTGTGTGGTGTTACAGGTAGAGAATACAGCGTGCTGTGTGGTGTTACAGGTAGAGAATACAGCGTGCTGTGTGGTGTTACAGGTAGAGAATACAGAGTGCTGTGTGGTGTTACAGGTAGAGAATACAGAGTGCTGTGTGGTGTTACAGGTAGAGAATACAGGGTGCTGTGTGGTGTTACAGGTAGAGGATACAGCGCTGTGTGGTGTTACAGGTAGAAAAACAGTGTGCTGTGTGGGACAACAATGAAATCATAAATTACTGCAAATAATTCAGTAACACAATGAAACTGCAATGTGTGAACACAGCCTAGATGTTCTGCAACAGATTTGGGCAGGGAATGTGCAGGGTGGAGGACTGTGATAAACAGCTGAGGGAAATCAATGCATTCTGGAACCTGTAGTACTGAGTACAACTGCTCAACCAGGAAATACAGAAACACAAAACAGAACAACTCCCCCCCCCCAAAAAAAAATAAAAAAAAAATGGATTTTTGGTAGTTTCAAAACTTAGATAGATAGGTAAGTAAGGCTATATGCTTCTGCAGAAGTTTCATTTTTTTTAAACCTCTACCTGGAGTTTCCCTGGTATATAGTACACCAGGGACCCCCACCAAGTCATAGGAGCCAAGAATATACACACTCTTATCACCCGTCCACTGTATGACCCTCGTCGCCTCCTGTAACTCAAAGTGGTGAAGATCCTTATACCTGAAACAGAAGAATCAGTAAGAGACCCCCCATAACACAGTGTCATCTACACATCCCCCCATAACACATCTACACATCCCCCATAACACATCTACACATCCCCCCATAACACAGTGTCATCTACACATCCCCCATAACACAGTGTCATCTACACATCCCCCCCATAACACATCTACACATCCCCCATAACACAGTGTCATCTACACATCCCCCCATAACACATCTACACATCCCCCCATAACACATCTACACATCCCCCCATAACACATCTACACATCCCCCCATAACACATCAACACATCCCCCCATAACACATCCCCCCATAACACATCCCCCCATAACACATCCCCCCATAACACATCCCCCCATAACACATCCCCCCATAACACAGTGTCATCTACACATCCCCCATAACACAGTGTCATCTACACATCCCCCCATAACACATCTACACATCCCCCCATAACACAGTGTCATCTACACATCCCCCCATAACACATCTACACATCCCCCCATAACACAGTGTCATCTACACATCCCCCCCATAACACATCTACACATCCCCCCATAACAGTGTCATCTACACATCCCCCCATAACACAGTGTCATCTACACATCCCCCCATAACACAGTGCCATCTACACATCCCCCCATAACACATCTACACATCCCCCCATAACACATCTACACATCCCCCCATAACACATCTACACATCCCCCAATAACACATCTACACATCCCCCCATAACACATCTACACATCCCCCCATAACACATCTACACATCCCCCCATAACACATCTACACATCCCCCATAACACAGTGTCATCTACACATCCCCCCATAACACATCTACACATCCCCCCATAACACAGTGTCATCTACACATCCCCCCATAACACATCTACACATCCCCCCATAACACATCTACACATCCCCCCATAACACATCTACACATCCCCCATAACACAGTGTCATCTACACATCCCCCCATAACACAGTGTCATCTACACATCCCCCATAACACAGTGTCATCTACACATCCCCCCATAACACAGTGTCATATACACATCCCCCATAACACATCTACACATCCCCCCATAACACAGTGTCATCTACACATCCCCCCATAACACAGTGTCATCTACACATCCCCCCATAACACAGTGTCATCTACACATCCCCCCATAACACAGTGTCATCTACACATCCCCCCATAACACATCTACACATCCCCCCATAACACATCTACACATCCCCCATAACACATCTACACATCCCCCCATAACACATCTACACATCCCCCATAACACAGTGTCATCTACACATCCCCCCATAACACAGTGTCATCTACACATCCCCCCATAACACAGTGTCATCTACACATCCCCCCATAACACAGTGTCATCTACACATCCCCCCATAACACAGTGTCATCTACACATCCCCCCATAACACATCTACACATCCCCCCATAACACATCTACACATCCCCCATAACACATCTACACATCCCCCCATAACACATCTACACATCCCCCATAACACAGTGTCATCTACACATCCCCCATAACAGTGTCATCTACACATCCCCCATAACACATCTACACATCCCCCCATAACACATCTACACATCCCCCATAACACATCTACACATCCCCCATAACACAGTGTCATCTACACATCCCCCCATAACACATCTACACATCCCCCCATAACACAGTGTCATCTACACATCCCCCCATAACAGTGTCATCTACACATCCCCCCCATAACACATCTACACATCCCCCATAACACAGTGTCATCTACACATCCCCCCATAACACATCTACACATCCCCCCATAACACATCTACACATCCCCCCATAACACATCTACACATCCCCCCATAACACATCCCCCCATAACACATCCCCCCATAACACATCTACACATCCCCCATAACACAGTGTCATCTACACATCCCCCATAACACATCTACACATCCCCCATAACACAGTGTCATCTACACATCCCCCCATAACACATCTACACATCCCCCCATAACACAGTGTCATCTACACATCCCCCCCATAACACATCTACACATCCCCCATAACACATCTACACATCCCCCCATAACACATCTACACATCCCCCCATAACACATCTACACATCCCCCCATAACACATCTACACATCCCCCCATAACACATCTACACATCCCCCCATAACACATCCCCCCATAACACATCCCCCCATAACACATCCCCCCATAACACATCTACACATCCCCCATAACACAGTGTCATCTACACATCCCCCATAACACAGTGTCATCTACACATCCCCCCATAACACATCTACACATCCCCCCATAACACAGTGTCATCTACACATCCCCCCATAACACATCTACACATCCCCCCATAACACATCTACACATCCCCCCATAACACATCTACACATCCCCCCATAACACAGTGTCATCTACACATCCCCCCATAACACAGTGTCATCTACACATCCCCCCATAACACAGTGCCATCTACACATCCCCCCATAACACATCTACACATCCCCCCATAACACATCTACACATCCCCCCATAACACATCTACACATCCCCCCATAACACATCTACACATCCCCCAATAACACATCTACACATCCCCCCATAACACATCTACACATCCCCCCCATAACACATCTACACATCCCCCCATAACACAGTGTCATCTACACATCCCCCCATAACACATCTACACATCCCCCCATAACACAGTGTCATCTACACATCCCCCATAACACATCTACACATCCCCCATAACACAGTGTCATCTACACATCCCCCATAACACATCTACACATCCCCCATAACACAGTGTCATCTACACATCCCCCCATAACACATCTACACATCCCCCCATAACACATCTACACATCCCCCCATAACACATCTACACATCCCCCATAACACAGTGTCATCTACACATCCCCCCATAACACAGTGTCATCTACACATCCCCCCATAACACAGTGTCATCTACACATCCCCCCATAACACATCTACACATCCCCCCATAACACATCTACACATCCCCCCATAACACATCTACACATCCCCCCATAACACATCTACACATCCCCCATAACACAGTGTCATCTACACATCCCCCCATAACACAGTGTCATCTACACATCCCCCATAACACAGTGTCATCTACACATCCCCCCATAACACAGTGTCATCTACACATCCCCCCATAACACATCTACACATCCCCCCATAACACAGTGTCATCTACACATCCCCCCATAACACAGTGCCATCTACACATCCCCCCATAACACAGTGCCATCTACACATCCCCCCATAACACAGTGTCATATACACATCCCCCATAACACAGTGTCATCTACACATCCCCCCATAACACAGTGTCATCTACACATCCCCCCATAACACAGTGTCATCTACACATCCTCCATAACACATCTACACATCCCCCCATAACACAGTGTCATCTACACATCCCCCATAACACAGTGTCATCTACACATCCCCCCATAACACAGTGTCATCTACACATCCCCCCATAACACATCTACACATCCCCCCATAACACATCTACACATCCCCCATAACACATCTACACATCCCCCCATAACACATCTACACATCCCCCATAACACAGTGTCATCTACACATCCCCCATAACACAGTGTCATCTACACATCCCCCATAACACATCTACACATCCCCCCATAACACATCTACACATCCCCCATAACACATCTACACATCCCCCATAACACAGTGTCATCTACACATCCCCCCATAACACATCTACACATCCCCCCATAACACAGTGTCATCTACACATCCCCCCATAACAGTGTCATCTACACATCCCCCCCATAACACATCTACACATCCCCCCATAACAGTGTCATCTACACATCCCCCCATAACACATCTACACATCCCCCATAACACATCTACACATCCCCCCATAACACAGTGTCATCTACACATCCCCCATAACACAGTGTCATCTACACATCCCCCCCATAACACATCTACACATCCCCCCATAACACATCTACACATCCCCCCATAACACATCTACACATCCCCCCATAACACATCTACACATCCCCCCATAACACATCCCCCCATAACACATCCCCCCATAACACATCTACACATCCCCCATAACACAGTGTCATCTACACATCCCCCATAACACATCTACACATCCCCCATAACACATCTACACATCCCCCATAACACAGTGTCATCTACACATCCCCCCATAACACATCTACACATCCCCCCATAACACAGTGTCATCTACACATCCCCCCCATAACACATCTACACATCCCCCATAACACAGTGTCATCTACACATCCCCCCATAACACATCTACACATCCCCCCATAACACATCTACACATCCCCCCATAACACATCTACACATCCCCCCATAACACATCCCCCCATAACACATCCCCCCATAACACATCCCCCCATAACACATCCCCCCATAACACATCCCCCCATAACACATCCCCCCATAACACATCTACACATCCCCCATAACACAGTGTCATCTACACATCCCCCATAACACAGTGTCATCTACACATCCCCCCATAACACATCTACACATCCCCCATAACACATCTACACATCCCCCCATAACACAGTGTCATCTACACATCCCCCCATAACACAGTGTCATCTACACATCCCCCCATAACACAGTGTCATCTACACATCCCCCATAACACAGTGTCATCTACACATCCCCCATAACACATCTACACATCCCCCCATAACACATCTACACATCCCCCCATAACACAGTGTCATCTACACATCCCCCCATAACACATCTACACATCCCCCATAACACATCTACACATCCCCCATAACACATCTACACATCCCCCCATAACACATCTACACATCCCCCCATAACACATCTACACATCCCCCCATAACACATCTACACATCCCCCAATAACACAGTGTCATCTACACATCCCCCATAACACATCTACACATCCCCCATAACACAGTGTCATCTACACATCCCCCATAACACATCTACACATCCCCCATAACACATCTACACATCCCCCCATAACACATCTACACATCCCCCCATAACACATCTACACATCCCCCCATAACACAGTGTCATCTACACATCCCCCCATAACACAGTGTCATCTACACATCCCCCCATAACACAGTGTCATCTACACATCCCCCCATAACACATCTACACATCCCCCATAACACATCTACACATCCCCCCATAACACATCTACACATCCCCCCATAACACATCTACACATCCCCCCATAACACATCTACACATCCCCCAATAACACATCTACACATCCCCCCATAACACATCTACACATCCCCCATAACACAGTGTCATCTACACATCCCCCCATAACACAGTGTCATCTACACATCCCCCATAACACAGTGTCATCTACACATCCCCCCATAACACAGTGTCATCTACACATCCCCCCATAACACATCTACACATCCCCTCATAACACAGTGTCATCTACACATCCCCCAATAACACATCTACACATCCCCCCATAACACAGTGTCATCTACACATCCCCCCCATAACACAGTGTCATCTACACATCCCCCCATAACACAGTGTCATCTACACATCCCCCATAACACAGTGTCATCTACACATCCCCCCATAACACAGTGTCATCTACACATCCCCCCATAACACATCTACACATCCCCCCATAACACAGTGTCATCTACACATCCCCCCATAACACATCTACACATCCCCCCATAACACATCTACACATCCCCCCATAACACATCTACACATCCCCCCATAACACATCTACACATCCCCCAATAACACATCTACACATCCCCCCATAACACATCTACACATCCCCCCATAACACATCTACACATCCCCCATAACACAGTGTCATCTACACATCCCCCCATAACACATCTACACATCCCCCCATAACACAGTGTCATCTACACATCCCCCATAACACATCTACACATCCCCCATAACACAGTGTCATCTACACATCCCCCATAACACATCTACACATCCCCCATAACACATCTACACATCCCCCCATAACACATCTACACATCCCCCCATAACACATCTACACATCCCCCCATAACACATCTACACATCCCCCCATAACACATCTACACATCCCCCCATAACACATCTACACATCCCCCCATAACACATCTACACATCCCCCCATAACACATCTACACATCCCCCCATAACACATCTACACATCCCCCCATAACACATCTACACATCCCCCCATAACACATCTACATCCCCCATAACACATCTACATCCCCCATAACACATCTACACATCCCCCCATAACACATCTACATCCCCCATAACACATCTACACATCCCCCATAACACAGTGTCATCTACACATCCCCCATAACACAGTGTCATCTACACATCCCCCCATAACACATCTACACATCCCCCCATAACACAGTGTCATCTACACATCCCCCCATAACACATCTACACATCCCCCCATAACACATCTACACATCCCCCCATAACACATCTACACATCCCCCATAACACAGTGTCATCTACACATCCCCCCATAACACATCTACACATCCCCCCATAACACATCTACACATCCCCCCATAACACATCTACACATCCCCCCATAACACATCTACACATCCCCCATAACACAGTGTCATCTACACATCCCCCCATAACACAGTGCCATCTACACATCCCCCCACAACACAGTGCCATCTACACATCCCCCCATAACACAGTGTCATATACACATCCCCCATAACACAGTGTCATCTACACATCCCCCCATAACACAGTGTCATCTACACATCCTCCATAACACATCTACACATCCCCCCATAACACAGTGTCATCTACACATCCCCCATAACACAGTGTCATCTACACATCCCCCCATAACACAGTGTCATCTACACATCCCCCCATAACACATCTACACATCCCCCCATAACACATCTACACATCCCCCATAACACATCTACACATCCCCCATAACACATCTACACATCCCCCATAACACATCTACACATCCCCCATAACACATCTACACATCCCCCCATAACACATCTACACATCCCCCCATAACACAGTGTCATCTACACATCCCCCCATAACACATCTACACATCCCCCCATAACACATCTACACATCCCCCATAACACAGTGTCATCTACACATCCCCCCATAACACATCTACACATCCCCCCATAACACATCTACACATCCCCCCATAACACATCTACACATCCCCCCATAACACATCTACACATCCCCCATAACACAGTGTCATCTACACATCCCCCCATAACACAGTGCCATCTACACATCCCCCCATAACACATCTACACATCCCCCCATAACACAGTGTCATATACACATCCCCCATAACACAGTGTCATCTACACATCCCCCCATAACACAGTGTCATCTACACATCCTCCATAACACAGTGTCATCTACACATCCCCCCATAACACAGTGTCATCTACACATCCTCCATAACACATCTACACATCCCCCCATAACACAGTGTCATCTACACATCCCCCATAACACAGTGTCATCTACACATCCCCCCATAACACAGTGTCATCTACACATCCCCCCATAACACATCTACACATCCCCCCATAACACATCTACACATCCCCCATAACACATCTACACATCCCCCATAACACATCTACACATCCCCCATAACACATCTACACATCCCCCCATAACACATCTACACATCCCCCCATAACACATCTACACATCCCCCATAACACATCTACACATCCCCCATAACACATCTACACATCCCCCATAACACAGTGTCATCTACACATCCCCCATAACACAGTGTCATCTACACATCCCCCATAACACATCTACACATCCCCCCATAACACATCTACACATCCCCCATAACACATCTACACATCCCCCATAACACAGTGTCATCTACACATCCCCCCATAACACATCTACACATCCCCCCATAACACAGTGTCATCTACACATCCCCCCATAACAGTGTCATCTACACATCCCCCCCATAACACATCTACACATCCCCCATAACACAGTGTCATCTACACATCCCCCCATAACACAGTGTCATCTACACATCCCCCCATAACACATCTACACATCCCCCCATAACACATCTACACATCCCCCATAACACATCTACACATCCCCCATAACACATCTACACATCCCCCCATAACACATCTACACATCCCCCATAACACATCTACACATCCCCCATAACACAGTGTCATCTACACATCCCCCCATAACAGTGTCATCTACACATCCCCCCCATAACACATCTACACATCCCCCATAACACAGTGTCATCTACACATCCCCCCATAACACAGTGTCATCTACACATCCCCCCATAACACATCTACACATCCCCCCATAACACATCTACACATCCCCCATAACACATCTACACATCCCCCCATAACACATCTACACATCCCCCATAACACATCTACACATCCCCCATAACACAGTGTCATCTACACATCCCCCCATAACACATCTACACATCCCCCCATAACACATCTACACATCCCCCCATAATAGTGTCATCTACACATCCCCCCCATAACAGTGTCATCTACACATCCCCCCATAACACATCTACACATCCCCCATAACACATCTACACATCCCCCATAACACAGTGTCATCTACACATCCCCCCATAACAGTGTCATCTACACATCCCCCCATAACACATCTACACATCCCCCCATAACAGTGTCATCTACACATCCCCCCATAACACATCTACACATCCCCCCATAACACATCTACACATCCCCCCATAACACATCTACACATCCCCCCATAACACAGTGTCATCTACACATCCCCCCCATAACACATCTACACATCCCCCCATAACACATCTACACATCCCCCATAACACAGTGTCATCTACACATCCCCCATAACACAGTGTCATCTACACATCCCCCATAACACAGTGTCATCTACACATCCCCCCATAACACAGTGTCATCTACACATCCCCCATAACACATCTACACATCCCCCCATAACACATCTACACATCCCCCCATAACACATCTACACATCCTACCATAACACATCTACACATCCCCCCATAACACATCTACACATCCCCCCATAACACATCTACACATCCCCCCATAACACAGTGTCATCTACACATCCCCCCATAACACATCTACACATCCCCCCATAACACAGTGTCATCTACACATCCCCCCATAACACAGTGTCATCTACACATCCCCCCATAACACATCTACACATCCCCCCATAACAGTGTCATCTACACATCCCCCCATAACACATCTACACATCCCCCCATAACACAGTGTCATCTACACATCCCCCCATAACACATATACACATCCCCCATAACACAGTGTCATCTACACATCCCCCATAACACATCTACACATCCCCCCATAACACAGTGTCATCTACACATCCCCCCATAACACATCTACACATCCCCCCATAACACAGTGTCATCTACACATCCCCCATAACACAGTGTCATCTACACATCCCCCATAACACATCTACACATCCCCCATAACACAGTGTCATCTACACATCCCCCCATAACACATCTACACATCCCCCCATAACACATCTACACATCCCCCCATAACACAGTGTCATCTACACATCCCCCCATAACACATCTACACATCCCCCCATAACACATCTACACATCCCCCCATAACACAGTGTCATCTACACATCCCCCCATAACACATCTACACATCCCCCCATAACACATCTACACATCCCCCATAACACATCTACACATCCCCCATAACACATCTACACATCCCCCCATAACACATCTACACATCCCCCATAACACATCTACACATCCCCCATAACACATCTACACATCCCCCCATAACAGTGTCATCTACACATCCCCCATAACACATCTACACATCCCCCCATAACACATCTACACATCCCCCATAACACATCTACACATCCCCCATAACACAGTGTCATCTACACATCCCCCCATAACACATCTACACATCCCCCATAACACATCTACACATCCCCCCATAACAGTGTCATCTACACATCCCCCCATAACACATCTACACATCCCCCCATAACACATCTACACATCCCCCATAACACAGTGTCATCTACACATCCCCCCATAACACATCTACACATCCCCCATAACACATCTACACATCCCCCCATAACACATCTACACATCCCCCCATAACACATCTACACATCCGCCCATAACACATCTACACATCCGCCCATAACACATCTACACATCCCCCCCATAACACATCTACACATCCCCCCATAACACATCTACACATCCCCCATAACACAGTGTCATCTACACATCCCCCATAACACAGTGTCATCTACACATCCCCCCATAACACAGTGTCATCTACACATCCCCCCATAACACATCTACACATCCCCCCATAACACAGTGTCATCTACACATCCCCCCATAACACAGTGTCATCTACACATCCCCCCATAACACATCTACACATCCCCCCATAACACAGTGTCATATACACATCCCCCATAACACAGTGTCATCTACACATCCCCCCATAACACAGTGTCATCTACACATCCCCCCATAACACATCTACACATCCCCCCATAACACATCTACACATCCCCCATAACACATCTACACATCCCCCCATAACACATCTACACATCCCCCATAACACATCTACACATCCCCCATAACACATCTACACATCCCCCATAACACATCCCCCCATAACACATCTACACATCCCCCCATAACACATCTACACATCCCCCCATAACACATCTACACATCCCCCCATAACACATCTACACATCCCCCCATAACACATCTACACATCCCCCCATAACACATCTACACATCCCCCCATAACACATCTACACATCCCCCCATAACACATCTACACATCCCCCATAACACAGTGTCATCTACACATCCCCCCATAACACAGTGCCATCTACACATCCCCCCATAACACAGTGCCATCTACACATCCCCCCATAACACAGTGTCATATACACATCCCCCATAACACAGTGTCATCTACACATCCCCCCATAACACAGTGTCATCTACACATCCTCCATAACACATCTACACATCCCCCCATAACACAGTGTCATCTACACATCCCCCATAACACAGTGTCATCTACACATCCCCCATAACACAGTGTCATCTACACATCCCCCATAACACATCTACACATCCCCCATAACACATCTACACATCCCCCCATAACACATCTACACATCCCCCCATAACACAGTGTCATCTACACATCCCCCCATAACACATCTACACATCCCCCCATAACACATCTACACATCCCCCCATAACACATCTACACATCCCCCATAACACAGTGTCATCTACACATCCCCCCATAACACATCTACACATCCCCCCATAACACATCTACACATCCCCCCATAACACATCTACACATCCCCCCATAACACATCTACACATCCCCCATAACACAGTGTCATCTACACATCCCCCCATAACACAGTGCCATCTACACATCCCCCCATAACACAGTGCCATCTACACATCCCCCCATAACACAGTGTCATATACACATCCCCCATAACACAGTGTCATCTACACATCCCCCCATAACACAGTGTCATCTACACATCCCCCATAACACATCTACACATCCCCCCATAACACAGTGTCATCTACACATCCCCCATAACACAGTGTCATCTACACATCCCCCCATAACACAGTGTCATCTACACATCCCCCCATAACACATCTACACATCCCCCCATAACACATCTACACATCCCCCATAACACATCTACACATCCCCCATAACACATCTACACATCCCCCATAACACATCTACACATCCCCCCATAACACATCTACACATCCCCCCATAACACATCTACACATCCCCCATAACACATCTACACATCCCCCATAACACATCTACACATCCCCCATAACACAGTGTCATCTACACATCCCCCATAACACAGTGTCATCTACACATCCCCCATAACACATCTACACATCCCCCCATAACACATCTACACATCCCCCATAACACATCTACACATCCCCCATAACACAGTGTCATCTACACATCCCCCCATAACACATCTACACATCCCCCCATAACACAGTGTCATCTACACATCCCCCCATAACAGTGTCATCTACACATCCCCCCCATAACACATCTACACATCCCCCATAACACAGTGTCATCTACACATCCCCCCATAACACAGTGTCATCTACACATCCCCCCATAACACATCTACACATCCCCCCATAACACATCTACACATCCCCCATAACACATCTACACATCCCCCATAACACATCTACACATCCCCCCATAACACATCTACACATCCCCCATAACACAGTGTCATCTACACATCCCCCCATAACACATCTACACATCCCCCCATAACACATCTACACATCCCCCCATAATAGTGTCATCTACACATCCCCCCCATAACAGTGTCATCTACACATCCCCCCATAACACATCTACACATCCCCCATAACACATCTACACATCCCCCATAACACAGTGTCATCTACACATCCCCCCATAACAGTGTCATCTACACATCCCCCCATAACACATCTACACATCCCCCCATAACAGTGTCATCTACACATCCCCCCATAACACATCTACACATCCCCCCATAACACATCTACACATCCCCCCATAACACATCTACACATCCCCCCATAACACAGTGTCATCTACACATCCCCCCCATAACACATCTACACATCCCCCCATAACACATCTACACATCCCCCATAACACAGTGTCATCTACACATCCCCCATAACACAGTGTCATCTACACATCCCCCATAACACAGTGTCATCTACACATCCCCCCATAACACAGTGTCATCTACACATCCCCCATAACACATCTACACATCCCCCCATAACACATCTACACATCCCCCCATAACACAGTGTCATCTACACATCCCCCCATAACACATCTACACATCCCCCCATAACACAGTGTCATCTACACATCCCCCCATAACACAGTGTCATCTACACATCCCCCCATAACACAGTGTCATCTACACATCCCCCCATAACACATATACACATCCCCCATAACACAGTGTCATCTACACATCCCCCATAACACATCTACACATCCCCCCATAACACAGTGTCATCTACACATCCCCCCATAACACATCTACACATCCCCCCATAACACAGTGTCATCTACACATCCCCCATAACACAGTGTCATCTACACATCCCCCATAACACATCTACACATCCCCTATAACACAGTGTCATCTACACATCCCCCCATAACACATCTACACATCCCCCCATAACACATCTACACATCCCCCCATAACACAGTGTCATCTACACATCCCCCATAACACATCTACACATCCCCCCATAACACATCTACACATCCCCCCATAACACAGTGTCATCTACACATCCCCCATAACACATCTACACATCCCCCCATAACACATCTACACATCCCCCCATAACACATCTACACATCCCCCATAACACATCTACACATCCCCCATAACACATCTACACATCCCCCCATAACACATCTACACATCCCCCATAACACATCTACACATCCCCCCATAACAGTGTCATCTACACATCCCCCATAACACATCTACACATCCCCCCATAACACATCTACACATCCCCCATAACACATCTACACATCCCCCATAACACATGTGTCATCTACACATCCCCCCATAACACATCTACACATCCCCCATAACACATCTACACATCCCCCCATAACAGTGTCATCTACACATCCCCCCATAACACATCTACACATCCCCCATAACACAGTGTCATCTACACATCCCCCCATAACACATCTACACATCCCCCCATAACAGTGTCATCTACACATCCCCCCATAACACATCTACACATCCCCCCATAACACATCTACACATCCCCCCATAACACATCTACACATCCCCCATAACACAGTGTCATCTACACATCCCCCCATAACACATCTACACATCCCCCATAACACATCTACACATCCCCCCATAACACATCTACACATCCCCCCATAACACATCTACACATCCGCCCATAACACATCTACACATCCGCCCATAACACATCTACACATCCCCCCCATAACACATCTACACATCCCCCCATAACACATCTACACATCCCCCATAACACAGTGTCATCTACACATCCCCCATAACACAGTGTCATCTACACATCCCCCCATAACACAGTGTCATCTACACATCCCCCCATAACACATCTACACATCCCCCCATAACACAGTGTCATCTACACATCCCCCCATAACACAGTGTCATCTACACATCCCCCCATAACACATCTACACATCCCCCCATAACACAGTGTCATATACACATCCCCCATAACACAGTGTCATCTACACATCCCCCCATAACACAGTGTCATCTACACATCCCCCCATAACACATCTACACATCCCCCCATAACACATCTACACATCCCCCATAACACATCTACACATCCCCCCATAACACATCTACACATCCCCCATAACACATCTACACATCCCCCATAACACATCTACACATCCCCCATAACACATCCCCCCATAACACATCTACACATCCCCCCATAACACAGTGTCATCTACACATCCCCCCATAACACATCTACACATCCCCCCATAACACATCTACACATCCCCCATAACACATCTACACATCCCCCATAACACATCTACACATCCCCCCCATAACACATCTACACATCCCCCATAACACATCTACACATCCCCCATAACACATCTACACATCCCCCCATAACAGTGTCATCTACACATCCCCCATAACACATCTACACATCCCCCCATAACACATCTACACATCCCCCATAACACATCTACACATCCCCCATAACACAGTGTCATCTACACATCCCCCCATAACACATCTACACATCCCCCCATAACACAGTGTCATCTACACATCCCCCCATAACACATCTACACATCCCCCATAACACATCTACACATCCCCCCATAACACATCTACACATCCCCCATAACACAGTGTCATCTACACATCCCCCCATAACACATCTACACATCCCCCCATAACAGTGTCATCTACACATCCCCCCATAACACATCTACACATCCCCCCATAACACATCTACACATCCCCCCATAACACATCTACACATCCCCCATAACACAGTGTCATCTACACATCCCCCCATAACACATCTACACATCCCCCATAACACATCTACACATCCCCCCATAACACATCTACACATCCCCCCATAACACATCTACACATCCCCCCATAACACATCTACACATCCCCCCATAACACATCTACACATCCCCCCCATAACACATCTACACATCCCCCCATAACACATCTACACATCCCCCATAACACAGTGTCATCTACACATCCCCCATAACACAGTGTCATCTACACATCCCCCCATAACACAGTGTCATCTACACATCCCCCCATAACACATCTACACATCCCCCCATAACACAGTGTCATCTACACATCCCCCCATAACACAGTGCCATCTACACATCCCCCCATAACACAGTGCCATCTACACATCCCCCCATAACACAGTGTCATATACACATCCCCCATAACACAGTGTCATCTACACATCCCCCCATAACACAGTGTCATCTACACATCCCCCATAACACATCTACACATCCCCCATAACACATCTACACATCCCCCATAACACATCTACACATCCCCCATAACACATCTACACATCCCCCATAACACATCTACACATCCCCCATAACAGTGTCATCTACACATCCCCCCATAACACAGTGTCATCTACACATCCCCCATAACACATCTACACATCCCCCATAACACATCTACACATCCCCCCATAACACATCTACACATCCCCCCATAACACATCTACACATCCCCCATAACACATCTACACATCCCCCCATAACACATCTACACATCCCCCATAACACAGTGTCATCTACACATCCCCCATAACACAGTGTCATCTACACATCCCCCATAACACATCTACACATCCCCCATAACACATCTACACATCCCCCATAACACAGTGTCATCTACACATCCCCCCATAACAGTGTCATCTACACATCCCCCCCATAACACATCTACACATCCCCCCATAACACAGTGTCATCTACACATCCCCCCATAACACATCTACACATCCCCCCATAACAGTGTCATCTACACATCCCCCCCATAACACATCTACACATCCCCCCATAACACAGTGTCATCTACACATCCCCCCATAACAGTGTCATCTACACATCCCCCCCATAACACATCTACACATCCCCCCATAACACAGTGTCATCTACACATCCCCCCATAACACATCTACACATCCCCCCATAACAGTGTCATCTACACATCCCCCCCATAACACATCTACACATCCCCCCATAACACAGTGTCATCTACACATCCCCCATAACACAGTGTCATCTACACATCCCCCCATAACACAGTGTCATCTACACATCCCCCCATAACACATCTACACATCCCCCCCATAACACATCTACACATCCCCCCATAACACATCTACACATCCCCCATAACACATCTACACATCCCCCCATAACACATCTACACATCCCCCATAACACATCTACACATCCCCCCCATAACACAGTGTCATCTACACATCCCCCATAACACATCTACACATCCCCCCATAACACATCTACACATCCCCCATAACACATCTACACATCCCCCATAACACAGTGTCATCTACACATCCCCCCATAACACATCTACACATCCCCCCATAACACAGTGTCATCTACACATCCCCCCATAACAGTGTCATCTACACATCCCCCCATAACACATCTACACATCCCCCATAACACATCTACACATCCCCCATAACACAGTGTCATCTACACATCCCCCCATAACAGTGTCATCTACACATCCCCCCATAACACATCTACACATCCCCCCATAACACATCTACACATCCCCCCATAACAGTGTCATCTACACATCCCCCCCATAACACATCTACACATCCCCCCATAACACATCTACACATCCCCCATAACACAGTGTCATCTACACATCCCCCATAACACAGTGTCATCTACACATCCCCCATAACACAGTGTCATCTACACATCCCCCCATAACACAGTGTCATCTACACATCCCCCATAACACATCTACACATCCCCCCATAACACATCTACACATCCCCCCATAACACAGTGTCATCTACACATCCCCCCATAACACATCTACACATCCCCCCATAACACAGTGTCATCTACACATCCCCCATAACACAGTGTCATCTACACATCCCCCATAACACATCTACACATCCCCCCATAACACAGTGTCATCTACACATCCCCCCATAACACATCTACACATCCCCCCATAACACATCTACACATCCCCCCATAACACAGTGTCATCTACACATCCCCCCATAACACATCTACACATCCCCCCATAACACATCTACACATCCCCCATAACACATCTACACATCCCCCATAACACATCTACACATCCCCCATAACACATCTACACATCCCCCCATAACACATCTACACATCCCCCCATAACACATCTACACATCCCCCCATAACACATCTACACATCCCCCCATAACACATCTACACATCCCCCATAACACATCTACACATCCCCCATAAGAATGTATCCTGTACATATCTATGACACCCCATCCCCCTCACAGTGTGCTCAGACCCTCCTCATACACTCACAGCTTTATAGACTCCAGCAGCCAGTCCTCACACTCCTCACTGTCCATTGCTGAATCTCCCTCCATAACACCCAGAGCCCCGCCCCGTCTCTTCCTCACAGGCCATTTTACTTATGGGCACCTCGCCCATAACCTAATCAAATCTACAAGAGTCTCCTTCTTCCTTCTTACATATTGCATTGTGTCACTATAAGAAAGTTATCTCCTTAATTTGTGTATTCACTGGACGTTACAGCTCGGCGCCCAAAACAAAGATGGCGCAAGCCCGTCTCCTCCTTTTACAGCTTAGGAGCGATGTTGCTTTCTGGCAACTAACCTCTAACCCAAAGTAACTCTCACCAACCCTCGCCTTCACCCACCATATCGTGCACGTATCCGTTTATTGAAATATCATTATCGACACTTTATAACTGTTATATTATGGGCAAATATTGCCCGACATAAGCATGGACGTCCACCCGCCTCCGTGACGTCACACGCATGCGCAATAGGCGAACGCTTAAATAGCGGTTATGAAGCGTTGCTACCGTTGGGAGATCTTGGAGCCACGCATGCGCAGTGTGTCATTTGGTGAGCGCTGAGGTGATGTGTTTGCTGTATAGTTCCCATAGTGCTGTATTAATAATAATTTATATTATCAGTAATAAGGGAACCACAAGTCTCAGCGAGTCTACTGTATAAGTCATGTTTTCAAACTGTGATAAATATTTTTGGTGTAAATTTATGAGGTGAGGTGTTAGCGAGCGCGTCGCTTGTCGTGAGGTAAATTGTTAATACAGAGGATCATATAACTGTTGGGCCGTCTCGTCTGAGGAATCTGGCAAAATAAGCTGGTACTCGCCTCACGTGAGCCTCCCTGGCGCAGGCGCTCGGTGTGTATCACGCTTAGATACGGTGTATCATGTTGGTATGTGTATTTGTATCGGTTTTGAGAAGATGGCGCCATTTTGTCACGGCTTTGATTTTCCAACACATCTCTATATTCGTTTATATGGAAACACTGGTGTAGGTGGCGCAGCTTATCGCACCACTGGGATTATTACGGATACGGTTGCAATGTCTCGGGGCGATCCTGGCCGCTTGGTTGGGGTTGAATTTATTTGGTTAAAGCTGAATAGGGCCAAACTGGATCCAAAATAAACTTTCCTCCTCTCTACCAGGGATTCATAGTAATTCCAGATGGGCGATAACCACCGCCGCCATCACCAGTAACGGCATGTAAGTGTGCCGCCAAGTCACATGTTCACTCCAAAGTGTGAGGTAAGGCTGGGTTCACACTGTTTTTTTTCCCATCTGTTTTTGCAAAAAATGGATGCTTTTGTGTGCTTCCGTTTTTCCATTGACTTCCATGAAAAAAAAAAAAGGATCGAAACGCATTCGTACTCAAAAATAAGCTCACTGCTTGAGAAAGGCTGCTATTGTTGAGCCGAAACGTCGCACTCCGGTGAAATAAACACTCCTTTGACTTGAAGTGCTGTCTGTTGCTGCATTCTCAAAAATAAGGTCAGCTACGTTTTTGTGTACGTTATTGATCGTGTTTTTTTTTTTTTAATAACAGAAGTCAATGGAAAAACGGATGCATACAAAGGCGTCTGTTTTTACATCAGTGTTTTTTTTTTTTGTTGTTGCAAAAACGGACGGAAAAAAGGATTGCCAAAACGTAGTGTGAATCCAGCCTAATGGCGCAATTCTACAAAAATTGTTGTCGATTTCACTTTATAGTGTAAATATATTTGTGTTTGCTGATGATTGATGAGGAAATTCTGCCGCCGTGTACCAGACAACTGCGCTGTCCAAACATGGCGCTACACAGCCTGGGGAATGGTGGAGCGGAGACTGATCTTATTACAACTTTATGGAGCTGGGCTGTAATCACATCAGTTTAATGCCACTTCTGCCCCGACTCGCACATCTCCTGCCTTGTCCATCATGGTCCATACTGTACTACTACTACTGACCCTACACACCGCACATCTCCTGCCTTGTCCACGGTCCATACTGTACTACTACCACTACTACTGACCCTACACACCGCACATCTCCTGCCTTGTCCACGGTCCATACTGTACTACTACCACTACTACTGACCCTACACACCGCACATCTCCTGCCTTGTCCACGGTCCATACTGTACAACTACCACTGACCCTACACACCGCACATCTCCTGCCTTGTCCATCATTGTCTGTACTGTACTACCACTGATACCACTACTACTGACACAACACACCGCACATCTCCTGCCTTGTCCATCATTGTCTGTACTGTACTACTACCGATACTACTACCCCCCCTACACACCGCACATCTCCTGCCTTGTCCATGGTCCATACTGTACTACTACCGATACTACTACCCCCCTACACACCGCACTTCTCCTGCCTTGTCCATGGTCTATACTGTACTACTACCCCCCTACACAGCCGCACATCTCATGCCTTGCCCATGGTCCATACTGTACTACCACCAATACTACTACTCTACACAGCCGCACATCTCATGCCTTGTCCGTCACTGTCCATACTGTACTACCACCGATACTACTACCCCCCTACACAGCCGCACATCTCCTGCCTTGTCCATGGTCCATACTGTACTACCACTGATACTACTACCCCCCCCCTACACAGCCGCACATCTCCTGCCTTGTCCATGGTCCATACTGTACTACCACTGATACTACTACCCCCCCCCCCCCTACACAGCCGCACATCTCATGCCTTGTCCATCATGGTCCGTACTGTACTACCACCGATAATACTACCCTACACAGCCGCACATCTCCTGCCTTGTCCATGGTCCATACTGTACTACTACCACTACTACTGACCCTACACAGCCGCACATCTCCTGCCTTGTCCATGGTCCATACTGTACTACCACTGATACTACTACCCTACACAGCTGCACATTTACTGCCCTGTCCATCGTGGTCCATACTGTACTACTACCAATACTACTACCCCCTTACACAGCCGCACATCTCCTGCCTTATCCATCACTGTCCATACTGTACTATTACTGCTACTACAGAGCCGCACATCTCCTGCCTTGTCCATCATTGTCCATACTGTACTACTACCGATACTACTGACCCTACACAGCCGCACAGGTCCTGCCTTGTCCATGGTCCATACTGTACTACTGCCCTACACAGCCGCACATCTCCTGCCTTGTCCATCATGGTCCATACTGTACTTCTACCGATACTACTACCCCTCTACACAGCCGCACATCTCCTGCCTTGTCCATGATCCATACTGTACTACCACCGATACTACTACCCTACACAGCCGCACATCTCCTGCCTTCTCCATCATGGCCCATACTGTACTACTACCACTGACACTACTACCCTACACAGCCGCACATCTCCTGCCTTGTCCATCATTGTCCATACTGTACTACTAACGATACTACTACCGGTACTACTACCACCCTACACAGCCGCACATGTCCTGCCTTGTCCATGGTCCATACTGTACTACCACCGATACTACTACCCCCCCTACACAGCCACACATCTCCTGCCTTGTCCATCATGGTCCATACTGTACTACCCCCCTACACAGCCACACATCTGCTGCCTTGTCCATCATGGTCCATACTGTACTACTACCAATACTACTACCCCCCTACACAGCCACACATCTCTTGCCTTGTCCATCATGGTTCATACTGTACTACCAATACTACTACCCCCCTACACAGCCGCACATCTCATGCCTTGTCCATGGTCCATACTGTTCTACTACCGATACTACTACCCTACACAGCCGCACATCTCCTGCCTTGTCCATCATGGTCCATACTGTACTACCACCGATACTACTACCCTACACAGCCGCACATCTTCTGCCTTGTCCATGGTCCATACTGTACTACTACCACTACTACTGACCCTACACAGCCACACGTCTCCTGCCTTGTCCATGGTCCATACTGTACTACTACCACTAATACTGACCCTACACAGCCGCACATCTCCTGCCTTGTCAATGGTCCATACTGTACTACTACTCTACACAGCCGCACATCTCCTGCCTTGTCAATGGTCCATACTGTACTACTACCACTAATACTGACCCTACACAGCCGCACATCTCCTGCCTTGTCAATGGTCCATACTGTACTACTACCGATACTACTACTCTACACAGCCGCACATCTCCTGCCTTGTCAATGGTCCATACTGTACTACTACCGATACTACTACCCCCCCCCCCCCCTACACAGCCGCACATCTCCTGCCTTGTCCATCATTGTCCATACTGTACTTCTACCGATACTACTACCCTCCTACACAGCCGCACATCTCATGCCTTGTCCATCATTGTCCATACTGTACTACTACCGATACTACTACCGGTACTACTACCACCCTACACAGCCGAACATGTCCTGCCTTGTCCATCATGGTGCATACTGTACTACCACCGATACTACTACCCCCCCTACACAGCCGCACATCTAATGCCTTGTCCATCATAGTCCATACTGTACTACTACCAATACTACTACCCTTCTACTACCCTACACACCGCACATCTCCTGCCTTGTCCATGGTCCATAGTGGACTACCACCGATACTACTAGCCCCCTACACAGCCGCACGTCTCCTGCCTTGTCCATCATGGTCTACACTGTACTACCACCGATACTACTACCCTACACAGCCGCACATCTCCTGCCTTGTCCATCATGGTCCATACTGTACTACCACTGATACTACTACCCCTACACAGCCGCACATCTCCTGCCTTGTCCATGGTCCATACTGTACTACTAACCATACTACTACCGGTACTACTACCACCCTACACAGCCGCACATCTCCTGCCTTGTCCATGGTCCATACTGTACTACCACCGATACTACTACCCCCCTACACAGCCGCACATTTACTGCCCTGTCCATCATGGTCCATACTGTACTACCACCGATACTACTACCCCCCCCTACACAGCCACACATCTCCTGCCTTGTCCATCATGGTCCATACTGTACTACCACCGATACTACTAGCCCCCTACACAGCCGCACGTCTCCTGCCTTGTCCATCATGGTCTACACTGTACTACCACCGATACTACTACCCTACACAGCTGCACATCTCCTGCCTTGTCCATGGTCCATACTGTACTACCACTGATACTACTACCCCTACACAGCCGCACATCTCCTGCCTTGTCCATGGTCCATACTGTACTACTAACCATACTACTACTGGTACTACTACCACCCTACACAGCCGCACATCTCCTGCCTTGTCCATGGTCCATACTGTACTACCACCGATACTACCACCCTACACAGCCGCACATCTCCTGCCTTGTCCATGGTCCATACTGTACTACCACCGATACTACCACCCTACACAGCCGCACATCTCCTGCCTTGCCCATGGTCCATACTGTACTACCACCGATACTACTACCCTACACAGCCGCACATTTACTGCCCTGTCCATCATGGTCCATACTGTACTACTACCGATACTACTACCCCCCCTACACAGCCGCACATCTCCTGCCTTGTCCATGGTCCATACTGTACTACCACCGATACTACTACCCCCCTACACAGCCGCACATCTCCTGCCTTGTCCATGGTCCATACTGTACTACCACCGATACTACTACCCTCCTACACAGCCGCACATGTCCTGCCTTGTCCATCATGGTCCATACTGTACTACCACCGATACTACTACCCCCCTACACAGCCACACATCTGCTGCCTTGTCAATCATGGTCCATACTGTACTACTACCGTTACTACTGACCCTACACAGCCGCACATCTCCTGCCTTCTCCATCATGGTGCATACTGTACTGCTACACAGGATAAGCACTTGAAACGTAGGGTCCTATTACGCAGAGTGATTATCTGCCAAATGAGGCTGATTTGGGCAGACTTTGCCCTGTATAATAAAGATAATGATCAGTTGAGGAGCTGTTTGTCGTCTTTCATCAGTTTAAAAATCCTCAGCCGACCGTGCATCGCTCCGTGTAATAGGAGGTGAGCGTCCGACAGCTGATGTGTGTAGAAGATAATAAGCCATTACTTGTCCATGCTCCCCAGCATCTTCCTGGCTCCTCACAGCTGTCGCTGGCACTTTTGGCACCTTTCCGAAGTAACAGGTCGTGGTGCTGGCCCGTCGCCTGTCATTGATTGGCTGAGTGGCCTGTCACTTCAGAGATGTGTGAGAAGTGCCAACAGCTGCTGTAGTGAGCGGGAAGAAGCAAGGAGAATACTGGGGAGTGTAAGGAGCATAAGTATAGCTTCATTACTTTATATATACTCAGCAAGCCTTCCAGTCCCTGGCAGGCTTTATCTGCAACTTTGTAGCTTCTTTGTAATGCTGGGAGGGTTAAGTTCTGAGGTCAAGTTGCTGATGAATTTAGGATCCATTTACACAGAAAGATTATCTGACAGATTATCTGCCAAAGATTTGAAGCCAAAGCCAGGAATGTATTTGAAAAGAGGAGAAACCTCAGGCTTTCCTTTATGACCTGATCTCTCTTTACAGTCCGTTTCTGGCTTTGGTTTCAAATCTTTGGCAGATAATCTTTAAGATAATCTTTCTGTGTAAATGGACCCTTATGCTACATTTACACGAAACGATAATTCGCCCGATCGTACGAGTAACTATTTTTTTTTTTCATATTGATCAGCGTTTAGACGTTACAATATATCGTACGGAAAATTCGTTTTGCGATCGCTTAAGCCTGTGTCACACATTGGTTAAATCGGCGAACGACTGTTCAAACGGAACGATCTGCGAATTTGTTGCGAACGATCAACGACGATTTGAGAAGTTGTTGAAAGATGAAACGATTTCTCGCTCGTCGTTTGATCGTTCGCTGTGTTTACACGTACAATTATCGTTCGAATTCAATCATTATTGTGCGAATTTGCACGATAATCGTTCCGTGTAAACGCAGCATTAGGGTATAAACCCACACACCATATACGCAGCGTATTTACTGCTGCGATACGCAGCAAATACGCAGCAAATACGCAGTAGATTAGATCTAAATAACTGAACACAGCTTCAAATCTTCACCATCACATTTGCTGCGTATTTGCTGCGTATACGGTGTGTGGGTTTATACCCTTAGGGTATAAACCCACACACCGTATACGCAGCGTATTTACTGGTGCGATACGCAGCAAATACGCAGCAGATTAGATCTAAATAACTGAACACAGCATCAAATCTAAACCATCAAATCTGCTGCGTATTTGTTGCGTATCTGCTGCGTATATGGTGTGTGGGTTTGTACCCTTAGGGCCACATGTATCATCCGGCGAACGGATGATTTTCGGCGGAAAGTGGCGATTTGCGTTTTTTTTTATACGCAAATGGCCAATCTGTGAATAAAGTATTCGCAAATCGGCACCTTCCGCCGAGTACGCCAGGGGGGCGGAAAGGGGGCGTGTAGTGGGCGGAACGGAGGGCGCGGACTCAGAGTCCGCGCAATTTACCATCCGTTCCGCCCAAATGTACGCCGAAAACCTACTCCAGTCCTCAGCTGGCGTAGGTTTTCGGCGGTGCGCACCGGCGCGCACGGGATTTATGTAGAGGCAGTCCGCCTCTACATAAATCTCCGTAGCGCCGGAGCTGCGGGGGCATTTATAAGTCCGGCGTAAAAAACGCCGGACTTAATAAATGCCCCCCTTAGTGTACAAACACACACACCGTATACGCAGCGTATTTACTGCTGCGATACGCAGCAAATACGCAACAAATACGCAGCAGATTAGATCTAAATAACTGAACACAGTATCAAATCTGCTGCGTATACGGTGTGTGTGTGTTTGTACACTCAGGGTATAAACACACACACCGTATACGCAGCGTATTTACTGCTGCGATACGCAGCAAATACGCAACAAATACGCAGCAGATTAGATCTAAATAACTGAACACAGCATCAAAACTTCTTCAAATCTGCTGCAGATTTGCTGCGTATCTGCTGCGTATACGCAGCAGATCTGCAGCAGATTTGGTGGTGCAGATTTGATGCTGTGTTCAGTTATTTAGATCTAATCTGCTGCGTATCGCAGCAGTAAATAGGCTGCGTATATGGTGTGTGTGTGTGTGTGTGTGTGTGTTTGTACCCTTACTGTGATTAATCCTCCCAGCATTACAAGGTTGCAGATAGGGACTTGTATTGATAAATTCCCCCTCTGGTTGTTGTTTATTGTAGGGGGCTCATACAGAGTTGTTAGTTAC
Source organism: Dendropsophus ebraccatus (assembly GCF_027789765.1). Classification (NCBI taxonomy): domain Eukaryota; kingdom Metazoa; phylum Chordata; class Amphibia; order Anura; family Hylidae; genus Dendropsophus; species Dendropsophus ebraccatus. The sequence goes on from NC_091458.1 coordinate 12,961,073, forward strand.
AGCTGATTCCTTACAGCAATATCTGGCTGACCACCATACACCTGAGCCTGCTCTCACAGGGGACGCCAGCAGCTGCGGCTGGTGCTGCAGGGTCTATTTACACAGAAAGATTATCTGACAGATTATCTGCCAAAGATCTGAAGCCAAAGCCAGGAATGGATTTGAAAAGAGGAGAAATCTCAGGCTTTTACTTATGACCTGATCTCTGTTTATAGTCTGTTCCTGGCTTTGGCTTCAAATCTTTGGCAGATAACCTTTCTGTGTAAATGGACCCTTAGAAGGAACTATATATCGTTTGGAAAAATTGTTATTCTGATTGTTTTTAAGATCGCTTAAACCCATCTCGCGCATTAGGGTACAAACCCACACACCGTATACGCAGCAAATACGCAACAAATACGCAACAAATACGCAGCAGTTTGATGGTGAAGATTTAATGCTGAGTTCAGTTATTTAGATCTAATCTGCTGCGTTTTTGTTGCGTATTTGTTGCGTTTTTGCTGCGTATTCGCTGCGTATCGCAGCAGTAAATACGCTGTGTATACGGTGTGTGGGTTTATACCCTTAGGGCCCTTGCACACGGAGCAATTCTCAAGGAATTGTAGCTGAAAGACTTCTGCTTGAAATTCCTCGCCTATTCTGCTCTGGCGGAATTTGAGCGGAATCCGCGCGGAAATCAAGCGGAATGCAAGCGGAATTACCAGCAGAATTCAAACCCCATTGACTTCTATAAGATTCCTCTAGCGGAATCCGCCCAAAGAATTGACATGTACATTCTTCGGGCGGAATGCGGATTCTGCGCGGAATTCCAGACGGGAATTTACTCTGTGTGCACGGGCAGTCGGAAATCCCATTGTTCTCTATGGAAAGAGCAATGTTGCATTTACACGGGCGGAATTCCACGCGGATTCCGCCCGCTTTTTATGGCGGAGTTCGGGCGGAATTCCGCGAGAATTGCTCCGTGTGCACATACCCTTAAGGTGAATCGATCTGCGAATCTTTAGCCAACAACGATTTGAGAACATGTTGAAAGATCACAATGAACGATTTCTCGTTCGTTTCTTGATAATTCGCTGTGTTTACAAGAACCGATTATCGCTCAAATGCGATCGTTATCGTGAAAATTCGTTCCATGTAAACGCACCATTAGGCTGGGTTCACACTGCGCTTTTGCAATCCGTTCAACGTATCCATTTTGAATTTGAATTTACTTTTAATGGACAGAAAAATATAGTCAACACTACTTTTGTGTCTTTTTTTTTTTTTTTTTTTTTTCTTTACAATAAAAGTCAATGGAAAAACTGATCCAAATGGACGACACACAATTGCATCCGTTTTTCCATAAAATGTGTACGTTAAACAGATTGCATACGTTAAAACCTCTTTTTCCCCTACAGCAACCGATGCAGACACGGCCGGTTTGCTCCGGGAGCCGCACAGTAGATCTATACTCCGCTGCTGGGAACCATATCGGCACAATTGTGCTGACTAATTCCGTTAAGAGTAGCTTCACACGTACCGACTCGCAGCGGAGTCGGCTAGGTCCTGGCAGATCACTTCCACTACATACACACAGCGGTCTGAACGACCGCTGCGTGTATGTAATTCTGCCGGCAGCTTAACCCCTTCAGCTGCCGCCTGGCTCCTGCTCTGTATACATTACCTGTCCTCGCTGCACGGGTCCCGGCGTACTGCTCACCCGCCCGGCCAATCAGTGTGTTGCCCAGCCGCAGCCACTGATTGGCCGGTCAGGAAAGCAGTACGCCGGGACCCCGTGCAGCGAGGACAAGTAATGTATACAGAGCGGGAGTCGGGTTGCAGCTGAAGGGGTTAAGGGGCCGGCAGAATTACATACACGCAGCGGTCGTTCAGACAGCTGTGTGTATGTAGTGACAATGATCTGCCAGGACCTATCCGACTCAAGTGGGTACGTGTGAAGCTACCCTAAATAGCCTAAGCTCGTGTCACAACAACTTCCAGTATCTCTGGTTGGATCGCTGACTATCTGGTTATGACGTCTCACAGTGTATGCCGATAGTTCCATTACATACCGCTCACTGTGCAATGTTTGTACACTCCAGTCACTGTATCTCGTATGTGACCAGTTATGGCTCCATTACACAAAATGAATGATGGCCGTTCCGGCTGATGATGATTTGGTGTAATAGGACATGTTAAAAAACCACAGTCAGCTGACATTTTCAAACTACAGCATCAGACGTGTGAACATAAGTATGTATATACTTTACAGAAAGCCTCATAAGCATAAGGAACAATAGACAGGAGCTGTCCCTTTGACCTGAATGGGTAACGTTACTGGGCATACTCCTGCAGATGCTTCCACAGGGAGGAGGGAGGAGGAGGCGGAGGAGGAGGCTGAGCTGTGAGCTTTATCTGTTGTCTCCTCTATCTATTGGTGTCACATGATGCTGTAATGCTGTACAAATCACTTTCCAGCGGCCGCCTCCTTATCAGAGACAGAACAGGAAGTCTCAGGGGGTCGTCTGCCAGCTGTGGTGTGTATAGGGGGGCCCTCTGCCAGCTGTGGTGTGTATAGGGGGGCCCTCTGCCAGCTGTGGTGTGTATAGGGGGGCCCTCTGCCAGCTGTGGTGTGTATAGGGGGGCCCTCTGCCAGCTGTGGTGTGTGTATGGGGGGGGGGGCCCTCTGCCAGCTGTGGTGTGTGTATGGGGGGGGCCCTCTTCCAGCTGTGGTGTGTATAGGGGGGGGGGCCTCTGTCTGCTGTGGTGTGTATAGGGGGGGGGGCCTCTGCCAGCTGTGGTGTGTATAGGGGGGGGGGGGCCTCTGCCAGCTGTGGTGTGTATAGGGGGCCCCTCTGCCAGCTGTGGTGTGTATAGGGGGGGGGGGGGCCTCTGTCAGCTGTGGTGTGTATAGGGGGCCCCTCTGCCAGCCGTGGTATGTATGGGGGGGGGCTTCTGTCAGCTGTGGTGTGTATAGGGGGGGGGCCTCTGTCAGCTGTGGTGTGTATAGGGGAGGGCCTCTGTCAGCTGTGGTGTGTATAGGGGGCCCCTCTGCCAGCTGTGGTGTGTATGGGGGGGGGGCGCCTCTGTCAGCTGTGGTGTGTATTGGGGGGGCCCTCTGCCAGCTGTGGTGTGTATAGGGGGGCCCTCTGCCAGCTGTGGTGTGTATAGGGGGGGCCTCTGCCAGCTGTGGTGTGTATGGGGGGGGGCTCTGCCATCTGTGGTGTGTATAGGGGGGGGGGCCTCTGCCAGCTGTGGTGTGTATAGGGGGGGCCTCTGCCAGCTGTGGTGTGTATAGGGGGGCCCCCTCTGCCAGCTGTGGTGTGTATAGGGGGGCCCCCTCTGCCAGCTGTGGTGTGTATAGGGGGGCCCCCTCTGCCAGCTGTGGTGTGTATAGGGGGGCCCCCTCTGCCAGCTGTGGTGTGTATAGGGGGGCCCCCTCTGCCAGCTGTGGTGTGTATAGGGGGGGGGGGGGCCTCTGTCAGCTGTGGTGTGTGTATAGGGGGGCCCCTCTGCCAGCTGTGGTGTGTGTATAGGGGGGCCCCCTCTGCCAGCTGTGGTGTGTGTATAGGGGGGCCCCCTCTGCCAGCTGTGGTGTGTGTATAGGGGGGCCCCCTCTGCCAGCTGTGGTGTGTGTATAGGGGGGGCCCCCTCTGCCAGCTGTGGTGTGTGTATAGGGGGGCCCCCTCTGCCAGCTGTGGTGTGTGTATAGGGGGGCCCCCTCTGCCAGCTGTGGTGTGTGTATAGGGGGGCCCCCTCTGCCAGCTGTGGTGTGTGTATAGGGGGGGCCCCCTCTGCCAGCTGTGGTGTGTGTATAGGGGGCCCCCCTCTGCCAGCTGTGGTGTGTATTGGAGGGGGGCCCCCTCTGCCAGCTGTGGTGTGTATTGGAGGGGGCCCCCTCTGCCAGCTGTGGTGTGTATTGGGGGGGCCCTCTGCCAGCTGTGGTGTGTATTGGGGGGTCCCTCTGCCAGCTGTGGTGTGTATAGGGGGGCCCTCTGCCAGCTGTGGTGTTTATTGGGGCGGCCCCTCTGCCAGCTGTGGTGTGTATAGGGGGGCCCTCTGCCAGCTGTGGTGTTTATTGGGGCGGCCCCTCTGCCAGCTGTGGTGTGTATAGGGGGCCCCTCTGCCAGCTGTGGTGTTTATTGGGGGGAGTGAGGGACAGAGTGCTTCTGCATGAATAGAACCTCTGCCAGCACCACTGTAATGGGTGTGGTCTACACTTGTAGGCGGAGCTATCATTGACATTTGCACTCTGTGAGGTTTCTTTTTTTATTGATGTTGACATATTTTCCTTTGCAGATATAGAAAATGAGCGGACGAGCCAGAGCCCGAGCCCGCGGGAGAGCCCGTGCCCAGGAGCAGGCCCCGCTTGGACCTCCAGGACAGGTTTGGTGCCTTACACTTACACAGTCCTTGTAGAGTCAATTAGGATCTGCCCGATATGTGTCTTAAGACCATGTTACTTCAGGGATCAGTAGGATTCTTCTCCTTCAGGGTAATCCAGTGGGTTGCTTTACCCACCTACTGTACATGTGAACTGCTTTGTCACTCCTTCCCAACCCCTCTCTCTAGGGTTTTAAAAGGTCAGGGGGCTTAACCTGACACAGGGATTGCCCTTAGCCCCAAGGAGGACAAGTAACCTGCTTCCATAGGGAGCTGTATAGAATATTAGGGACCTGGTGCCTGGAATTAACTATCCCCTGTGTGTGTGTATGTGTGTGTGTATATATATATATATAATATGTGTGTATGTATTTGGGGTCCTTCAAGCCACCGACCACAACTGGAAAATATATAATTGTCCAATTGTGGTCGGTGGCCTGAAGGATGCCAGATCATCCCAGCCGAGAAATGATTGAGTCCCAGCATACCCTGTAAGCCTCTAAACCTGCAGAATCATTGGCACTATCATTACTTCACCCCTAACACAAGGCACTTGTCTCCTCATTACATACACAGGAGGCTCCAGGCCCCAGGCCCACAGAGAGACCACAGCAGCCAGCACGACCACCGCCATCTGAGCCTTTACTTGTTGGAAGAGGACGCCAAAGGGGCCCACCAGCGGTGGAGAGACCCCCAGTTGATGGTAACTATCCTTAATGATGGAGGAAGCCTGCTTTAAATAAGTAAATGCCCTTCTATAAATGATGCCAATAAAAAGAGCAGTCCCAACCTGGGGGTGTAAATGGTTTACAGTAAATCTGTCATGCCCGGACTTTTTACTCATGCTCAAGGTTTCTTTTTTAGTCCAACAGCTTTCAGCTGGATTTCAGGACGTATCACTTGGAGAACGGGGCGGCCGTAGACGAGACTTCCATGACCTTGGAGTGAACACCCGTCAAACCATAGAACACGTCAAAGCTTCTAAAACAGGTAACTCGTTATCAAAATGTTTTTTCTTATTTTTTGGGGTGAGGGTGAAGCTTAATGACAACCATGGACTCCCTCAAATCTTCTAGAATTGCCATTCAGCCAGTTACATAGTTAACACAAGTGCATAGCGTGACAGAAGAGGATGGCCAATAGTATGGACAAATTCTGAAGTCTTTGTATGATACAATTTCCTTTCTCCACAGGTGTTTCTGGGAACACCATTCAGCTTGTGACCAACCACATCAGACTAGTGTCACGACCCCAGTGGGCCTTGTACCAGTACCACATCGACTACAACCCCCCCATGGAGTCCAGGCGTTTGCGGACTGCCCTACTATACCAGCACGAAGAAACCATTGGGAAAGCCCGAGCATTTGACGGAACAATTTTGTTTTTACCAAAAAGACTGAACAAGGTAAATTTGATTTTGGGAAAAATTGCAACGGGGTTATTTATTGATGGAGATGAGCAAACTAATTTGCCTCATGTAGCCCATGAGAGTCTCATGTATGAAGAGAGTGACCTTATTATCAATAGCATCGTCACACCAGCAGAGGGCAGCATATTGCTCCACAGCACAGGCAGGATTGAGGCATTAAAGGGATTATCCAGCATGGGAAAAACATGGCCACTTTCTTCCAGAGACAGCACCGCTCTTGTCTCCAGTTTGGGTTCAGGTTCATTCATTCATTGAAGTGAATGGAGCTTAATTGCAAACCCCACCTGACTTGGAGACAGGAGTGGTGCTGTCTCTGGAAGAAAGTGGCTGTGTGTTTCTAACGCTGGGTAACCCCTTTAAGGATATAGGCTAATGAGTTGAGATGGGAATACTTCTTTACAAGTTGTGCTGACTTACAATTTGTCTGCGGTTTACAGACCAGTCACAAATCACTTGGGTGCCTTTTGGTTGCTAGGTGTAATGCCTTAGGAGCCAGATGATGGTTCTTGGTTATATTTGTGACCATTTTGTTAGCTCGTTCAAGTGATTGAAGCCACCCATATAAAGGAGACCGGATTTGATTTATTTGTACGTGTTGTTAAAGGTTACGGAGGTGTTTAGCCAAACCCGAAATGGAGAAAATGTGAAGGTGACCATTACCCTGACGAACGAGCTTCCACCTACGTCACCAACCTGCTTTCAGTTCTACAACATCATCTTCAGGAGGTGTGAGACTATAACTTTTGTTTTTATCAACTTCTGTTTCATTCCTTATGGTGGTGTCCTGATCACTATTTCCTCTCGGGTATAAATGACATGAACCACTTACCAATGTGTCCCTAAAGCAGAGAGATAGAGGCACATGTTTCTTCGCTGTGATGAAACCACTTATTCATTATACTTTTCTACTTCTGAGAACGTCCTAATCCTGCCAGAATTGTTGGTTCACCCTTCTGTTGCTTCCGCAGAGTCCTGAAGATGATGAACATGAAGCAGATTGGCCGCAACTACTACAACCCAAATGATGCAACAGAAGTCCGGGCTCACCGGTAACGTAATAAGCAGAACTGAACTTCCCCTATCATTGCTGTGATGGGGCAAGAAGTGTGTTTAATTGAGAGACACAAATTGGTCTCCTTTTTATACCTTTTTTTTTTTTTTTCTTTCTTTAGTTTTTGTCCCCTGTGTAAAAAGTTTGTCGTTAAAAAAAAAACAACAAAACTTTTGATTTGTCATAAACATATAAAGGCCATGTTGACACAACGTAAAAATAAGGGCAATATACGGCCGTATTTGGACAAATACGGCCTGAAATAATTTTCATGTTCTTTATTTCAGGCTTTATTTATCTAAATACAGCCATATTTTGCTCTTATTTTTAGTTTTTGTGAACTAGGCCTAAAAGTTTATCAGTCAGGGTCCGAGTGTTCAGTCAGTAAAATAAGCAGGAAGCATGCCAAGTGCTCCTCTTCTCTTTAGATTGTCTGGGTGGCCCATAGAGCACCATCCAGCAGACCATCGCTATTGTTTTAATTCAACATGCTGTCAACGTGTATGTAATTCAGTGTGCATGTCGGCTAATCGTTGTCTTTCATCACTAAACAATTATTGGCCAAGTACGGATGATAATCGTTTCATGTATTTGGGCCTTTAGGGTACTTTCCATGTTATAGCGATGACAATCAGCCGAAGACCCGATCATCAGCTGACCGTTGTCTTTCAGCAAGTTTAAAAATCATCAGCCAACAACCGTGCATCGATCTCTGTGATAGTGATATACGGGCGATGGCTGATAAAAGTTTAAACAAAATAATAGACCTTATACTTACCTTCCCACACTCCCCGGTCTCCTGCTGCTTTTTTACCGCTCACCGCAGCTGCCACTGAAGCCGTTAAAGCAGCTCTGCCAATCACTGGTCCCGTCTCGGCCAGTGATTAGCTGACCAGCCTGTTACTTCAGAGACTGCTTAGTCATGTGACACGGAGTCGGGAGTACATTGCACACGAATGTGTACAGGATCCGCAGCTGATTTGATGCTGTATTTAGTTACATTGATATCTGCTGCAGATCTGTACGTGTGAACGCACCCTTAAGCTATATTCACTTGTATAATTTGCTTTTGAAAAGTTTCTTTGGCAGCACACTTCTCTAGGTGATGCCAGAGTGTGATTGATTCACTTACATAGTGCCAGAATGGTATATTAGTATGTGAAAGCACGTCGGTAAAAAACAAAAGTGAAAACCCATTAGTCCACATCCACTTTTGGAGACTTAATCTTTGAGTTTACCTGATATCTGTCACTTGTGTGTTCACTAAATGTTTATCTTGACTCGCCCTCCTGTCTCATCTCCCATTAGACTCGCCATCTGGCCTGGTTTTGCTGCATCCATCCTACAGTATGAAACCAGCATCATGTTGAGCATTGACGTCAGCCATAAAGTTCTCAGGAATGAAACTGTTCATGACATGATGACAAATATCTATTCCTCGTGTGGCCCTCAGAGATTTCAGGACATCTGTATCAAAGAACTTATTGGACAGATTGTTCTAACCAGGTAGGTGGTGACCTGGTTTCCTTCCAGACATGTTTTAAGGCACAAAAGGAGGGAATAGTCCCCAATAACATAAGCAAATTCCTTTTCTGCCAGAATATTAAAATGCTCACTGACAAAAAGAAAGAAATGCAGGTTGTTTTATCCTCCTTCGTAAAGAGGTTCTAGTACCCTGTTGGGCACCTCTAACCTGAATAAAAGATGAGATACTTTGGGCATGAAGTATACAGGCTCAGTATCCTGCGGCCCATGCACCCACAGATGTTACAGCTGTTGCCTGTAGACCCTGCTCACTGGTAACTGCTGGATTGGTGATAAGTCTGGTGATCTGTAATGGTAAGAAAGTGTTACAATCTGGTGGAGACATTCCTGGAAACCCCCGTGTGTGGGGACCATTATAGCTGTAACATATGGCCGCAGGATGTCCTGTACTTATCACTGACAGGTTAGTGTCCTTGTAGCAGTACTAGGGGGGACCACTGTCCTATGTGATGTCTCCCCACATCATTACAGCAGAGGGCAGTATATCCCTTTTGCATCATCACACCAGCAGGGGGCAATGTATCCTCCCCACATTATCACACCAGCAGGGGGCAATGTGTGCTCCGCGGCATAGGCAGGGTTGAAGCTCTCCCCACAAGGTTTCATACTCCAAACAGACCATGATCAAATCCCCAACAAATTGGATTACTACAGAATATACAGTTTCAGTCCCTAGAAGCCCAGTGGTATTCAAAACACCACTGTGAATAAAGACAATGGTGGATGGCTCTCAATAGCAGAGACACCAAATTTCCTCCTGCAAAGTGCTTGGAATGGTTTGGGCAGAGACAGATAATGTAATATGAAGGGGCCACCTGTGTCCTGATGGTTGGAATGCTGCTTAAAAGTAGCCTCTGAGAGGTTCTACACTTGTGGTGTCCCACCTTGGGTGTTTCTTATGCCACACCTGTCACGAAAGCCGTTTTACTCCAAGCGAAGTGGTGATGGAAGGTAGTTTGTTTTTTCACCACTAGATGTCAGTGTTTTGTATGTAAACTTTTGTCTATTGTACAGCTGTAGTGAACAAAGGGTTACTGCTCCTTCTATATTATGTAGTTTGTTGTCCAATAGAGATACTCTATCTAACCTATCACTTTCCTTCTCCTCTTGCACACATTCCTTTCCACCACTCACAGGGTCCCGTACACACCCCTGTAGGAAGTAGTTACTTTGTGGGAGGAAGTGTAGCTTCAGT